>NC_090921.1:1371365800-1371990800 GCF_040938575.1 Ambystoma mexicanum | reverse complement strand
ATGCGTTGCAAGTTACTAATGATGCAATAAAAAAAGTCCTTCATACTTTTAGATTGTGCTCGCATTGCGTTTCTTCAATTGGGTTCACCTTTGGGTGATCAATTTTCCACATTTTATCTTTTGAATGGGATTATGCTTCTTTCATTACCACAGAAGTAATGAATGTGTATTACAGAGATAAGTTGCCATATGTTTTGGGCACACTGCACAGGCAGCATCAATCATTAACAAAGAAGTAATGAATGTGTATTACAGAGATAAGATGCCATATGTTTTGGGCACACTGCACAGGCAGCATCAATCATTAACAAAGAAGTAATGATTGTGTATTACAGAGATAAGATGCCATATGTTTTGGGTACACTGCACAGGCAGCATCAATCATTAACAAAGAAGTAATGATTGTCTATTACAGAGATAAGCTGGCATGTGTATTGGGCACACTGCACAGGCAGCATCAATCATTAACAAAGAAGTAATGAATGTGTATTACAGAGATAAGATGCCATATGTTTTGGGTACACTGCACAGGCAGCATCAATCATTAACAAAGAAGTAATGATTGTCTATTACAGAGATAAGCTGGCATGTGTATTGGGCACACTGCACAGGCAGCATCAATCATTAACAAAGAAGTAATGAATGTGTATTACAGAGATAAGATGCCATATGTTTTGGGTACACTGCACAGGCAGCATCAATCATTAACAAAGAAGTAATGATTGTGTATTACAGAGATAAGCTGGCATGTGTATTGGGCACACTGCACATGCTCAGGCAGCATCAATCATGCTTTGTACAGGACAATGCTGTCCTAAATTGGGAACAACCAGCATAGACATGTTGCAACAGAGGCATATTTTGGGCACAACCAGCATGCTAATGTGTTACATCAGTGACAGTGCTATCTTATAGTGTGGACACATTGATCATTAAAATGTGTTGTGTTCTACAATGTTCTTGTCTGCTGTTGGTGACATGGAATGTACATGTTCCCCTTTAGAACTGATTGTAAACTTATGGCTTTTTGGCCACTTTCCCTGCTGTAAAAAGCACCATTTCAGCCCCATATTTTGAAAAACATCTTGGGGGGGGAAACCCCCAAACCCTCCCTAGATCGTTATAGCTCCCTCACTACGCTTGGTCGCCACCACCGTTTCAGAAAATTATCAACACATACACACTGGTGGACGAAATCACAAGATCACTGTCCCTGACACCAAAAGCTATCTTTGGGACTGCATGGCTATCACTGCCTTTGATGCTGTTGTGTCAAAGATCACACACCATCGATTTTGAATATACTGCTTCGGGTTTAGTGCGATGACTTTTGGCTCGCCGGCCCACCGGCCCACCGGGTGACAAAAAGTTCATGCTTCGGCCCCACATTCAAAAAGGTTGGACACGCCTGTTGTAGATGAACTGCTAGAAGATGTAGGTGTTTTTCCCTACCTTGATCCCAGAGGCATTGTTGAGTCAAGAGATCCTTTTAAGGCCGGAATCCCCATTAGAAGAATCGTGACATTTTATTATTTGACCAGTTTTGACACAAATTAGGACAAGCCCAAAGAGGGAATTCCTGTTTTGTTGTAGATATAACCCTGGACCTTATAGATGCGTAGCTTATCCCAACCAACTCCCATGTTTGAAAATGCTAAGTTTGAGCTTTTGCTTCTTGTGTCTTGTGTTCTGTAGGAACTCACCTTTTTTTGGGACCATGTGTATCCAGGATGGATGTGATCTCTTAGTCTGGATGGACTGTATATAAAATGGCACTGCCCAGGCTCAGTCTTCCTTGGTATCTATAAGATGTACACCGTCCAGAAAGGACCATGGTAGACCTTAAGCCACTCACAAGTAGATAATATGCAAGAAACATTCATTCTGGGTGATCGAAGGCCATTCCATGGATTTAATGTATTTCTATATCGTGTCTGCAGCCACAGAAACCATTGTTATCTACCTGTTGGCTCTTATGGACAAGTTTCTTCTTGATAACATTCAATATGTTGTTGCATGTTTCTAGGTGTTGTTGGATACATGTCATGGGATGCTGTGCTGTTGAAGTAATGCCATCACAATGTTATGATATTTGGCGTACACACTTAATTTGCCTGTGCCTAGATGCAGCCACTGGATCCTCCGGTGTCAGATCTGTGTGTGCCTGTTGGGTTGCTTATGCCATATGCCGATCTCCTCAACTACTGGTGCATGTACACACCTTATGTTGATTGCTGACTGGTGCTTTCATGCATCCTTGGCTGCATTGGCACACGCAATATCGGAGATAAGAGTATGTAAATGCACAGTTCCAAGCAAGAACCACGTATGATTATTAATAAGGCCGGCCAGTGTACCCCTCATTGTGCACAAACCATTGTCATGATCCCAGTTATTGCTTCAAGTGCATGCCAAAGATCTGGCCGAATCATGATGGACTGTTCTGCAAAAAGAGCTCTGAGCTGTGATATGGAAGGTTTTGCATGTGGCTCCGTTGTTGTATCATTCAAACTCTTATGCTGTGCACGGGTATATTTCTCGGTGCCAATTCTTTACTGGACCTCTAAATCACTTTCAATCCACCCACATTTTATGGCTGTATGTTTGCACCATTCACAGTCGTCTATGAAGAAGTCCACCCATTACCCAACTTTAATTCAATATCCATTCAATCGATCTTTTGAAAGTGCACTGCAAATTAACTTTTAATCAAAGGAGGTCATTTTAAATGGAATGCAGATTGCATGAGGGAGCCACCAAAGTTTGCACTTCTCAACATTTACAAAGCTGAGTGTAATTGTTAAAGTGTCAATGCAGGCTTTTGTTTTTCACTTTTATGCTCGCCTTTGTAAAAAATAAACACTGTCTGCAAATTACACTTTTCAGGAGGTGTTTACATTGGATTCCTATGAAATCTTGCTGCTTGCTCATTAGCAGGTGCAAATTAAAAGCGGATTCTATAGGAATTCACTCGTTTTACGCCTGCATGAAAACCTCGTGCAGACGTAAAACCTTCCAAAACAGATAAGATAAGCGAAGAAGAGATGCAAACTCGGTTTTGTTCCCGTCATACGCCTTGCGTCAAACTACGGCGTACATGGCTAACGACTTGCATTTACACCTTACGTTTGTACTCCACAGCAATTAAAATGGCCCCAATATAGTACTCATAATAATGGATCATACAGCAATGACTCGCCAGATAGTCAAAATGGCCAATCTCAATGGTGCACTGTTTTGTCTTTTGCAAGGATTAAAGGCTGGACTTGCATCACAGAGATGTGACCGTCTCTGAAATGTCGATGTGTTCGATGACAGGAGCAAGTAGTTTACCCAGACTTGGTGTGACTTTGCATCTTAGCTTCTGTCCGTTATAGAAATAAACTACATGTGCTGCAATGCAGAGTCAAAAGATCGCTTGGATCAAGAACTCTTGTAGTGGAATCCCTTGTGTGTTATGTTTCAAGGGGAATTCCACATTCGGTTCTGAAATTACGGTTGGTGGTGCTCTCGTGTGGTGGCGCGGCTGGGTGGTAAGTCTTCAATAAACCTTCTTCCTAGCAACCTCATTCGCCTCCATCCTAACCACAAACTCACATCTGAAATGAGAGAACTTGTGATCACTGCTGGGCGAGTCACAGTATTCACAAAGTTATTTAAGCAGGTGCATTGCCCTGCTGAGCTGGTTTGCTATCTCTACAACCATTTAACTCACGTACTCATGCTGGCTTGCGCCATCTGGTGATTTATGAGCTCTCACACATTTTCTAGTTGCCGTTTGATTTCTGAAATTCTGTATTCTGCCTGTGGTGATGAATGGCCTGATTACTTCTGGTAATCCTCATTATGCTGGACTCCCCCATCACAATGCTCATATATAAATTGATTGTGTGTTCCTAAAATGACAAGAGTATTAGACTAGAACATGCAGGGAAGAGCCGCTGATATACGGCTCCAATGCACATTAGTATATAAAATGCCAATGTTGACAGCCACAGTAGTATAGCCAACTGATGGGAACCTCGAGCACTGACACAGTGGTGCTTTGTCATTTTAGGAATACCGGGGATCCAAATACACAGAAGAACCTCCTGTTTAACAATCACTCACCAAAGACAGGTAAAAAGGGCTCTCTCTTTCTCTGTATGACTGATGTTGGAAAGATACAGCACAGAAAGGGACAATAGTAACACACCATCAATTTATCCCCATATACCTTACAAGACAATAAAGTAGGAGGACGGACAAGTACAGGAACATACCTCCCCAAGACACTCTTGAAAAATGAACCCATGGGGCTTCAAAGACCAACACAGGTAGGAAGGAATTACCTAAGAAATATGTGTATCCAAGTTCCACACACTGGCATTATTGATCTACCCGTAGTAAAGCACTTTAAGACTGATGACACCCCCATCTGTCTATCTTTTTAACCCCATAGGGCCCGGGGATTGACCCAACAAGCCCAATTGAAACCTGAAGATATCCTTTAAGCATCCATGGAATGGAGACTTGAAAAGAAATCAGATATCGCACGCAGAATGCAGTACTAGCAGCATTTGTCCTGAAGAAAGCGGCCCTTGACTAGATCCACTGAAACCGGTTGACTGTTATTTAAGTAGTGTTGGATTGATAATCCAAACTCCGATACCCCTCATATATTGATGCAAGGGCTTGTTAAAGAAATATATCATAGCTATCCAAATGTAACACAAAATAAACTATCTGTTAAATGGATGTCTAGTTTTTAACCACTCATCGAACTCATTGCTCAAATAACTAATATTGATAAGACACACGCATTGGAGGCGGTACTAATAAAGACAAACACCGACCACCAATAAATGCGCACTTGACTTTTTAAGAGCACAGGAAAGTAGTGAGAGAGGAAAGGGCAAGGACCTCTACACCTCATTTGTAGGTGTCACACCAGCGCACACTAGGGCTGGTTCTGACGGGCAAAATAAGTATTGATAGGGACTTAGTTGTAGGAATAACTTTTTAACAAAAATTCTAAATGAAAAGCAGAACAGATTTTAGGTAAATAACTTGGTCCTGTCCTTAACACCAACGCCTCTTGGCGATAGCACAAATATGGGGGGCTACAAACTAACACACCACATCGCCTAGCCTCTTCAAGGTGGAAAAGAGCACCAAAAACACTGTCCTGAATAACCAAACGCTCACCAGCCAATTTTCTATTGACTTAAAGGAAGGGCCCTGGATAAGTCTCACAGCCCTATTCTGGATTAGCTGGATTAGCTGGAAGGGTCATAGAGAAGAAGAGGGTAGATTAAAGAAAAGGCTATTGCAGTAGTCTAGCCTAGCGAGAACCAGAGCTCTAGAGACATTAAGCTCCTGGGGGAAAGGAAGAATTCCTGGAGGAGGTGAAGTTGAAAGTGGGACTTCTTAGCAAGGTCCTGAATGTGAGGGATGAAGGAAAGAGAGGAGTCAAAGATGACTCCAAGGTTTTTTGGCTTCAGATGAAGGAGAAAGGGGAGAGACCATAGACGATGGCCAAAGTGAGGGACATAAAGAGGGAGCAGGAGTCCCAATAGGAAGGATCTCAGTCTTGTTTGCATAATTGGAAGTACACCAGGACTGGATAGCAGATAGGTAGTCAGGAATGATGTAGGAAGTAAGAAAAGGATCAGAGGGAAGTTTGAAGAACAGTTGTGTGTCATCTGCATAACACTGGAAGTTTGGGGAGAAGGTGGAAATGAGGAGTACAAGCAGAGCAAGGTAGTTGTTAAAGAGCCAGGGAGAGAGGTTGGAGCCCTAAGACACGCTGCAGGTGGAGATAGAGGTGTGGGAGGAGAAGAAGCCCAGAATAACCCGGGATGGACTGTCACCGAGGAAGGAGGTCAACCAGTCCAGTGCCCTCTCCGAGATACCTAGGGTATCGTGGAGTTGTTTTATGAGGATGGAATGGTTGGCCGTATGAAATGCAGAGGAGGGATCAAGTAGAATGAGAACAGCTGGAGAGTTGGAATCAAGAGATGAATCACAATGTGGAGAAGAATAGTTTTCATGCCTCTGTATGATCGAAATCCAGATTGATGGTCATGGAGGCAACCAACAAGTTCAGTGTGCTGGGTCATTTAGGGGAACACCAGTTTCTCCAGGAGTTTCCCAAGGAAGGGGGTAATAGATATGGGGTGGTAGTTGGCCGGACAAGATGGTCGGCAGAAGGTCTTCTCAGGAGGGGGCACACAAGGGAGTGCTTGGGGGAGGAGGAGAAAGATCCAGAAGCAAAAGAGCGGATGCAGTAATCAGCAGATTCAGGGGCAAGGGAGCCAAATTGTCATTAATGGTTCTGGAGGAGCAGGGGGAAACCTGTTTGGAGGAGACCGTCATGGAGCTGATGTCTTTGGTGACCTCATCAAGTGCGATAGGAGAGAAGGAGGAGAGAAAGGCAGGAGGAGGATGGGAGGCCATAAGAGGCAAGGGGGTGGGTGGAGGGGAGGGGGATGTGAGGGTGCTTAGGATGTTCTGAGTCTTTGCAGTTAATTGTGTGGCCAGTGCGTTGCAAAGGGCCTGGGAGGGAAGAGGTGAGGAGGAGACTGCAGAGGGGTTGGCTAGTTCCCTGCAGATTTTAAAGAGTTCAGCCATGTTGTTGGATGCACTAGAGACGCAGGCCTGGATGTGGGCCCTTTTCTTGGTGCGGAAGGAGAGTCTGTATTGCCTTTGAGTAGGAGACAGGCCAGTTTGTCAGAGGTTGAGCATGAGGTCTGCCACTTAAGTTCCACAGCTCTGCACTTGCGTTTCAGGGCTGCAAGTTTGGAGTTGTACAAAGTGTTAACGCTTAGAGGCTTATTACAGGTATGATATATGATATGATATGATATGGCATTTATAACGCGCCTATACACAGGTGTTTCAAGGCGCGACGAGGCAGGGAGGGGAGGAACAAGGGGAGACAGACAACGATCCTACTAGGCCAGGTGTCATTCAGATCGCGCAAGTGCAGGGTTGGGGGAAGGGGGAAAAGTACAAGGGGAAGGGGAGGGGGGGAAGTGCAGTACAAGGTAAGTGGCGTAAAGTAATAAATAAATAGGGCCAGCTGGTGGCAAGTGCAAGGTAAGTGCAGAACAAGTGCTGGAAAGGGGGGGGGCTGAAGGGATACAGAGACAGTCCCGCAGTGCAGAGGGGATTCCAGGGCATCAGTGCAAGTGGAGAGTGGCTGGGCCCAGGACCGAGGCCGTTAAGAGTGGTCCAGTTGCAGAATCAGTGCAGTTTCAGTGAAGAATATTTGCTGTTCAGCAGGGGAGAGGGAGAGAGAAAGCAGAAGCAAAGAGGAAGGTTTTGAGGTGCTTCCGGAACCGGAGATGGTTCTCCTCAAGTTTCAGGGAGGCAGGAAGGCTGTTCCAGAGGGAGGCCCCTGCCGTGGAGAGAGATCTACCCCCAGCTCGTTGCTTCGAGAAGCGGCTGACCCTGAGGGAGTTGGAGGCGGATGAGCGAAGGGCTCGGGAAGGAAGATATTTGGGAAGAGAGAGTTGAAGGTATTTAGGACCAAGGCCCCAGAAGGCCTTGTGGACAATGCAGAGGGTTTTGAACTTTATCCTCGCAGCCACTGGGAGCCAGTGTAGAGATTTCAGTCCTGGAGAGATACGGTCCCTGGGCTTGAGGCCAAGGACAAGTCTCGCAGTTCTGTCCTGGATGAGTTGCAGAGGGCGGAGAGTGGAGGCAGGCAGATTAAGATAGAGGCTGTTACAGTAATCCAGCTTCGAGAGAACCAGGGCTCGGGAGACAGTGAGCTTCTGGGGGAAGGAGAGGAAGGGAAGAATACCTCTGAGGAGGTGCAGCTGGTAGTGTGACTTCATAGCGACGTCAGAAATATGAGGAGAGAAGGAGAGTGTGGAGTCGAAGATGACCCCAAGGTTTTTTGCATTGCAGGTAGGAGCAGGGAGGGGGCCAAGGGAGGCAGGCCAGAGAGCTGCAGGGAAGGAGGGAGTGGGTGTACCGATGAGTAGAATCTCAGTCTTACTGGCATTAAGGCAGAGGTCATTGGCGGCACACCATTCCTGGATAGCAGACAGACAGTCAGGGATGAGGGAAGGAGAGGGGGAGGCTGAGGGTAGCCTGAAAATGAGCTGGGTATCGTCCGCATAGCACTGGAAATTAGGGCAGAGAGCGGCGATGCGGTGGGCAAGGAGTGCCAGATACTGGTTGAACAGCCAGGGAGAGAGATTAGATCCCTGGGGGACACCGCAGGTGGAGAAAAAGATGTCGGAGAGGAAGGACCCCAGTTGGACCTGGGAGGGTCGATTTGAAAGGAAAGAGGTCAGCCACGCCAGAGCCTGACCAGTGATACCCAGGTTTTCACGGAGACGGTTGAGCAGGATGGCATGGTTGACAGTGTCAAAGGCAGAGGAGAGATCGAGCAGAATGAGAACACACGGAGTGTTGGAATCGAGGTTCAAGAGCAGGTCTTCACGGATGTTCAGGAGAGCAGTTTCCGTGCTTCTGGCAGCTCTGAAACCAGATTGATGGTCATGAAGACTACCAACAGATTCAGCATGGAGGTTAAGCTGGGAGATGGCCAGTTTCTCCAGGAGCTTGCCCAGGAAGGGAGTGATGGAGATAGGGCGATAGTTAGCCGGGCAGGATGGGTCGGAAGAGGGTTTCTTGAGAAGAGGGTGCACAAGGGAGTGCTTGAGGGGGGAAGGGAAGACTCCAGAGGCGAAGGAGTGGTTGCAAAAGTCAGCCAGGGCAGGAGCCAGGGAGTCGATGTGGTCCTTGATAGTTTTGGAGGAACAGGGGTGAACCTGTTTAGAAGAGACTTTCATAGATCGGACTTGTCTGGAAACCTCGTCAGCAGAGAAGAGTGGAAAGGCAGAGAAAGAGGGAGGAGGGGCGACTGCAGAAGGGCCAGAGGAAGAGCCGGGAAGGGAGGGAGGGAGGTGAAAGGAGGAGAGCGAGGACAGGATGTCCTGAGTTTTAGAGATGAAGTGAGAGGCCAATGCAGTGCAGAGGGCCTGGGAGGGGACAGGAGAGGTAGAGACTGCAGCAGGGTTGGCCAGCTCCTTGCAGATTTTAAAGAGTTCGGCCGAGTTGTTAGATGCCGCAGAGATGCGGGCTTGGATAAGGGCTCTCTTCTTGGTGAGAACGGAGAGCCGATACTGCCTTTGGAGCAGGCGGCAGGCCAGTTTGTCTGAGGATGAACATGAAGCACGCCATTTCCTCTCTGCAACCCTGCACTTGCGTTTTAGGGTGGCGAGATCCGAGTCATACCAGGAGTTACATTTGGCTTTGGGCTTCAGGCGGATTCTCATGACGGGGGCAAGGATATCAAGAGTAACAGATATAGCAGAGTGGAGCATGGAGAGGGCTGTGTCAGGGTGGGAGTCAGCCGAAGGGGCAGGGGGGGGGCGAGAAGGTAGCAGCGAAAGCCTCAACTGACACACGCTTCATGGGTCGGATGACCGAGAAGGTGGGTGGCAGTGAAGAGGGTGGCTTTGCCTGTGGGGTAGGGAGGGTGAGGTGGGAGGATAGGAGAAAGTGATCACTCCAGGAGAGAGGAGTGGAGAGAGGGACGGAGAGGGGAAGGTCAGAAGAGATCAGAGCATCAAGAGTGTGCCCAGCAGAGTGAGAAGGCCCAGACGGGAGAATAGAGAGTGAGAGAGAGTCGCAGAGGTCACGAAAGAGAGCAGTGGGGGGACTCGAGGCATCAAGGTGGATGTTGAAGTCGCCAAGAAAGAGGAGTTGAGTAGTTGAGGACAGGAGTGAGGAGGAGAGGTCAGCCCACTCAGAGAGGAAGGAGGAAATTTGACCAGGTGGCCGATAGATAGTAGCCACGGTAAGGGAATGGCTAGGAGAGAGAGAGAGTCGGCAGACAAGACATTCAAAAGAGGAGTAGGTCTGCGTAGGAGTGACAGTGGCAGGAATCCACTCAGGGAAGATAAGGGCAACACCACCCCCTGCACGGTTAGGCCTGGGCATGGAGAGGATCTTGTAACCGTCAGGTAGGAGTGTGTCAAAGCTGGTGGCAGAGCTGGCTGTGAACCATGTCTCAGTGAGACAGAGGACGTCGAGGTCCAGTTCCTCAAGAAGGTGACAGATATCAGAGGAGTGCTTGATGGCAGAGCGAGAATTTGGAGTGGCAATGTGGAGAAGGTTGCCCTCCTTGAAGAACTTCCGGGGAGGGGTACAGATCAGAGGTACGCCCTGCGGAGGTGTTGAAGAAGGAGGTGAAGAAGGAGCACGAGAGGGGGCAGGGAGGGAGGGTAGAGGCAAGGTAGCCAAGGATAGAGGAGGGGGGACAGCAGGAGAGGAGAGGAAGTTGATGAGGTGTGGGAAGCGTCTATCAAAGAGGAGAAGGTTGGCCTGAGGGCCTTGGACCAAGATGGTCCCATTAGCGTAGACATTGATGATGGCCTTAGAGGAGCGGAAGGGGGCCAAGAGGACATCCCAACGGGTGCCACCATTAATGGGAGAGGAGGAGAAAGGAGAGAGCACAGAGACCATATGAAGGGTCCATAGGTCAGGCGAAGGCACGAAAAAGAGGATGTCAGTGAGAGTTTCCTTAGAGCAGGCACTGGTGTAGGTGTCAGCGATAGGGAGGCCTGGGTTGGAGACCAGGATGTCCTTTTTAAACTTTTTCCTACCAGATTTAGTGAGGAGAGCAGGATAGTCAATGGAGAAGCAGTTAGAGAAGATAGGCGAGACAGAGAGCACCATGGAGTAGGAGGGAGGGGGGAGGGGGGGAGACAGACGAAACGAGAGCACGCAGACAGGAAGTGAGCGGCAAGCACGAGTTACCACAATTAGCGCAAACAAACAGTAATGCGTATTAGGTACCGGGCCACCTAAGTTTGAGAATCCTGCGAGGGGAGAAAAAACACCGTAGTTTACCACAGTTCAGAGCAAACAGTAATGCGTATTAGGTACCGGGCCACCTAAGTTTGAGAATCCTGCGAGGGGAGAAAAAACACCCTAGTTTACCACAGTTCAGAGCAAACAGTAATGCGTATTAGGTACCGGGCCACCTAAGTTTGAGAATCCTGCGAGGGGAGAAAACACCCTAGTTTACCTCAACTGTGAATACAGTGAGGCAAGGCCCCATGCGGATGTAACCAGGAGTAGGAGGGGTGGGCCGGGGAAAGGTGGATCCTCATGACTGGGGCAACATTCTCAAGGGTGTTGATAATAGCAAGATGGAGGTTGCTGAGTGCGGAGTCTGAGGTAGAGTCTGTAGTGGGGAGAGGGGGGGCTGAAGGTAGATGCGAAGGCAGCAACTGACATTCGTTTCATCGTACAAATATTCGTGAACGAGGATGGCATTGCTGAGGGTCGAGTGGTCAGAGGGTCGAGAGAACCTAGGTGAGAGGAGAGAATGGTCTGACCAGGAGAGTGGGGTAGTCAGTGGGGAGGAGAGTGATAGATCGGTGTGGATGAAGGCATCAAGAGTGTGTCCATCTGAGTGGGTAGAACCAGAATGCGAGATTGGAGAGGGATAGTGTGGTGCAGATGTCATGGAAGAGCGTTTACGCCGTGATTGAGGAGTCAAGGTGGATGTTAAAACCGCCCATGAGAAGGAGTTTAATGATGGTAGTGAGGAGAGAGTAGGAGAAATCAGCCCATTCAGAGAGGAACAGGGTAGTAGAGCCAGGTGGCCTTTAGATGGTGGCAATGGTCAGTGAGGAGGTGGGAGAGATGACCAGCTTGCAAACCAGACTCTCAAAGGAAGAGTAAGGATGGGTGGGTATGAGGGAGGAAGGAACCCACTCAGGGAAGATAAGAGTGACGCTTGCACGGTTAGGCAAGGCTTGGAGATGATCTTAAAGCCATCAGGGACAAGGGAGTCAAACGCAGAGACTGAGCTAGCCTTGAACCATGCCTCGGTAACAGCAAAGATATCGAGGTCCAGGTCTTCAAGAAGGAGGCAGATGTCAGCAGAGTGTTTAATGACAGAGCGAGCATTAAGGGTGGCTGGATGCAAGAGATCGCCACCTTTGATGGTTTTCCGAGGAGGGGTACAGGGGTGTGGTACACCAGTCAGAGAGGTGGGGACAGAGAGAGAGGAAGAAGGAATAGCAGGAGTGGGGAGGAAGTTAATGAGGGACGGCAGGCACTGGTCAAAGAGGAGTAGGTTGGGTTGAGGACCCTGAACCAAGATAGTGCCAGCGTGATAGACATTAATGATACACCTGGATGATGCAAAGCCCACCAACAGGATTTCCCATTTAGTTCCACCATTAATGGGTGAGGATGTAAAAGTGTAAGAGGAGAGGGAGTAGCGATGAGATGAGGAGTCCATAGATCTGGACAGGGGACAGAGAAGAGGATGTCAATAAAGATCTGTCTGGAGGTTGTGCTGACATAGGTTTCTGTGATAGGCAGGCCAGGGTTAGTGGTCAGGGTATCATTTTAAAGCTTTTTTCTAACAGACTTTGTGAGAGAGGGAGGATAGGTGATAGTATAGAAGTTAGAAAAATAGGGAAGATGGTGAGTGCCATAGTGGTGGAGGAAGGAGGAAGAAAGAGGAGTGACTGCACAGCACAGTACAAGCACAAACCCACCAGGCAGTTTAGGAGCCAAGGGAAGCAAGAGGCAGATGCACTGGAATAGCAATCAGAGCATAAAAAACATACATAGGGCACCTACATTTGGTTTTTGATGCAAGGCACTCTATACACACAAAACGAAAATAGCAGTCCAGATGTAAGGGCCCCTGCATTCGGTTTTTGATGCAACGCATTCTAAACACACAAAACGAAATTAGCAGTCCAGATGTAAGGGGCCCTAAATTTGGTTTTTGATGCCAAGAACTCTAAACACACAAAACGAAGTTAGCAACACAGGTGAAGGGTGCATTCGAAGAATGTTTTGGCTAGGCAGGTATTCATAGGCATGTAGCACAAGGTGGTGATGACTCATGCTATGTGGGAGCAGGAGGGAGAAAGTTCATGAAGGAACACGCCAAGGTGTCAGAGATGTTATAAAAACACACACCAAGCTTTGAATTTTCAAAAGGACAAAATGTGTTGTTGGAAGGAATGAGTGAGATTAAGTAAGGCAAGGAAGTCAGAGTGGTGTAGGCCCACCTTGGTCCAGCAGTTGTTGGGATTAATAAAGAGGCAGTTCCAATGCTCAGTCCTCCTCACTGGTATGTTGGCGGGCTCATTGAGTTGCAGGGGCCCAAGTTCTTGAGTTAACAGGCCGTCCACCCGGGGGCTGCTCCATGCTTTGTGGGAGAAAAAAAGGAGGGGGAACTCCGAGCTCTCCTCTGCCCTGACAGGCGCAGACAGGGTCCTTGGTATGGGCCGGCTTTCACCTGCTGGCTAGCCCGATTGGGCCTAAAGTGTAGGCAGGGCACCATCAGATCAGGGTAGGCACTCCAGTGTTTCCAGATACGGCGGCGGCCATGCTGGAAAGGGATAGCCTGCAAAGAGAGGCACTGTGAATTGAAGGCACACAGCAAGGAAATCTTCAATGGAACGCTGCTAATAGTGTTCACAGGCAGCTACAATATAAAAAAGTTTGCGTCCGACATTTTGCATTAATTATTTGAAAAGATCTGTACAAATGCTCGGCTTCAGGTGGGGGTGCTGTAATACCCCTTAAAGCACAACAAGGCTTACCTTTTGATGTCTTGTGGTAGTTGGGACTCATTGGCTTCGTGGTGGAGAGGTAGGCCAGTGCTTGCTGGAGGGCTCCGGTGCAGGAATGGTGGCAGGGGAGGGCTTGGTCCTGGGTCTAGAAGTAGGCCTTGTGGATGGGCTGGCTATCCTGATTGGGCCTAAGATGTGAGCATGGCCCAATCAGATCACGGGAGGCACTCCAGTGTCTCCAAATATGGCGGAGGCCATGCTGGAAAGGGATAGCCCGCAAAGGGAGGCACTGTGATGTGAAGGCACACAGGAAGGAAATCGGCAATGGAACGATTCCTATAGCGTTCACAGGCAGCTACTAAATAAAAATGTTTACGTCTGACATTTTCGCATTAATAATTTGAAAAGATCTGTGCAAATGCTCTGCTTCAGCTGGGGGTGCTGTAATGCTCCTTAAAGCCCAACAGGGCTTACCTTTTTCATGTGTTGTGGTAGTTGGGACTCCTTGGCCTCGTGGAAGAGAGGGAGGCCAGTGCTTGCTGGAGGGCTGCGGTGTAGAAATAGAGGCAGGGGAGGGTTTGGTCCTGGGCCTAGAAGTAGGCCATGTTGGTGGGCCGGCTTTCACTTGCCGGCTAGTCTGATTGGGCCTGAGTTGTACGCAGGGTACAATCAGATCTGGGGAGGCAGTCCAGTGACTCAAGATACGGCGGCGGCCATGCTAGAAAGGGATAGCTATAAAGAGAGGCACTGTGAAGTGAAGGCACACAGCAAGGAAATCGGCAATGGAACGCTGTCGATAGTGTTCACAGGCAGCTACTAAATAAAACATTTGCATTTGTCATTTCACATTCATTATTCGAAAAAATCTGTGAAAATGCTCCGCTTCAGCTGGGGTTGCTGTAATACCCCTTAAAGCCCAACAGGGCTTACCTTTCGATGTTGTGTGGTAGTTGGGACTCCTTGGCCTTGTGGTGGAGAGGGAGGCCAGCTACTAAATAAAAATGTTTGCATCTGACATTTCACATTCATTATTTAAAAAGATCTGTGCAAATGCTCAGCTTCAGCCTGGGGGTGATGTAGTACCCCTTAAAGCCCAACAGGGCTTACCTTTCGATGTCGTGTGGTAGTTGGGACTCCTTGGCCTTGTGGTGGAGAGGGAGGCCAGTGCTTGCTGGAGGGCTCCAGTAGAGGAATGGAGGCAGGGAAGGGCTCCTGCAATTCATACTGCAGTTCATTGTTTCAAGATAATTCACAAACATCCTTTCATAAAGATTAATAATCTTTCTTTCACTCCTCTCAAGGTTCAAAAGTGTTCACAACTCGCTTTCATTTCGTTCATTATTCAAATTGCCTTATATCTGTTTTCATTCAAATAGCAATGCATGTTTCCATGTAAATCGTTGTCCATTACTTAGTTTCTATGTCCGCCTGCAAGCCCGGTGTTCCCCCTTCTGGTTTCACTCATTGGTCATTGCTTATGTGTTTTTATAAGGTCTTCTGCTGCCACAGGTTCCTTTCTTCCCATGCAGTACCTCATGTCTTCACAGAGTGGTCCTCTGGGGCTGGCGCTCACCCAGCAGTGCTTCTTCTGCGACTCAGGACTCACACGACCTGTCTCCTTCCTACAGTTTGCCACCGGCCTCCCGCGTCATGTACCTTCGCTTCCTGCTGCATAAACTCTGCACTTTTCCATTGGTCTTGAGCGCTCATACTGCCTCACCGCTACACCGGAGAGGTCTACCTGTACCCAGCAGTTTGTGGGTGTTCTCCTGCAGCTGACCCCAATTGAATCTTGATTCCGTCTTTTAAAGCTCCCCTCTCCATGCGTATTCCAAAAAGGACTAGACCGCTCCCCACTAAAGCAGTAGTCATGCTTTACTCTTTTTGTCCTTCTCGTCTCAGTACCTGGCTGGGGTTAATATGTGTCTGCATTAACAAAGTGAGGATGGGTTGCTCTAGTTGTCCTCTTCTTCGCCCAAGTAGCCAAACAAGGTTGATATGTGTCTGCATTAATAAAATCAGGATGTGTTGCTCTAGTTGTCCTCTTCTCCATCCCAGTAGCATACTGGTGTGCTTTTGGGAATGTTTTAGGGGAAGATCAGGGAAAGGGCTGACAAATGCCTATGAAGGCTTGAGAGGCTTGAGGGATAGAGGTTTTATTGTGATAGGAAAATGGGGAGTACTATGTCTCACCTAAGGATGTCTTCTCCCCACTCCCCAACTCTCCTCCACCCAGGTGATTGTTTTTCGCATATCCAACCCCAGGGTCAAGATCCAAAAGTGATGGCCTTTCCCTGGCCATCCGAGAAGAGCCTAACAGGCAAAAAGAAGTGAGGATTCCCTCAGGTTCCTCACAACTGCTCCTGCAGCCCTTTCAGACTGGCTGAAGCCTAGTAGCCCTCTTTCTCAATAGCCAAGCCGAGAGACTGATATGCACACATTCCTAGGGAGACGAGAGAAGAAACCTCAGGAGAGGAGGCACCAGATCCAACAACCCCCTTCTCAGACCATGCCTAACTCATCAAGGCTCGGAACAAGTATCTTCATGACCAATATGGAACAACTAGGATAAGGGAAGCATACTCTTGTTTGAACTTTTCTAGGACCCACTTGATGAGAGGAAAGGGGGTAAACAACTAGAGCATTTCCTCTGGCCAGACTAACGTCAAGGTGTCCATGCCAAACAATATAGGCACTGGAGCTAGCAAGCATAATATTTCCATCTTCCTGTTCCCTTGCATAGCCATCAGATCTGTCAGGGGCCATTTTTCCTTCACTGTGAGAGCAGAAGTGCAGCCATTTTTAACTCACTGCCGAAACTGAAGGAAAACACTCATGTTAGGCAATGTTTGTGCTGACACTGTGGCTTCATATTTCAGCTAAACAAGCCTTGAGGGGAAGTAAGCATGAGAGAACGACAGTGTTTGACATATGGCAGTCTGTGTTTGACATGGGAGAGATAGCGCAGAATGGATTGTCTCGATCAACAACACAAGGTCACTTGTGTCCTGAGAGCAAGGTAGATATACTTAAAAAACCAGGTCAGGCCCAACATAACCCACTAAATTACAGTCCCAGAACTAATACCCCCTTCCTCCTCAAACGTTTAGATCGGGTTGCCTACTTGCAGATAGACCAGCATCTTAATCTACATCCTATTCTGAATCCCCTTCAATCTGGATTCAGACTGGGTTTCGGTACGGAAACGTCATTGCTGGAGCTGAAGTCCAGACTATTGGGTCGTATGGATAAGGGTCTCACATCTCTTCTTATCTCTTTGGATTAATCTGCAGCATTCAATCTTGTGGATCATGCTATACTTACAGATCGACTCGCGGAAGTTGCAAACTTCTCTCCCTCCGCAGTGCGTTGGGTTGACTCCTATCTTGCAAACAGGATAAGTAGAGTTTGTGCCAACAAAGCCATGGCTCCCCCATCCTAATCCAGTATGGGGTCCCGCAGGGAGCCAGCACTTCTCCATGCATTTACAATATCTTCATGGCCCCGTTTTTGCCCACCTGAAACAGGAAGGAGTCATATTCTCCAACTACGCCGATGACAACGAGCGTGTTAAGCCCCTCACAAGTTCTCATAGTCAATACGAAATTGAACTCAATAGAATCTTCACCATCATAGAGACCTGGATGATGTGCAACAATCTTGCACTAAACAGAGGGAAGACAGAGTTTATGATTGTGGGCTCGCCAGCGACTCTGGCTAATCTGGACCCAACCTACAAGCTTTTTCAACTTGGGGAGGTGGCTATTGCACTTCAACCTAAAGTAAAAATTATCGGCGTTTACTTTCGATCAGCTGCTAAAAATGAAAGCCCATGTGAGAAACACGGTATCCGCTGCTACCTATTACGTCAAGTTACCTGCACATCTTCGGCCATACATCTCACAAGCTAACGCTGAAACAATTGCACAAGCCATAATAGGAGCGTAAATCGACTATTGCAGTAGTCTTCTTGCAGGAATGAGCAAAGCAGCCATTAACCTACTCCAAGTAGTACAAAATGGTGGAGTAAGAGTCATTACTGGGCTTGCCCATCAGGTTCACGTCACCGATGCTAGACGCTCTCTGCACTGGCTCCCAGTGGAGGCTCGTATCACATTTAGGCTTGCAGCCATAACCTTTAAATGTAGACTGGGCATTATGCCATCCTACCTGCAAGGCCACATTAGGGAGAAACCTAGCTCTAGAAGCCTGAGGTCGAGCAATCAGAATGATCTATTCTTGCCAAGATGCAAAAACAAGAAGGCACAGACGGGTGCTTTTTTCAGTGCCGCCCAGTTGATACAGAACTCTCTGCCCTCCTCCCTTCGAGCTCATTCTTCTCTTTTCCCCTTCAAGAAAGATCTCAAGACCTTCTTATTCCACTGATCAGACTAGGGAGTTGCTAAACTGTGCCTCTGGCTATCAAACTTCCGCATTGGCGGTGGCTTTCCTCTCTATGTTTCTCATTCTTGTCTGTCTTTGTCTGCGCCCTCACGCCTCAGGGTTCATAGATGTGCACGACACTAATCTTCAAGCATAATTCTGAGAACCAGACAGTATGTGTGTGTGATCATTTATTTCTGTGGCACCCTTCTGCAAAACTCTTCTTTAGAATCGAGAAACCAAGATGTGAAGGAATTGACCTAACTGCCAGTGCCGTGTTGGTCTGAGATATTTTCGAAGACGAGCTGACAATCTGCTGAGGAGGGGCTGGAAGCAGCTTCAACAGTGGGGTGAGTATCCGTGGCTGCTTCCCCTGCTACTGATGCAAGCGTTCATTTTATCCTGCCATTCTCTCTACAAAAAGAACACAAGGCAGAGTCTCGGTTCTGAACGGGATACCCAGGTTTTAAAAGGAGAAGTTTTGTTACATGATTATTTTGGGTTTAAAGTTTTTTGAGTTTGTATTTTCGTTCTCTCTGGAGCATTGACGCTAACCCTCCCTAAATTGTCTCTGGGCCACTGTGGCAACACTTCCCTTGTTGTCTCTGGAGCGATATTTTCGCTAGTTTATTCCCGTAATGAGAGAATGGGTAATTCCCAATCACATGCACACTGTGTTTAGTGTCCAGCTGACCCCCTGCAGCCAGGATGGCGATAGGCTGTGGCCCAGAATCAGTTAAATTTGTTATTAAGTGGAATGCAAATTTCACCACAAGACAGGGGATGAAATAATTACCACAATCAGATTCCTTTAGTTCAGTTAGAACAACCTGCTGTGAAGCTGTTGACACTGCAACTAGCTCAGTTTGACCGACCACAAAAACAAGACCCTGCAAGACCAGGTACACAAGGGGCAAGGAGGGGAGGGGCACCAGACCTCAGAGAAACATTGCCCATTCAGTCCAAGACCCCAATAATAGCCCCCACAGGGTTCTGAATGTCACTATTGCAAAGAGTTTGGACACTGGATGCACAATGTCCTAACCGCTTTACCCCATACATGCAAGTCCCTGCAAATGTATATGGTTGGTCTGGTCAGACTCTGAAGACACCCTGGTACCCTTTGCCATTTACACAGCAGCCACAAGGGCCCCCTAATCATCAAGGGCCCCCTGGTAATACTAACAAGGTGCGAAGGCAACCCCAATATCAGCCTAGCCAATTAAATCAACACACAACCCTTTTCCCAAATGGCTACTCAGACTTGTCATGTTCACATGAGGATGCCCCAGGACCATGCGTTATTGCATCTATATTTCAATTTGATACCTCCAATCCTTCACTCACAGCTAGATTAAAGAGACGCCGCACAAGTCTCTTAGTGGACACAGGAGCATCAGAAAATTGCCCTAAAAGCACACAACATTCCCTTAGCACATTCAGAGAAAGCTGTATTTACCATGGCAGTAGAAGGTGTACCTACGTGCTTATCCGTAACCATCCCAACTGCGTTGTCCCTGAGGCCCTCTCACCACTACACAGGCATTCCTGCTCAGCCCAACTAACCCTAGAGATCTTTTGTGTATGGACTGCCTCAGCGCCACTGGATGATACAATGTACTGCAGTCCACACAGCTCATACATTTATCCACCTCAAGACCCTGCTTTGATGGTAATTCTACCAACAGCAGTATAAGCTTATACTCTAGCCACACATACTGAAGTATTTGCCATACTCCCTTACTCCTCAAGCAATAAAGGAGTTGAACCTATTATCCATGACCTTTTGACACAAGGTATACTTGTCTACACTCTCTCTCCCTGCAATACCCCGGTATTGCCTGGGTGGAAGTACAGAGCAAGCAATTATGTCAGGCATCAATGTTTACAGTGTGATTGACTTATGCTCAGCATTTCTCTCAGTACCAGTACCTGTTGTACCCCAGTATTGGCCTTCGTCTACTGGGGGGAGAAGAGCAAATACCAAAATTATCAAATGACTTGGACTAGGTGCCCCCACTCTAGTAGCAACCTTTCAAGGATTTTGCAAGCTGACACAGTATCTCTTTGCTTTCTGGGGAATTCCACATGCATTCAGTATGTTGATGATTTGTTACTTTGCTCCCCTGATCAAGAAGCAGCACAGAAGGATGTTCATTATTTGTTAATTAAATTGGCAAACTCAAGCCACAGGTTGTCTCCATCAGAGATGCAGTTGAGTCATTCTGAAGTAGAATACCTGGGACACATCTTAACGCCTACTCAATGGGCATTAGCTCTGTCCAGAGTAAGCACCATAATGACTATTTCTCCACCACACACCTAAGCTGGCTTGAGATTGTTTCTTGGATGTCGTAGGGTATTGTCTGGTTTGAATTTTGGGAATATGCTTTTTTGGAACAAAGTTTGCAAAATGCATGTAAGGGGGATGCCCCCGGTGTGAACAAATAATTTTGAAGCATTCGAAAATGCATTATGCATTGGCCCGGCATTGGGTTTACCATGTTATGATAAGATTTTTGTTTTTATGTTATGACAAGATTTTTGTTTTTGTTTATTACTGCCATGAGCGCTCAGACATAGCGTCTGGAGTACTCACACATAGTCATGGGGGTAGGCATGCCCCATTGCTCACATTTCAACACCTCTTGATACTGTGGCTCAGAGTTTTCCAGGTTGTTTGAGAGCAGTTTTCCTTAACTATTAGGGTCCCACACGGTGTGCATTCTTTATTGCTACAGAGCAGAACACAGCACCTTACACAGCAGCGTTTATTGCGCTATGAAGAAACACTTTTTACTGGTCCTTCCATCACGTTACAGTGTGTGGGCCTTCTTAATATTGCCACATTGTTGTCAGCATCCGCACAGCCTGATGAAGTTTACATGACTGTCTGACTTGTTTCTCAATGTACTACCCTCAGAACTGCGGTTCCCTTGGAAGAATGGTACACTATTTCGGTGGACTGATCATTCATGTGTCTTTCTTCCTGCAGTGCCCTCTTGTCCGCTCTTTCTGTTGTTGAATTGTTGAATGATGAATTTGTTGTTTTAATTGCTCAGGTGACACACGTTCCCACCTCAGCCGACATTGCTGAACCCTCCATCTTGCATCCGCTGTATCCGACACCATATACGTAGATAGTAGATATGCATGGGACATACCTCATGATTTTCGCAAAATTTGGAGAGAGCGGAGGGTTCTAACCTCAGAAAGGACACCTATTCTTAATGGCCCCTACATTGCAGCCCTTCTTGATGCTATCTTCTTGCCCACAAATATTGCAATTGTCAAATGCTTTGCACATACAAAGGGGGGAGACATGGTGTCCAAAGGTAATCAAGCAGCTAACAACACAGCACGGGGAGTGGTCCTAGGGATAATCCCATCTACATGAAGCACCCCTGATACCATGGCCAGTATCTTATGTGAGCGACAGTCATGTGTATGTGACAGACAGTTTGAGCAAGTTGAAAATGATGGCCACAGAAGAGAAGGCCAGGTGGGAAAGGAAGGGAGCCGTGATGATACAGAGGGGATTTGGAGACTGGGAGGGAAACCTATAGTGCCTCAAAAGTCACGTTTTCAGTTAGCAAGATGTGTGCATGGATTAGCACAGGTGAATGAACATGCCATGGTCTCACAGGTGTTTTCAGCATGGTGGGTCCCAGAGTTTGCAGCGGCAGCACGTCCGACTGTCCACCAATTTAATCTGGGGTGGAGACCAGAATGTCCCTTTTGGGATAGCACCGCCCCCAGCTGACCCATTTCGGGGCCTCTAAATTGACTTTGCCCATTTGCCACCATCTGTTAACTCATGCGCCTAACTCCTTGTAGTGAGTGACATATTCAGCGAAGGGGTGGAAGCTTACTCCTGTAAGAGGAATGACACTCAGACAGTAGCTAAATGCTTGTTGCAAGATTGTATACCAGGATGGGGAATTCCTGTCTCCATAGATAGCGACAGAGTCTGCCATTTTTGACAATGCTTTAATATCTTTTATTTGTAAAGCAAATCCATGGAGCAGGAGCATTCTCATCTCTCCCATTATCTGACAATTCTATGATGCAGTACTTTATTTCCTTGATCTCTGCCCACCAGTCGCTTAATTCTCAGGTCTCTGCCTACTTTCAAGAACAGCCCACGAAGCCACTGCATGATGTACAGCCTGAAGAATTGCCTTTGTTTGAGTGCACTCCCGAAAATCTCTTTTGGAGCCCAAGAGACATAAGGAGCCCTCTGCCCTTGCATCACCACCACTAGCGCCTTAACAGACTGTGCCCAATCTTTGGCAGGTAAAGGACTCAATAGCTACAACATCACATTATAATTTAGGAAGCAGGCCATAGATAGGTACACAGATATTGGAAGACAGTGGTCTTTTAGCTGAACTGTTATAACCATCCGCAAGTGTCAAATGTTAGCAGCAAAATGGTGGGAAAAGACTGTGTAGTTGTCCTCCCCAGCAGGTGGAAATAAATAGCAGTGATAGGGATATTGTAGATTTTCCTCAAAGACATAACATTAATCAAATTGCCACATAGAACTGTACTTGCAGAGCACTAGGTGCTACATATGTTGCATCTATTCCATGTCATAGATTACCCACTGGTTGTATTAGCTAAATGGTCAGTGCATGAATAGTATTGGGATTGTGAACCGTCCCTTTTGGGAATTTCTGCCAACTTTGAGAAGGGAGGCTGAAAAGACAACTGTGGGCACACAAACTCTTTCAGACAACACCACACGATCTGTAATACGCAAAGGAAAAACTAATTTTACCGCACTAACCAAATGCCTTATCCACAGTTTATGGCATATGATCCCATAACATATTGCCCACCCTACCCACATGCTTATAGTCAGAAGATATATGCAGAATAAATGTACTCAAACAGAGGACAATAGCTCCTTAACATAGCAGCTTCTGGCACAACTACACCTGAGGGGCCTATAGCCTATATGCTCCACAAGGTAAACCCGAGTCAAGAGCAGGTAAGGATCTGTGGCACCAGTAGGCCAGTCACCCTTTAGGGGAAGGAGGAGCGATAGGAATAAAATAGAAAATGACGGCCTGTCAGGTTACATTAGCCATTTCATTGACAGGGATCATTATACATGTCCGTGTTCATTGTGCCCATGCCAATCTATCATCTTTATTAGAGGGTAATTAATAATTGAAATCGGCATACATAACTGCTTTTGAATTAAATATAAGTGATTGCTGGATATGCAGTCACCTGCTACACTATTCTGAAGACACTTATCCTCTTGTTGCTGTTTCTGACCTAGCACTATTGAGCTATTCAAATTTAGTGCTGGGACCCACAAATGTGACTACCTCTAAGGGCCAGAACAGATTGTCCAGCACACTTAAAGTACACCCTGCATACCACTTCTGTCTTTGTTTAGAGATAAAAGAAGGGTGAGGGAAGATGCTGCATAATACAACAGGGTGTGCCTTTACAGTGGAACTGCTTGCAAATGCACTGCCTTACTGACAGGAGACAATTGGGGGAACAGACAGGCTTGAATACCAATGGACCAAAACCACAGATCCTGTCTTACGTCTACGGAAAGGGCAACACTGGTTTAAGAATGTGCACGCCTCTAATGTCATTAAGCAGTATTCTTATAATGATACTAACAGTACCATGGACATAGTGAAGGGCAATGTTCCCCTCACTAGGTTAGTGTGGCAATATCACTGCAGCATGAACAACACTGAGTCATATTCTAACCTGTGCGCCCGAAATACCACTAGCCTTCCACTACCACAAGGGGTGTTTTGGTTCTGCAGGACAAGAGTGCATAAGGCACTACCTTCCCCATGGGTAGGATGATACACCCTCACATATGTGATTGATGGGTTGTGGGTGTTTTAGGTTTCCCCTCTTCCCCCAGTAAAATTAGAAACACTTACTTGCTGCATAAGAGGAGCGAAGACGATGCACTTGAAATTGTGGATACTTGCCGCCCACTAACATCTGGGGAGATTGTAGGAGGTGGAGTAGCGTGCGTATTTGCCAGTTTTGGAAGTTGCACATATTCCACTGCACAAATTGGTACTGCCCTCTTTACACTCCAGGCAATGCTTACGCTAGTAACCAATGAGACAAGTTAAATGCTGGATGTTCTGGCTCGGGAACAGGGGGAAAGGGCTATGGTTCTACAACATAGATTAGCCCTTGACGTGATTCTGGCAGCACAAGGGGGAGTCTGTACACTCATTAAAGGAAGTTGCTGTGCTTACATATCAAGTAACGAACAGCATGTAGACGACCACGTGGCACACATCAGGGAACTTGCCCACATCCTCACAGACCACTCTATGGATTGGTGGACAGCATTGACAAGCATGTTTGGTGGATAGGGCTCATACATTGTCATGTTTCTCCTAGCAGGCATACTTATATTGGTAATAGTTTGCTTGTCTTTCAGGCTTACATCAGCCTGATGAACTAGTAGCTTGAACAACATTACCACAATTGCCTTGCACATACTCCCTGACACAGGAGTAGGGAGGGTGGATCATGATATTAGCCAGGAAGAATATCTTAGACTGACTAAGATTGCAGACCAATGTTTTATAGTGCCAGGGGCCATTTTGCCTTCACCATTAGTACAGAAGTGCAGCCATTTTTAGCTCACTGCTGAAACTGGAGGAATGTTTGGGCTGGCACTGAGGCTTCACATTTCAGCTAAACAAGCCTTGGGGTGAAGTAAGTATGCAAGGCCGGCAGTGTTTGACATGGAAGAGATAACGCAGAAAGGATTGTCTTGATCAACAAGACGAGTTCACTTGTGTCCTGAGAGCAAGGTTATGTAAACTTCCCACTATGTAGTAAATCGCATGCAGTGACTTATTTATCGCAAACCTTGAGGCTGCGTCTAGACATTGTTAAGGATTAAAAGCAAAGAGAACAAAAGATGAAATATGCACACATTCTTTGCTTGTTATTGCATATGTTTGCTATAAATAATGCATGCAGTTTTGAAGAATAGAAGGCATATGAAATTACACTCATCTGTGCGCATAATTCGGAGAACCAAACAGTGTGTGTGTGAGATCATTTATTTCTGCGGGGCCCTTCTACCAAACCCTTCTTCAGAATTGAGAAACCGGGATGTGTCAAGGAATTCACCTAACAGATCTATCCATGGAGTCACAAACTGTTTGCAGATCTGCTCAAAGGGTGTTTCCGTCAAGGAGTACCCTAGAGATGAGAGGAACACCCTGGTCAATGTGTCCGCTTTGATATTCAGTCTTCCTTGAGTATGCACTGCTAAAATGTGCCAAAGATGTTCTTCTGCCCACTCAAGGTTACGATCTGCCACCTTTGACAGAGATTTGACTCTCGTAACCCCAAGTCTGTTGAAGTAGGTTTTTGTCACTACGTTGTCCATGTGGATCAAAACTCTCTTCTCTTCCCGGAAACTTGAAAATGATATAATTGCTTTCAAGACTGACTGAAGCTTCTAACAATTTGACAAATTCTGGCTTTCTCCTGGGGACCTAATACCCCGCATTTTGTAATATATCTGGCATGCTCCCAAACCGTTCCTGAGGCAGTGAGCGAAATTTCTTGTGCCAGATTCTCTGTCTCAAGCCATCATGCCATTTGAATATTCAATTGAGGAGTCATCCTGATGGCTGACGCATAATTGCTCAGCATCAGTGACCACATTTTCTGTCTATGGTTCACAAGAGCCTTTAAGTGATAACGGGATAATGGTACCACAAAAACCATTGCTGCCTTATCCCCCTGCATTCTGAGCCAACTTCTGAATGGCACTGTTCAGAGTTCTTTCCCTTGGTAGAAAGACCTCCCCCAAGTCTGTCCACAATCTGCCATCTTTTGTAGGTAAGGTCAATAACTGGTGACAGATGGGACTTCCACTGATTGATTATGAATCCCATGTCCTCCAAAAACAGACACATTCTTGCTTTAACATGCATAGTCTATCGGTACCTAGTACTACAATTCTTTTGGCCTTTAGCAGCAACCCCTCTAGATCTAAGGATAGTATAGTGCCTGCCACTAGTTCTGGGGACACCATAGGTTGAAAGATGAAATCTGTTTGTACTCTCCAGCAAGTTATGGTGATCTGGGGCACAGCTTTTGCAATCACTGTAATGCCATAAATTAACATGTCTGGATTTACAGGGATGCCTTGTACCACCACGTCACACGTCATGGCATGTATCACGAGCATTGCTCTCATTGAACACATGCCAGGTGTCACGCAGATGATACCTCTGTCTGTGAAGAAGATTGTCATGTTCAGCTTGCTATGCAGGTCTCTGCTGAGCTAGTTTACAGGAGAGCTCTCCAAATACAGGAGGTGAGCCTTTATGACCTTACCCCCTACTTTTACATCCAAATAGTTTGTGTAGGGAACCGTTAAAACAACCCCACAGAATCCCTGCGCATCAAGAGTTTTTCCTGACAATGGGAAGTCACCTTCACTGAAGCACAACTTCTCGGCTCCTGAGTCCACCATAAAGATTAATTGTTTGTTCCCTATTTCTGCCCCCACCAATGGTTCCACTTCTGGATTTAGGGTCATTGACAGGACTGGACATGCAAGGGCTCTCTGTGGGTTGTCCTAGTCTGGGTATGTGTCTTTCCCCGGGAATGAAAAAGGGGTTCCCCCCACCACTGTAGTGCCTTGAAACGGGGCCACTGTGCCATTTGGTGTGCCTCCAAAGGCATTCATGTTTCCCGCTTGCTGCATGTGTGGGTGGGGCTGATATTGCTGTACTGCCTGTTGCTGGTGTCACATTGGTTTGGGGCTGGGTATCTGCGGGGGCATCTGTGTGTAAGCCTGCTGGATCTCATATGGTATTGAGGACCTCCTCGGGGGTGGTCCCTGGGAGGCTCCACGCTGTGGGGGGCCATAGTTTTGTTGACCGTAGTTATACCCCATACCTTGTCTACTCCGACACTCCCTTGAAAAGTGTCCCCACTTCCTGCATGTCCAACACTAACCCACGCCTTCTCCTCTTGGTCCCATGCCCCCGAACCCTTCTCCTCTTGCCCCTTGAAAACCACCTCAGCCTTGCTGCTGTCCTCCTTGCCACTGTGGACCAGAAAATTGTCCTTGCGCCCCTTCGGCCCACATCGCTGCTATCCTAGCATTCGTAGCAGGATGGGTGTACCCTTCCTCTTCCGTCTTTGCCAGCGCCGATCCTGACACCACCACAGCTACTTTGGCTAATCTATTTTGTACTAGTTTCACTTCCTCTGCCTGTTGCCTCTGAATTATTTCTTTCTCATGCTCGTTTATTCTCCTACAATGGTGAACTATGATGCTTTGAATTTCGGGCCACACCTTTGTTCAATCCCTGCTATTTTGTCTAGCGTTTTCTGCACTTCGCTGGGTAGGCCCTGTTTCACTATGAAATAGAGAAAGGGGGTGGACTGGTCTCAGGCGTTGCCTGTTTCTGCCCTCCACATATCTTTGACCCTAAGAATAAACTGCGCAGTGTCCTCATTGTCCCCCATTGTGCACTGCATGATGGACTCTGAATCTGGAGAGTCTGGGAACGCTCGCTGCAGTGCATCCCATACCCTAGCTCTAATCTTGTTGAAAGAGGCTCAGTCATTGGCGTTGTTATTTATTGTTACTCCTGGGTACCCTGCTTTCACCCATACATCCTCAGCATGGTCCTCCAACAGCTGGTTACTCTAGCAAATCCCAGCTTCGAAGCTAGCTTACAACTAATAGACTAGCTATAACCCTTCTTCAGATACAGTTCCCAAGCATGTTTCTGCTTTGAATCATTACCAGGAAATATGTGTACAATTACTGTGTGCCCCGTGTGCACTACTGTATCCTCTATGTGTAAACATTGTCACCCTTTTCGTTGTTTTTCACAAAATGGTCTAAATATGATGTAATATTTACCACACAAAAAGTACTAACACAGCATTGTTTCAGACGTTGGTTTTGTGACTCAGTACTGTACCAAGTATTATGCTATCTGTATTGTTTTCATTTGATGACGCATGAGTACTAAAGATGTTTGCCCAGCCATAGGGCATGACCTGCTAAATAAAGCAGTTTCTTGTGCATAAAATCGTCTTCCTAAGATATGTGCATGATTAAATCCATAAAAAACTATTCCACTATGGGATACTTAGCTTACTTTTGAAGCTTGAATATGTAATGAAACTGATACAACGCAGTAGACACACAAATAGGATAGTAGTGTCTAGTTATACTTCCCTTTTTCCTCACTAATGCTGTCCGACCAAACCTCTCACACAACCTTTCGATCCACAAGCTCTCCACCCTCGGGGTGCATTGAGGTGCTTGCTCTGCATCTCCCTCCTCCTCATCGTCATCCAACTCGCTCCATTCTTCCTCTTCTTCTCTGTGTGACCGTACATTATTGTTACCCAAGCTATCTGTCTCTCCATCCCGCTCTATGTGAACGTCCTTATGGAGCGTTGTCTTTTCTAAATAAGAAGTCTCCTGACTTCCACTCATCCCCCGTTGATGGCATGGGTACCTCTGCTTTTGCCATGTTGCATGCTGCTGGGAGTCTGGCTAACTCTGTTTTTGTCGAGGCCAGTGCTACTTCTAGGTCTCTTGGGCTCACCACTGTGTGTGTGGTTACTTCCAGAGGAGAAACATAAGTTGGGGGTGGGGCTGTAGACACATATGTTGGGGTCAAATACCCCTCTGCAGGGCAGGTTGCTAGGGGATATATTCCTTTTGTCCCCACCGAGTTCTTTCCATTTTTCCCAGAGTCTGCGTCTCTGTCTCTGTGGTGTTTTGCTCTTTCCCCTTTGTCATCCTCTGTATCCTCAAACATTTTCCAGAGGTTCAATACTTCCTTTCTATTCTGTATTGGTCTCCCTTCATATTTTGCTGTCAGGAAGGTCGACATATGGACCAACACACTTCTGTCGAAGGAGACCTCCTCTGGCCAGGAGCTGGGCATCCCTCCTCTCCTAGTTTCAGTCACCCACTGGTTGTGGTATTTCTTAATATTCCCGCATTACAATGGCAGGGCCTTGCACATGTGTTCTATGGGTGTCTCAACCCCCATTGTTGTGTCTCCTTTGTCTCTAGTAGTGGGGCTGCACCTATGCTATGGTGCCACAGTTATACAATACAAAAGGCAGTTCATCTCCATTTCGATCCCCCAGCCCTTTATCCCCCGCTAGGGATTTTGTTCACGCACACCACACTCTCCTCTCATGCCCACACACAATACGCATATGACCCTCATGGGCCTCCTCCCTACACCTTAAAATACACTAAAAGAAACAAACTAAAATAACAAACTAAAACAACAACCACTACTATTCCCGAGCTCTCTACTTATATGGAGCTCCTATGTATGTCTCCTTTTCCCTTATAGTTAAACAATAATCGTGGTGCAACCTTCTCCCCTCACTCGGGGAGGTTCCTGCTCTTCCGTTTTCCTTTTCCTTATTATCCTTAAAAACATAATAAAACACTTAAGAAAAATCACTAAAATCCACAGGCATGTCACACTCCCACTATCACTCTTCGTGTGTTTACACTACTCCCACTCCTACGTACAGCCAACCCTACTTTGTTTTCCCTTGCAGGCTATACTCACGTGCGCGTGTTAACGTGAACTCCTCCGTTCACGGGGTTCCAACACCAGCTTGCACCTCTCCCTGGGGCTGCACCCCGCTACAAAGACTAGGCAGGAATCTGCCAAGACAGCACGCGTTTTGGGACTGGTCGCTCTAGGTGGGCACGGCCCTTCCAGCAAGGTCGCCTGGATACCTCCAGAGGTACGGAGGGCACTGGGATCACGTCGGCACGGTAGCCAAATGAAGGCAAATCCCTGCTTATGCTTATGCCAGAGAAAATACAACGCCCTAGGGAAAAACAGCCAAGAGTTTGCTTGCAAGGATAACAAGGTGTAATGATAGAAAGTAAAGGGGTCAGCAGAGGACTCTGCTGCTCGAAAGAGCATTCTGCCTCCAAATTGATTGTTAGTACATTATGAACGGCCACAGCGTCACTAAGGACGTCACATATAGGGTCTAAACCTGTACAGCTGATTGGTAAGACAGTATACATGGTCCTGCTCCATAGTGGACACCCGACTATGATTGGTTCTTGTATCAGCCATCTGACTGTATTCACATGGGTCAGCTGGGCTCATCTCTTCAAGGACTGAAGGTCAGGCGCTTCTCATTTTGCTGTTTCAAGGCTGTTTCAAGGCTACTCTTTGTGAGCTCATGATACTGCTACATCATTATGGCATGCACCTGTGAGGCTCATGGACTGGCATCAGGGGGGAGGGAAGAAATACAGTCAGGCTGACCCACACATTCTGTGCTCTATCTCTATTGCAGTCCTCGCACCCAATGCCCCCACCTTCGTTTGGATCTATAATTGATCCCCCTTTGTACTTCGTACTAGAAAGGGTGCGTTTATGGGAAGAGGTGACATGGTCATGCATGTTCAGGTTGTTTATGACCATTTGTTTCATTGCGGGTGGGCTGGCGTCACTCACTTATCGGAGAATGCAGGGACTCTTGGACAAGGTCAGAAAGGGGTGCTTTCCGTCCTGGTGGGCTGGGTGGGGATTAGAGGTCTGCTGTTGGCCTAGTTGTGATGACCGGGCATGGCGAGGAGTCTGGTGCTGTCTCACGATCTTGCAGGGTGCTTTTCTCATTGTTATACTAAATAATGGCAACAGTCAGGGACCAAGAGGAAGTTTCTGTGGGAATTAGCTGCGCAGGCTCAACTCTCCTCAGCGTTTTTTGGTATTGTTCATGTTTCTCCATCGGGCCTACGTTAACCGTGCAACCATGTAGGGCTACCTTTGTCTTCCATAGACTAACTTTACATTTTCTTCACATTCTACATAACAGCAAGCTGCATGCCCATGTCAAAATTTACTACAAGCAGGTTACTTTATCACTGTTTCTTTAATTCTCTGTCTTAGAGATACAGTTAAAAACATATTTACATATTTACATAGACTCACATATCTTTATGTGCTGGTACTTGCAGTCTTTCATTTACAATGTGGACCTAAAGATACAATCAAACCCTTTTTGCTTAACATGTAGTTAGAAAGAAGTCTTATATATTGTCTGGTTGGTTTATCATGCAGTTGTATGTAAATCAGCTCTATACAAGAGAGCACTATTTAGAGCTTGAAAGCCAAACATGAACCACTATGTGTACCTTTATATAAAAGAATATAAAGAATACAATGAAAACATACAATATCTTTAGCCTCCTCAGAGAAAATAGTGAACATCAGGAAACAACCCACAAAGTCTATGATGTTTAATCATAGGCTTTGTTTATTATTAAATTGAAGACTGGGCTTAAATCCCAGCTTCACTATTTAACCAATCTGGGTGATCTTGGGCAAATCATTTGCCTCGCTGTGCCTGTACTACCATAATGGTGAGTCCCTAGAAATGATTACATTCACATCATACTCTACTGAAAATAAACATTGCTCGTGGCTTGATAGACATAAGTGTTTGACTTATATTAGTGATCATTCATACATTGACCACCACATCAGTGCTCCCTTGGTGTACATATGGAAACACCATTTCAAAATCATGTCCCTCTTTTCACTGAAATGTGAATTGAATAATATATTGCAATGCTTATTGGCATCTTTGTTTTAGATATTTGTATATTTTTGAATAAACAGCTACATGCTATCCTTGGGCATCTACCCTCATCGTTTAGAACCCCCAAGTTGTATTTGTTACCTATTCTATGCAAAGATTATGGCTACGTTAAATGACAGGTTACATATGGACTGTTGGGGCAGAACAAGTTATTATGTTTGTAAAAAAGAAAGTGACCAAAAACGTAAAGGTTAGACATGGAGGGGTTCAGATGTAATAATCATGGGGAAGCATTTTATTGTGCAGCCCATAAACAGAACTGTCTCCAAGTGCTTCAGGGTGTCCTACTCTGCTGTTGACACTCTGCTTTATTACCCTGGAGTGTCCAATTTTAGTATATGCGCTGCCGAAAACGAGCATGACCATAGAAGAAAGACTGATCCAGTCAGGAGTCAAAAAGTATTACTTGCAGGGGAGTGCTAAAACCACTGAGGTCTCCCCAGTTAGATTGCTACGTTCTCATGTCATCTTGTAATGCATTTATATCTTTTTTTTGCTGATGTCCCTTGCTTGCTTTGCTATTTATTTATTTATTTATTTATTTATTTATTTAATATGTTCACAGCCAACAAAGGCTTTACATATATTTGACAAAACAGCAAAATCCAAATTTATCACAAAAAACAGTTTCTATAAAAACAGAATGCCAACAGACAATTTTTTAAGAATAGATTAAACAAAGTCATAAAACTTCATCATATGAAAGATAAGATTCAAATTGTTTCCATGTAAAAGAGATTCCCATATTTCATTCATGTTCTGCGAATTGCTAGTGTTGTCATATTCTTTCAAATATTTCGTTCTTAAGGAATTAAGACTCTCCCATTGACAAATAATATTTTCCGCAGATTATATTGAAGATGTACCGCACAGTCTACATAGCCTTTGATCCCTTACAATACCACATTGTGCACCCATTATTTCTAATGTGTTGCACATGTTGAATTTAAATAATAGATAACGTCTGATGGTATTGCTGTCTGGGAAGGGAGCTTGATATTGAGGTTTTCTAGAAGCATTTGACCAGTACTGTAGGAATATACTGCTATTTACTTTTTTGCAAGCTTCATCACATCTCTTTCTTTCCCATATTCATGTATCAACACTTTCAATAGCTGAGCAAAGATTTCGGCATCCTGAATAAAATCCTTAACATTTTTGCTTCAAACTTATTCATTTCAGTTTTAAAATGTTTGCCCCAAACCTCAGCAGCATATATAAATCTGCATGTTGACACTCTGATTTTTTACCCTGGACGTTCCAATTTTAGTATAGGTGCTGCCGAAAACAAGCATGACCATAGAAGAAAGACTGATCCAGTCAGGAGTCAAAAAGGATTACCTGCAGTGCAGTGCTAAAACCACTGAGGTCTCCCCAGTTAGATGTTTAATGCTACGTTCTCTCAGCACACTTGGGTTCACTTGCATCTCAATGGCCTTCTGCAGCAGATAATGGAGCAGTGTGTGCCCATGTGGTTATTAAGCATATGCTTTCAATGTAACCCAATGTCATTTTTAAATGCATTGTCATCTTGCAATGCATTTGTATCTTTTTTGCTGATGTCCCTTGCTTGCTTTTTTTGTAATGCCACCTCCCATGATGTTTTCAAGCATCAAAGGTTGTGATGTCAGTCACTCTCTGAAATTCAATTTTGTTTTAATGCTGCAACCTGTGATGCCACTGCATATGCACGTTTTGTTGTCCTTGTATGTCTTTTACTGCATAAGATCATCCCTAGCACCAACAAATGCTTATAGGTAAATACTCAGAGTATTAAACAAGACTTCTTCCCTTCAACACTGCTAAGACCTAATCTCCTCTTTAGTACTCTCTCGATCTGACAACTGTCCCAGTCTCCTCTATGTCTTTCCCAATTATGCTTTTTCACCTCTCGACAAAGTTCTCAACATTTCTGTCCGTACAGTCTTCAAGCTTCCCAGGTTCGCCTCGACCTCCCAGGCCCGTTGTCAGATAGGCTGATTTTCCATGAGACTGAGGGCAAAGTATAAACCCATTCATATCATCTTCAAAACTATACACAGACATGCCCCACCCTAACTATCGGCCCATCTCACTCCCATTTCTCTCCCTCGCTTCCTACGATCATCCTCGGCTCACTGCCTTGCCACCTCTCGTGCCCCTTGAGCTTCCTCTCATTTCCGCTCTCATCCTCTCCTCTCTTCCTTACTCTGGAATGCTCTTCCTCCCCTATGCTACACTACTCCCTCCACTTTAATCCTGTTTAAATCCAACCTCCTAGCTCTCCTCCTTTCGGAAGAACCACTTGCAAAGCATCCTATGCCACCACGTCTCCCTGTCCTCCTCTTCCCCAACCTCTCTACGACAACTGCACTTATCCCTCACCATTTCATCTTAAAATGTAGCACTTCCTCCACTATCCTGTTCCTATATTGTGCTCTACTGTCCTCGTCCCTGGTCCATGTTTCTTCCTCCCCTGCATCATCTTGTCTTATCACCCCACCATTAACCACATTGTTAAGGACACAGGTCCCCCGCTCTATAAATCAATGTATAAATGTTTTGTAAGCATTTTGGTGCAAAAAATGCTTGTTTTCCCTGTAATTTTCAGTATATAAATAAATGTGCAGTTGGGGTATTCCACCCAAGCCAGCCCTGGGGCCAGATTACAGAAACTTTGCACCGGTGCAAGTGCAAAGTTTGCACAGTAGTGGCACTAGGGAAATGTTTCCTTATATTTTAAAAAACACTGGGACACATAAAAATAAAACATTGCACCTCGACAAGTGCAGTTTGGCATATTAAAAGCACCAGGGCAAAAATTGTCCTAATGCAATAAAAATGCATTTTCACTACATTTTTTCCACCACAGCAAAGTTTGTCCTAGTGCTAATACGGAATGTTATTAGCACTAGGACAAACTTTGCCCTGATGCAAAAATGCACCCAAAATGTATCATTTTAGCACTAGGGCAATTTTAGCCCTGGTGCTTTTAATAAGGTGCAATGGTTTTTAATGTGTCCCAGTGTTTTAACAAATAGGGAAAACTTTGCCCTAGTGCTAATACTGTGCAACCTAGCACTTGCACCGTGACAATGTTTCTATAATCTGGCCCCTGGAGGGCTCCCTCAGCTGCACGACGGAGTCGAGGGAGTGCTCAGGTTTTCTCTGGGGTGGCTCTGGCTCATCCATAATGGGTGGAGGCAACGGATGTATGTGATTTCTACGAAAATATTTTAGCTAATGGAAGATTCACCGAACTTGTTCTACTTTGTTTTTTTTGTATAATGCGGGGAAGACCCCTGCAACGACCCCTCACACCTGCGTACCCAAGCTTATACCCTTACCCCACACCCCACCTATTATGCACTATACATATACGACTTTACCTATCATTTTCGGTGAAATAAATTCAGTGAAATATGATTAGGTAAAATGGTCTCAGTGAAATCTATGGTAACGGGAGGCAACAGCATCTCTCAATTGATCACGTCACTTCTATGTGATGGTGACTAACAACCACAAGAAACCACAATCTCTGAATGGCCAAATGAAAGCAAAGGCACCTCCTGCAGGCATTGCTTCCGCTTCTGCCGACATCCCCGTCTAATTGGATGAGTAACTTTTAAAGGCAGGAGGATCACGTAGCGTTCTTGCAGACAGTCACACGCTACAAACCCACCAGATCCCCTTTCACTGCCAGCCACAACTTAGCGTGACACTCGTCTCCAACTTTCTCAGTGCGGTGTCCAACGCATGACCCCTACCACTTTAATAATGGATTGGTCGGTGTCGCTTGTCCGGTGGCAGGGCCAACTCACTATATTTCCAGCTTGCTTGGCAACAAAAGGATACCAGGAAGGAAAACGAACCTGTTTATCTATGCAAATGGACACCCTTCACTGACACCTGTCATCAAAGTGAAACTATAAGCTCACTGCAATGTCAGGTTTAAAATAACCGCTTAGCTTTATCATCGTTTAGGAAATGCTTGCACGGGTGCCAGCGTTTCAAAGTTTTTTTGTTTTTTTTATATGGTATATAACATTAGTCAATCTACAATTACTCCATGAAATGTGCAAATAGAGGGGGCTATGCTAAGAAGGGCTGGATATAGCAAAACAGTACATTCCACTGAGTTGCTTCGAGATAATTGGCAGGTCCTCAGTCGATTGTACTTCAGATTTCAATGGCGCTCAGCAGTGCGTATTGCAGATGGAAACATTGGCTATTTGTCTGCTTTCCACTTAATGTTTCCTCGCCCCAGTCTACGCCATATGAGGGATGTCAGCCGCAGACAGACCCTTGGTTAACAAGCTTAAAAGAAATGACCTTTTCCCCCTTTTCCTTATTTAGCTCAGCCTCCCCCCAGAAGGCTGGATATTCATACCAATGTCAGGCCATCCACATCCTGTCAGAGGTGGACTGGGAACCAAAAGTAGCCCTGGAAAAGTGTTTTAAAGTGGCCTCATATTACACTGTGCGAGTAAGCGCAACACCTCTTCTCCTACAAGCAATTTATGGGAGAAATGAGTCTAAATAGTTAGTTTTAAAGCTCATTTGTCCCTTTATAGGGTTAGTCAAAAATAACAAGAACTGACATACAGTATTTGTTAAGAGAGAGGAATAACATATTGGAAGCTGCATTACAAATGCTTTACTTCAAAGGTATGTGGGATGAAGAGTGATGGGAGGAAGAGATGAGGGGTCCATGGGAGAGGGACAGTGACGTTGATTCACTAAAATGCCAGGGGTAGCAGAAGTGACATCACACACCTGATGGCATCACAGGAAGTGATGCCAGATGACCTTAGACCCGATGATGTCAAGAAAGTTACATTGTGGTGTGACCTTTGTCCTTGATGACATAACAGATATACCAGAGAAAACTGATCTAAGCTCATGATTAATAAAATAACACATATTTATATAAATACATTTTTGACTGGTTTAGTTAGGAACCATTATTTCCCTTGGGTGTTGCAGTCATGTGCTATTGGTGGGGACATGATATACCAGGGGTTTACACTTCCAAAACAACATATGTCAGGCCACTTCCACCTAATGGCAATTATAACCTCAAGCACCAGGTGAAAATCACTATTTAAATACAGCCCTAGATTCCATGTTGCTGCTATATTATACCAAATGTAGACTGTGATACACAGATGATGCTATCTTATCCCTGCTATAACCTTACAAGTCAGGTGTAGGGCCTCATTACGACCCAGGCGCTCCCATAATGAAGGGTGCCGGTACGGGACCGGCACCCTTCATTACGGGAGCACCTATTACGAGGTTCCCTTTGTGGGACCCGGAACAGACGTCTGGTAAAACCAGACGTCCTTTCTGGGTCCTGCGAGGGGAACAGGGAGCTAATAATGGGCCGTTATTAACGTGCCCGTTATTAGCTCCCTCCCCATTCCCATTGAGCCCTATGGGGGCTCAAATGGGAATGGGGAATGGTTCCTTCAAGGAGGAATTACCGGGTCGTCCAATGTTGGAATGATCCAGTTATTCCTCATTGAAGGAACCCGGTATTGGAGGCAGCCATGGCGCTAATAGCACCATGGCTACCTCCATACTCGTAATGAGGCCCATAGTCGTTAAATATACTGTATAGCCTTATATGTCCAGTTGCTAGCACTCATTTCCAAGCCTAGCCACAAATTTACCAGAAGAGCTGTTCACCCGCAGATAATGCCTCTTATTCCTGGTAAAGCCACCACTTTGAAGCTGGATCCTCACAAAATCAGCTGTTGTTATCAAATGCCAACTGCAGCCTGAAATTGCTCAGCAATGTCCTCTGTGATGATGGAAATGCTTTGGAGGGACGGGGTCTCCTCGTCCTTGTCCCACTATTCAGCTATTCTGTGTTTTCTGTTTGTTTTCTGCACAGGACTCTAGTCTGGACCCCTAGCAGTGCAGTTCTTCATCTTTATTTCGTGGAGAACAATACCCATGAGATAGCCCTATGGCACCCATGGGTAAGGGTACCCCCTGGTACCGTAGTGTGTGTTTTGGGGCACCTGTGTGTTGCCCCACAGAGCAGGGTATGAGCTGGTGGCATCTACATGCTGATTTTGCAGAAGCTCTGGGTCTCCCCCATTTTGGGAAACGCAGGCCCTGCCATAGGAATCAATGGATTCCTTAACAAGGGTAAGGTGGTTACTGCCACTGCCTTCCCTTCCTGTTTATAAAAGTTCTGAGAAGCCCTGGCTCTGTCCCCCTTCCCCTGATTGGATGTTGGGCAGAAGGACCATGAATGGCTTTGGGGCTGCCTTTCCCAGAGATTTCTTGTTTTGGGTACACCATAGGGGTGGGACCTGACTGAATGCAAAGGGGAGTCAGCACATATTCTGTGTTGTGGGTGTCTGGTTTTGGTTGTGTATTTATTATTTGTTTATTTATATATGGTGCTGAAAGCCCGCAGGCATTGGGGCGCCAAACACATCAACACAATAAGACAAAGGGAGACGGGACATAGATCGGAGGGGCTAAGTCAGATCACAAATGATGAAATGACAGTTACTTGAAGAGAAAGGTTTTTAACTCTCATAGGAATCGCATTAAGTTTTATTCTTGTCTCAAGGCCAGGGGGAGAAAGCTCCAAAGTTTGGCTGTAAGGACAGGGAAAATGTTCCCAGTCCATTGGTCCGTTTAAAGCTTGGAATGGTAATCAGCGCTTGCGTGGTTGAGCGCAGAGTTCGTCTAGGCTCGTAAAGGGTCACAATTTTTTTAAGGTAGGCTGACGCATCCCATGTAAGCATCTGTGAATGAGCACTGATGCCTTGAAGTGGACCATTGCATACCCCGGGAGCCAGTGTAGGTCTTGTCAACTGCTGGAGATATGTCCCCGTCTAGATTTAGTTTTGATAATGCAGACAGTGAATGAAAAAGAGAGGTAACTAGGAATGGATTTAAGCCTTGCCTAGGATGACCCAAATATCAACATTTCTGTCTTGTTTCCGTTCAGACACATCGGGCCTCATTACAACCTGGGCGGTAACCATGGCGCTATTTGCACCATGGTTGCCACCGGTAAACTACCGATTCTGCCATGGTGAATGGCGGAATTACCGCCCCATTCCAAGGTTTGCGGGGCGGTAATTCCCCATTCACCATGGCCCTTCCCCCTACCCATTTGAGCCCCAATAGGGCTAAAATGGGAATGGGGAAGGCGGTAATTACGGTACTGCAAATTGCGGTACCATAATTACCTCCAAAGTCCCTTTGCGGGTCCCGTCCTTAACGGCTTGTAAAACCAGCCGTTAAGGGAGGACCCGCAAAGGGACCTCAGATTTGGGCGGTAAGGGATTTCCGGTACCGGTGCCCTTACCGGTGCCGGCAATCCCTTTCCGCCCGGGTCGTAATGAGGCCCATCCAGTTTAAGTGTCACATTGCCTTTAGTCCTGCCTGAGCCAGCAGTACCTGAAACTGAATGAATACAGTGTATGCCCTAAACGGCAGGCAGTGGTCCCCAAAACACATCCACTGTTTTGGGTGACTGATTTTTAGGTGAGTGGCCTAAATGCCTGGGAGCCTGATTGGATGCACTATGATGAATACACAGTGTGTGATTGGCTGACTGAACCTAGCCCAGCATGAGTGAATGGGGGGTTTTGTGTATATCAGAAGACCCGTCACCTCTGTGTCAAAAGCTTGGAGTTTTTCTGGAGGCATATCCTGAATCTAGCTGGATGAAGAAGTCTGCTGCTGCGACTCTTCTCAAAATCTGAAGGCTGCTGTGCTGATTCAAGGACTGATCAAGAGAGGACCTGGACAGGCAACCTCTTCCCGTAGCTAAGATGGGACCTTGTGCAACTGCTGCTCTTCACTAGACGTGTCTGGGAAGCCAGTCCTGCGAGTCTGCAGTCCTGCAGAAGTATCTTCATGGGTCCTGAAGAAGAGTGACCGGACATCTTGAGCCCAAGAAGTCCACCAGAGTTGTCCTGGGTCTGAAGGCTGTCGGGACTGCTGGGAAGCCAGACTGCAGTCTAACACCCAGAAGAGGTGGCACCCTGGCATAGTGCTGCTGGATGCCTAGAGCTTGCAAAGTTCCAACATACTGAAGACATTTTCAAGAGTCACTGCAGACCCAACATCTCTCCATTTTTCCATGGCTAAGAAAATCCAGTGTTGATGCCTGAGGATAAGTGCACGCTGGTGGATTTCCCAACACTCCACATTGAGGAACGAATCCTGAAGGTCCAAACTTGGTAGTGTCCCACAGAGAAGTGCAGTGCTTGGGTCCAAGTCACCAGAGGCCATCCTGTCACCAGTGCTTCGGCTGCAGCACAGAAGAAACAAACAGCGGCAAACCGAGAACCAACGAAAGCCAACACCTACTTCTTTCACTGCGCCCATCACCAACAAAGGTCATCGACGAAACCTAAAAGGCCAATTCTCACCTCCCAAGCCTGGTTGAGGTCTACAGTGAGTTTCATCTTTGTGGGATATCCATAACAGGCATAGTAACCCAAGCAAGGAGACTGCCGCGACAAACCTTCACTGCGGCCTTTCCGAAACGGCTTGATTCCCACCTCCTACTCGACAGCAACGACCCTGTGACTTCTTCTTTCAGAGGTGGTCCATCCTCATGGGGCATCATCGGGTAAAGCTGAGAGACTCCACCACTTTGCCTTCCAAGGCACCGAAAGTACTGTGTGGAGGAAGAGGGGCTTCCTCCAGCAGGAGTCCATCCATGGGTCTCAGATTCTTCTGGGGCCCGGCTCCCTTGTTGTTTCCCAGGTATTTTGGGGTGATGGGACCTGTGAAGAGAAAAGCAGACAATTAATGAACATATATGGACTGGGCATTAGTATAAAAGAAAAGTAGAACTCACCTTTTATTTTTTATTTTTTTTATTGTATTTGGTTTATTGTCTTATTACAATTAGAAACAAACCTTTACAATTTAATACAAAATTACAGTATTACATTCTTCGCATTTCAATTTCCATTAAAACAATAAAACACCAAAAAGTCTAATCCCTCCTCCCCTATTCTTGGGTATGTCCAGTGTTGGCGGAGATCCAATAGCTCCCATTTTGGGAGTGATTACTTCCTCCTTTCCCTACCTGAACTTTTCCCCATAACTGGGGTCTCCCTTCTTTTTCCTTGGTTATTTATAAAAGATTGGCTCAATACCTAGGATTTAATTTTCCTGTGACTGGGAAGACTTCTTGTATTTCGTTCAAGTACCGCCCTTCTCACCCTACCCTAGTGGTGATTTATCTTTCTCTAGGAGGTGTAGGGATCTCAATAAGTTTACCACCGCTGCTGTCAGCTGAACTTCCTGACCGATATCATTCTGTGCCACATATTCTCTGATGTTAACCACTCAACCCTTTCACAAATCTTCCTAGCTTTGTAACCCTTCTGTCCCATGTTCCTCCACATTCCATTAATAGATGTCTGAGGGACTGATTTGATGGCACTACGCACCCCTCACAATATGTCATTGCTTGCTGCCCCTGTTTCCGAATGTCTAATATTTCCCCAGTTGGAAGAATATTCAGCCTGGCCCTAAGAAAGTTGTTTCTAATCTTTTTGTTTGGGAATTTGTCTAGGTATCGTGGGAGTGAGCCTAATTTTTTGTCTATAACCAGGAATGTATTCTGTGGACATGACAATCTTACTTTCGCAGTGGTTCTATCCAGTCCATTAGCTCCAATTCCCGTTTTATCTTTAGGGGGTTGGCAACCAGTGTTTTATGTCTTGCACCTAATTTGGCTAGCACAGTTTTTACTTTTAATTCTAACCCCTGCAGGCTGTTGGATTTTAGACTACCATAATGTTTTTTAATATCCTCGTATAGAGAGCCTATTTTGGGATTTATAATCTCTCTATAGAGGGAGAGCAGTTTCCATTCTGCCAAACAGCCTAGGGATTTTAGTCCGAGTTCATATCGCAAGTGCCAACCTGGAGTACTGCATGGGAGATTTAGTGCCCCCTTCCAAATTCTACCCTCCAATTTAGACCAGTTTAGTTCCCACAGTTGTGGTTTAGCTTCTAAGCCATACAATAGTATGGGAACTATTTTAACCGAATAATATTTTATCATCGGTTGAATGGAGAATTTACAGTATCTGAACGGGATTCTTATCAGGTGAGGGATTAATGAGAGAGATTTAGTGAGGATGTCCATTTCTACTTTGTATATTGCTGGGCTTGCATAGATCTTATAGCCCAGATATATTAGGTCTTCGACTTGCGGTATTATTTGTCCTTTAGTATCCAGTGTTTAAAGTGTATCTTCTTTTTGGGGTGTTTAAATACCAAGATCTCAGATTGTTTTGGATTTATTGTTAAGCTGTTTTTGGTGGTGTACTCGCCCAACTCATTCAACAATCTTTGCAGCCCAATAGCGGTTCTATCTAGCAGTACGATGTCGTCGGCGTAGGCCAGCCAGAATATCTTCCACCCATTTAACTCCGGACTGGCCAGAGCTGACAACATTAGATGTTCCCCTACGTCTGCTAGGAATAGATTGAAGAACATGGGGGCTCCCAAGCATCCTTGTCTGGCCCCTCTTTCTACTGGCACTGTAGCTGACAAATTACCCTTTTCATCAAGGCGTACTTTCACTGTGGTCCCTCTATGAAGTTCTCTTATCATTGACAATAATGATTCCGGGATACCTTTTCTCGTTAATTCCCCCCATAACTTTGATCTATCAATCTGATTAAAGGCCTTAGAAAGGTCGGTCCAGGCTCCGTATAATGGTGTACCTCCTTTAGTTATGGCAGTTTCACTAAGCAAGTTTAATATAATCCCGTTCAGTGCTGTCGATAACCCTTTCCTAAATCCTGTCTGACAACAAAATAGAACCTTCTCCTTTACCTCCCAGGCAGAGAGCTCATTCATTAGCAACCTCATAAATATTTTGCTCTCGATATCAAGGAGGGCGATAGGTCGATAGTTGGAAGGATTTGTCCAATCGCCCTCCTTAGAGAATGGTATTACCAATGCCGTTTTCCAGGACGGAGGGAAACGCCATCTACATAGAATCTCATTAAAGAGCTGTTTTAGTAATTTGGCCCACAGTGTTGGGTTCTTTCTAAGTACCAGGTATGTGAGACCATTTGGGCCAGCTGCTCTTGATAACGAGGCCTTATTTATTATCTCCGCTATCTCCTCCTCCTCGAGTTGTAACACCCACTCACTTTCTAACAGTGTGTGTTCTGGCTCCTCTTGTACTCCTGCAAAAGCTTTTGTGAGATGTTCTATCCACTCCCTTTCAGGCACCAGGTTACACAAAGAGCTATTGGACTGAGGATCTAGTTCCCGTATTATGGACCAGAAGTTTGTTGAGTTTGATTCCGAGACCAGTTTTAGCATTTGCCCCCTCCTCTTTTTGGTGGAGTAGAGTTTTTTGGTTTTTTACCCATGCTTTGTAATTGTTTCTAATTGTTTTTATTTCCAGATTATATGTTTTTTGATGTAATTTTAATGCCTTTAGATCTCAGATGCTTTTTCTCAGGCTTCTCTTTCTTGTCCAGATTTCCTCATCAAAACTGTGGGTATATTTATGCTGTGCCTGGTCTAGGGGGGATTTCGGGGGAACCAGCGACCAGATGACATTAACACATTTCTCTGGTTGGCAAAGCTCTTGAGTTATTTGCTCTGTAATATTTTGTAGTTTTTTGTTTAGCTCCCTCCTCCCTTAACCATATTTCACCAGCCGTAGCTTCCCTTGTATTCCCATTATCTCTTGATTATGTACTAACTTTATAGATTCAGAAAAGTCTGTGAATGAGAGCTCCAGTCTTCAGTGGTCGCTACCCCTTTCATGTTTAACTTCTAATGAGGAATCACAGGAGAACAATCCCTCACTTAAAAAGATATAATCTAGCATAGAGGCTGAGTCGCCTCTGTGCCATGTCATTTGTGGGTCTTCACTTCCTCGTGGTACCTTGTTTAGCATTTTAAATTCCCATGCATTAGTAAATTCTAACCAGGCCTTCCCCTTATTCTGTAGCTTTTGAATCCCTCCTGTCCCAGATTTTTTGTTCAGGTATACACACTCTGCGTTGAGGTCACCTGCCAGCAATATATTTGCTCCTTGCCACTCCATCTTAATCATCCCTATTAGTTCTGTTAACTTTTGCAGGAAAACCTGGATTTTGGAGGATGCCGGATTGCAGTATACATTTATCGCAATCACGACAGGGTTTTTCAGGCTTGAGGACAGATGTACTTTACATGCTAAAATACCTATTTCATCTTTCCAGACAGGAACGACATATTTAATAGAGCTGTTTATACAAGCAATAAACAACCCGCTCGCTGGACGACCTTTTGCCTTTTGATTGGCTGGCAGACAAAATGTTACAAACCCTTCAATTTCTATTGGCTTTACCAGCCACGTTTCCTGAAACATAAGTATGTCCATCTTTCCAAAAAGATAGTCTCTTGTATCCTTTGCCCTAAATGTGCTGGAACCACATGTGTTCCAGCTCACCATATGGAACCCTTTTTGACTAAAGGCTCTGAGTACCTAGGCCCATACTTTTTAAGACTTGCGATAGAATTTCTGGAAAAGCTGCCAGTGGCCCTCATTACGACCCTGGCGGAAATCGCGGTGCTAAATGCACCGCGGAGCACGGCGGAAAGCTGCCGATAGCGCCATGGAGGTTGGCGGATTTTCCGCCCCATGCCGACCTTGGCGGGGCGGTAAATCCCCATTCCCCATTTTACCCTTCCCCATTCCCATTTTTGCCCCATAGGGTATAATGGGAGTGGGGAAGGCGTTAATTGCGCCACCGTAAAATACGGTGGCGTAATTAACAACATGGTCCCGTAGCGCCATGGATTTCTCCGCCCGGAAAAACCAGGCGGAAAACGGCTCCATGGCGCTACGGGAACTCGTAGTAGGGCGGACGGGTCCGCCGCGAATAACGCTGGCGTAAACCCACTCCGCCAGGGTCGTAATGAGGCCCAGTGTCTTTTCCTGTGTTGAAGATCTTTCAACAGAGCCAATGCCCTTGATTCCCCCAGACCCCTGTGGACCTCTTCCGTATCGTTGCGGACATCCCCCTTGTGTGTCCTTCGGTTGATTCTGTAGAACGGGGATGGTGTTTGGTGAGTTACTATACACTGCTATTCCTTGTTGTTCTAGATGCCTAGTTGCTTTCAGGATTGCGGTCTGTGCTTTTTTGGAGCTCAGTCCTATATCCACCATAAATGAGTTGTTCCGGTCTGGGAATTTTACACATTCAATGTCGTCTGTGGAAAATGCACAATGATGGAAAAGTTTGAAACCAAACTAAAACATCAAAAAAAAAAACAAAAAAAAAAAAGGAAGAGGCATCTGTTTTTTTAAAATATAGACAAAATCATGGATCTACTCAGGGATTTAGGTTTTACTGATTTGGCTATGATCTTCAACCATAATTTTGGTATTACAATACCCGTGGAGTGGGAGTTTCATCTGGGTTATCTGTTTCGTTTCCCTGTGTCTCCATCTTCTCGTCATTTTTTCCCTCCACCAATCCCTCTCTTCTTGACTTCCCTTCTCCCATTTCTGTCTCTGGGATAGTTTGAAACTTTCCTTCCCCCAAGCTCATAGTCACTAGTGGTGGAGTATCCCTCTGGCCGTTTACTCGCTGTTTTGGATCTTCTTTCTTTGGCCTGTTTTATATTAATACTTTCCATAGCTGTACCGTCACTCCTAGTTTGATCAGTTGCTCCCCCCAACTGTCGACTCTTCTGAGTGAATGTAGGGCCAAGCCTCAGGGGTTTGTCTCTTTGAACTTTGGGAATTACATCTGGTTTTGCTTGTATTTCAGTTTGGAGACCTATACTCACTATCACAAATTCAAGGTAGCTGTTTGGATTCAACTGTTCCGCACTTTTAGACCTTATCTGATTGTGGCTGGGGCTTTCTAGCTTGCTGACTTCTGTTTCCAAGCAGATCTCCATATCTTTCTTCAGTTATTTTTTTGTTTTTATTATCTTTCCTTTTCCTAATCACTTTGATTATTTTCAGTATTTACACCTTGATTTTTCAGTATTTTTTGATTTATAGATTGTTTTTCTTGTTTTTTTGTCAAATGAATATTGGTTTCCATTTCGATATTCTTTCCCTTCCGTCTTTTCTTTGTTTTTCTTCTCCTTCTGTTGTTTTGATTGCTTGCTTCTGTCCATTTTGATTCGTTTGGTGTTCCCTTTGTTTTCGCTGCCTGGTGTTTGTTGGTTCTTGCTTGTGTTAACATCTTGATCTTCTAAAATTTGGACCGTCCTCAGAAGTTCTTCTATTGTTGATTCTGACAGAGGAGTGTCTTCAGGTATTGTGGAGTTTACCTCGCCAGTTTGACTTTCTTCTTCTCTCTGTTTTGGTTTGTCCCGCCAAAGTTGCAGGATCTCCCGGAGCTGGTTTCTCTCCTTCTCTTAATTCTTCCCATTTTCCACCATTAAGGCGTGGAGGAGGTCAACATCTTTACTTTGCTTTGCGTTTTCTCTTTTGACCTCTAATATAGATGGTATCAGTGTTACATTATAAATATTAAACAAATGGAAGACAGAAGGGCAACTTAATAATGCCACGAGATTCGTCCCCCCTAATCTGGCCTACGAATGTTTCAAAACTTAAAGAATCTCGTGACATCCATGTCTGACCTCCTAAGGACTTAGAAATTCACCAAAAAAGGAAAGTTATACATATTAATACTTGACACCACCAGGTAAATGTAAATCGACACATTATTTTATTAAATTGACATATTAAATAGTTCAATTCTTTCAAAAACAGAAGATAAAATACAATGAATATCACTGACAGGTAAAAACCACATTAGGAATCACAAAACCTTACATACATGTGTTAAAGTGCAAAAATGAACTTGAAATGATCAGGAGATTTTTTAAGACTTTCTGATACAGACAACTAACTTCATTGACAAGTTATAAGAACAGAGTGAAAAAACACACCCAATTACGAGAAAGGAAGTTTTGTTTTTATGCTGAGCTCAAGGATGGTCCCTACTGGCAAGGTACCAACTCTCTATATCGAATGCCTAATTTAATGAATCCGTCTATGAATTAGCTGACGGTTCTAAACAGTTAAATATAACCTTTTAATATTTAAATGTTGGTGAATGTACAACATAAACAAAACCCTACATGTTTCATTCTCAAACCAAATCGTGTAAATATGAGAAATTCATCAGGGGTAGAGCAGAAAAACAACAACAACAACAGCCAAAGATTGGGGTTAGATTGCAAAAGCTCCAAAAAATCTTTTCGGGTCTTTTCAGATTGGGTTCTTTCGTGGTGAACCTCATTTGCCTAGGAGGAAAAACATGGAAAAAAGGGGGACAGCTGTAAGTGAAAGCTGTACACACTATGTTAAACTATGTTAAACTCGATAACCAAAAGGAATAACAATTAACAACTTCTGGGAGCTTACCGTCAACACTAACACATGGACTGTGACGGGACGGGTGAGTAAAGGTATCTTCTTTGTAGATACAAGCAGAACTAGAGGTAATAATAAAACAACGCTTGAGAGATAGCTAATCACGAGATACATATTGAAAAAAGTATTATTATAGGGCAGAATAATGGTATGCATTCTAGCACCAACCCTTCATATCAATGGATTTATTATCACGTCTTAAACCAATCTGCATAATGACTTATATTACCAAGTTAGTAATTGCTATACTGAGGACCTCTGGATATACGCCTGGCCTAAAACCTGGTGCGGAAATTTTTAAACTGTAATCTAGCCATGCACCATTTAATCCCAAGTTTAAATGACCGTGTCTAAAAGAAAGGTCAAATATCATTATTTACCTTAGGTGCGAGGCAAATGTTCGTTCTTTTTCGCCAGAAAACCAAACTAGGGTTTTAAGGTTTTAAGACTGTGGAATTCGGCTCCCAAAGCTGATGAAAATAAGCTAGAAAAGACGCTTGGTACCGCTTGGTTAAACCACAGCCTAATCGGCGTAGTGGACGTTCATTATAGTCTTCGTGGGTAGACTCCTAAATGAAAAAACACACAGTCATACCCATTAGGCCCGTATTAACCGTGTGCGGTCACCTTCGACTCTCTAGTTAGAAAAGCACTATAGGTACTTACTTCTGTGTCCGTTAGGGAAGCTCTCAGGCGCTTGTTCCTGGGTCGCAAAAAATGACGCTAGGCAGACTTGCCGACGGATATGACGGCTTACAAAAGGCCGGACTATAATAGTGCAAGTGTTAACAGGAACCACCTGTGTACATCGTGGCAGGCTGCCAATCAAGAGAGAAGGGACCCGTATGTGCGCGGCGCAAGGCTAAATTGGTGCACTAGTAACAGCCTTCATGTTGACAAGGTCTGAATTGAGCTGAAACGCTGGAAGTGATTGGAATCGCTACAGGTGACTGTTCACGGTACGTGTTACTGATTAAATCTGCACTAAACAGGTGCAGGGATCATGGAGGTTATATGGCTTCCGTATTGAAATACTGATCTGATCGACGGCTTTGTTCCGCCTGAAGACATTAACACAAAACCTCTGTGCACAACAAGACAGGCTGTAAAGTAGGTAAAAAAACAGGTAACAAAACACCCATATATGCGCAGTGCGAGCCTAAATGGGTGCACAGGTCGCGTCTTCGTCATGACATGCTCTGAACTGGGCTGGAAAGCCAGAAGCATCTAGTATTTCTACAGGTACATGTACACAACAGGGTTAACAGATGGTGCCTGCACCCAGCAATAAAGGATGTAAAAATTGTAGTAGCTAGGTGACTACAGTTTTAAACGCTGTTCCAATCGATAACTTCATTCAGTCCTACTATTGTAGTATTACACAGAAAAATTAGCCAAGTTTCTTTGGTTTGTAATCTCTTAGTAACAGAATCGCCTTCCGTGCCTGCAGAGATGTGCAATAGCACAGTCCATCTCAATTCCTCTGCTTTATGGTCCATAGCAACAAAATGACCTACCATAGGAGCTAACATCACCTTATTCTTTATGCAACTTCTGTGCTCGGAAATCCTTATTTTAATTTTACGCTTGGTCATACCTATGTACATCTTTTTGCAAGGGCACCAGACCGCATATATCACGTTGTTAGAGTTACAATTGGTGAAGGTATTTTGGGACCATAACTTTTTGAGGCCGATGTCGACTTTCAGGGTTCTGCTAGTAAGCTTACAATTAGTGCACTGACCGCATGGTGCATGGCCCGACATTTTAGGGAGGCCCCACATTTCGGTAACACTCTTTTGCCGAGATTGGCCTCTAGAGATGTCATTCTTCGTGAGGAGCTCTTTAAGGTTAGGTCCTCTTCTGAACGCACACAAAGGGGGGTCCACCGGGCAATCGCCTCCCTGCAGAATGTGCCAGTTCTTTCTAATAATTTTGACAACATGATTGGCTGAAGGATTAAAAGTGCTCACAAACACTAAGTTTTTGCTATCTGTGGGCTTGTCCCGATATTCTAGAAGCGCGCTTCGATCGTTATTCGAGGACCTTTTGTACGCGTGCCTAATGATATTTTTAGGATAACTTCGCGCTTCCAATTTAGACCCCAGAACTAGCGATTCTTGACGGAAAATGTCCCGTGTGGAGCTGTTCCTCTTAAGGCGCAGAAATTGGCCGAAAGGTAAATTTTCTCTCGTATGTCGAGGGTGGCAACTGCCAAAGTCAAGTAGTGAGTTGCGGTCTGTAGGTTTATGAAAAGGTTTGATTTTCAAAACATTGGACACGCTGTCAACCCAAATCGTAACATCCAGGAAATTAAGTTCCTTTCTACTATGAGTAGAGGTAAATTTCAAATACCGATTTTGTGTATTGATCCAAACAACAAACTGTTCAAACTGGGCTAAAGTACCGTTCCATATGATTAAAATATCATCGATGTAGCGTCGCCACAAACCCAAATTATCAAAAAAGGGATTTGTGGGACTATAGATGCTAGCCCTTTCAAAGCTTTCTACATATAAATTTGCTGCTGAGGGGGCAACAGACGAGCCCATCGCTGTACCGTGAACTTGGCGATATAACTGGCCATTAAATCCAAAGTAGTTTTCGGTTAAGGCCATTTCGGCACACTACAGAATGAAACTGTTGGGTACTTTACCCGTTGTTCTTTTGGTTAAAAGGGTCTCTTCCAACACCTGTAATGTTTCTTGCTGTGGGATAGAAGTGTAAAGTGACACTATATCTAAACTGACCAATAGCTGTTTTTGAGGATCGAATTGCATGTCTTCGACCATGTTAATCACTTCAGTAGTATCTTGTACAAACGAATACATGGCTGCAACGTACGGTTTAAGATATCTGTCAGCAAAGCGCGAGAGTGGTTCTAGAATTGCTCCAGTACCTGATACGATCGGACGTCCCGGAGGGTCTACCATTGTTTTGTGGATTTTAGGAAGAATGTAAAATTTCGGTACGATAGGGTCTTTCACTTGTAAGAAATCACACTCTTGCTGACAAATCCAACCATGTTCAAGTGCTTTCTCAACTTTGTTGGTAATGAGTGAGGCTAGACGTTTAGTAGGATCTTCGGTGATGGGTTGATAGAAACTGTTATCATTCAACTGTCTGAGGCATTCGTCTATATAATCATTTCTATTTAGCATAACAACCGCTCCTCCTTTGTTACATTAATCATGTTTTTGAGGCCGACCATAGACGCATCACATTTTGCCATTTCATTCGTAAGTTCCAACAATATCATATCCCTGCTTGGGATTGCACCTCTGCTCTTAACAATTCAAAAACCGAGACCAGAGAATTTAGGATGAAAATTTAGGGACACCAGTGTTGCTCCACTTGGTAATGTAACTTCTGCTGTTTACCCCTCTCTTCCCTCTGTAGGTTCATTGTTTTGAGCAGTTATATCTGTACTTATCTTCCTCCCTTCCTTCCTCTTCATTTCCGAAATTACTGGTCCCCTGTTCCTCCTCTACATCCTCTCGTGTGGCCTGTTGCTGCAGCTCTTCTTCCAGAGTGTTTCTGCTCCCTCTGCTGCTTATTGCTGAGCAAATCCAATTTAGATCTGGCTGTTCTACCAGCTCGTTCAGGCTTCTACTTCTTCTCTTCCTGAAGTATTCTTTGATTTTTTTTTTTATTATGTTCTTGGTAGTACATGTGTATTCCAAGCCCCTTTTCCAATGATTTATCTGCTCAATTTGACTCTCTTTCTCAATAGGCTCTTCTTCTTGCCTTATCGACTTGGGCCTTCGTTTTAGCAGATTGTTGGCTGGGGTTTCGGGTAAACCACCTATTAAAGGTGTCCCTGTTGTAGTGGAGTGTTCCACAGGTTCCAAATAGGAGCCGTCCTACTCTGGTACCTGTGTTTGGTCGAAATGGGCTGTGCTCCTTAGTTTCATTTTTGCTATTAATGATATTCTTATCCAACTAAAGAAAGCCCAAACCGCCCCAAATTCGTATGTACTTCTGTTGTCGGGAGTGATGTATACGTAGTTTATAGGGATAAGGTTGGAAAGTTTCCCAGAAATGTTGCACAAAATATCAAATGTGCCAAGGTAGCTGTGTTACAGATGGGGATTCGTAGGGAAGCTCCAAGGCACAAAGGCCCTCAGTCCCCTCCACCCCACAGCTTTTGTGTCTTTAGCACAACTGGTAGGCTTACACAAGTAAGAAAATCCAAGGTAGTTTTTTCCTCCCAGTCACTGCCTAGCAGTTTTAACAGTGGGCAGAGAGAGCACTCTATGTGGCATGGGAGCTCAAAGACATATAGCCCACAGTCACTCCCATGCAACACGTGCAATCTGCTGTTCTCCGCTCGTGAAAAAGAAAAAATGCTGTGTCACAGTGTCATTTAAAATCAAATTCCCTCAATGAGCAAGTCAGTCAGCAGCCTGCAAGCTAGATAATGCTATACAGCACCTTCTCAACCCTACACAGCCCTTACTGCAGTTATGTTGTGATCCTTTTTTCCTCCACCCATTCGTTATGACTACAGACAGCAGGAAGCAATCGTTTTAGTTATAGTTGTTATGGCTGCAGACAGCTGTAGACCGGAGGCAGACAGGCAGCAGTGGCAGCAGTGATGGCACCCGCGACTCCCTGTGACTCCTGCGACTCCCGTGACTCTCCCTCCAGCATGGGCACGGGTGCGGGCGCAGGCACGCTGTCCAGGACGTGCCCAGGATGCACGGCCTCGAAGATTCGAGGAAAGGACCTGAATTGCACACAGCTCACTCCGACTATTATTTGATCAAGCCGCACCTCGCTGAAAACAAAAGACAGAAAGAGGCCGCCTCTGAGTCAACTCACCTTTTATTGCCCAGGGGGGATGTGGGGGGCATCTCCATACAATGTTGCATTTTGACTCTAAAAAGCATTCTGCCAGTGTTCTAAAGAAATTGCCTGCATCTCAACAACTGTAGTTTTGAAGTTAAACAGTGCTTAGTAATTTTGGTGCATATTATTACAATAGCCAGTTGGTGCATTATTGTTGAAGTTAAGAATAACTGTGGTACCACGTAGTACTGTATATATTGTGTTAACTGTTGAAGTAGAGTTTTCTGAGTACAAAGTGAGTTTTATTTATTTGTATATATCCAGCCAAATCTTATGTTATTTAATAAAAGGGGTGGTACATAATGTAGCGTGTAGACATTTTGTTAAGGGGTTTAGGGATTCACTGTACCAAAGAACCAGCCTGCATCACCTCCCTGTGAGTCTCAGCATTGGTTGCTCGTCCACTACTGCCATTTGCAAGACTTGGTAAGGGTGCCTCTGTGTCTACATCCCAACCAGTACCCCTTCCAGTCTTTAGATCCTCCAAAACCATCTAAAGCTTCCTTTGCATGCCATGGAATGTGCAGCCTAACATGTCCAGTTGCTGCCACCATATGTCAAGCGCAGCCTCATTGCCCCAAAAATGCCAGTTAGTGCCCTGTATGAATGGTATCTCCCCCTATGCAACCTACAGCCTCATGTCCAATTGCTGCCACATGGGAAAAGCTCAGACTCAAATGACCTAGTAACACAGTTCAAAGCCTGTATGCCTTACATTCAGGATTCAATCACCAGATAAAATTGCATGGGCCAGGCACCTACCCGAAGCGCGCTTGGAAGGACCTTTCAGCTCTGACCTGATGTCCGTCACCGCTCTGGTTCATCTTCATGTCATTCCTCTGGGCAGCATCAATTTCCCAGCACTGGTCCCACTCGGTCACCTGGTGCTTTTGGCTGTCTCCAGCAGCGATGCTGCTCCCCACACACCGCTCAAGGCTTCACCTCCTGCACCTCCTCGCCTTGCTCGCAAAGGTTCTGCTCTCTGGAAGAATGCTCCAGGGCTAATGCCCCATTTGATCAAGTTGTCCCCAGGAGTCTCTGTGCCTGAAGCGTGACTTGATCCTATGCTACAAAGTGCCACCGCCCCTGCGGCCAGGCCCCCATTGTTTCTACTGTTTCATCATTACCAAATATTTGGGAATGTGCAAGGTGTGGACGAGCAACAGAAAGTCAAATGAAGGCACTCGCCTCTTGGATTCTTTCTTCTGATGCCTGTGCTCCTCTAAGATTCCCACATGACGTTCTTTTGGGGCTGCCATTGTGCCGCTAAACGATTCTATGCTTATGTCAACTGATAAATGTGGCTTACTTGCATTCATAGGTGAGTGCTCCAATAAGGCATTTATTTCTAAGCAACTCACAAGCTCGCAATCGGTGCCGTGCTGACCCTAAAACTTAAACATGCCAGTGTACGAAGGCAGCAGCTGGCTCCAAAATTATACTTGGCTTGAAGCAACCTAAATAATTTCATCGCCACGATTCAAATGGGCTCGAGCACACCCAAATGCCTTTCAGTATTAAGGCGTGGCAGTATTCTTTGCATATATTTATAGAAATAAATTGCTTGTCATGCACAGAAATGTCCCATCGCAGACGATTTTGTGAGATCACAGGGAAATATTGGCTAAAATGAAAATGCAATTTTCCCTCATGACTGCTATCTAGAAAGTGTTTCCTTACTAGCAGGGAACACCCATTGTGTCCATTTCATCTCTCCTAGAGGTGAAACTGACAGGAGGTCATTTTCCGGAAAGGGTTGGGGGGAGGGTAGAGTGTTCATCATTATAGAATGAGGTTTGGACATCGGACGGTCCATAGGACAATTGCAGCCATGTTTTTGGCACAGGAGTCCCATTAGCAGCCTGTGGTCTGGCCTGCATGTTTGCATGCTGACACGTCTGCTGGGAGACAGGAAGCCACCGCACTGGTGGCGCGTCCACGCAGGATCTCATTAGTGTTTAAAAAGCTTGACAGGTGGGGGCAGAATAATGAGTTCTGCATTGGCACCTCTAGGGCAGTCAGAATAAGGGTAGAGCTAGAGACCTCTTATGCTCTCCGGCTAGGGTGTCCTTTGGGAGGCAGCTCTGACTACACATGGGTGCCGAGGGCTTCCGGATGTTCGCAAAGTAGCAGAATCGGAGCACAAAGGGCACGTTCATCCAGGAACATGGAATCCCATGGAGCGAGCCTGTCTTCGAGTTTTCCAATACTGTGTGTATGGGAAGAGTGCACACCTCAAGTAAACGAGCTGTGTTCCCACCTGTCTGCCAAGCAGCTAAATGATAACTAATGTAAAACGTTATCTTCTCTCAGGCTAGTGCATGACAACGTATTTTCCCTTCCGATGAGGGGTCGCAGAGAAGAAACGTATGCAGGAAGATAAGAACTTTTTCCAACCTAATGTGTAGCGATTATCAAAGCCTCTACGAAACGCATTGCAGCTGAGTGAATGCTTGGGGAGTTGAAAGAGAGAGCTTGGAACTTCACAGGTGATAGATTGGGTGTTCTGAGGTGAAAGGTTGGGGCTGTGCAGGAGACCACCTTGGCTGTGCAGCTGAAACCTTGCCTTGCCATGTGAAAGCTTGGGCCTTCGCAGATGAAAGTCTTCCTTTGGCAGGTAGGGTTTAGTGCTGCAGATCTGATCACCTGTGCTTTAATTTTTCCTGCCCATCTCCTAGCCAACAAACAATAAATGTCCACACCACAAAATAAACATACATTCGAATAAAACAGAACACCCTAACTGGTTCAATTCAAAAATAATAAACACAAAAGGCTTTTCTTTAGGGTCCAAACAGTAGCCATACGAAGTACCCAACACATGAATAGCACTGATGAGTAGAGTGTTCCCTTCTGCATTCTTGCCCTCCCTTCTGAACACGAGCTCAGGTGCTGCTGTTCCCATCAGTCATTCACTCGCCTGTACCATCAATGCTCACTAGACTCAGTTCATTGGATTTTCTGATGCTTCAGAATAACAGCCTTGGTGCTGCTGTCTCCATCCTGCATGTATTGCCCTGCCCTGCCCCCTTGCTCTGCCAGAAACTCTATTTGTATTACTAAATAACATGAAGAATAAATCCTACTGCTGGTTCATTAACAAAATATATTTATTGCGCTTGTAGCTGTTACGAATATCCTCATTTGCAACTTGCTGTACACACGGGGAAGAGTTTGCATTTGTTGAAGTAAAGAATTAGAGTGAAGTATTTAATTAGAATAGAGTAATTAACGATCTGTTGCGGGCACCAACGGACGCGCTCTCTTTGGGATATGATAAAATCCCAGTTCTCAGTTTCACAGACGACGCAGTACTAATATCACTAACCACAATGGGACTGCACCGGCAGCTAAGCATCTTTGAGGGCCCCTCTATTAACATCCAGAAGACCAAGGCCATGGCCTTTAGAGGGAGCAGGGCGACGATGAATCTGAAATTTAGACTTACCCTAGGTGATGGTCTGATTGAACAAGTACATGCCTTTGACTGCCTGGGTGTAAGAATGAAGGATGATTGTACGTGGCCTGAGCAACTGGGCAAAGCTGGGCTGGTGCTTGCTAGGTACAGTGGTGCCCTAGCCAAGTTCACCAGAGGGTATGGGGGGTTTGAGGGGTAATGCTAGAGGCATACAGCTGCCGGGTTCAGTAGGCTGCACGTTACGGTACAGAGTTGTGGGGTTGGACTAACATCAGACCCTTGGTCGTAAAATACATTCCCGAATAATCTGCTGGGCCTACCGATCTGTGCTCCAAATCTGCCTGTCGGACTTGAACTGGATCTTCTCCCCATTGGAAAAGCATGTAGGACCAAACCACTATTCTATTGGCCCAGGATTTGGACCAGTGAAAATCTGTCGAAGTATCAGCATGGGTTAGACGACATGCTCTCCCAGGAAGAAGGCATGTCTTTACCCTGGTTTGCATTTTTGAAAAAGGAATTTCAGGCATTTGGCTTAATTGACTATTGCACATCCCTAATGCTATCGGTGGAGATTACAAAGCCTGTATCACCCATGCTCTTAAGGTGGCAAGGGAGCTGGAAATCAGTGCAGGGGTGGTCCCCCCAACCCCCGGTCGGTTTTCAAGGTACTGGGCCTTAAAGCATGCCATGGGGTATGAGGATTACCTGGGACAAATGCAACTCAAGCAAATACAAAACCTATTCATCAAGGCTCACATGGGCATTTTACCCATGGTCGCCTTGAGGAGTAAATGCAACCATAACGTAATTTCGACATGTCCATTTTGCTTGGATGCGACTGAAGATATGGTGCATTTCGTCCTGCTATGCCCATACTGCGGTGATCTGAGGAGAGGCTCTTTAAAGCACCTCCTGATTGACCGTGGAATACATACTGTGCTGTAGGTCCTGTCCTTATGCTTAGCAGCTAAAGACAAGGCCGTAGCATTTGCTATGGGCTGGTACTTGTTGAGGGCCTGGAGAAGAAGAGCTAAATGTACTACCTAGCCCAAGGAGGCTACCAACGGTTATTTGTATCTGTTTTTGAACTTTTGCGTGACAAGTCCCACTTCCTGGTTCCCATAAAACAATGTGTAAAATAGGGCATACCGTTTAATGAAACCGATTGGCCTCTGCTGTGGAATATAGATTCTTTGATTGTCTAGTAACTGGCAGAAGCAATTGCACATTTGCACTTTGTAAGAACCCGCTCGTTAATGGCTTAAAACTGTCAATCTTAATTTCAGATTTGCATTTTTGCACATTTCTGTTTTCCTACTGCCCCTCCCTATGTCACGGGCTGATGCAAGGATTTTTGGCACCCTAGGCAAATCATCATACCGGCAGCCCCTGAATCCTAGTCCAGCATCTAGCATGTGCCAACAATCTTGTGCAGTGTGAACACCAGCCCTACCCTTTGAGCTTCCCTCTGTTAACATAAGTATTGTATGTGTCCCAGCAGTCACTGTGGGATGCTTGGACTTCAAGCTTCCTCATGTTAAACAGGTACAGCATAGACCAAATTAGAGCAAGCTTCCCCCACATAGAAAGGTTCTAGCGTGGGCATCAGCTGTACAAGATCCCCTCCTATGGAATTAGGTACGCAGACGACTTTAAGACAAGAGTTAATACTCCAGCCTTTAGAGAAGGCCCTCTTGTCGCAGGGTTCTGACTGTGCATTGCTCACTGACCCCGCCTGGCACTTACCACCAAAACAGGCATCCTGTTGTCAGAATGTCACGATGTAGTGCAGTCCACATGGGGCCACAAGAAACGAGAATAAAGCACAACATGTGTGGGGGGTTTTCCGGTGATGCAGTGGGAGTTACCCATAGACACATGAATGGCCTCACAAGGAACGGAGAGCAGACATATTCTGAAACTGAAATACACATTCACACATGGCGTTATGTGGGAGTGGCAGATAGCTCTTTTGTCACTCCTTGTCAATGAAAAGTGTTGTGTGTGAGACTCTGCACTTGTTTGGCACTTGCCTGCTCACGTAAGAGCCGGATGTCACAGACTCACTTAGACATCCTCTTATCTAATGATACAGGTTTTCCGAGCCTGGGAATAAAATCAGTCCCGCGACCCTTGTCAAAAGCAAGATTTGCCTTTGCAAAGACTGTGCTCTGCATACCCCTTGCTCTTTCCTGCCCATGCCTGCAAGTCACTGCGACTGGAAGTGAGGTGGTCAGGCCAAATCCTAGCCTATGCCCAGGCCCGGCTCCACCAGGGGGCCTAGGGGGGCCAGGCCCCCCCCAAGGCCACTCCCTGCCCCCCCCTAGAAAGGAGGCCTTCAATGTGGGACCCAAGGGAGTGTGGAATGTGGGGTGTGGGGGGGCATTTAGAGTGGTGGAAATGGAAAGAAATTGGTGGGGGATCCCACAAGGGCCGGGTGGGGGCAGTGGTTTGGGGGGACGGTGCCCGAGGAGGCAGGGTTTAGGGGAGCGTAGTTAGCAGTTGACCTCCTATAAAGGAAATGTCCAAAATAATAGTTTTAAACAGCGCTATTACTTTCATGCTGCTTCTTTTCTAAACTACATATCAATTCCACTTTAAACCACTTCCATGGCACTGGTGATGAGTTACTTCACTATGCGGAAAAATAGTTTTGACCAGTGTTGCTGAGTAAATATTCTTTAAAATGCACAGTTTGCATCCCATTTTTTTTTAAAAACTTCCCCTTCGGTACTATTCAAACGGGGTGATTTCTGTTGCTATAAGCAAGGTTTTCTTTTACTTGAACCACACCCGGCACAGCTCCTGCAGCTCCCCTCTGAAAGCAGTTGGGTGGCTGCATCATGTGTGATAGTTTCAATGTTAATAGGGGTATTTATTTATTCATGTAATGTTTGTCAGATACCTGCATATTTATTTATTTATGCAATGTTTGTCGGATACAGGTATTTTACAAACATTACATAAATAAATAAATAATCTGGGTCCATGTATCCGACAAACATTGCATAAATAAATAAATGAACCGGGTTGTGGCTGAGGACTGTAACTCCCTCTTGTGACCCCTTGCACATGGTCACCAGAGGAAGTTATAGTTTGCTCACGGGCACTTCCTTTTTTTTCCCCCAGCTCTGGCTCTGGCCGTATCCCGAGATCCAGCTACACATCTGGTGCCGGATCTTGGTTCTGGCGAGAGCCGGCTCAATCCCAGCACTGGGCATTTCACTCGAAGGGCCTGATTCACAGAAGTGTTTTAAAATTGCGCAATCCCATAGCAAAGCGTTCTGTGAATCAGGCCCTAAATGTGCAGCAGGAACCTCTGAGAGATTATCATTCTGAGAGGCTGCACTGCAGGAGGCCCAGCCAGGATTTGTTTGCTTGCCCTGGACAATGATCTATGCCTCACAGACATGAAAGCACAAACAACCAGGGAGATGAAGGGCCATTAAACACCACTAAGTGAAGAAGCACACTTACTCAAGCATACTCAATCACACTTACTTAGACAGGCCTACAACTATTTTCTCAAACCTAAAATCACAAAGTTGGTTTCTGTCATTTAAAGCATGTCTATTTTGTTGTGGGAATATAGCATTTTTTCACATCATGCTTTATTAAATGTTTAACTATATCAAACAATAAATGAAACATGGGGGTCATTATGAGTTGGGCGGTAAGGGATTACCGGCACCGGTAAGGAGACCGGTGCAGGTAATCCCCTAACGCCCAATTCCGAGGTCCCTTAGCGGGAACCGTAAGGGACGTGTGGTCGGACCACACGTCCTTTACGGGTCCCGCTAAGGGACCAGGGCGCTAATAACAGGCTTGCTAGTCGCGAGCCCGTTATTGGCGCCCTAACCATTCCTATTGAGCTCTATGGGAGCTCAAATGGGAATGGGGAATGGTTTGTTCAATAGGGATTTACCGGTCCCTCCGGGGCGGAATGGACTGGACAATGGACTTGAACAAGACCGGACTCGGTCACGGTATGGGAGGCAGCCATGGTGCTAATAGCACCATGGCTACCTCCTATCTCGTAATGACCCCCATGATGTTGCTTTCACACAGATGTCTACAGAAGGTGCATCAATCAACTGGGGTCCTTTACAAATTACATTGAAAATATATATTCTGCTGCAATAACAACTTAAGTATAAGTGAAAAAATAAGGTTGGTAGTAACAAAATGTAATTCTGGACCGGAGAGGAATAAAATCAAAAAGTTAAAAAAACAATGGGGGCCCTGGGAGTCCCTCTGTCGGACATTAGTCCCAGTTACGAGAGACTTACCCGGAGTCTTTAGCTCACTATCTTTCACAGATGAGAAATATCTAAATCATATCAGTCTTTGCCCTGCCCTAGGGCAGTCCAGCACTGAAATACTAAGCAATTCTCCTCTGAACAAGAGTACCAACAGCAACCCCAGACACGTGTTTCGGTCTAGTTGGACCTCATCAGTAGGGTGGAGCTGTGTCTCTCTAAGAATAGTGAGCAAGGGGTCCACGTCTGGATTCCCTAGTAACTTAGGGTGAGACCCAAAGTTACTTAATATGCAAAAAACAAGGGGGGACCTGGGAGTACCTCAGCCGGACATTAGTCCAAGTTATGATAGACTTACCCAGAGTCTTTAGCTCACTATCTTTCACAAGGAGAAATATCTAAACCATATCAGTCTTTGTCCTGCCCTAGGGCAGTCCAGCACCGAAATGCTAATCAATTCTCCTCTGAACAAGAGTACCAGCAACAGCCCCAGACGTTGACCCTTTTCTCACTATTCTTAGAGAGGCACAGCTCCACCATACTGATGAGGTCCAACCAGACCGAAACACTTGTCTGGGGTTGATGTTGGTACTCTTATCAGATTTCTTTTAAATTCTCATTAACTTTTATGCTGGAGTTTGTAGGCTATCATTCAGGATGGGGAAAATAAAGCTACAATCATAGTGGATCATTTTCCAAGTCAAGCGAAGTGGAAAAGGTTGCGCTAAAAGCATTTATCACAACTTTTTGTTCACTGCAGGAATTTGGATGGTGTGGTAGGCGAAGTTGGAGAGCAAATCGAATTTAACAAGTTTGCCTGCTCTTAAAGGTCCCTTTGCCGAATCCGATTGGTTTTCCACCAGAATGTATTTTTATGTTGCTGCAAAACCAATGGATTCCTATGGAATCCACCAGACTTTTTTACACTTGTAAAAGCAGGCAGATTCCAAAAGAAAACATTGTGGATGGCTCCCACAATTGTTAATTGTGGGAGGTATTTACACTTTTCCAGACACATAGAGGAAAAGGGAAGATCAAAGGCGATATTTACCAGTGTTTTATGCTTTAATTTACCAGTACTTGGTGGAAACAATTACAATTGCATGGAGGTGTACTTTTGCAAAAAACTGAAAACAGGAGTGGTGCAATTTAGGATTGCAAACAAAATTACTCCCTTACTTTTTTTCATCAACACGTTTCTACAATGATAACCTTGTCAGGTTGGTTTATCATGTGACTTTTTAAAGCAATTGTATAAAATTTAGTATTATTTTAGATATTCAAAACCAAATTTCAACACATATTTGTACCAACTTGAGATTGGAGGATGCGTAGTCAACTATCTAAATTTCAAGCAAGTTTCAAATTCTGACTTTCCCGTTTAACCAAAGTGTGCGATCCTGGGCAATAATGTAATCATTCAGTTCACAGTATAAGCTATTTCAAAAAAGCCTCACTTGCGGTTTAAGAGATGAGTAGCGCATGTGTCAGGACCTGCCAAGAACACACACGCACCATTCTTTGAAAATATCAGGCCACATATATTGAACAAAATTGTGAAATTGAATAGCAAATCAAAGTAAACACATCAAACAAAAAGCCATCATGGACAATTGCATATTTTCTAACCAGCATGTAAACAGTATGAACTAGACAATGATGTACAGGGGGATGGCAGGGAGGAAGCACCTCTCCTCCCTGCCAAGCCCAACCGGGAGCGATACAAGGCAGCTGGAAACCCCTTAACCTGCACTGTCTGCCTATTGATCGCACTCCCCCAACCCTAAGTTCTCTCTCCTACATGCTACCACTGGTTTATAGTCAAAAAGTCGAAAAAATAATGTCGAATAGCAAAAATGTCGAAAAAAAAATGTCGAATGTAAAAAAGTCGAAAACACATACATATAGTAGGAAAAGTCATAATTTCGAAAATAAAATGTCGAAAAAAAAAATGAAAACCCAAAACACTCTTTTTTTTTTTTTTACCCAGATAGTAACATTTATTATGGGGGGGGGTCCCCCCATCCCAAACCCCTACCCCAACCACCCCCCATAGATATACCTTTAATTATTTAAAAAAAATCTTTAATATAATATTAAATAATTAATTAATTATTTAAAAAACCATCCCAAACCCCTATCCCCAACCCCCCCCCATCCTCCCCATCACCTCCACCCCCCATGGAAATACCTTTAATTACTTTTAAAAAAAAGTTTAATAAAATATTTATTATTAACACATAAAATCGAAAAAAGTCGAAAAAAATTCGACATTTTTGTAATTCGACATTTTTATTTTCGACATTTTGACTTTCGATATTATTGTATTCGACATTATGACTGGACACCGCTACCACTCCCTTGTGCACTCAACTCAATTAAAGTGTTCTTCAAAAATGTAACAAAAAAATAAAATGTTTTTCTTCGAAATGTCATTTTGTAAGAAACAAGATGTCCTATTCCTTGCTTCAGTATTCTGGAGAGGGGGGACTGTCTTTTACAACTAGATGGCGGGACAAAAAGCACCTCCTTCTGGGCCTGCTGGGAGTAGCCACAGTGTTTAGGATGGCATTGTTGGGCACGCACCAACTGAAATGGAACAAAGACTGGGGGCCTCGCTGCCCAATCCTCGCAGAGGAAGAGGCAGCATCACCCTTGATTCTCCGCAGCCAGGCCAAGAAAGACATGGGGGGCTCATTAAGAGTCTGGCGATAACCGTGCTGGTACTACCGGCAGGTTGCCGCCAGACCCTTAATGATTTACCGGCGCCAGACTTGCCGGAAAGACTGGGGTATTACAACCCGGGCGTTCCGGAAAGCCAGGCGCCGGTAAATTGTAAGTCCCCATTCCCATGGAGTCCCGTAAGACTCCATGGGAATGGGGACCAGGGAAGCACCGGCACCGTTGTTAACAGTGCTGGTCCTCCCGTGACGGTCTGCCTACCGTGGCTGATGTGTCCGGCAGGGTCTGCCTTGTCAGACACAGCGGCTCTGGCAGGCAGTAGTTTGCCAGTCCGGAAAAAAAAGTGCTGGTAAGCTTACCGGCACCATTATTTCCGGACCGGCAAACCTGTAATGATGACCATGGTGTGGGTTTTTGGGTTAGGTGGGATTGGAGGTAAATGGGAACGGCGGTCAGGGGGACCTGACCTGATGGAAGGTGATTGGGTGTGCAAGGTGAAGAAGTGGATATAATAGAAACGGGAGGAGCAGATGACAAGTGAAGATAGGTAGATTGATGTTGCAACACTATTTTCCTAGTTTCTATTTTGCTCTGTGCTGTTTTTATAGAGTGGTGCCACAAAAACAACGGTTTTGTAGGAAAAAATAGTATTCAAGGTGCATCGAATGTATGCCAAACAAATGAATAAATTGAAGTGCTCACACTCGATTACATGAAAAGGAGGGCCACCTGGCTCGGCGTACCTAGCCCTAAGGAAGAACACCCTGACCCTAACAGGGTGCCTCTCCCTGGGTTGCGCGTGATGTAACGCCTACTAAAAAGATATAGAGGAGAGTACTGTCCCTCAACCTTCTATACTGGTGGCGGTGTCTGAGAACAGGCACAAATAGTCCAACAGGGACATCTAAAAGTGGTAGACTTCAGCAGGTTGGGCAGCATGCAACAAAACTCTATATTAGATTTTGGGGCCGCTAAATTGTGTGGATACAACCTACCAAACAGGTCAACTGCTTATATTCCATTCAGAATGTATAACTTTAATGGTTCCCGTAGGACATTGTGGTTGGAGTTTAAAGCAGTGCTGCTGGAGACACCACTGGAGGGTGCAATAAAATCAAACACAGCCTAAGGGCTGTAGGGCTAAAAAAATGGCTCTTGTAAAAAGGGTGGTGTAGCTCGCTCTATTAAGGTGAGTGTGCTACAGTAAGCAATTTATTTAAGAGTGCAGTCTCTAAAGTTGGTGTGGAAGAGATCACGGATAGGTCATGAGAGCCCTCATGACCAAGGAAGGTCGACCGGTTTCGATGGCACGGGAAATTCAAACCATCTTCTTCAGGACCGTGACTTTGAAATGCAAGCTAAATTGCCAGATGTTCAGGTAAATACTGAACAAGGGGATGCTGGTGTCTCCTGAAGGGAGACAGAAGGGAGGGGGAAAGAGAGAAAGGGGCAATCAAACAATATTGAAAAACAAACACCAATAGTGTGCAGAATAACGGGCGGTGCTTGTCATGCGTAGAGTAGAGCATGTCTAGACAACAAAAACTGCAGTGGTCAGAAGGTTACAGGAATGGTAAAGGTGCCTGAACACCTGTGTAGGGTCTCTACGCCAAGAGTGGAGGAAGTCGGGGACACGAAGGTGGTGTAGAGGGGGGCCGTGAACAAACGAGTCTCTCCGGGTAACAGGCTATCTAATGCCTGGGTAGTGAGGGTCAGCAAGAAATGCTGGTGTGGGAAGTGGTGCAGTATACACTGGGTTGTTTAAATCATCATGCCGGTAGGAGGAATAAAAAAAAACCCGCACAATTGGGTGAAAATGTGCCTGAAAGAAAACAAGCAGACCACACAATGTAGTTTGGAAGGGCTCAAAAGCCTTGGCTCCGAACACTCGAGGCGTTTCCTAGAGCCAGCCGCGTCACTCCGACGCCGCCGCCGCCTTAATTAGTACGAGCACGCTGCTCGTTCCTTTTTATAGGCGATGGGCCTTTTTCCTTGTAGAACGCCAGTTTCGAGCTGTACCAGCTCGATACAGCACACAGATCTTCCGGAGCCCAGCAGTTACAGCCAAATAGGTATGGCACCTTCCATAGACACCATGGCTTTAGACTTTAGACCATACAGCCATGGTTTGAGCCCTTCCAAACTACATTGTGTGGTCTGCTTGTTTTCTTTCAGGCACATTTTCACCCAATTGTGCGGGTTTTTTTGATTCCTCCTACCGGCATGATGATTTAAACAACCCAGTGTCATCCCTCGCCTCCTAAACAGACCTTGTGTTTAGAGATTTCGGCGTAGAGGTAGGTTCTTCCTACTTGCACCATTTTGGGACAGCTCCCCCTTCTCTTGTGGACCACACAGAGGCTCACGCCCTTTGTATTATATACTGCACCACTTCCCACACCAGCATTTCTTGCTGACCCTCACTACCCAGGCATTAGATAGCCTGTTACCCGGAGAGACTCGTTTGTTCACGGCCCCCCTCTGCACCACCTTCGTGTCCCCGACTTCCTCCACTCTTGGCGTAGAGACCCTACACAGGTGTTCAGGCACCTTTACCATTCCTGTAACCTTCTGACCACTGCAGTTTTTGTTGTCTAGACATGCTCTACTCTACGCATGACAAGCACCGCCCGTTATTCTGCACACTATTGGTGTTTGTTTTTCAATATTGTTTGATTGCCCCTTTCTCTCTTTCCCCCTCCCTTCTGTCTCCCTACAGGAGACACCAGCATCCCCTTGTTCAGTATTTACCTGAACATCTGGAAATTTAGCTTGCATTTCAAAGTCACGGTCCTGAAGAAGATGGTTTGAATTTCCCGTGCCATCGAAACCGGTCGACCTTCCTTGGTCATGAGGGCTCTCATGACCTATCCGTGATCTCTTCCACACCAACTTTAGAGACTGCACTCTTAAATAAATTGCTTACTGTAGCACACTCACCTTAATAAAGCGAGCTACACCACCCTTTTTACAAGAGCCATTTTTTTAGCCCTACAGCCCTTAGGCTGTGTTTGATTTTATTGCACCCTCCAGTGGTGTCTCCAGCAGCACTGCTTTAAACTCCAACCACAATGTCCTACGGGAACCATTAAAGTTATACATTCTGAATGGAATATAAGCAGTTGACCTGTTTGGTAGGTTGTATCCACACAATTTAGCAGCCCCAAAATCTAATATAGAGTTTTGTTGCATGCTGCCCAACCTGCTGAAGTCTACCACTTTTAGATGTCCCTGTTGGACTATGTGTGCCTGTTCTCAGACACCGCCACCAGTATAGAAGGTTGAAGGTTGAGGGACAGTACTCTCCTCTATATCTTTTTAGTAGGCGTTACATCACGCGCAACCCAGGGAGATGCACCCCGTTAGGGTCAGGGTGTTCTTCCTTAGGGCTAGGTACGCCGAGCCAGGTGGCCCTCCTTTTCATGTAATCGAGTGTGAGCACTTCAATTTATTCATTTGTTTGGCATACATTCGATGCACCTTGAATACTATTTTTTCCTACAAAACCGTTGTTTTTGTGTTACCCCATGTGATCCCGTTAACGGTTAAAAGGACAAACACGGTCGTACCGTGCTTAGCTTTATAAGCTCTCCCTGTTGTTTTTGGATTTATAGAGTGGTGCACATTTATTTTTGTCCGGATCTGGGAAGACATTTTCTTCTGGATCAACGATCTGGGAAATCTGGATTAATATCAGCCCTTTCTTTAGAGTACTCAAACGCCAACACAGAATAGAAATTGGGCCCCCCTGATCACAAACCTGGCCCACCCAGATGAACATTCCTGGAGCCGGGCCTGCCTATGCCACAGATCCAAAAAGTAGTCTGTTTAGGCATTTAGGTAGATATTCTTATATATATCACGTGGTATGTCATACTCCGCCAGCTTCAGCCAGTGCCCGAGATCGACCTCAAGTTGCACTGGCATCTCCCTATAACCAAGACGAGCGCATTGTCCCTGAGGCATCCTCCCAGCCCCAGGGCTATCCTGCCATTGTTTTCAGAATCAAACAAATGCAGATAGCAAGGAGTCACAGAAGCATGCGCTGAAATGCCTGCCATGTTAGATCCGCCTACAGAAAGAGCGTGTGGCACTTCCCACCTTCCATAACCATTACCGCCCAGTACTGAAGCTCGGGTGCCATGAGTGGGTTCATACAGGATGATGAGGATCAGCCTTCTGGTGGTTTACTTTCATGCCACCAATGAATCAGACAGGAGCACCAACCTTTACATTTACCTGGAGGGTGGAGAGAAGCTGAACCGAATGGCAATCTTTGACCCAGGTGATGTCATGGGAAGTGGCATCAAAGGAAGCGACGACACAGGTGCTTGCCTTTGGGTAATGAACTGGCTGGGCAAAGATTTTTGGGTGGTAGGCTGCTTTCCATGAAAACTAAAAAGTGCTGGATAGAAAGTTTTAAATGAATCATAACCACTAGCCTTCTACTGGGAAATCTTACATACCACACATTGGTGGTAGGACCAATACTGGTTTGTAACTGGCTGATCCCCTTCTGAAATGGGACAGATAGAGTACATAAAGTGGAGTGGAAGGCTGCTAGCAGCAATAGTGTCTGTCTTTTTTGTAATTATTGAAAGGTTGTTTTACACAGCCAAACAATAAATAAATTAAATAAATAGTAGTTGTCTACATTAATTGAAATCCTTGCATTCATCACTTTTGCAGTTCAAATGGGCCACTCAATTGGAAGAAGTTGCCCTATAAAATCTTCCTTCATGACTTTTCTAATAAATCAACACCTATTTTTCAACTATTTTTCACGAGAAGACCTGGCTCTTCCAACCACACATCGGTGTAACCTCGAGTGTGGCTATCTTGCACACATCTGCATCAATCTATTGGGTGGTGATAGTTGTTACTAATGTGTACTTGATGACTTGTCAAATTCTCGCTACCAGTGCTTTGTTCTAGGACCCGTACAGCATTCTGTTGCTCCTGAGCTAGGTTTGCGTTGTAAAAATATATATTAATAATAATAATAATAATAATGATGATGATAATGATATGATAATAATATTCTCAGAAAGGTAAATCCACAGAATACTTATTAGATTCAAACTCTGTCCAGTGCGCCTGCCGCTAGATAATCTCTAAAACGAACAATTAATAAAACGCATTGGTTCATCAGACTCCGTATTTAATACAATATAATGATTTCTTCATATTGTTCGCGGTCTTGCCAACACGTGTTTCTACCTTAACAGGCTTGGGTCTTCATCAGGGCTGGTACATAACAACATCAATACAAATTAATAAGTGGTTCAAAGTAAAAATAAAGTAGTTAGTTTAACAAATTCTAAATGAAAATTATACCGACCAGATAGTGGATCAACACAGCAAGGGCAAAACAAAAGAGAAAAGGAACACAATAAACCATGTACACAATACGTTCATGTATGTGGGCATATATATTTCATCAAGATTGCCTACATGCCAATATATTATGCTCCCACCAATGTGGTTAAATAAACAGTATCTTGAAAACAAATAAACACAACCCTACCCAGGTACCGTAAATTCATGTGTCCACCACCAACTGATATTTGTGAATTACCAAAACATCTTCAGAATAGATTGTTGGAATATAATTTGTAAGGTGCCTCGGTTGCCTGGTGCACCTTCCTCAGCGATCTGTGTGAAATTTGTGGGTCACAATTTTGTATCCTGAATGTGCCTATAAATCCTTTAATGCTTCCAGGGCCGATGCAGTGAGTAATATTGAGATGGCTCATGCCTTCCTTTATGGAAAGGGACGGGCAAGTATTTAACAGCAATGCTAGTGGGTATAAGCACTAGGCAAGCTTTACTATGACCCCCACCTGGCAAAAGTGGGAACAGAAGGCTGCACTCACATGTCCTGTTTGTTGGGAGAGAGGGCAGAAAAAGTAAAGCAATGTGTGGAAGTAAGCGGACCTCCGGATTAGTCCAGCAACTCCCATGTATAAAATGAGTTTCTCTCCTCGTCTTTCCCACTCACAAACTATGTAGCAGAAGGAAACCAAATGGCGATTCCCCTGAGACTGATGGAGGTGCTAAGATTAAATGAGACTACCAAACACCTTTCAAGCTGAGGAAAGGCCCCTCGCACAACCAAATATTGCAGCACTTAATTCATTTGACTGTTTTGTTATAGAGTACCATTTTTATATACTTTGGATATTTATTGAATGCAGACTTAGCTTTGATAAGCAACAGAGCATTGCACATCAGAGGTTAATAGAATAAACTTTAGGAGCAAAGGTACAACTGGGCTGTGTCACATTACAGTTAAGCAACAGGAGCAGTAATGAGGGGTGAGGCAGGGCTGGCTGGGGGTAGGATTGGGAGTGTTATGGTGCGTGAAGAAGGTGTTCCTTGAAGAGGGGGGTCTTGAGCTCTTCATGGGTGAGAGTTTAATTCTGGTGAGTGGGAGGTTCCAGAGCCTGTGGGTGTAGATCGAGAAAGCCTGTTTAATGTTATTTTTTCTTTTTTTGCATTTTTGCCACTCTAATCTGAGCAGGCCTTGGCTTTTTGTAGAGGGTTGGCCATGAGACCGTGGTTCACAATTGATAGTACCATGAACAAAGATCAAGCTAAGGGGCCATTATGCATGTAATAGGCACCATAGTACATTTTCCCTGTGAGGACGAACACCTCCCGCACCCGCGCAGATGGCACTGCTGGATTCAGACCCGGGAAGGAAGGGATCGATGCAGCTCTATCATTTTGGTGAAGAGGTGAACATGTTGTTCCTCTCCCAGCTGAAAGCTAGAGTTGGCAATGAATATCCAACATGATCCCGAGTACTGACACCACATTTTCATCCACAGCTAAACCTAGGTTTGATTGATTCCACGAATAACAGGCTTGGTTGAACTCCGTCACGTCCAAAGACAATTTTGAGCAACAACTCCCCAACGCCCCCCCCCCACCCCCACCCTACCTGTGTCCCTCTGGGTACATCCCCTAGATACAGCTTTTCTGCTTCCCAGTTAGGTTTGAGGTTTATAAATCCCATACATACATACATACTTACAAAGGTGCTACATCTTGAGGTCTCCTGGGTGTTTAATGCTGCAGAAATGATATTTATGTGTAGGTCATTCAGGGTAGTGAATATTCTGCAAAATCACAACCGAATCAACGCTGGACCATCTGCGATGGACCAGGTGCTAGGCTAGACCGCAAATGAGAATGAATACGCCGTCCATCAACACAACACGAGGGACCCTCTGCAAACGCACAAGTTCAGGAGCATGGGATACAACACGCAGGCAAATTCCATAGCATGATGCACGGTGAAAGCCGTCCACCCACAATTATAGACACTGCAAAAGGTTGTGAATGTAAGCATTGCCACACGTGTCACCACTTCGCCATATTATACAAAGCTTTGCTCAAGACACACGGGCAGCAACCAGTGTCAATAATTCATATATGTGGCCAAGGGGGCAAAAACACACACACACTGCGCAAGCTGACTCCAGAGAGAAAGACACATTTTATGTGGACATGTAAAAAGGCACCATGAACAGCCCAAGGAGCAAGTCACCATGGTGTTTAAACTATATTGACAGAGTCTGGCCATAAGCCATTGTTGACAAAGATTCATTATTGATGGTGCTCCCCGTGAAGAATTTCAGGACCCTGGCGAGGATGCAAGTGCTGCAAGGTGCTAAAGTGTAACTGTTTGCACATAGACACCGTACAGGGAGTGTCCACTATTATGCTTCCAAGATAAGACAACCTGAAGAGAGAATGGGTGGTTGCGGTGACTACAGGTTCTGGCATGCTGATCAGTTTAGTTGCGTGATTGCTAAACTACTGGACCGCATCATGTTCACCTTCAATGTCCAAAAAGCTGACCGCAAAGAACGTATGTATCAATTCCAAGCCATGCAAACAGGCAGTGGATACATGAAGGGCAAAGTGATCCAACTGCATGTAGACAAGACCATCCAGCTTACAGCAACAAGTCACCAGAGAGTACCTTTCCACATGCAAGCCAAAGGAGAAGAGCAACCCCTGCCACTGGTGGGTCAGGCATGATCATCGCAAAGGTACATGGCCTTATATCATGGGTTGCAACCACAGTCATCAACAAGAAAGGCAAACACCTCTGACAAATTGGCATCACTGTAAACCTAGACATGCCCAAAAAAAGTGATTCAGAGGGAGCTGTATTTTGTTACTACTATCAATGGTATCATCACCAACAGGACCAGTGTTGAGTTACCATTTTCTTGTACCTTGACCTGATGGTGAGGTACCAGCGCCTGAATATGAGTAAGGAGTTTCGGTCAATCACCACGTTCTTCACTCACGTGAGCTTTAGAAATGACTGTGGACTGAATTGAGGCCTGTTGTCATTAACAGAAGCATTCCAAGGTGCAAACCGTAGTGCCGTCATGGCACTGCCGGGCATAATAAACAGGGGCAATGGAATTCTGCTATACTCCCACATAAAGAATGAACACATGCAATGGCTAAGAGTCATTACCCAGTGGGTAACCAAACAAGGACTGATCCTGCACAGAGACAGATGTGAGTTCCTTACACACTAGAATCAAGGATACCCCTCTCCTCGAGGCGTTGGTCCATTGCACATCCTTGGGGGTATAGCCGGGTACTGTGGCTGTTTCATCCCCCGGCACGCAGCCTTATTTTTCGCACCTGCTAATTCCACTTCCCTGTGGTTCTTTCCTCTCCATCCTGGCATTACTTTGATTTTCCCCAAACACTTTTTTTGTCATTCTTCTCCGGAGGGCAAGTTTGCTTTGACCTCTTCACTGGAATACCATGGGAATAATTTGAATCCTGACGTTTTCAATTGCTAATTGTAAATGCGCCCATTCAGGCGCTCCCTCCATGCTAACACCTCTCTCCCGCATCCCACAAGCTGTGCACAGTTGGCTTAAGACCAGGACCCTGGACTTTATTTGAACTTCCTGTGAAACTATTCTATGAATAAACCACGCAACCAGGTGGTAATTCCATTCCCGGCGTTTTCCCGCGCAGATGTCTCGCACGTCTTCCCTCTTGCTGAGAAGCGGATCACAAGTTAACGCGTTTTGCATATGGACCCTCAGTAGGTGTCTGTGGGGTGCACAGGTCAGGTGGTCCCATAAGTCTCTGCTTCTAGCTGTAGCTATGATTCAGTTGCTCTGGTCAACACCAGGCAGAGGAAGTCTCCAAAAAAGTTGCAGCTCGCCATGTGTGCTCTTTATCACGTAAACTACGCACTGCAGCTGCTGTGTCAATAAGGAGGTGTGTAGGTTTGTGGGAACACTCTCCACTGTCAAATCACAAGAGGAGCTTTTGGTGTTATTTGGAATGCCACAAATCACAATTCACCAAAATGGCTGTCAGTAAAACGTGGTAGTAAAATGGCAGTAATTCAATTGGCGCCACTTTGCCTCTATTTTTTTGCACTGCCAAATGACAAGTTTAGAGTGAAAGTGTTGCACATATCTCCTGCCTGTTGCTTTAGATATCTCCTGCACTTTAGTTACACTGATTGGAGGAATTCTAAGAAATCCGCCTGGACGCCAGAAATGGGATTAACTCTGTTATTACACCACTGGTAAACTGGCGGTAAATCTGCCCAACCAAGTTGCAGTAACCGCAAACAGGTTTGGTGGTATTTCAGTGGTAAATATCACCAAACGCCTCAGATTCTGACCCATAGGAGGTCATCCTGATAATGTTGAATAAGATAAAAAGTGCATGTATTCTTGGCCCATGGGGAAAAATAAATGTTAAAGTTATACATCCTGGATCCCCTGACAGACGCCCTAATAATGTGCGTCATATGGTCATAATCTTAACTGAGGTACACACTCATCAGAATCAAGGGCCTCACTATGAGTTTGACGGTGCGGTAATTCAGTGGTAATACAGTGGTAGAGTTACCGAATTACTGCCAAATTACTGTACTGCTGAAATATGGGTTTTGAGGTACGGTGGAGGAAAAACAGCAAAATGCTGGAGGTCATTCCTCTGCCTTACCACATAAAAAAATGAATCGCCGGAATTAACGCCAGCGGTAATTTCACCTAAATCCCCAAAGAGCCGTATGGACTCCAATAAATGGGGACTAGCAATGCTTACCGCCACTTGTGATCCAGCAGTAATTCCACTGGACCAAGTGGCAGTAATGGTAAATTCATTTGTCAGTGTTTCAGCAGATTTAATGCTAAAATACCACCAAATACCACCAAACTTGTGGTGATGCCAAAATCTCTTTTGTGAAGATAACGGGCCTCATTACGAGTCTGGCAGCAAGTGAAAAAAGTGGCAGTTACGGAATTACTGTTACTTTTACCACTCTTTTGAAATAATGGTAACTGAAAATGGGCACTAATTCCTCTGGCAGAATTATCCCCGCTGGAATTACCACTGAAAACCTGCGGAAATTCTGCCGGCGCATTACAAGCCAAAATACTGCCAAAAAGCCAACAAAATGGGGCTGAAAAAAAGAGTGCAGTTGCCTCCACCCACAAGGTGGAGGTAAATGCATACAGGTCATGCAATTGAAGCAACAGGTGCAACTAATTGCCCCTGAAAGGGTATGTAAGGGCCACAACTTGCCTAAATACACTTCCCAACACCATACAGTCACAAGCAGTTACAAACCACGAGATCCAGGACCATATGCTCTACACTGAGCTGCAGAAGCACCACAGAGCACAAGCAGCAGGGAGAGTTCCCTGGGTCAGGCCATCCCCCTAGGCACTTAATTATGGGCAGCTGATAACACTATACATAACACTATACCACCTTTAGCTGTGCCATTAGTACAGAAGTAAACAGCAGCCGCTATATCATGACCAATTGTTAAACTTGCTCCTACTTCTGTAACTTAGCCTATCCACATTGCATTAGCAGGTCACTCTGGCTACCCCAAGACCCTGTGGCTGATGACACCTGCCTGGAACCCACACACAACACGGGAGGAGGCCTGCAATCAGGCACATATTAGGACCAGGCTCTGCATGGAAAGAACCTTTGGACTGCTGAAGGGACGGTCCCAGTGTCTCCATCAGACAGGAGGGGTACTGCTGTACAAGCAAGACAAGGTGGGCACAATCTTTGTTGTGAGTACCATACTGCACAACTGCACAACCTGTGCATTAGGATAAATGTTGCCCTGCCCCTGGATGTCGACAACCCCCTGGCCCCCGAGGAGGATGCTGGTGACTGTGATGAAGGCAGAAACAGATGTCTAATTGGGCAAAAATTGATTGAGAACTTCTTTTGAGATTTGATTTCACTTACCTTACACACATGTATACAGACACATAGTAAATCTGTCACACCCACTCTAAGAGTGTATGCATGATTTTGTTTCTATTCCAAAAAACACCTGTGACCTCCCACCTCTCTCATCCCAAACAGCCCTGCTCTCCCACCTACCTCAACCCCAACACCTGTGGTCTCCCACCTTGCGTTTTCCCATCATGAGTGTCACATGTAGTCCAGTGTCATTTGAGTGACCTCTTGGGCATTGCAGTTTGCTCTGCCTTCGTGCATGCTGCTTTTCATTGTAACTTATAACAGAGGCTACCAGGCAGTGAGCCTTCTGAGGGGGTGAATGAATTAGAAGGCTCCGGCTCCTGGTCCTGGATGTGCTGCAAGGTGAGGAGCAGGGTACTCTGCTAAGATGCAGAGATTGCCTCCCTGAGCTATATGGCCCTATCCCCCACAACCATGTTTGATGCCATTCCTGCTGACAGGTGATGGTACTGCCTATGCATGGCCCTTGCCATACGGTGGGATGATCCCTTTACAGTAATCCCTGATTGCCTGCAGGTGTTCTGCTGCTCTTCAATATTCTCAATGAGCACCTGGCACCGCTCGATATTATTGAGCCTTCTCCAGATCCCTTCTAAGGTATGCTGTGGCACAGGGCTGGGGCTGTCGCTCTGGTGCATGCCCCCCAACCAGCCTGCATCCACTGGTCCAATGCCACCATCATCGGTCACTATGTCTGAGCCCTGATGCCGGTGGCATAGGATCAATGGAACAGGTGAGGAGTGGATGTCAGGGGGCAGGAGAGTGGATGCCAGTGTCATCCCATGGGTGGCTGGGATGGAATGGGAGTGGTCACCTGTTTCCACAGGGGCCTGCAGGCTAATCGTGTTGGCAGCAGGTGGCTCTGTGGCATCTGCAGTAGTGTCGGGTGGTGGTGGCACAGCATCGGCAGCAGGGTTGATAGTGGCCACACTTGATGGGATGGAGCCAGTCTTGCTGGTTTTTGCAACTGGATGCTGGTGCCAGATACATTTTTGGTAGTGGTCTTCTTCCGGTTGCCACTGGTGCAGGGGAGGAAGCACAGGTACTTGCAGCTGTAGTTGTGGCCTCAGTGCTCCCAGTGGCATGTCCCATTGACCCCAATGTACTGGGCCCAGCTTCATCTCCCTGGGTGGGTTGTGTACCCGTTGGGTGATGAATGATATGCAGTTACTCATCATGCAGACTGCTACGTGGCATAGCAAGACACACATGACGTTTGGTGGATGCTGACCAAGACTAATGGGCTAAGGATGGGTTCACGTGCAGGTGACTGTCTACCCAACTATTGCTAACTATTGTCTCTCAGGTGCACACATCTTGCAGCATGTGAAGGTTGATTTTCATGTGGCATAGTGTTTGCTGTGAGGTTCCCTATGTCCACTGCTTTGTGGAGTCACAATAGTACATGGATAGTTTATCAGGTACCACACACAGCATCTGCGAGGTAGGACATGGGGATTTGCCCCACAATTTATGCAGGTCCTCATTTATTTATTTATTTTTATTTATTTTTTTACATTTGTAGAGTGTGCTGCAGCCCGAAGGCATCGAGGCGCTAAACATGAAAGTGTACGCAGGCAAGATAGTGGATACATAGATAACATGAGGTACTTAGTTGCAGAGTCAGAATGTGGTTACATGTGCCGTTGGCATGCAGGCAGAAGTCAAAGCAGGTGGGTCAGACAAACAGCCTGGTTTTGATGGCTTTGCGGAAGGCAAGAGGCCTTGCTTACATAATGTTTACATGTGCCGGGTAAGTTATTGGTTTCCTGTGTGACTCGATTGTCATTTGTGTGTTGTAGGGATGCATGTAGGCAGAAGGAGTTTCAGTTGAGCGCACAGCCAAGAGCTGTCCTGATAGGTCCATCTCCAGATTGCACAAGGTCACATATCCATTTCTGCAATGATACTTTTCTATTTTAAGTCAGGGAGAAATGGTGTTTTGAATTGCACATGCATGGTGTTGCCCTGGCATTGCTACCATTGCTGTTGGCCTGCCAATTGTGGCCATCTGACTATGCAGCCAGCCACAAGCCTAGGCTAGGCAGTCAGGTCATGCAGTCACACTAGAGAGGTGACATGCCTACTCACCATCGTCTGGTTGACTGGCTGCTCTAACTTCCGCTCCTGCAATCCCGACAATGCCATCTGGAGAAAACTGCTGGCCCGTTCCTCCCAGGGACAAGGGGGAGTGATTCCACTGTGCTGCCTCCTCTGCTGTCTTCCAGTGAATGGACAGTAGGCTGCGTATCCTGCGTTCAGGTCATTCCACCGCTTCCTGCAATCTTCAATGTGACAGGACTCAGTGCCATCCGCCAGAGCCTTCACCCATATTTCTGTCCAGATGGCATTTTTCCTCTGGACAGAGATTTTTCTATGGTGTGCCCAAAACAACTCCTTAGCATGGCTAACAACTTCGTCTGCAAGGACCCGGAGCTCCGCCTCATTAAATGTGGGTTTTCTCATCCATAATTCAGACACTGTTCCCATGTTTTTGTCAACAGACATTTTAGTCACTCCTTCTGGGCTTTGATGGTAACAGTAAATGGGTGATTCAGATTGTATTGTGTTTTTAAAGATGGCCACCACAGAGCTCTCTGTTTGCAGCATGGTGCTTTTCCTCTCAGTAGTAATTCAGTCGGCAGAATTACCATTCGGTAATTTCTCCAATTTTCCAGTGGTAACGGTAATTTCCAGTGGTAACGGTAATTCCATCCAAAATTGGAGGAATTACCGATCCAAGATGATTTTCAGCTGTAATTCAGTGGGACTAAACTACTGCTACCATTGATGGCTGGTGTGCGCCTCCGTCCACTCATAATCTAGCCATAATTCCACCCGACAAAATTCCTTTTAGCGAAATTACCACTGAACTCACCCCCCAACTCCTAATGAGGCCCAATGTCTTACCCAGGGTAGCACAATATCACGTGGAAAAATGGAATGTATGGCACTATTCAGTTCTATCATATTTGGTGAGTTCAAAAGCAATACACTTTGAAGAAAGAATTACCAAAGCTTGTGTAATGAGGCACTAATCACTCCCTAAAGGTACAACACAATGCAATTCCAAAACACGCAATGCACAGCCTTTTAACCAGAATAGATGTGTAGTGTGACATGGTGAACAAGCAGTCACACCAAATATTTGAAGCACTGCGTGACACATCTTTCTTGCATAGGCAGCTTGTAGCTATATCTCTAGGGAAAAGATATTCTTCCAAGGAAGCGTTATAATTCTTTTTTTTTTGTAATACAATTTTATTTACCGTATGGCAATTAAAGTGGCCTTAGTAAATACAGTTTCAAAACAAGCCACAGCACATTTCCCAAAGCAAGATAAAATGCGGAGCAGCTGATGGTACAGTTAACTCGGTATTATGGAGGAGGCTAGAAGCAGGATTATGGCATCTTATCAGAGAGACATGCATATAAACCACGAGGAGACTAGGGAAATTACCATTTGCTGCAGGTGGTTCCTTGTTCGTGCCCAATTTTTCAATTTACCGGGCACTAAAAGGGTCTTACTGGGCCATACAATTGTCTCGGCCACCAATGAAAAAGTGGCCCACAGTTGCAAATGGCAGTTCATTCCTTTGGTGACAGTTTGAGTAGTACCCAATGGGGAGTTTTGTGATAACATGTGATGCTAATTGTGCATTTATAAGGATATTTATTCTGCAGCACTGGTCAAAACTATTAGACGCATAGTGAAGTAATTCATCAAAATGGCCCGCATTGGCCAAACAAGTGGCCCATTTTGACCAAAACAACTGGCTCACACCAGCATTTTGCGTTTTTTGGTTCGGCCATGGGCCTATAGGCCAGTCCGCGCCTGGGCACTAATAGGGAGACAGGACTGCATACAGGAGGACAGAGAGACAGGAAAAAAGAAAAGGGGGGGGCGGGGTTGAGTTAGGTAAGCAAGCAGCCCAAACAGGCAGTCCTAGAAGCTATTGAAAAAAGCCCAGATATCCTGAAATGAGCGCACAGAGGTTTTTCTTTTTAAGTGTCCCTTTTTCTCTGGCAAAAAATGACAATCAAATACTTTTTAGCAGTAATCAGTGCTCGATGAATCCACATACTGTTCCCATAACCCAGGTTCAAATGAGTAGGAAGCCCACCCAGGGCAGCCATGATAGAGCACCTCAGAAATGCGCAATACGCGCCACACGTTCCCAAACAAACCTCCAAAAGTCTTCTATCCAATGACACTCCCATAGCAAAGGCAGAAGTGTGCCCACTGTTCCCCCGAGGCCCCAAATACATGTATTAATTGCTTAATGTACACTTTACATCCTCCTGGGAGTCCAATGGAGGCAGAGTATAATACTCTGTTGTGTTAACCCCGGTTTGGAGAGTGTGTTTGCCCTGGAAGCAAGGTAACGTACAGCAACACGGGTTCAAATCCCGGTCCCGTGCTTACTGACTGGTTTCCGGTATTAAGTGTGTCATTCAAAAAAAGATGAATTAACCTCGAGTTCAGATACTCTTGATTTTGATGCATAGTGACGACCAGCAGTTCATATCTCACCAAGTTCCATGTTCCATCCAGCCTGGCTGCTATCGACAAGTTTGTCTCTCATATCCGTTTTAGCCCCTGACCTGAATAAAGTGCAGGCTGAAAGGGAGGCATCATGGAGTGTCTGTATGAAGAAGGGGCTTCCCTGAACATCACATCTGAGACTATGGTCAGTCTCTCGCAATGGTGAGATAGCTTTTGATATCTGTGTACCTCTCTCTGGGCTAACTTGGATTTGAACTTCAGCACTTCAAGCGATGGTTATGTGCTGTACACATTTCAGTTAATTCATAATACATGGCAGCAAATGTAAAGTAGCCCCTAAATGGCTGGTCTGGCAGCTTGAAGATATCACCCCCATACTAATAAAGGGAAGTGCACGGAGTATACTAGTGAGGAAGAGGAGAAAAGAAGCGATAAGTCTTAAGACAGGGGTCCACGGGGCAACGGCTAGTTGCCCAAATGACTATGATGCCAAGATCCCCGGGGATTGTTCCAAAGTAGCTGATACCATGCTTTAAGCAGAGCACACATTTAATAAGGAACAACATCAACACGAGATTTAAGAACGCACCCTTTAGTGCAAGGTTGCTTAAGGTGATGAGCCCCCCCCCCACACATTAGGCTGCATTGAAAGGGGCACCAGTGAAGACAATGCCATCGTTCGATGGCTTTCCTGAAAGCCTGAATTTCTGGAATGCCACTAATACTATGTGGCAGAGAATTCCGCATTTGGGTACTATGCCTAGAGAAGTCTCCTGCCCATCTTTTGGAGACCGGAGGCACGGCTTGAGCCAGTGGTGTGGATGAACTCAAGGTTCTGACAGGAAGGTGTCTTTTTTTGATTGAAGGAATGCTGCTGCTGTCCCATCAGTAATGCACAGCACATTCAATGCCACCCTGCACCAGACTCGGAACCAATGGAAAGGCACAATTGCAGAGGAGATACAGTTATTCACCCTGATCTCTCGAGCAAATGCGCAGCTGTATTCTGAACCCTGTGCCGCCCTGCCAGTAGGTATACCCTTGCACCCATGTTGTGGTTATTTGCAAAGTCCATTCTAGACAGAATAATAACCATGATGTCCGTGTATTTCTGTGGGGATGCAAATAAAGGGAAGATTGCTCAAAGAGTTTTGAGGTATAGACTGGAATGCATGACTATTTTTTATTTATTTATTTAGTTGATTTAATCAAATTAATGATTTTTACAAACGAATCGAAATCAAAACGAAGTGAAGAACAAAGAGTAGAGCTGAAGGCTGAAAGCTGAGAAGGAAAGGGAAACTGAAGTGAAACCGAAGTGAAACCGAAAAAAAAAAAAAAAAATGAATGTTGAGTAGAACTTAAGTTTTCAGAGAGATAGAATAAACTTCAGAGTCTGTGTAGTAGCGATAGTCCAGGTATTTCTTTCTCCGCTCATCAGACGTGTCCACCACATTTCTTCTTCCCTGGTATATGATGCAGAAAGGTGTGGTAGCAGAAATTTCTCACCTATGGCTCTGGTTCCTGGGCAATTTAAAAGGAGATGGCGTATGGTTTCTACGTGTGTCTCGTTTTTGCAAAAACGACACGTGTTCGAGTTACTTTGTCCTCTGAGTTTTAAGATCTCATTTGTCGGCAGTAGGTTCAGACGCGCTCTCAAGAACACGTTTCTGGCAGCTTTATTTAGTAGTTCGGAACAATGTTTAGTTTGCTCTGATAGGGAGGCAAATGGCTGACTGATTTTGCTTTAGATGCATTGTTCAAGGTTTCAATCCAGTCGAGCTCACTGATTTTCCTTTTTATTTTTAGCGAATTGCCGATGAGATCCTGCTCCGAAGAGTTAATTTCCACAAGCTTCTTTTTACGAGCCATTTCCCAAGATTTTAGCACAGAGGGGGAAGATGTCAATAGTTCCGTGAGTACGATAGCTAGCACATGAGGACAGTCCAAAAGCAACAACTTCCTATACAGTATCATCGATTTAATTTCCATGGTCCCTTCCAACGATAATAGGCCAAGCTCTCTTCTGATCAAGGGGGCCGATGTTGACTTGGGGAGACCTAGAACAGTGCGCCAAAATAGACCCTGTAACTTCAGCCACAAGTTTGTAGGTGTGTGAGGGAGGGCTTCTGCAGCATAGGTGAGGGATGGCACCACCTTCATCTTGTAAAATTTAATCAAGGGTAACAGGGAAACCACCGAACTTGTTGTCCAATGCCCGGCCTTGTGCCGCTAGGTTTTTTACTTTGGTCATTAAGCAACTTTGGAGGGTTGCGTTTATACTCGAGCAGTCCAGTGCTACTCCCAAGTATGTGATATTTGCGACTTTTTCCAGTGCTACCCCATCCAGGTACCAGGCAAGTTTTTCCTTTGGTCGTTTGTGTTTTTCCATTATCAGGATCTTGGTTTTGGCTGTGTTTATAGTTAGATCATTCGTTTGAATATATGTCGCCAGATGGTCAAGTTGACGGTGGAGACCAATAGGAGTCAAATCCATTAAGATTAGGTCATCAGCATAGAGTAGTCTCGATGTTTTCGACTTGCCCATAGTTGGTGGAAAGGAGCGGATCGTTTGCTCCGAGGCTTTGAAATCGCTGAGATAGGCAATGAAGTGTGACGGAGCAAGGGGGCAACCCTGTTTCACTCCGCGGTCAACTGGGATTTCAGATGATAACAAACCAGCCTGAGTTAGTCTCACTTGCACCCTTGTTTCTTGATGTAATGCTTGAATCAGTTGGAGGAGTTCAGCCGGGCATTTCCAAAGACTCCGTTTTCTCCACAGGCGCTCACGGTTTACTTGATCGAAAGCTTGCGCCAGATCTATGAACGCTAAAAACACTTGTGGGCCTCCTCCCAACACCTTACTTTTGAGTGCGCTGAGAAACATGATGTTAGTGGTTGTACCGCTGTTTTTTGTAAATCCCGTTTGAAACGGGTCAGCGCATTCGGCCTCCCTGGCCCAATCCTGAAATTTTTGTAGTAATAGAGAACCAAACACCTTACCGACCGTATCCAGAAGTGCGATAGGGCGGTAGTTTTTTGGATCTTCTTTCCAGCCCTTTTTGAATATCGGGACTATGATAGATGTTGTCCATGAAGACGGAATTTGCCTTGCCTGTTTGCAGCGTTTGAAGATTTCACTTATCAACACAGCCCACTGACTTGGATATTTCTTTAGGTCGAGGTTTGTTATTCCGTCCGGGCCGGGTGCTTGCGATGGTTTCAGTCTATGCAGGACTTTGAGAATCTCAGATTCACTGCTCAAATCTATCCATGGTGCTAGTTTTGTAGTAAGTTCGAAGAGGCTTGACGGTGCAGGCGCTTTGAACAGATTTGAATAGAATGTTATCCAAGTTATTTCCCCAATAGGGTTTGATGGTAGAATCTCGTGAGGCGACAAAGAAGATCTTAAGAGTGCCCAGAACTCTCGGGGGTGGTGGCCGCAGACAAGCTTCAACATGGCTTCAGCATCTTGTTGGTAAAAATTGCTACGGTGGTGCCTGAGCCATGATTTGTAAGATTTCTTTTCTTGATTCAAGGTTGCCTGATTTTCAGGTGAGGGAAAAACACCGAATTTTCTTCTGGCTCGCCTTACTGATCTCCGTCTTAGGACCAGTTCTTTGCTGTATTGATGTCTAGCACAATCGTTATTTTGTCTGAGGCCAGCAAGTTTAGCTCTAAAAGGAACCAGAAGTGGTTGATAGTCTGGTAATTGCGGGTCACTCAGTAGGTTGTGCTCATTTTCAATTGCCAAATATTGAGCCTGTTTCTTTAAGATCGAGGTTTCTGAGAGTCTTAGGCGATTTTGCTGGTTATTTAACTCCACTTGTGCTGGCGTAACTGAGTTCACAAGCCTTGTAGTCTTCCATTTCAATACAAGCAGGTTATGGTCGCTAGCCGAGGACCTACGTACCTCGAACGAAGTGGTCAACGCTGCCAAGAGCCTGCTTATGAAGATGTGGTCGAAGTCCGCTGAGGAGTTACCTCTTTCCCAGGTGGGCGGCCTCTCACCTCTGGGGAATAAATCCTCAGCACAGAGCAGATCACGAGATGACATCAACGACAACCAAGCCACGCCACGTTTGCTTCTTAAGGTCGAAAAAAGAGGAAGGTCACCGGCTGAATCATGTGGTAACCAGGTGGCATTTAGATCTCCGCAGATGATGAGCAGGGCCTCAGGACACCCTACTCGTGCTTCATCGATTGAGTCCTCAATCAGTGCTATGAAGAGTGAATCAGTCATAACCGCGGGATTTCAATAAACATTGAAGATGATTAAAGATTGTTTTTTGGGCTTTCCCTTTTCACCTCGGCATCAATCCAAATAACTTCCGTGGCCAATAAGTGAGTTGTCACTCTCAGAGTGTTCTTTAAGTGTAGGCCGGATCCACAGCGAATTGCAGTTATAACGCCTGATGACGGTCGGCCAAAAGGTCCTTTAACAGCTGGAGCGAATGTCAAATCGTATCTGTCTATGGAGGGGCGTTCTATCATCCAAGTTTCTTGCAAGCAGATGATATCTAAACACCCCAAGTTTAGGTCTCCTTGTTTCGTTAGATGCTGGAATCCACGAGTATTCCATGACCCCAAAGAGAGATCTGGTTTACCAGTTAGTAGTGTAGAGGCAAGTGGTGCAGACAGACGCTCAACGAATTGCTATTTGTTCTTGTTTATCGTCAGTGCGTTGGGCAACCATGCCCATTGTTCCGCTGGTGGAACTTGTTGTTGAAGTTCATGAGTGCCGGTCTCTTTGCCCCCCGGTAATTGATGTATGGTCCTTACGATTCTCGACCTGGGTCCCTGAGGACATCTTCCTATACCCAAAGGATCCTTAAGGGCAATTCCGTCTATCTTTGTGGCCATTTTGGGACACTGACTCTCCTCTTTGCCACTGGTGTTCAAAAGAGAAGACCGGGGGGAGGCATTCTGTAAAGCTGGCTCATTGTGTGTAGAAGTTTGTCTGGATCCTCTCTCCTCGCCAGGTCTTGAGTGCGATTGTAGTTTATTACTCCTCGTGGCTGCGATACGAAGTGTAACTGAATTAGTCGATTCTGATGGTTTCCTGGGGGGGGGGGGGTAAATAGAGCACTCTCTTCCAATTCAAACAGGTCAAAGCCCATTTTTAATAGATGTTCCGCCGCCTCGGAGATCCTCACTTTGGCCCAGTTCGTTTGCACGTGCAAGTAAGCGCATGCCATTTTTCCTTGATGAAAAGGTTCGACCCTGGCAAGGTCGTTTGATTCGACTTTTCTGAGCGATGGTACGCATTTAAGAAGTTGTTGCAGGTAGCTTCTATTCAATATCACGTACTTTCTGTTATTTGGCAACTGTTCGATTTTGAAGTTTCGTTTTGATTTAGAAGCATGTGCCATTGACCCTCGCCCTTTGTTTTCACCAGATTTAGAGTGGTGCAGCTTTTGCTTATCTTTCGTATTTGTAGCTGGGGAAAGTCGATTATCCGAAAACCATTTGTCCCGGGTGGCGTGCACCCCTTTAGTTACAGAAGGGGAACTTGGTCTTAAAGGAGAATCGTTTCTTCTAACCCCCGGTCTTAAGCGAGGATTTTCGGAATTGAGATCTCCCCTTTCCGCTTCTTGGAAGTTAGTATGGTGCCGTTTGGGGCTACTGTCCTTCAGCGGACGCACCCCCCAGCTACACTTTTTTTGAAGCTTCTTACAGCGACTTTCCAAAGTACAAAAGGGAGAGGGCTCCTTGTCCATATGATGAGAGTTGTTAGTTGATTCCTGATCATCAGATAGTGTGTAAACACTACAATTCAGTAAGTCCTCATCTATCGCATGCTCAGATTCCTTATTTACAGGAACGCTATCTAGTACATTGGACCCCGACTTCAGACTTCGGATTTCCCGTTCAGCCACTGCTTTAGGTGGTTCGCAATTAAGGGGGGTCTCAGAGCCACGGTTCCTTTCGCCTTTGTCTTTCCCCGACTGTACTTTGTTAATAGTCGGTTGAGGAGAAAAGAACTTGATAGTCATTTGCTTTTGGGTCGTGAGGTGACCTTTCGTTACAAGAGTAGCCTCCTTTGCTTTCCTGTCTGGAACAGACCCCTGGTCTATTGTGATTACATTCGGTTCATCACATATTGCTCCATTTCCCTTAGCCTTGGTGGACTGTGGCTTGGTCTTTATCGGACCCTCACACAGGGGCACGTGGCTGACAGTTGTTCTTAGTTCATCAAGTTGGAATTGCGAACTTGGGGCCAAAGTCTGGGAACTAACATCCACCAAGAGGCCTTTCGTTGATTGTGTTGAGGACTGACCAAACCCCTCGTCTTTGGCGCCCTTTTCCATTTTGTTGTTCAGTGCGTTGATATAGCCTTCCAAAAAAATTAGACGGCTATTCATCATCGCTATGATGGAGGTATGATCTCTCATTGAGTCGTTTATTGACTCATATAGTTTGCAAAAAGGAGCCATGGCCAGAGTTACAGTTGACATAATGAGTCTTAGATCAGTCTTTTTAGGCGAGGTGTCTTTTGTAGGCTTTCCTCCATTCTCATTAGAACTATGGGGCTCGTTGAGCTAGATACCGTTTGGGTGCTCCCAAACAGCGGGCCAATGGAAGGACTGGGGATCCCAAGACTCGTTTGTGCCACCACTGCGGGGCCCTTTTCTTGCATAAAAGGCTCAATGGGGACCGGGACTTTCCCTTGCGTAGCTAAGCAGGGCACCTCGATAGACCCCTGATCAAATTGATCCGGAGTCGTAGGTGCTGAGACGCTGATTTCTGTGTCGTTTACATGAGAGGAAATGAAAGCAGGATCTTCAACACCACTTAAGTCGATGATAGTGGACACCGGAGATCTTAAACATGCCTGTTTTTGCAATAAAGACTTGGCTGTCGATGGTGTAGCTGCTGAAACCACCGACCCAACCGGCAGTGGCCTGGCAAGGGGGCCCGTTGCTTCAAGGGCCGTAAAAACAGCTGATGATGATTGGGAGTTTGAGAAGTTGGTAGCTCTCTCCAGGTCGGTTGTAGGCTTGGTAGGTGGGATTTGCGGGGGTGGTACACCAATTCGGGGAGAGCCAAAATGCCCCCTGATATTTGCTTCCGCCACAGTTCCTGCAAAAGAAAAGCGTGCTGGTTCCAGTGAAAAGGCTGGACGCAAGTCAGTAGGGCCTCCCATGACATTTATGGGAGCATTTTGATCCGCTGTTACTTCTAAAATCTCCGCATCCGAAAGTTCCTCTGAAAGTGAGACTTTCTTTTTTAGAAGATTTGCGAAGAATCTGTTGTTTACCGACAGATGTGTTATATCGTCCTTCTGCTGGTTATGCTGAAGATGTGACAGAGCACAGGAATGTCTTGGGCGCTGTGTTTGCTGGGCTTTTAACCCCAACTTTTGATGTGAATGTGCACATCGTTTCCTGCGAACCGGTCCTCCTCTCTTTTTTGGATACAAGACATGTGTGGAGACCTGAGCTGATTTGATTACACTATCGGCTCTTGCAGCCCTTATCAAAGGGTCGAACAGCCCCATGTCAGGAGGAGCCGCTTCAGTTGAAGCCGCTCGGTTCGCTCCCTCCAGCGCATCCACCTCTAGAGGATGCGCCCCTAATTGAGCTTCGCCAACATCTGGGGGGGGAGGATGCAGGGTCGGTGCCACTATAAGGCGGTTTGCGTCCAAACTTATCTGAAATGGCAGATCGTCCGCCAGCGCTGCCTCTCCACTGACCTCATCGCCCACCTGAAAACTAGGGCTTCGAGCCCTTGGGCGTGATGAACACAGAGGGTCAGCGGGAGGTAGCTTGTCGCCCGCCGCCCCCTCTTCACCCACCAGACCCACCAGTCCCTCCTCACCTGCGACACACGGCGCTTCCTCTCCTCCGAGGGGGAACTCCGCACACGCTTCACACGGCGGGGGGTGACTGGCGGTCGCGGGGGACTTCTCCATTGGCTGGGGACAGGCAGGAAGACAAACAGGTGGGCAAGCAGACGGTGAAGACTCCCGGGCATCCAGCTGGCGTGCTCCCGGGTCCTGGTTCACTGCTACAGAGGGTCCGGGTATGATGAGGGCCAGCCTTGACACAGAAGAGTCTGCCTCGGAATCCGAGTGAGGCTGATTGAGCGCAAGGATCATCTTTGATTTGGCGCTCTGCAATCGGGGACCCAGGGTCTCGGTTTGTAGTGGTGTTGACTCCGGGTAAGTGGCGGAGGTCGAAACGCCAGCCAAAGTCAAAGTCTTTTTGGTCGCCGCAGCGGCAGACACTTGGGACACTAGGGGAGTGCGGCTTTTTCTGCTGGCAAGCCGCCTTGCCCTAGCTGCCATAGACTGCAGAGATTGCCACTCTGCAGCCACTCCGCGGCCGCTCCGCGGGAAAGAGGGGTTTTGAATGAAAAGTCCAACCCTCTCAGTAGTAGGCACTGAAAACAGACTCCAAAACACAGGAATCCAACAGGAACTCGTAGAATGCTGTAGAGACTGCCACTCTGCAGCCACTCCGCGGCCGCTCCGCGGGAAAGAGGGGTTTTGAATGAAAAGTCCAACCCTCTCAGTAGTAGGCACTGAAAACAGACTCCAAAACACAGGAATCCAACAGGAACTCGTAGAACGCTGCAGAGACTGCCACTCTGCAGCCACTCCGCGGCCGCTCCGCGGGAAAGAGGGGTTTTGAATGAAAAGTCCAACCCTCTCAGTAGTAGGCACTGAAAACAGACTCCAAAACACAGGAATCCAACATGAACTCGTAGAACGCTGCAGAGACTGCCACTCTGCAGCCACTCCGCCACTCAATGCATGACTATTTCTACTTCATTGGCATGGGAAGTAGGGACTAGGGCATGGGAGGGGTTCAGAAGATCAGATAGAAAGACAGGATGTCATGATGGATTGCCTGTGATCATGAGTTCATTTTTGGGGGTGATTAGCAGTAGGGTACACTCAGTAATGATGGTCTTGGTATTCCGAACATTAGTTGAGTGTCGTTGGCATCATTATGGCAAGGGAGGTTGAGTGATCTCAGGAAAGAAGGGGCGAGTGAGATAGATTTTAAACAGAATGAGGAAAGCGAGGTACATTGGTGTCCACCAAACAGGCCCTCTTTTAGACCGGAGGTATGCGTTTGTCTGGTGATCTTCTGTGACCTATTTTACAGAAAGGCAATTATCCATTCTAGTGCCTAGTTTCTTATAAGTTAATCAAATAAGGGGGAGCTAGATCTATTTTCATCAACTAAGTTAAAATCAACTGAGAGGTCAAGCAGGATGCATGCTGCCACATTGCCCTGGTCCCCATTTGCTTTTATCTCATCCTATATCGACAGCAGAGTAATTTGGTTCTGTGCTGGATCTGAAACAGGCTAGTGGCGAGTAGAGAGGCGGATAATCTTCGGTAAAGAGCATTCGCGTTATTAGATGTTTGTGAGACAATTCCCGATGAGAAATGAGCATTGAAAATAGCTCTAGTTGCCTCACCCACTATTGGCAATTAGAGAAGAGCATTGAAGATAGACGGAGGTGGGCCAAGGGTCGGACAGTAATCCTGCGGTGGTTCTTCCAACGACTAGTTTCTGAAATTGATCAAAGAACAGTCGGTTGAATGTTGCCAAAGTCGCCTGCACTGGGGAAAGGAAGTGTGTAGAACTCTGGGGAGAGTGAAGACGGTACTAATTTGTTCATCGTCCATCAAGGGTAAGTTGTTTCAGATGGAGGAGGGTGGGTACAAAGTTGCAGAGAGATAATATAGGCGCTATGTATGTTGCGAGGGCAGGTGGATTGCGAAATTCTGAGATCATTTTGAAGGCCTCCCTCTGGGAGTTCTTGGCCATTGATAATCAGTCTGGGGAAACCCTAGATTTGGCTTTCTTAATATCAGAGTGGTATCCTCCACTCTGTTTCATGTAAACGATTTTAGCCACTATTTTGGTTGACTCTCCATTTTTGCTCAAAGTGTTCTATCAATACGTAGGGATGTGTTTAGCTCTTCGTCGAGGCACACACATTTGATAGACTTCCTCTTCCAATTCCTGCCTTTGAAAGTGGCGTTTCGGTTGATGGATTATGTGAACCATTTATCAAAAGCCCCATTTCCTCTTGGTGGGTCCCTTAGAGTAGAATCTGCTGGTCCAGTCCAGCAGTCGTATCAGGTCAAATCGGATGGTAATAGCTCTCCAATTTCGATAGGTACCATTAGGTCCATAAGTTTGTTGGGGGCGTAGGGGCAGTGAAATACCAGAGGAAAAAAGGGCTGAGTAGTCATCTCAAGCAGGGTGTTGTTAGGTCTGGAAAAGATCTGGGGATACGCTATGCCGAGACTGTCAGGACTCAGAGCTAGATAACCTTTTGGCTGTAGCCCCTGAGCTTCTATGCAGGGCTACAACCAAAAGACCCGGGGATATAGCCCCTAAGCCCCACACTAGCAATGCCTGAGATCCCAAGGTATGTTGGGTAACGGTAGGGTGAGTGCAAGATTGGGGGGCAAACTACCTGCTATGTGGGTAGCTTCAGTACACATCAGGTGTAAATCTACACTTCCCAGGTTTGGTACATGTCTTTTAGAGGAACTATTTTGGAGTGTGTCCAGCCAAATACAAAGCTGTTGTAGTGTATGGCAAGGTCACTGGGAAGAGAGTCTGCCAATTGTTCTCGAAATTATCTTTGCAGCTCACCTGCCTGTAAATATGTAAGGAGGATGTTGAAAACAAAGGTATAATCCTCTAGGTGATTAACATGGATGCACAGGAAAGTGCAGTGATATCTGGTGATGAGACTTTGGAGAGGGCTTTCTTGTACATTAGCACCATTCCACACACTCTTTCTAACCTGTTATTCAAGATAGAATTATAGTCAGAATAGCTTCCTGAACAATGGGCATATAGTCTTCCTTAAGCAAAGTTTCCATAATAAACAGCATTAGTTTTCATCTTCCAAGATAAAGTTGCAAATTTGGGGAGCGTGGCCAGGGTCCATGCAGTGAGGACGTGCCTGGCATGAGCTCCTGTTCTGATCCTGCCAATGATCCTGCCTGAAGTGCAGTTTTATGGGCCACTACACGGAACTCGATTGAGGTTGCCGCTACATAGGGCTACTCATGTGGCGTTGTTCAGGTGCATTTTGAAGCTCAGGGGGCTGAGGAAACCGTGCGGCTTCAGCATGCCCACACGATCCAAAATGGCAGCCGCGCCGGCTCTGAGGGAGAAGCAGTGACGGACCGGTGACTGGAGCTCCCTCCTGTGCCCCTGCCCTGATCTGGAGCTGCACTGAGGCGGGAAGGTGAGCCAGGAGACCCGCATTGGAGGTCTGTATCCTCCCTGGTGACTGTCACTTGTGCAGCGACGTAGACATTCCTCTGCTGGGCGCTTGGTGTGAGGGGACCTGGAGCCGCGGAGGAGTGCTGCGACGACCATCGAGAAGCCGGTGCTGCAGGGGCGGGGGTCGCGCAATAGTGCGTATGCTATCCTGGCACCCTCCCTTACCCCGGCACTCCCTGAGGAGCTGCAGTGGCTTCGGAGGCTGCCCTTGCATCCATCGAGGCATCCGACCATGAGTCTTGGAGTCAGCGCATATGAATGCTGATTTGCTGAGGGGATGCATTCTGTCCAGAGTGACATTGGTTTCTGCAAGCCTTTGGCTGGGGCCATGGAGGGCACATGGCCTGATGCAGAAGGGTGGGCCACTTTTCCAGATGGCAGTTATTGAAACTGGTGGATTCCGACTTTATTGATGATATATGTTACCAGTGACTTGGGTGGGAGAACAGTACACCCATAGGTACAAATTGAAACAGAGTGCCTCCACCTGGAAATCTCAGTCCACAGTGGCTATGCGTTTGGGCCCCCCCTCATGAGAGCTGACATTTGCGGACTGATCAGGGAACTGTGCCCTTTGTTGTTTCTGCTTCCCCTTCTTGTCTGCAGTGTCGCCTATGCAGGCTGTCTGGTGACATATGCACCCTGGTGCGGGGGCCAGGAGGGGCTACCTCCCAGGATACTGTGGGCTTGTGACTCACATCTAATTGCTCTGGCTGCTTGCTGGTGGAGTGTAGGCGCAAGTTGGGTGCGGGCCCCCTAATATTTGTTAACTTGTGCTTGCTAAAGGAGGGTGTATCCTCGCTTCCATCACCATATACAAGTCCCACCTGCTTTTATGGACTGTAATTGTGCTGCGGGCCGAAGGGGGTGCACCCCAAGTGCCTTCCGCTATGCCAGTCACTAAGCAGAAGGGAGGCAGCAAGGGCACGATGATGGAACCCTTCGCAAGGCAGGGGAAGCATGAGGACCCTATCTCTGCTAGGGAGACAAAGCAGCCCGATGAACTGGCAGCACAAAAGGCTCCCAAGAAGACAAGATCCTGGCTGCTTTCGCAGCCTTGCAATCATCCCTAGAGAGCAAAGTAGAGGAGGTGAAAGTAGATGTGCAACTCCTGAGCAAGGAGTTAGTGTCCCTGGGGAGAGGGTCACGGCTATAGACTCACTGCTGCAGGAGACAGTGACTACTGGAATCGAGGGTGAAAGCTTTGGAGGTGAAGAATGCTGCACTGAAACTGTGTGCCGAGGATGCAGAGGGAATTTCACGTAGGAATAACATTCTGGTGCTGGGTATGCCTGAGTGTGCAGAGGGCTGAGATCCTACATCTTACATCGAGAAATTAATACTGCAAGAAGTTGGCCCGGGGAGGCTGTCCCAAGGCTTCACCATAGAGAGGGCCTGCTGCTCGCTGCAGAAGAGACCGCCTCCGGGATTCAATCCACGACCCACAATCCCTAGGGTCCTTAATTTTAAGGACAGAGAAGTGATACTGCAGTATTGCAGAGAGGGCAGTACGATACAAAGGGACAATTTTAAGATTGCAGAAGGTGACTGCAATAATCCTTTATGGATGTGAGACAAAACCTCCAAAGACCCAGATATTCTGGACCAAAATCGAAGGGATCTATTGGAAAAGAGTCCTGAATTTGCCAAGAAGTCAGCCATGTGTCTCATTAGATACGAGTTGGGCCTCCCGTCTTCATACATGATGGCTAACTGGAAATTCTTGGCTTTGTACAGAAAGTTAATCATGTTACCAGCTTCACCTTCGATATCATCTAAACTTGCACGGTACATGTTGGAATCTGAGCATGCATATCCCCAATTGTGGCAAAAGCTTGTACGATCTGTGATGATTGCAACAAATATATCGGAACTCTTATTGAAAACTAATCCAAACAAAGTCAAAAGTAACCTAAGGTGTTTGGATTGGATTAATACATTAGACTTATGCAAAAAATATAAAGTATGCAAAGATAATCCCTTGCAGGTCAAGAAACTTAAAACCACGGAAATGTACCTTCTCAAATTTCCTCACTCAAACTTGCGAAGCACTTTTTTACACTTTCGCTTGAATTTGTGTCTTACCAGAGATCTGAAACACCGACGACTGCAACTACAGTCTAGTGAGAACTTCTGTCGATTTCGTTGCAATCAACAGTGCATTGAAACACTCATCTGTTAACCGAGTGTCCCACCCTAATTGACCAGCGTATTATGCTATTTAAACCTTACCTGGCAAATGTAACAATTCTAACCTCAGATGATCTTTGGAAGAGATTGTATCATACAAGACTAATACATCTGCAAATAGCTATTGTTAAATATATTCGCTTACTTGACCTAGATTCATCATCATAATGAAACTAATGTGAAAGAGCACTTCATATTTTTGTCTTTTGCCCTTTACCTTTTTATAATTAATATCTTCTGTTATTCTCTTGTATTCTCTTATCTCATAACTTATTATCTCTTCTATTCTCCTCCTATTTTTCCTCTCTTTTTTCTTTCTTCTTTTTACTCAGATATTTGTAACTTCATTTTTTACTAATATTTGTTTAGTTCTGTTTTCGTATTTTATAAGCATTTGCTCGTTTTTATCATATCAAAGTTTAAGATCGCATCATTATTGTTTTTACTTTGTTTTTCTTTATTACCTATGTTTACTTATCTGATGTTTATTCTTTTACGATTTATACTGTTAAATGATTTATTGAAAAGTTTTTTCAACAACTGTAACAATCAAAAAAAGAAATAAAAAAAAGATTGCTATGTATCCTGATTATACGCCACTAGTCCAAAGGAGAAGGAACATGTTTGTTCCTACAAAGGAGAGGCCTTGTCAGCTGGGTCTGAAGTACCTGCTTGTCTACCATGCCAGACTGAAAGTGCTGTATAAAGGGAAATCGCTCTTCTTTGAGAGCCCAAAGGCAGCAAATTTGTGGATGGATCACAATTTTATGACGAACAAGGCTGCGGACGATGGATCGGATAACAGAAGGATGCACCCCTGAGCTACTCGATTTGAAAGATGTGTCGCCAGACACTGAAAGCACTTGAGACTTGCATGGTCACCGCTGCCTGGGGAGACATTTTGCAGCAGGAGTGCAATGCCACTGCTCATGGCGTGGAATCTCTGTCACCCCCGGAATAGTTAACACAGCTGGTACCTGCCCATTGCTGGTACTTTGAGCCCGATACCCCAATAGCGTGGATTGGCCTCGAGGGTAGGGGGGCTCCCGAACGGCTTGATGCTATTGAGCACTGTTTTGGCCCTATTACTGTGGGCTCACTGTTCTTCTTACAATATGCTTGGTTACTCTGGTTTGTTGAGGCTTACATTTGGGATTTTTGGAATTGGCTGGTGGTGGGGTTGGGGCTGCAGAGGTTTGGTTTCTGTACGAGGGGCATGAGTGTGGCTATTGTGGGTTTACTGTCACAAGAATTGCTATTTTGGAGGGGGAGTGTTGGAAACTCCGTTTGGAGAGAGTTCCGGGTGGCGCGCATTAGAATTTTGACCTGGAAAGTCAGGGGCTGCGCTCCTATCTGCGTAGGAACCGTGTGCGATCCTATTTGCGCAGGAAAAATATATCGATTGCTTTATTACAAGAATCACACTTGTTGCCTGAGCAACAGGGAAGAGTTGTTTCCAGGTGGGGCAGCGGGGACTGGTTATGGAGCCACTTATTCGAAGTTCACTAGAGGGGTACTGGTGTGGATAGATGTGATGTTTCCATTCCGTCTCCTGAATGTGAAGGCTGACTGAGAGGGCCGGTGTGTGTTAGTGCATGACTTTGTGGAATACCAGGAAATATGTATAATGAACTCCTACTTCCCTAGCCATATAATACCGGCCCACCTACGCTCATAGAGTGGCCAACTGACCCTAAAGAGGAATGCCTTGTTCCTTTGCGGTGGGAATTTCAATTACGTTTGGAACCCATCTCTGGATAAATCGATCCCTGTGCGGGCTGGCCTTCGCTGGCTTCGGTGGCCCTTTACGTTGCTTTGATGGAGCTATCGCTGGTGGACATATGGAGGGAGCTGAATGCCGACACAAGGGGGTATTCCTATTATTCTGCCCCTCATGGGTTTTATACCAGAATCGATTATTTGTCTGTGGGGGATGAGCACTTGGCAGAGTTCTCGGGTGCAGAATATATGGGGCGCTCCATGTCGGACCACTTTCCGTTGATGGTATGCTGGGACAACAGGGGACCTAGGACTCCTGTTCCGATGTGGCGCATGTCCGCGGAATTGCTGCGGGACGACGCCATCAGAGACAGCTAGAGGATTTCCTGGTGGTCTTCCTGGAAACTAATGTGGGCAGTGTTGACAGTTGGGGGACTGTGTGGGAGATACTGAAGGAGGTGACTAGTGGGGAGGTAAGTGCTAGCGCAGGGGATATTAGACGTTTGCTGCAGTAAGACCTGGGGGCTCTGGAAGATCGGATTCGCACCATCGAAGAGAATATGATTGAGGTTTCTTTGGTGGAGGCAGACCTTTCGCGTTGCAGACCCAATGTAGGGAGGCATTGGAAAAGCTATACAAATTTGAATATTCACCACAATTGGCACATGCGCATGTTGAGGGGGACAAATCAGGGCGGTTATAAGTGTGAACCTTGCAGGACTGAGCAGCTTTGGTGCACAGTCACACTTCTATATGAGCGTGGCACCCCTGGCAGTCTTAGACAGCGATAAATTATATTTTTAGCACATTCCATAGTCATCTCTATAAGCATGACGCTCTGGGTTGACTCAGAACATTTGAGCTGTGCGCTTTCCCAAGTCCTGCTGGCACGACTCACTATTGAACAGGCCGCCGCCCTGGAGATGCCTTTGACAGAAGACGAGTTAGGCAGTGTGATCTCGTCCTTGACATCCGTTAGGGCACCAGGGTGGGATGGGCTCCCTGCAAAGTTTTATAAGGCATACAGCCGCACCCTTACCCCTGTGTTTCTGAGAGTGTATGAACAAGCCTATGAGAAAGGATCGCTCCTGCCCAGCATGCAAGAGATGCTGGTGGTCCCAAAAAGTCTGCGGAACACTGTGAATCGTATTCACCTCTGGCTATGCTGAACCAGGACATCAAAATATTAACTGCACTGTTGGCTGGGAAACTGCGCAAGGTAATCAGCACCTTAATACATGAGGACCAGATGGGATTTATGCCTGGACGGAGCACTGCTTTGAATCTCCATCACTTGCAACATATAATTGTCCGGAATAAACCCCAGGATGTGCCGTACGCAGTGGCTCGCTACATGCTATTAAGGCGTTTGATTAAATTGATTGGGAGGGGAGGTGTGTGGAGCTGCAGGGCTTTGGGATTGAAGACGGCTTTATTTGTTGGGTCATGTTACTATATACACAACCAGTGGCCAGGGTGAAAACGGGGAGGCAGATATCAGACTCATGGGATATACAGAGGGGTACTCGCCAGGGATGCCCGTTGTCACCTATGCTTTACATATTAGCATTGGAACCCCTGGCAGTGGATTTGCAAGAAGAATTTTCAGAGGCTGCCATTGAGGTGGGGGGTTCTAGGCACCTCATATCTCTTTACGCAGATGACGTTCTCCTATATCTGTGCGAACCGGACCATAATTTACCCATCATCTTAGACGTTTTAGATGAATTTGCCAGGCTGTTCCGCGATTCCCTTCAGTAGACAGAAGTCGTGCCTCTTCCCTTTTGCTAGACTGCGGTGGTATGATGTCAGGGACCTACCGGATCTGGGACTGAAGTGCAAGGTGCACACTTTTAGGTACTTAGGTATCCATATAGCACACATGCCTGAGGATATGTATGCCAGGAATACTGTTAGGGCTGTAGAGGGAGTGAATTACCACTATCTCTAATGGGATGGGTAACCCTGGTGAAAATGATAGTACTTCCACGGTTACTTTACGTTTTCATGAACATTGAACATTTTTACATTGGGGCTGATTCCTTTCGCGGCCTCCACACTATGCTCTAGGGCTTTCTCTGGAGTCACGGATGGCAAAGGATTGCGTTACACACCTTGTGTACGAGATACCAGGATGGGAGAGGGCAACTGCCGCGTTTGAAATTCTACTACTTAGCTGCGCAGCTCCGGTATGTGGTTGACTGGCTGTCGGATGAGCCTACTATGGAATCAATGTTGTTGCTGGCACTGTTGCGACCAGTATGGATTAAAGAGGCTTTATGGGTCCCAGACTGCTTCATAGGTCAGCAGATGCTGCTGGTTAGGTTGGGCCGACCAGTATGGAACAGACCGCTGAGGATGCTGAAGGTACGACATTCCTACTAACTGCATGTCCCCATAACAGCAGATGCATGCTCTAATGTGAATGAGCTGGCGGTTGCCAGGAAGTGTGAGGAGCTGGGGCAGACCACATGGGGAGACATGTACAAACATGGGGCTTTCTGAGATTTGGGGGATCTAGAGCAGACGGAAGGTCTACCCAGAGGTCAGTTTCTGCAATACTTAAAATTGGTAAGGCTGGCCAAGTGCAGATGGGCAACCTGGCCTGGTGAACCGCAATCTCCAGTGCTGCTAGCTTAGATGTATGAGATGGATGATGGCTGGTGCCCGGTGTTCTGGCTGTATGAGTGCTTGTTGAACAGGTTCAGTGTCAGGAATGTGAGACTGAAGGAGCAGTGGGAGGCGGATTTTGGACGGGAGCTTACTGATGCGCAATGGGAGAACGCATTGATTTTTGTCAAAAGGGCGTCACGCAATGCATGGTTTCGTCTCTTGCAACTTAATGTGCTCCACCAAACATGCATGACACCTAGCTGAGTGGCCAGGTTTGAACCTAAGGTGTTGCCTGTCTGTCCTTGGTGTGGCGCTGATGAAGTGGACCTCATACATATGTTTTGGCAATGTGCGTTAGTACGTGTTTTTTGGCTCTGGATAGAGATGGCCTCTGTCGGTGCTGCAGTCACGCAATACCGATGGCACCCGATTGAATGCCTGCTGGGTGCATATCCCAGACCAGACAAATATAGGCATGTGATCAAATTGATGGATCTTGCATATGTCCTGGCAAAGCAGCACATGGCAATGTCCTGGAAATGAAAGAAGGGCTCACAACATAGTTTATGGTATAATGACTTTGAGCTCTGGAGAGTAGCAGAAACAACGAGAACCTTCAGGGAACATTGGGGCCTGGGACGCACTCCTTCTTGCGATGTTCCACCCGTCAGATGATAAGCCCCCGTGAATGTTGGATGATGGCCTCTTTGGACTTTTCTTTACTATTGTGTGACATTTATGTTAGACTACGAACCCCACTCAATTGAGCAGTGTTTACTTCTGCAGGGTCGTCTGGGATGGGCCGCCTTGGCGGCCCAAACTGAGCCCGGCGAATCCACTGTACAATGTTGCCTTGTAATGCCTCGTTTTCCATTCATTTCTTTTGTTGTTTTTATTTTGTGTACTGTTGCACTTGGTTATTGCAATGAATGTTACTGTATTTGCTTTTTAAGGCGTGATATACTTGACTGAGTAGTAGATGTTGTTTATATATAACTATTAATTAAAAAGAAATACAAATAAATTAATAAAGTTGCAGATTTGGCGCTTGTGTTTTCACATAGCCTGCACGTTAAGAAGGGAACGAATTGGAGGTGTTTCGGGGTAGGTAGCCTGTTATTCTCATGTTCTTAAAGCCCATTTCCTCACCCAACATTTTAGAACTGGTTAAGGAATCTATAGGAGATTTGTTGGGCAGCCAGTGATGCCTGGAGATGGGCGTATTCTTAGTAGAGTTAATTGAGGGGCAGCTAATGCTGCCTGGGGATGGCTGTATTCTTAGTAGAGTTGATCGAGGGGCAGCTAATGCTGTCCGGGAATGGTTGGATTCTTAGTAGAGTTGGTTGATGGGCAGCCAGTGATGCCTGGGGATGGGTGTATTCTTAGTAGAACTGATCGAGGGGCCGCCAGTGATGCCTGGGGATGTGTGGATTCTTAGTAGAGTTGGTCAATGGGAAGCCAGTGGTGCTTGGGGATGGGTGTATTCTTAGTAGAATTGAGTGAGGGGCCGCCAGTGATGCCTGGGGAAGAGTGTATCCTTAGTAGAGTTGACTGAGTGGCAGCTAATGCTGTCTGGGAATGGTTGGATTCTTAGTAGAGTTGGTTGATGGGCAGCCAGTGATGCCTGGGGATGGGTGTATTCTTAGTAGAACTGATCGAGGGGCCGCCAGTGATGCCTGGGGATGTGTGGATTCTTAGTAGAGTTGGTCAATGGGAAGCCAGTGGTGCTTGGGGATGGGTGTATTCTTAGTAGAATTGAGTGAGGGGCCGCCAGTGATGCCTGGGGAAGAGTGTATCCTTAGTAGAGTTGACCGAGTGGCAGCTAATGCTGTCTGGGAATGGTTGGATTCTTAGTAGAGTTGGTTGATGGGCAGCCAGTGATGCCTGGGGTTGGGTGTATTCTTAGTAGAACTGATCGAGGGGCCGCCAGTGATGCCTGGGGATGTGTGGATTCTTAGTAGAGTTGGTCAATGGGAAGCCAGTGATGCCTTGGGATGTGTGGATTCTTAGACAAGTTGATCGAGGGGCAGTCAGTGATACCTGGGGATGGGTGTATTGTTAGATAAGTTGATCGAGGGGCAGTCAGTGATACCTGGGGATGGGTGTATTCTTAGTAGAGTTGATCGAGGGACAGCTAATGATGCCTGGGGTGGTGATTCTTAGTGGAGTTGATCGAGGGGCAGCCGGTGATGCCTGCCAATGGGTGTATACGTAGAAGAGTGTATGAAAGGGCAGCTAATGCTGCCTGGGGGATGTGTGGATTCTTAGTAGAGTTGGTCAATGGGAAGCCAGTGATGCCTGGGGATGGGTGTATCCTTAGTAGAGTTGGTCAATGGGAAGCCAGTGATGCCTGGGGATGGGTGTATTGTTAGACAAGTTGATCGAGGGGCAGTCAGTGATACCTGGGGATGGGTGTATTGTTAGACAAGTTGATCGAGGGGCAGTCAGTGATACCTGGGGATGGGTGTATTCTTAGTAGAGTTGATCGAGGGACAGCTAATGATGCCTGGGGTGGTGATTCTTAGTGGAGTTGATCGAGGGGCAGCCGGTGATGCCTGCCAATGGGTGTATACGTAGAAGAGTGTATGAAAGGGCAGCTAATGCTGCCTGGGGGATGTGTGGATTCTTAGTAGAGTTGGTCAATGGGAAGCCAGTGATGCCTGGGGATGGGTGTATCCTTAGTAGAGTTGGTCAATGGGAAACCAGTGATGCCTGGGGATGGGTGTATTGTTAGACAAGTTGATCGAGGGGCAGTCAGTGATACCTGGGGATGGGTGTATTCTTAGTAGAGTTGATCGAGGGACAGCTAATGATGCCTGGGGTGGTGATTCTTAGTGGAGTTGATCGAGGGGCAGCCGGTGATGCCTGCCAATGGGTGTATACGTAGAAGAGTGTATGAAATGCTGCCTGGGGGATGTGTGGATTCTTAGTAGAGTTGGTCAATGGGAAGCCAGTGATGCCTGGGGATGGGTGTATCCTTAGTAGAGTTGATCGAGGGGCAGCTATTGATGCCTGGGCGTGGTGGATTTTTAGTAGATTTGCTTGATGGGCAGCCAGTGATGCCTCGAGATGGGTGTGTTTTTGGAAGAGTTGATCGAGGGGCAGCTATATTGAAAAGGGGGATCAGAGTGAAATATTAATTGACTCCAGGTAAATTGGCCATAGGGGAATTAAAGGAAGTGGTAAATGTATGACACAAAGAGTTATTGCATGTCAGCGCGACATGGGAGACGGGATCCCAGCAGATGGGTTGGTGTCAATACTGTAGAGAGATGTGGCTTGTGTTATTGTGGTGAGCAGGTTTAGCGATTAAAAAGCGACACGACTGTCTGCCAATGTAAATTTTGGGACATTGGGTTAATACGCGATTTCGGGTGGCGGAAAAATTGTAAGCCGAGTTTGCCGGGAAGCCAGAGACAATACCGGCAGGTAGCTTACCGGCAAAGTCGTAATGACCCCCATAGTCATAGTGTGCAAGGTATAGTCTAACATATCTATGCAATGCCAAGTATTGGCAAGCGCAGTTTCATATGCCCAAGAGCCACCATCTTATAACAGGTATTCCAGGTACAATGAACCTATGTCAGGTACGGCCTTACACTCACAAGTCCACAATCATTCACTACATGCAGCCTCAGATGCCAACCTGCTGGGATCTATCGCCAGATAAGGGGAAATATAACATGTATACATAAGGCGCAAACTCACATAGAGAGCTGCTTCCATCATATGCTAAATGCAGCCTCAAACGGCTCATTTCTGCCATCATATGCCAGGGATAGTCATCATCACATGCAAGGTACAGACTTGCATGGCACAGTGCTGCCACCATATACCAAGAGCAATCTCAAATAATTCCTGTGCCACGTGCCTGAAATGCCCAAGTACAACCAGCGTAGGGCATCTAATGCTTTGTGTCAGGTGCAGTTATGTGCCAGGCACCGTCTCACATGCCCATGGCTTTTATGTCCTTTCAAAGAACCTTCTTTTGACTAAATAGCCGCCTGATGAAAATGAAACTCAGTAATGACTATTCTTCACATGTAATACTTTCATAGCCATGTTGTTCCTGACATGCTGTGTTAAGGGTTCTATGTCATTCTATTGCCAGGGCGTTTTTCGCTGATGTTTTTGCCACCAAGTTTTTTTTTTTAAAGCTCATCAACATTTTTTTATTTTATTTCTCCCATCCTCCCCTTCCCAGTTATTTACCACCTATCCCCTACCCCTATCACATATATCACTTTACCCTCCCCCCCCCCCGCATTTTCGTGATGACTTTTTTCAGCCATGAATCAAATGCAAAAAACTCGGTGAAAAAACCCTGGCGATGAATGAACGTGGTACTTTTTTAAGAATGCCAACTCGCTGACATAAAGACAAAGTTATACGTTTTCGATTGATGATTTGTTTATGCCAGCCACCCTTTTCCTTTTTTTTGTCAGGGGAGGGAAATCGTTGCTATTGTTTGCATTGTGCTACTTTTCCTTGGAAAGAGATCTCCTCCGTACCCCTATTTTCATGAGTTGCTTTTTACAAGAATCTGGGTTGAAAGCCCACACTCATGGCATTTTCAATAAATGTCTCTATTTTATTCGTTCTTTTTACACAATTAATATTTCTTTCGACACATTTTTTAATTTATTTTTGGGAGTCTTGATTCTAATTAGCTTTGGGTTTACCCCCCTCAAGTGGAAATTGTCGGTATTACACTTTACCTTAAATGATTGTGCGATTAGTAAACCCCTTAGATTCTGCCTTTATTTAAAATTGATTTCCTTTTCTACTGCTTTATTTCGTCTATTTTCCAGTGTCATCATCCCGTCCTGATACTCCCATCATATACCAAGAGCAGCCGCAAATGCCTCAGTGCTGCCATTTTATGCCACAAAATGGCTCATATGTCATTGTATGCAAGTTGCAATGCCGCAGCGTTGCCATCATGTGCTGGGTGCATCTTCACCTGTATTGTCTTCTTATGCCAGGGAAAGCCCCATATGACAGGTATATATTTTTTAAATATTTAATGCACATTAGATCTGGGATGCCCAAGATTTCCAGGGTAAAGATGACCAAAGGCTGAGCCAGCTCAGTTAGCTTGGCTATTACAGCCAAACACACGCCGAGGCGGCAAACCAATGTGTAAGCTTTCGGTTCATCCAGTACAGTACTCTCACTGGACCCATTCCTGGCATCCTGCTTCCTCGCTCCACACAGCAACATAGCTCTACCTAGCGTCCTGGCTCTCCACCAACACAAAACTCCTACTTGAAGGACTGTTTTGGTGAGGAGCAGTAAAGAGGTTTTAGTTTTGCAGATATGTGTGGTTAACTATGGCCCAACAGCTGCTTGAAAATATGGGTGTTAAGGGTCGGTACGCCACGTTTTGGCGCCGGCCATTTCGGCGCATAACTTTCGGTGCCTGTTATTTGGCGCAAGGGTCCTCTAGACGCAGCTCACATTGCAGCCAATGTGTGAAGGGCCCTCGTGCCAAATGTATCATATATGTCATATGTGGGGTTCTGTGCGAGTTTGACCCATATTAGAAATATGTTGATTTCTATCCCCACCATAGATGGCCCTTGTTCTTAAGTAGTGTTTGAACTGCTTGAAGCACTAGGCCCACCTGCACTGAACATGTCTTTGTTTTCTCTATTTCCAGCACGGCTAGACAAGCCAGAAACAACATATTTGGTATATATAGCGTGTGCCCAGATCTCGCATGAAATATGTTATTGTTCCAAAAAACACCCGTCCAGCACCGGCGAACTGAATTGTGTTTGCAAAGTCACAAGAAATGGCAAGAAATCCAAGCACAAGTCTTATATGTTCCCCAGTGCACTACAGTAAGGAGAGCATGGTACCAACGTGGGCTAAAATACAGTAAATGCCCATCTGAATTAAATTTTATGTCTCCCAAAGCACTATTAACTCCATGGCTTTAGTGTTTACACAATGAGCTTCTATAAGTGTAAATGGATTAACAAAATCGAATGACTGTAATTGGTTATTTATAATGCACTTAATACCCAGAGGTTTCTAAGCGCGGACGCGCGGATTGAACCCGCGTTACTGCGCATCATCTTGCTTCCAAGGCGAGCACATTGCCCCTGAGCTATCCTCCCGAGCTCCTGAGTGTTTGTGAATGGGCCTGCTGACAGGGGTGTCAGTGCTTTGCAATATCTGCACAGAAGCTCAACTCAACTCATGCTGCTACTACTCAGATCTATTGTGTATTCTATTTACCAAGACCAAGCCGTGCAACCCTGCATGCCCCAAGAGCCCCCTAGCCTCCATGTTGCAACCCTCCACTGAGGAAAATGATGCCCAGTGCTCCCTCGACACTCACCAGAACCCGCATGGGGAACCAAGACACCCAGAGGGAGCGGCAACAGGATAAGCAAGGCAGTGGGGTTTTTGCATGTTCTCTTTACCTCCACGCCCCTCTTCCTTGTCCCAGTACTCCTCTATGAGTTTCTGCCTCCCATACAGGATGTATACGTCCCACTTACCCACAATCCTGAGTTATTTTTCTCCTGTCTCCGAAAGGGACTGACTCTTCTTGGAGCGGGGCTCTGGGGAGCGACCTTGAGAGCCCTCCTGGGCAGGGTCTCCGGCGGGACGGATGTGGTCGCCTGGTGAGGTGGTGTTTCCTGGTCTCCCTGCAGGGATTCGGGTCCGGTTGAGCGTGGGTCCACTCCTTTGACCCTCTTGCCAGGCTTGTGGGTTCTTGGGCAGCAGGCTGGTCACGGCTGGTTGTCGGCAGGGAGGTGTGGTTGGCCCTCGTCGTTCCTCACGGCCTGCTGCTGCAGAAACCCTGGTTCCGGATTGGTGGGGAGGGAGTTTGTATGTCCTCCCCGCTGCTTCTCTGCTGTCGGCTGCGGCTATGCCTGGTTGGGGCCAGAGCCCCGTCAGGCCTTTCGCTCCTGTCTCTCCTCTACTGCCTGTGGCGCGGCAGCCAGGATATGTTAATCTGTCACCTGTCACAGACGTTCTTGGCAACACAGTGGTATGATCGGCTCTCCCCATTTCCCGCTGCCTGTTGCTGCTGCCCTGGCTCTGGATGGCATGGGGGGTTGTGTGCCCTCTCTGCTGCTTCTGCTTCTCTGCTGTCGGCTGTGGCTATGCCTAGTTGGGAGTGTGGCCCCTATAGGGCCTCTTGCTCGTGCAGCTTCTCTGCGGCCTGCAGTGCAGTGGCTGGGAGCTTGTTCCCGTGTGGGGCAGGCGGGTTGGTGGGCCCCTTCCCATCCTTGGGCCTACTGCAGGGCTTACTGGTCCATGGGAAGGCTGGTTTGCATGTGGTGCTGACTTATGCAGCTGCCTTCTCTTGTTGTCAGGGCTGGAGGGTTGCTGGGGGGCAGGGGCGTGCTCGCTTCTCCTCGGTTTTTCTGCTGGCACTGGCTTTTCAGGTGCTGTGGGGAGGGGGGTTATTGTGGCCCTCCCTGTATCTCTGTTGCCGGCTGCGGGTCTCGGCAGTGGTGACCGTGCCTGGTTGGTGTGCCACCCCACCACTCCTGTTGTCGTGGGCTGGCACCGTCCTCAGCTCAGGGGGGGTGTTGTGTGGCACTGGTGGGTTCTCTTCCATGGTCTGGAGGTCAGTCTTCTTATCCCAGGGGGCCGGGGTGAGGGGGTGCTTTGGTTGTTGTGCTATTCCTGCTTCTCTGATGTCTGCTTGTCGCCTGGGTTGCAGTTTGGCATGGTGGGTGGGGGACTTCTGCCCTTCCTTCCTTCTGCCACGGGGGCTTGGTGGGGCCTCCTGCAGGGTTGGGTTTTGGGGCAGGCTGCTGTCCCTCGTGGCCTGGGGGATGGGCATTTACTTCCGTCTGCCTTCTGGATGCTTCGCCTACTGCTGACTCTGTGCTCCTATACTGTCCCCGCCCGTTTTTTCCCCTCTTGGTGGTTCCTGTGGGATTCTTGGTCACTGTGCTCTTGCTCCTTCTCCTGTGGTGTTCTCACCCTGGTGGTTAGCTGCATGTAGGCTTGGGGTGGTCTCCTCTGGTCCTGCCCACCTGTGGGTTTGCCTTTGTTTCTAACTCGGATGGGGGTTCCATGCCTACGGTGAGTGGTCCTGTGGGTGCTGGTCGGTGTCCAGCGCCGGAAGGTCGTGTCCCCTTTGCTTCTTCCTCGTATTCCTCCTCTGGCGGGTGTCCCTGGCCTGTGGTCCGGTGATTGTTGTCTCTCCAGTTTTGGCATTGGTGGGCATCTCAGAGGCTTGGGTGTGGAGGGAGTGGAGGGTCCTCCGCTCCCATCTCTGGCTGTTTTGGCCCACCTCTGTGTGTGCCTTCCCCTATTCTAGGGGTCCGGGTCATGGAGTTGTGCGGCTGGTGGGTCCCTGCCTGCATTGTCCCCCCCACCCCCCGTTTGAGGGTGCATCTACTTCCTCTTTTGCTAGTTGCATATGGCTGGTCTATTGCCGGGTTTGGTGTGTGGCTATTGGGTGTCTGGTAGGCTGTGTAGCTGCCTCTGCTCCACGGTGGACCTGGGTGGGCTCCTGTCCGTAGCTCTGTGCTGCCTTCTGTGGGTTTTGCGCTGCAGAGGCGGTCCTGGGTGTTTCCTGCATATTCTCATGGCTTTGGCAGATGATTCCCCTGGGCTCCTGTCCTTTTTGTTGGCACTGGTGACCCGCCGTTCACTTTCTTCTTCAACAGTGTGTGTGGCTGTTCCTTGGCTGTGGGGATCTCTGTTTCCGATCAGCTTCCTCTCTGTCACTGGGTTGGTGGACCTTTGGACAGTGAGTGGTGGCTTCCTTTCAGCTTCCCTTTGTTGGTTTCCCTCCTTGGTGTTCAGTGGGAGCTGCGGTTGCAGGCTGTTCTGGGTGCTATGCATGCATGTGAATGGCTGGGCTAGCTTCTTATCCCACAGGCTGCGTGCCCTCTGTGACTGGGCCCTGGATGCGTTCTGGTGGTGGCCCTTTGTTGTTCCCATGGGGGTTGCCCTCTTCTTGGCACCTCAGCTCTCTTTGTGTCTCTTCCTCCTTCCTTTGGTACTGGGGCTGTCTGGTGTTGGTTCCAGATCCTCCTTGGAAGTCGTTCGACTCTGGGGGGTGTCAGTAATTTTGGTAGTTGGTGGCTCCTTTGCCTTTCTGGGGTCTGCTGTTCCCATTCCTTGGCCCCTGGTGCTTGAGGCGGTCCACAGGTATGCTGTCCTGTACCCTCTGCTCCGGGTCTGTCGAGGTCTCTGGTTGTTGTTCCTGTTCTCTGGCCCGGCCCTGGTCTTGGGGCTTGGTGTTGCTCTGACCTGGTGTCGGTCCTCCTCCCCTGGCTGTGGCCTCTTGTGTCCCGTCAGTCTTCTCTGTTGTCTTCCGGAGTCCCTGGGCTTGGGCGCTTGTGCTGGTGGTGGTTGGGGGTGCATGGCTTCGGCTGGTTCCTGGTGGTCCTTCCTCTGGCGGTGGGTCCTGGCTTGGTTGTTCCTCACCTGGGGTCCTTTGCTGTGCTTCTGGGTGCTTTGTGGTTCTCTCTCAGCCTCTGGGGTCGTTCCGCGATGCTCGTGTCCTTTCTTCCGCTGTGGCCCACATGTGGGTTGGGCCGCTGCTTTCTGTGGTGGGGTGCTCAGAGGCCCTGGGCCTCTGTCTCCAGTTGCCCCTGGAGTTGGTTCCTCTGGGGGTGTGGAGGAAGGGGTGCCGGTATACCCCAGCAGGAGGTTTCCTGGTCCTCGTGTGCTGGTGTTGTCTGCTGGGTAGTTTTGTTGGTCTGTGGGGGTCCGGCCTTCTGGTGGGTCCTCCTGTCTCCCTCTCCTGGGTCTCTGTTCCCCAGTTTGGTGCTCGGGGTGGTTCCCCTCCCTTCTGGCCTCTGTCAGTTCGTACCCTCTGTCACTGCACTGCTGGGGGTGTGCCCCACCCAGGTTGCATATTTGCCTTGCCTCTCTGCAGGTGAGTTGGGGCTTTGTGTGTTCTGCTGGTCGGCCTGTCTCCTGGCGAGGAGTGTTGTTGGCCTGGGGTCTCTCGACTGGGGGCTGCTTCTTTATGGTCTCTGGGCGACCTTGTTTACTGCTCTTCGTTCCTCCTGGTGGGTTCTCCTGCGGGTGCTGGGATTGGTGGGCCTTCTCGTTGTGGCCCTGGCTTCCTCCCGGCTTCGCCGGTTTTGGGTCATACTACTTGGGGCCTGTCCCTTGGTTTCCGGTTCCGCTGTCCATGTCTGTGACTCTTCATGTCCGGGGTGTTTTCATGCTCTTTGCTCTGCGGTTCTTGGCTGCTGTTCTTCCCTTTGGCATTGCAGGAGTTGTTCTGGCTCTGCTTTGCATTCCCCTGTTTTCAGCTTCTCCCTTTTGGTTGGTCCTGCTTTGTGGTTCTTGATTGTTGCCTGCTGAGCCTTCACACCTTCCTTTGTTTTGGCGGGGGGCCTCTTCTATTTCTATCTTGGTCTGTTCTCTCTGCGGTTTCCTTGGCTCCTTGGCAGGTCTGGGGTTGGTCTGCTGGGGATGTGGTGGCCTTTTGGGCTGCTGTTCTCTGGGTTCCTCTGCGATTTCCTTGCTGAGCGGCTTCCTGGCCGTTCTCTGGCCATTGTCACTAGCTGCACGTTCCTTGTTGGTTACCAATGGTTGGTTTCCCTGTGGTCGGGGTGTCTTGGTAGTGCTCCTTTACCTGTCTCTTGGTTCCTTTGCGGTTCCTTGGGGTGTTGTTTCGTTTGTTCTCTTGGGACCTTCCACTTCTTTTGGCTTGGGTATTCCTCATAGGTGATTACTGGAACGAGGACGAGGGACGTGGAGATAATGCTCTGATTACTTACTGGTAAAATCTTCACTAGTCCTAGAACTACTCTTCCTCGTCACAGTACTGCCGACCATCTGCACCCTCCCGTGGTGTGGGCAGTCCCATGATTAGTCTGAGCTTGCTATGAACTGAGGATTGTGGGTAAGTGGGAGGTATATACCTCGAGAAAAATAAGGGGAAAAAGTTCCTGTATGGGAGGCAGAGCCTCATAGGTGAGTACTGTGACGAGGAGGAGTAGGACCAGGATTAATGAAGATTACCAATAAGTAATCTGAGCATGAACTCACCCCCAGCACATGGCACCACCCCCTTAGTGATAATTAAGAAGAAATTGCCATGTAACCAACAGATGATAAGCCAGGCAAGAAAATAACACTAATGCAGGTTTCCTATGCCACAACATTAACATGCCTGTCCTGTAAGTATCATACAACATCTGTGCTTCGGGGATTGTAGGTGCCATACAGGGACGTGCTAAGTACAAGTCAAGAATTAATAGAGAACTGAAATGTGGCATGTTGTCTGTCAACGTTTGTTGTAGAAAACAAATAAGCTTCTTATGTTTCATGTTTGTTTTCATGAGTCTGCATGGCGGATAAGCATCAAAACTTCCTCTGTTTATGCAGAAATTAGATAACATTCCTTTAAGGATTCTGCAATACAATATAGCTCTTTTTTTGCATAATTCAAGAAGATAAACAATTTTTTACTGCTTTACACATAGTAGTTCTAGGTCGATCACTGCAAATGGAATAAATGGAGGTCCCATTTGTCTAAGGCCATTAGAGGGAGGACATGTCCTATTAGTACCCAGCGTGGGTTATTATAAATGTAACAAATGCACCGATTGGTGCATTTGCGAGCCTTACCACACGGTCAGCCCGCACACGTTGCTGCGTGTCCCTCGCACCGGTCTTTGTATTATTTTTTTTCTTCAGGCCACCATGGAAGGGAGAAGGGACTACGTTTAGGCCCTTCTCTCTGTTCCATGGCGGCCATTTTTTTGGTTTACTTTTTTTTCCAGTTACTTGAATGGCTACCACAGAAAGGGAGAATGGACTATGTTTCCCAGTCTGCCGCTGCCATTTTTATTCCTTTTATTTTTTTTGGCTGCGAAATGCAATGTGTCTCGCAACGGAAAGAAACTGCATTAATACGCCAGTCTAACGGCCCGGGAGACTAATGGCAATAAGCCCCTCGCCGGCGGGCCATTACCGCATATGGTAATGCCTCCGGGGCCTTCGTTAAGGCCCTTGCAGCTGTAACTATGGGCCCCAGGGGCATTACCTTATGCACTAATGGGCTGCCGACAAGGGGCTTACTGCCTTAAAAATGGCATATTTCTGTGCGCCAAAGCATACTCGCACCTAAAGATCCCTGCGTCCTGTTGGCTGCGTTCAACAGGGCACGCTGAAAGAGGACCTGCGGCAAAACAGCAGCGCCAAAACCGCAGCCCCTAAACGTCTCTTTGTGTAGTTCTTAACTGTGGTGCAATACCACCTGGGGGCCACTTCTGAAAATTCATAATGTGTTAAGATGGCAGGTGAAGGGTTTCATATTTTCAGGCAAGTAGTACAAGGAGGATCAGCAGAGCTCAGCTTTTTTTAAATCATGATTCAGGGGTCGATTAGGAACCAAAAGAGGCCCTGAAAATAATGTTCAAAGTGGCCTCACATTACACATTTTCAGCTAGCTGAACCCTTTTTATATGAGAACATTTGTAAAGGAAATAGGTTTTCACACAAAAGAGACCCACTGTGCAGAGGCCTACTGGGAAATCTGCAGAGATCCCTGTAGGCCAATCCACCCCTGCCCGAGCCTGTGTCGCTCAATGGTGCTGACACCATATGCCAAGTGCACCTGAACTGTCTTACGCCAGTTGGCATGTAACATCATATGCTAGGTGTAGTCATTGTATTCAAGGCACAGGCTCACTGGCAGATATCCTACCTCTGTTCAATCTGCTCTGTGTCACTTTAGTCTTGCCTTAATGGGTTTGGGGACTGCAGTGAGGCTGGGGAAGTAGTGTTGCACCCACCACGGGGTATCATCCCCACTCTCCTGCTTGGGTGTAGGATGTACTAGAGAAGGTGGACCCTTCCAGCTACCTTCTCCCCAGAACACAAGCCTGAAAATCGGGTACACCATTGTGCCCTCTAGGTATGCAGTGACTGCAAGCATCACTGGGGGAAGAGGCGAAAGGACGCAGGTGGAAGCCTGCAGCACGATACGGGCTGCTCGCCGAACGGTCATTAGATGGTGTTCTTCTTGGCTTCCTCCTTGTTCATGGTTCTCTCCTCACGCTTCTCTGTGCAGAGGATGGAACAATGTCCACATCTTTTCCCTCCACTTCCCTCTCAACTGCAAGCAGTGAACAGGAGGTGGCTGTGGGGGAACACCAAGGGGATTTTGTTCCCACTCCCTGTCCCGGAAGAGGGGGGACAAGAGATGGGAAGTCCAGAAAGTAGACCTTTACTTTATGTCCCTGGCAGTGCCTCTGCCTCTGTGAACTCGAACCCATGCTATGAAAGAGCAATGCTATTAGTATCAAAGAGGGCACTGCCGCTATGCTGTCAGGTTGCAGATTCCTTTATGTTCTGCTGGGCGGTGACTTAAAATTTGGAACCTGTACCGCAGGTTGTATCCCGCTTTGTGGAAGCCAGGCTTGCTGCGTTAGATTTGTTTATTTATGTGCTGGAGAAGTGCATAGACTGGCAGACCTGCACTGCTACATTTACAGCACCCTTTTCAACTGGAAGACCATGACATGATGATCCGTTTAGGGTTACTTGGGTTGTGGTATAGCAATGTAACGTGAGATGATAACAAAATAGTTCTTAGCAACACGCTTTGGTATTCTGGTGGAGATGCAGAGAGAGTATAAGCTTTGCATGCTATACCTGAATATGGCAACACATATTCCAGCCAGTCACAGACAGAGGTGGGCTCTGTAAGGTACATCGACTGGCCAAGCTCAAGGCGTGACACTGCTGTAGTCCATGTGTGTTTCGTAGTCAGTGCAACATAATTCAGAACAGTCAAAAACATATACCTGGGCGGTCCAAATTAAATTTTAAAATATATATATACATACTAGCAGGTGCTCCTACTTCAGCCCTAGTTTAAAGTGTACTTAATGAAGTAAACGAATGCTTCGTTGTAGTCAATATTGCTAGTCTTTCCTGTAGGTGCTAGTGTGAACAAATTGTCTTTGTTTCCAACTTTGGAGCAAGCCACATAGAGCTGACCACGAGAAAAGCATGAGTCCCGTAAATTAGTTCCAGGTACTTTGAGTTAGAGCGCTGAGATTGCACAGCAACATTATTGGTGTCCTCATCTACATTCAAAGTAGAAGCAACATCAACATGTTAATGTTAAAGGACATTTGTACCGCGCACTATCACCACCGGAGTGGTCCCCTGGCGCTCTGGCGGCTCTGAAAGAGGAAGGAGCGGGGGGTTAGTGGGAAGAAGCTGGAAAAGTGCAAGAGAGCAGTGATGTGCTGTTGGCGGCCTCAGCCCGGTGGGTCCGTTGCTGCGCCTGGGGTGCATTCGGCCGGTAGTCGTCGTGTACTGTTGTGCGAGTCTATGTGAGTTTTTTGTTTTGTTGTTGCAATGTAGTGAAGTTTGTGCGGTTTGTTGTGCTGAAGGTTTGTGGTTGTGTTTGGTTTGGGGTTTGAGAGGTGTATGGAGGGGGGGGGGTTGTTAGTGCAGTTGGTTAATTGGCATCTTTATCCTGAATTGAGGCGCTGGGCTTACGTAATCTCCCCATGTGGGGGTCGGGAGCACCTTGCGCCTCTGTTCTGATCTGGATCCGTCTGGCCTTCAAGGTCCCTTTCACATCTGGTCCCCTCCTCCCCCAGCCTCCCTTGCAGCGCTACCTGTCTTCCCTTCCCACTCGTAGGGCTAGTGCCCCTGTCAGTGTCCACAGCTCTGATAGTGTGGTGATTGCCAATATCCCGGCAATTCCACCACACTGTGGTACCTGGTGACAACTAAGGTGCGTGTGTGGGTATTGGGTGGGAATAAGTGTGGGTTGTTCAGGTGCTGTGGGAGTTTCTTCACATAGGGAGTTGTTCACGGTCTGTACTGGGAGTTGTCCATGTCCACTCCAGTTTAGTCATCCCTTTTCCTTTCTGTTTCTGTTTTCAGTTTAAGTCTGTGGTGTTTTTAGTAATTTCCTAAATTTTAGGTGATTTTTGGTGTTTCTTATTTCTTTTGGGATGTTGTTCCAGGTTTTCACGGCTAAGTGGTAGAAGGAGGTGCCTCCAAGTTTCTTCTTGAGGTACGGTTTTTGTTCCAGGCGGATTTCGTTGGTCGACCTGAGGAGTCTTGTTGGCTTGTAGATTGTTATTTTCTTTTGTAGAAATTCTGCTCCTTGTCCACTGATTGCCCTCTTCGTTAGGCACATTGTTTTGAAGGTGATGCGTGTTTTACTGAGAGCCAGTGTAGTGTTTTTAAGGCAAGAGTGATGTGTTCTCTTCTTAATAGTTTGAGGAGTAGTCTTGCTGCTGCATTTTGGATCCGTTGTAGTTTCTTCACCCAAAGCATAAGTGCTACCTGTACAGTTGAAGCATATAAGCTTTGTACTGTTGTGATGGCATACATTCATCAACTTCCACGCCAAAATGAAGTTTGTGTAATTATCATGAAAGATTTACCACGATGTGATGGACAACGTCATTGTGGACACTATTGAAGAAGCATACACCATTTCCCGTCACCCGCATTACTGCAAAAGGACAGACTTTGTATCACCCGCATCACTTCAAACATGAGTGCTGCTAATGTGAGCTATAATGCTGATAGTGTGGAAAGTTTAGGAACAACAAACTGCAGAAGTTTTCATGAACTGTTGAACTTTAGGGACAAGCAATGTAGGACCACGGCAGAACCACGGCGCAAAGAACCATTTGGCAGGGGAAAGCATTGCAGAATGCTAAAAACAATCTGAAAAGGGTATATTTTATATTTGCTACATTGTGTACACCATGGAACCCACCCGCATGCCAAATTTAAGGTTTGTAGCATGTTGGAAAGTATGATGAACATTTCGAACAGACACACAGATACACATTAAAGTATTGCAGACCGCAAAAGTTAGAAAAATGTATATTGTATAATTTTACATTGTTAACACCATGGAACCTGCCCACATGTCACATTTCAGGTTTGTGGCATGTTGGGAAGTATGCCGAACATTTCGAACAGACACACACATCCACACATTTACCTTTTTTATATAGAGAGCTGGCTTCGAATATCTGTTTGGAACAGTTGCAAGCACACACTTCCCCCACTAGATGGCAGCACAGTTGAAAGAAACTTCAGCAGGTGGCATTATGGTTGAAAGTCTGATAATTCAGTACAAGGGACATGGCTTGGTAAGCGTATGTTATTTTGTGGATGGCGAGCATAAGTATATCCCTAGAGTTTGTTCCAGGTGTGTATTCCAAAACGTCTGTAAGCCATGAGGACTCTACGAACAGGTAATCTCTGGGCTCAAGTACCCAATATGTAGATTGATTAACCAAAGTAAGACACTGAAACCTTCTCCTGGAATAAGAGCTACACGATATCCCAACTACTAGGCTAGTGCAAAAGTACCTTTACTCGATTGGGTTGTATGAAAGCAAGATCTTGTGCATTGAAAATAATCAACAGTTTGGTTTGGCCATAGAAAATACACAGGTAAACTCTGCAAAAGTGTGTGGCATTCACCCAGATGCGGGCCAGGCAGCCCCAAAGCCATTCATCAAGTAACACATACTCTCTCCTGTACTGAGCAACGTGGGCTGATTCTCAAAGAGGTGGTGCAGTGAATATGCATAATGAATGTCATTGAGTGCTCGTCCCAGACCTGGCTCCAGCCTGCGCTTCGCAAGCTCAAATCCTGCGACAGAGCTGTCTCAGTCCTTCATCAATAAATGCAGTACCTTTAAATTGGCAAAAAATGATACCTAGTACTACAGTGCTTAGAACAGGAGAAATCCAGCAACTGCTATTATCATTTATTATTATAGTTATTATTATTATTATTATTATTATCATCAAATTGTATGAGTCTTTGGGGGTCATTATAACCTTGCCTGTGCGGCAATAACGTGCCGATAATTCGTTTACTGGCACATCACTCCACCGGCAAAGTACATGTTTTCCACTAAGGTTCCTGATTTACCTCCAGCTAGTAGCTGGAGATAGGTCAGGTGCCTTACCGGCAAAAATCACTGGTATAACCGGCATCAGCAGCAAAAGAGTTTCCAGAAGAGAAGCTGGTCTTGTCCTCAAATGTTCCCTGCCTTGGCATGGACTTTTGGGGTAGCTCTTGTTGCAGAGTGGGGGCAGAATTTCAAAGTGCATTGGGTTGTGTCCACCAAGACTGACACTTGTATAGCTGACTATGTTATAGGTGTTTGCTGCTTTCTGAGATGTCTAAACGTAGGAAGGTCTTTGCTGTGGACAGAGAAGGTATCACTTCAAATGGCGGGTTTCCTCCCGCCTTACATGTGCCTCTTACGGTGGATGTCTGCTTAAGATAGATAAGCTTCCTTGAAGATTAAGCGGCTCTCCACAGGGAGTCAGTGTATGCAAATATGCCCTCTTCGAAACCCACCCAGATGACATTTCCATAGTAAGGTAAGAATATGATTAGAGCCTTCATGATGGGCATGCAAGGCCAGAGTTGTTTTGCTTCCCCAGCCTGGCATGGCCCAGTGGGGATGCAGGCTGGGGAACTATAGGTCGGAATGTGCATAAGGTGCACTCCTGTGCCTCCCTGCACATTTAAACTGATTGGGGCATTGAGCTTGGTGTGCTCTGGCTCCTCCACACATGTGCAAGAACAAGGTAGCCCCCCCAGTTTCCTGTTTCATTGTGCGCAGAGGGCTTTCACGACAGGCGGTGTGAGGATCAACGTATGATGAACGTATGTGTTTATGCTTGCATGTGTGGGTTTGTGTATAAATGAGGGAGTGTCCAGTTATGGGTGGGTGCTCATGTGAAGGAGCGAGTGAATATTGTATGGGTGCGTGTGTGAATGAGCCAGTCAATGTTGTATGCATTTTCATTCATAATAGCAGTTGCTGGATTTCTCCTCTTCTAAGCACTGTAGTACTAGGTGTCTTTTTTGCCAATTTAAAGGTACTCCATTTATCGACCTCAGAAGGTTGAAGGACTGAATAAGCCCTGTCGCAGGATTTGAACTTGCAAAGTGCAGGCTGGACCCAGGTATGGGACGAGCACTTCATTACATGTTATATATATCCTCATTCTCCTCGATCTCTCCTCTGCCTTTGACAGTCAACCATTCATCCTCATGAAACGACTCAGTGACACCCTTAGCATCATTGACCAGGCACTGGACTGGCTGACCTCTTTCCTCTCTAATCGCCCTTCCCAGCTGCAATTGGACCATTTCTCCTCCACCACCCTCTCTACCTGTGGTGTCCCCATGGCTCTATCCTATAGGCTTGGCTCTTCAACATCTATTTCGCCCCCTCTTGCTCACCTGATTTCCTCCTTCTTCCCTCATTTCCTGTGTTATGCCAATGGCACACAGCTTTCCTTCAAACTTCCCTCTACTGCCCCTTCTTCCTCCTCTCTCATCTGTGACTGTCTGTCCACCATTCAGGCATGGTGTGCAGAGAATGATCTCTGTCTCAATGTCAGTAAGACAGAGATCCTCCTCATCAGGACCCCTGTACCCTCTTTTCCTCTTAACCTACCCTGAAGAGGGAGTCTTTGGGCCCTCTACCCCACCATATTGTGAGGCCAAAAACATGGGGGTCATCCTTGACTCTGCTCTCTCCTTCACCCCTCACATCATGAACCTTACCAAAAAGTCCCACTTTCAGCTCCAGCTCCTCAGAGGCGTTCTTCCTTTTCTCACCTTCCCCCAGAAGCTCAATGTCTCCAGAGTGCTGGTCCTCTCCAGGCTGGACTACTGCAACAGCCTCTTTCTCAATCTCCGTCTCTCCACCCTTTGCCCCTCCAGCTAATCCAGAATAGGGCTGCAAGACTTATCCTTGGCCTCACACCCAGGGACCGTGGGCCTCATCACAAGTCTGGAAGTAACTCTTAAAAGCGGCAGTAATGATAATGGCGCCGTCAATACCGCTCTGCCGGATCATGAGCCGGCGCACATACCGCAGAATGTAAAAGCAGGCGGCTCTATTACAGCTGGTGCCAAGCCAGCGCTATTACAGCCGCCCACACGAGGCACAAACACAGCTGCATCACAAGTCCATCTTCGCCGGTATTAGCGCTAAAAACCGGTGCAAGTACAGCCAAAAACACAGCACAATTACCTCCAGCATCCGGCTGGAGGTAATGAACACAGGCGGCAGAAATCAAGGCACAAATGCAACCAATACACTCCAAATGGCTACATAAGGCACACCCTCACTCCAAACATTGTTGTCCACACCATGCTGCCATCCTACTGAGCAAAATCCCCAGAGAAGTACCAGTTGCGGTGGTAGTGGATTCAGACTACATCTTCAGTGGGCAACGATACACTTACCATGGTAGAAGGCAACGGGCATCAGAGGCACGCATGGCTCTCAAATTCATAGATATTTGGTCCAACATCCATGACAAGAGAATGAGGCGCAGTACAATTTTGATGGTAAAGGTAAGGGCACATAAGTAAAACCGAAAATGGGCAGACGGCAATAGAAAAACAGATGCTGTCTTCTGCTATGAACCTGCACTGATGTGCCCACTGACACATGATCAGGCTAAGGCCACTGCTTTAAATGGAAAAAAAAGAAGTGCAGGCACTCACCAAGCTACGAAGCCGGCCATTCAGGTGCAGCGATTTCGGCTCCAGTCATTTCGGCGCGGCACCTTGGGCACAGTGTCTTTTAGACACATCCTGTTGTTTGCAGGCAATGCCCAGTGAGATTAAATTATGTGCCAAGGAGCACCCACTTTGGTAAAGCAGTGTATCTGAGACCTTTTCACACAAAGTCCAGTTTGTTGTTATGCATTGTGTTAAGAAAATGTGAATGTCTATATTAAATGAGACTTTATTTTTTGCGTATAAAACTAGCAGATATCATAGCCTTAAATGCAGCTTTAGAAGGGAAGTTTTATTACTGCTCGCTTTCATTGCCTAATAAGAAATTTGGTAGGTAACTGGAGCTGTTTGTGAGTTTACAGACAAAAACGTTGAATCACAACTCCAAATTACTTAAACATTTACATATTAGAATAAGCACTGCTAATAACAGAGAAACATATTTAAAAAGTAATTGCCCAGGCTTTCCAAATCAATTCCTGATCCATCAAAGGAAAACAATGGTAACAGGTGAAGCCCACTTAGCCAAACAGTGTGCCGTGCCTGAGTGCTGAGAGCGAAGTTGCGACATGCTTGTCTCCCCTTGTGTTCTGCAGGATGGGTCCTGAAGGAGACATTATGGGCACTGGTGGCGGTGGATAGAGGAGGAGGGAAGAGGCGCTGCTTTCCCCAGCAAAGGCTGCAGAAGCCTATCCTTTAGCAAAATAGCTGAGTACTGGTACACCCTTTCATTTATTGAGAAGTGCAGGCACTCAAATGCTCAGAAATAAGAAGTGCACTTACTGAGCGCCGGGTAGGGCTGGCCCATTTAAAGCACTGCCGGTAAGACCAGTGGATGGTGTATCACAAAAAAAGAAGGCAACCAAATGCAATTGACATTACAGAAATAGAAGGACTCACCAAACAGGCAGGAAGTGATTGTGAACGTGCCGGCACAGGATAAAAGCATTGGGCCTCATTACGACCATTGGCGGCTGCGGTATGAACGGTGCTGGTAAGGTACCGGCACTGTTCATACCTGGCCGCCACATTACGAGCTTGCTCGCGGGTGGCGGTATGCACGACTGGTCTGGCCATTAACGGGTCCATTGTTAGCATCCTCCCCATTCCCATTCAGCACTATGGGGGCTCAAGTGGGAATGGGGACGTACCGGGTACCGGTCACGAAAATGGAAATTAACGGGCTCGCAAAAGTCGGAATGGCCCGGTAATTCCATTTTTTCCATACCCGGACACAAGTTTGGAGGTAGTCATGCCGGTAATGACGGCATGGCTACCTCCAAACTCGTAATGAGTCCCATTGTCTTATTAACAGGGAACAACATCATTAGAAAATTTGGAGTACTGTGGAAAAGGTTGCGAGTGAAATGGCTCCTAGTGATTCTGAAAAACATGAAACGTGACATCTTCCACTGGGCACATGAGATAGGAGAGTTCGGAGGACCAGCCTATAACCAATTGGCTGGTGGCCCACTATGTGGAAAGACTGGAACGAAAAGTTGAATAACTCTACAGCTTGCTGTAAACATGACAGGGCGCACTCGCACAAAAGAAGAGTGTTAGGCTATGAGAAAGGTTCCAGCGTGCCCTGGCACTACATCCACTTAGATTTTATTGGTACAATGCCAACAAAGGCCAGGGGTAACAGCTACGCCCTACTTTCAGTGGAGTGTTTCAGCAGAGGCCAGAAGCATTTCCTTTAAAGTGCTTCTTGGCAGCAACAGTTGTAAAAAATCTCACCCAAGAAATAACATGCAGGTTTGGGATATCACAGAAAATAACATCTGACAAACAAACACCTGACAATGACATTCACTTCACTACCGACCTGATCCAACAACTTTGCGTAGCGCTCAAAATAAACCAGAAATACCACATTCAATACCACCCACAATTGTTGAGGATGGTAGAATGACTCAATCAACAACTAAAAAAGAAATGTACAAGTGAGTGGAGGGCAAAGGGAACAGTAAGATGTACAACCTCACTTTGTATTACATGCCCTAAGATCAAGGAAACTCTCAGGGACAGATTATAGTCCCCTATAGTGCTATTCGGCAAGGGTATGATGGGTATGAAGAATCTATGCCTACCCCTAACACTAGGGCACACCAAGGATTATGACGCCAACAAGAACAAATACACGTAGCAGGATGTGTTACAGGGCCTGTGCAAAATCACACAGGTGGTCTGGACAAATCAAAACAAAATAGACAAAACTGGCTAAACACTGAAAGAGGCACTTGCAAGACATAACATACTACTTGCGAAATATGGCAATCTTGAGAAATAAACAACGTGCAGGTAAGGTGGGTACAGAAGTGAAAAGGACCATACATGATAACGGACATGGTGGGCAATGGTGGGAGACTTGATATACACCATAGATTTATGGGATGACTCAGACATCATCTTCAGTCAAAGAGAGTAAAGAAGGCAATAGAGCAGGAACAAATCGCACTACTGTATTGCTTATATAGACTGCCACACATGCACTAATTGATCTCTCTTGCAGCAATGAAGATTTGCTTGATGATACTGGTGCGAAGCCTGTTGGGATGGTGCGATACATCTGACCGTGACATCATGCTTATTAAGTTGACAAGGGGAGAAGCAGTGGCATTGAACATAACAAAGTGTTGAGTAGGTGCACATTGCCAAATCATAGCAAAGATAATTTCCAGTTTCTAGCAAATCCTGCATATACTCCCTCCTCCCATGAGCCAGCTTGAGCCCCAAGGACATCACCGCTGAGCAAGGCATGCATCATGTTGCCAGGTATGGCCATTTGGGCTTGTTCTTAGTTGGCCAGCTCTTTCCAGCCATTAAGAAGTGAAAAAAGCACATGTCTTATTTCTGAATGTGCCTGTTCTTTTACTAATTGAATTGCTTGCTGTCTCTGACCCACGTGGTCCACCGGACCTGTTTGTTCCTTGCCCCACTCACTGTGCTAAGATGCGTGCTACTCAACCAATGCAGTGATTAGCTGCAGCTTTCCTCTTAGCCTATTTGGGGAGCCGTTAGGCGAATGCTGGCCCCATCCAAAGGCCCACACCTAAGACCCCTGTCTGGGCCTGGGAGGGCCCCCATACCACCACCGCAGCACCTCACGCTCCACCACCTTCATGGACAATCCTCAAGCATGCAGCCCGTGACACCCAAGAATTCAGACTCCCCAGAGCCTTGTCCCCCCACTGCGGAGCATCAGTGAGTTCCGCTCTAAACACCAGATGCCCACTCACTAACTCCTATATGTTTAACAAGCTGTGCCATAGCCAATCCACTGTTTTCACCTAGAACTTCTATACCGCCTTCATCCTTCTGCATTTGTGTACTGTCTGGGCAATTTTAAAAGTAGTTCTGCTTAAACAACTGCACCCCCCCCCATGTATTACATTTCTATACTGTTTGAGCAGTTTTTAAACTAGGTGTGTCTTCAACAACTGCTACCGCCACCCCCCACTCAGTATTGCATTTGTGTACTGTCTGGGCAACTTTGAAACTAAGTGTGTTTTTAACAACGGCAACCCCCCATTTTGTATTGCATTTGTGTCTGTTTGCTCCCCTTTCGGCTACTAGGCCATCTGGCGAGTTTTTGATCTTTCTGTGCAGCCTCTCCTTCTATCATCCATCCATGTCTCTCTGACACTCCTATGTCACTCACTATCTCACCTATCTATTCTAACTGCTTCACTATCACCTATCCTCCTTCGCTCACAAAGTCTGGAAGGAAAACATTGCAAAATGATTTACTGACCACTTAGCTGGGTCTAGCCTACCCATTGCAGATATCTCGGTCTGCACAACTTCCAGACAGACTGTTACTGACATCCTCTTCTCTGTCCCATGCCCAGATCTCTGGACACCTCATCTTATCTCTACTCTCTCTCCTTTCCTATCCTCATCCATTAATGGGGGCACTAGATGGGAAGTACTCTTGGCAGGATTCTCATCATCCAGGTGTATCATTAATGTCTATCGCAATGGCACTATCATGGCTCAGGGTCCTCAACCCAAACTTCTCCTCTTTGTTCGGTGCCTGCCGTCCCTCATCAACTTCCTTCTTGCTACTCCTCCCTCCTCTCTCCCTTTCCCTCTTCCTCCTCTGATTGTTGTACCACACCCTGTAGCCTTCCTGGGAAAACATTCAAAGGCAGAGACCTGCTTCAAGTAGCTCGCTCTGCTTCCAAACACTCTGCTGACATCTGCCTCCTCCTTGAAGACCTTGATATCCTCGCTCATACCGGGATGCGGTTCAATGCCAGCTCAGTCACTGCTTTTGACTCCCTCTCCCTGATGGCTACAAGATCATCTCTAAACCTCATCCTAACCGTTCTGGTGGTGGGGTTGTCCTGACCTTCCCTGAGTGGGTCCCTTCTTCTCTCGTGCCCACCCAGCCATACTCCTCCTTTGAGAGTCTGGCCTGGAAGCTGGTCATCTCTCCTACCGTCTCCCTGACCATTGCCACTATCTATAGGCCACCTGGCTCTATCACCCTGTTCCTCTCAGAATGGGCTGATTTGCCCTCTTCTCTCCTGACATCTTCCTCTAAACTCCTTCTACTAGGTGACTTCAACATCCGACTTGATGCCTCAAACACAGCGTCCACTCTCTTCCGTGACCTCTCCATTATCCCCTTGGGTGCTACCCACACGGCTGGACACACTCTTGATGCTTTTATCCTCACAGACCCTTCTCTCTTTCCCCTACTCACCACCCCTCTCCTGGTCAGACCACTCCCTCATCTCCTCCCACCAGGGCCCTCTCATCCCGCTAACCGCACCTCTCCCTGCTCTGCCAACCTCATTCATGGACATCCTCCTGATGAAACGAGTGTCAGTTGCTGCCTTTGCATCCACTTTCATCCTACCCTCTCCTCCCTCTGCAGACTCTACCACTGACTCTGCTCTCAGCAACCCACATCTCGCTATCTATAACACTCTCACCATTCTTGCCCCAGTCATGAGGATCCACCAGAAACATGCCACCAAGCGTAACACCTGCTACAACTCCGACCTAGCACCCTAAAGCGCAAATGCAGAGCCTTAGAATAGAAGTGGCAGACCACAGGCTCATCCTCTGACAAACTGGCCTGCCACCTTCTCCAAAGGCAATATATTCTCACCATGTGTTCCAGGAAGAGGGCCCACATCCAGGCCTGTGTCTCAGGAGCATCCAACAACACAGCTGAACCCTTTAAAATCTGCAAGGAATTTGCAGATCCTTCCGCAGTCTCCACCGTGCCTCTTCCCTCTCAGGCCCTGCACTGCACTGGTCATCCACTTCACTGCAAAAACTCAGGACATCCTGAATACACTTTCGTCCTCCCCTTCATCCCCCCATCCTCCCGTCCCCCTGCAACCTCTGTCCTCCTGCAACCCCTGTCCCCCCAACCTCCCTCAGCCTTTGTCTCCTACTTATCTCCTATCACATTGGACAAGGTCACTAGGGTTGTCTGCTCTATGAAGGTCTTCTCCAAACAGTTCTCCCCCACTATTCCAGAACTATTAAGGACAACATCAGCTCCCTTGCTCCTGCACTTACTGATTTCTGCAATCAATCTCTTGCTACTGGGTCTATCCCCTCTTCCCTCAAGAACCCCCTTGTGTCCGGCTAACTACAGCCCCACCTCTATCCCTCCCTTCCTTGGGAACCTCCTGGAGAAGCTGGTCTTACCCTAACTGGTCCAGCATACTGACCTCGTTGGTGGCATACATGACCATCAATCTGGATTCTGAGAATCCAGGGGCACGGAAACTGCTCTTGTGAACACCCGTGAAGTACTGCTTGCATCTCTTGACACTAACTCTCCCGCTGTTCTCATTCTACTTGATCTTTCCTCTGCATTTGATACAGTCAACCACTCCATCCTCATAAAACGGCTCCATGATACCATTGGTATCTCAGAGCGTGCACTGGAATGGTTGACCTCCTTTCTCACTAAGCGCCCCTCCCAGGTCATCATGGGCTCTTTCTCCTCTCCTACCTCTATTTCGACTTGTGACATCCACAGGGATCTATCCACCTTATACCCCTCTTCCTCCCCTCTCTTCCAGTGCTATGCTAATGACAGCCAACTCTTCTTCACACCTCCCTCTGATGCTCTCCCTACTTCCTCTACCATCCCCGACTGCCTATCTGCTATCCAGTCCTGGTGTGCCTCCAATGATCTGTGCCTCAATGCCTGCAAGACTGATATCCTTAGTATTGGGATCCCACTTCCTCTTTCCTCTCTTCACTTTGGCCACCCTCTCTGAGCTCACCTCCTTCTCCTTCATCTGAAACCAGGAACGTTGGAGTCATCTTTGACTCCTCTCTCTCTTTCCTCCCTCACATCTTGGACCTTGCCTAGCAGGCCCATTTTCAACTCCACCTCCTCAGAGGCATCCTTCTTTTCCTCACTTTTCCCCATAAGCTCAATGTCTCTAGAGCTCTGGTACTATCTAGCCTGGACTATTGCAACAGTCTCTTCCTTAATATACCCTCTTCCTCTCTCTGCCCCCTTCAGCTTGTCCTGAATAAGGCTGCAAGACTTATCCTTGGCCTCAAGCACAGGGACGGTATCTCTCCAGCCCTGAAGTCCCTCCACTGGCTCCCGTTTGCTAAAAACGATCATATTCAAAACCCTCTGCATCATCCATAAAGTTGTCTGGGATTGAGGGCCAATTTATCTACAACTTCCTCTCACCAAATACCTTCCTTCAAGATCTCTACAATCCTCTGGCTCCAACTCTCTGTGTGCCAGGTGCTTTTCTAAGCAGACCTCTCTCTTCGGCTGGCTCCCTCCTCTGGAACAGCCTCCCCCTCCTCTCCGTCCTGAGCTGAATCTTCTCAAATTCCAGAAGCTCTTCAACACTTTCCTCTTCACCTCCTCCTTCCACCTCTCAGTTGCGTGCTTATACCCACAGTCGCTGAGATTGGTGGCCTGGGACCTTATGTGTCCTTCCGGGTTCGGGTTGCCCGCCCAATCGCCCTCAGCCTGCGGCCCATCCCAGCACTTGCCTTCGGGCACCCACTACCTATATTCTCACAGGCCTGCACTTAATTTTGGTAGGTGATGACTTAATTCCAAGCGATCTCGGCCAGGCACTTACTGCTGCGCATAATTGACTGCTTGGCACTTCCCTCTGGCGAACTCCTAGCACTTACCACTCCCCTGTCCCTTCTCTCTCTCTCCCTTCTCTCTCTCCCTGCACTTGCATGTTCTGAATTCTCACAAGGCCTAGTAGGACCACCCCTCTCTTGTTCATCAATTCTATTTGCCTTTTGTTCCAATGTTCCTTCCCCTTTGCCATGTGGGCGCTTTAAAACACAATTTCTTGTAGTATAAGCGCATCACAAATGAACAATAAATAAATAAATACCCTGTGGACCACTGAAAGGGTAGGACCACGCCCCATTTACTTAACATCATGTATGCAGAAGACCTATACAAATACAATGACCTCACTGCCGGCCTGAGTCATGGGCAGTCTATGCAGTTTCCCAGGGCCAACGCTGATAGGGGGTGGGGCAAACACAGCAGTTGCCACATGTAACTGATATTTCTGCAGGAGCAATGGCATGAGACCTTCTTCCACTTCTTAGCTCCCTGTAACCCTGAGGCCCTAGACACAACTCCTCTCCCCCTCTTCCTCAACGGCTCAGCAGATATGATACTGCAGGTCCCACTGGGGTCTGGCAAATACTTAACTGCTTTGTTATGACTACAGCCAACTATCCTTATCAAACATTATCTGTTGTTGCATTCCAAGTGTTAAAAGCTTATTTACAAAATCCAGAGGCCACTTTTTCAAACTGAATTGCATTCTGGCACTTGTAGTTCTCCATCCAACATACGGAAATAAATGCTACAATCAAAATGTTTTCCTTACTTTGCTTGACATATTTCTACAATGATTTAAACATTAGGACGAGTGGTTTATTATGAATTGGGTACATTTCAAGTCCACAAAATAGAGTATTATGGAAAAACAAACACATATTTGTTCCATCTACGGCTTGGAACATATATGGTCAAGTACCTAAATTGCAAACTAGTCTCTAATCCCAGTTAAACAACTTAAATTAATTGTGTGATCCTGGGCATATCGTTTTCTCTTACTGTGCCCTATCTGCTAAAATGAAGTCCTTAATAGTAGCTCACTCCACATTGACCAGTACTCATAAAACACCTCAATCATGTTATTGCTCCATATTCTACAATAATTATTATAATAATGATCATTAATATTGTACATTACAAAGTATAAACTGCCTCATGGCTTACTAATTCCAACTTCTTGTAAAGAAACGTCCTATGATCTCCTCCCCAGTACAAAAAGGCTCATATCAATTAATGTGACATACTTTCCTTTGATGCACTGTCTGTATGCAATGTCAATTAATATGCAAATTATGTGCATCTCTTGGCCCATGGGCCTCGCAAACCTTGATACAGGACTGTCAAACTTGTCACTTAATTTCACAGGGAGAAGCAAGTTCAGTGTTCTTTTTTAAAATGAATAACTTGGATGAAAAAAGTAGGTTTGGGTCTATTTGACCTAAACATTTCTCCTAATCACATTTGATTGAATTTATTTGACCTTTTATTCAGTCTGAAATGCGGGGGGGGGCACCATCCCACCCACTTCCCCTCAACCTAAACTATACCCTTACACAAACCCAAATATATATATTTAATTAAATGTGATCAAAAAAATGTGATCAAATGTTTTAGGTCAAATGTTTTTAGGCCAATTATGCTAATACCAAAATGTATATTAAAGTGTATACAACAAAGAAAATCAAAAGAGGGAATGAGCGATACAGCTATGGATAAAACAAATTGGAACTGCGCAGCATGGTAATGGACAGTGCCCTTTGTAGACATGAAAAATGTAAGCATATAAATCAAATACTTACTGTGAGCAGGGGTCAGAAGATCATTTGGCCCCTCTGGGACTCTCGCACTAATTAACCTGCAATGAAACAGCTTTCAGGCCTGCATGGACTTTTGAACACAAACACACGCAGCTAAATTTGGAACTATAAGAGAAACTCCCATGACCACGTATGATCTGTGCACGGTTCATGACTCACATTTACAAAGCCCTGTAATAAATAGGCTCCTTTTTCAAAAATACTAATGTTGTGGGCTCCCCCCGGATCACCGGGGCGGACCAGTCCAGACGTCGGGACCTCCCGACGGGGCTCCAGGAGCTGCACTCACGCAGCTCGATATGCGCAGGGATCACCCCACACAGTCCGGTTCACCGGACTACCGACATGTGCTGGGGGCACCCAGCACAATGGAGGCACGGACCTGGGGTCACCCAGGCTGCACCACACCAAGTAGGCCATGATCACGTGGCAAACCCCGGCCCCCAAAGAATCACACGCAGACACGAGTTGCCGATTCCTGGGACTCTGCTGCTCTAGTCCGTGCGTGCCAGCAGAGTCCCTTTTATTGCAGAGGCGTCATGACGAGGTCATGACGCTCTCTGCCCAAAAGAACTAGACCAACACACCACATCCCTCCTTTATTATAACTAACCAAAACTCACCCCACTGCAAACAGAAACTTCTACTGGGTTGCACGTGGCACATTCTAGTCCGCGCACCCACAGTGCCCCTACATCATCACAGCACACATTGGGTGCATTCCAGTCCGAGCACCACTAACGTTCAACACGGCAAACAAATGGGGCGTGTTCCAGTCCGCACCCCACGGGGCCCGACGACAGGCTCTCCAGACTCAGAAGATCCCCGGATCAAACTGGCCACTGGCGCTGCTGCAGGACAAGAAGAATATATTTTCTTCATATTCCTCCTTTCCCATATCATATAGTACTTCTCGGGGACCCTCTGCCACCTGGACCGCCGCCACCTTGGGGGTCTTCCTCCCCTAAGACTCGTTTTCCCCCCTCATACCCCGCCATGCTGGCTGGAGCTGGGGCAAGGCACACCCGTGCAAAGTGATCTCCTTTCCCGCACCTTCCACAGATGTGTCCTATCGCCAGGCAGTCCTGCGGGTGTGGAAGGTCCCACCCACACTGATGACACATGGTGGCATTGGGGTCTCTCCTCAGCCAGTCTCCCCTCCTCATCACTCTTCCTCCTGGCCACTTGCCGACAGCGGACACCTCCTCAACCTTCACTCGCTGCATGGGGCATCCATCTTGAGGTGGTGTCTAGAGGAGTCCATAACCGAGGCCCGCACCTCCGCCAGTTCCTGGGCCGGGCCGAGCTCTAGTATTCGATCGAGGGTGAGCGTCGGTCCCTCAGGACTTGTTTGCATAAGCTGCAGCCATAAATGTTCTGCGCTCTGATCTCATCCCCCTCGAATTTTCCCAGGACGCAGGACAGTGCAATGCCACACAGCCTCCCATGGAACGCATCAAGGCTCTCCCCTTCTTTCTGCTTTGCACACCTCATCCGGAAACGTTCGTAGTCCCGGTTGACCATGGGACGAAAATACTCATTCAGGGCTGTAACGGCTGCATCATACAACTGACCTTGGGGCCTTAATATCTTAAATAGCCTCTGAACAGCCAGTCCAGCGGAGTACAGGAGTGTTGGGCATTTCGCTGCATATTGATCTCCATCGCCTCGAAGTATAGCTCTACATTTTCTACCCAGGCTGTCCACGGCGAACCCATAGTGTCAAAATGGGGCAGTGGCGCAAGCTGCCCTCGACATATGCCCTTGTTGTCATCTTCCGCCATGGTAGATGCTGGGCCGGATGCCTGTTGCGGCTATCGTGGTTGGATGATTTGAACTGTTCAGCGACAGTGCCCCCCCCGGTGCCTTGACCCCTCGTGGGGAGGTCCTCTGTATTTCTTTTTCAGTGCTCCCTGTGTGAAAACAAAATCAAAATATCGAGGCTGAGTACCCCAAAAGGAAATACACCGAACACAGGTTACAAAAGAACATACAAAGTACTTTATTTTATACTGAATCCAGTTACAAAGTTCGGAGGCATGTCTGGTTTGTCTGTGCCAAATGTCATTAAATACTATACTTCCAATGCCATGCTTACAGTACATAGTACATGCCGGCGACCCCTCCTGTGGTGCCGGACGGCTAAATTCCAAAAATTGTCTATCACTGCGGAATAATGCCCTAAAGCGGGTAGACAATTTCACAGGCATATCTAAAATTCTTGGTGTTACCTGGTCAATAATTGTGTCTGCAGATACAATACGCCAAAATTCAAATTGTCAGGATTAAATTAAGAATCGGGTCATGACTCACCTGACCAAACCTAAGGAGGTCCGATCGGATTTCAAAGAATCTTTTACCTAACTAATCTTACCTCGTGTATGGTGATTTCGACAAATCTGCCTGCCTCGATAAGTGGACCCTCGTCAAGCTGCCGTCTTGGACCACACACTTATCGTCCAAGGATCGGGTCGTGCAGCGCTGCTGAGGTGTCGCGTCTCGTTCAGTGGGGCCCCTTATGTCACACCGTCCGATCCCGGTCCGATAGCGTGCGTCAACCTTCAACAATCCGGCATCAATCTTGAGGGTCCCTATTCGGGCGCCAACTGTAAAAACAAAATCAAAATATCGAGGCTGAGTACCCCAAAAGGAAATACACCGAACACGGGTTACAAAGGAACATACAAAGTACTTTATTTTATACTGAATCCAGTTACAAAAAACAGAGCAAAATTAGATAGTTATCGGCCCTCAGTACAACACAACAAACTCCAGCGTGGTTCAGTGTGTTCAGTGAGAGACGTTGTACATTGGAATGCATTCGCTTTTTATACACTTGGTGGGCACGATGTCCAGCCCCACTTCGGGTTAATATTCCACTTAATACATCACCGATCTAGGGTTCGTGCCAAGTCTCGAACAACCGCATATAAATGGTTTGCCTTTAATACATGTATCAACAAGCCTATGCAATAACTGTGTATTCTTAGATTTTCCATGCAGGCCTTCTCAAACATTAATACAATGTAGTTAAACAGATGTTCTACGTTCAGTATTTGAATACATTGTTTCAACATATGCTCGTGGATTAGTTTCATTGCACGAGTAGTCCTTCTACAAACAGGTCAACGAAGGACAAGTTCTCAGTTCACGACCTCAAAAAGTGGCCTGCAGGTAAGTTACATATTAGCTATGTACAGAGGTCAAGAGGGCCATGTTGTATTCTGGAATGACATCGTCCACCATTTTAACTCACAGTGACTTTTATAAAGTGAATCCTAAAATAGCGGATTGACCTAAAATGGCGGCTTGCATTAATTTAAGGTCAGGACCTTGCAACACAGATTCTTTTGCAAGCGACTTTCGAGCAGCTTGGCGTAGGCCAATATTCATATATTTATTGCAATAGGAGGCACAAAATGATTTCTCTTTTGACAAACCCTCCTTTTGGCCTATGCCAAGTGCTGAAAACTATTTTGGATCTCCTTGAAAATAACTCCATGCATCATCGTCCATGCACCCTGAATCACTATCGGAAATATCTATTGCCATAAGGTCATTTGCTTAAATATCTTTCAACACATATTCTTTGGAAGTTTTATCCGGGGCATACACTTTATGTCCTATCGAACCTATCGCTTGTGCGCAACATCCCCCTAGCATCGAACACATACCAGGCAGACACTGAATACAGCAATAAAGAAAGTACCTTCCAACCCCAAGATCGCAAGAAGTCCCAGAACCAAGCGCTTAGATCCCAGTTTCCCTCGGGAAAATGCACTTCTGAATTAAGGACGTGCAGATTCTGTATTGCCTTGAAGATAGTTGGGGAGGAATCTGGTACGAAAACACAGCAAGCGGACCCCACTAATTTACACACTACACCACGCTCAGCCAGAATGACATCTAATGCCATTCGGTTTTGAAGTGCTACTAATCTGATCGCCTTTTGTTCTAACGTCATATTATAGAGTATGTCCGTGGTCCGGTTGATGGTTCTCTCCAGTACTCTCGCTAGTTTTCTGATATCTTCTGAATTCGCTATCTGCCCCCAAAATGGCACAACTGATTTAGCTATATCTCCCAAAATTTGTGCTGGGGTGTTTCCATTCTCGTCCCGCCATGGACGAGCCTTCGAAACTTATCTTGTAGTAACTATAAACACCCCAGGTAGCAGGATCCCTAAATAATAGGTTCCCTGACAATCCCTGGGCAACCATGGGAATGCTACATTACGGCAGACAAAGTAGACAGGTTTGCCTACATACAAAGGTCTGTTTTCCCCAGTCAAATTTGCAACGTTGGCACAACCTAGAAAATTTCCCATTGACTGAGTTCCATTCCTCTGTATGCAAAAAGAAACTGAATGCGGGCTATGGTTAACAGTGTAAGAAGGAGTCATGGCATCTTTATTGCCTATTGGAGCCATCTTAAAGGAAATCAAAGATTGGAAAGGACGAGACAGTTTATCAGATGGCCTAATAGAAGCAACATTCGGTTTACTCCTGTTTGCGAAAAGCAAGCATCCCAGGGGAGTCAAAACACGTTTCTCAAAACTATTCAAATTGGTGCCATCAAAGTTCCCTGAGATGCTATCATTCCATCGGCCAAAGAACAGTGCTCTAAGAGAAGCATAGCAAGCAGTTATCAAAGGTAAAGGATGAATATACCAACCTAGCCCCTTATCCCCGTGTTGCGGTAAATGTGAGCAGACCCAACAGTTAGATTTATTAAAAATGGCAAACGTAGCATTCATGATAAGCAGTAGAGTGTTATTGTGGTACCTTTGTCTGTGCTGAGAATCCCTAGGGGATAGAGTATGCAAATGTACAAAGGGAGACGGAACAATAGGTGCACTTTCAGTAGGCAACAAAAGTTCTAAAGAATGAGTTTCCTCGAGCTACCACAATCCTAAGGCAGCGACTATTAAAAAAACAAATATCATTACTAAAATACAGCAATACATTTTCGGGGGCCCAGGCATTTTGTCCATTGTCCCAGTTGGTGACCCCCTTATTTACAAGTCCCATACGAGAGGTAGCGGTAGAAGGCATTGTAGTCTTCAAATGGATACCCCAAAGTTCGTTGCTGGCGACCTCCTGGTCGAGCGACTTCTTAGTCCTTCCACAACCCTAACCAACAGAATCCCCTTTCTTAAATTTGGGCAAAAACAAGCCCTCGATGATCCTTTTCTTCTTCAAATGCACAGCCGAACCATGCTGTAAGTCTATCAGAAGCACAGCAAAACCGTGCCGTAAGTCTACCTGATGCACAGCAAAACCGTGCAGTAAGTCTATCAGATTGACAGCAAAACCACGCCGTAGGTCTATTTTCGTGGACGTAGATTGTACCTTACGTTTCCCGGTACTGATTGATCCGGAAACAATATGTCGTCACTTCCTGCTGGAAGCAACGTGTCAGAAGCAAGTGAAGGTGCTGAATTCGAAATAGCAGTTTCCGGATGCAAAATTTATAGAGAGTGTGGAGACAAAATGGCAGCTTCCCCATGCCTCACGGGCTCAGAGAGATTCTCCAACACACTCTCAGTGCTACTTACTGCTTTGGGATTGTTGGTTGCAGTGTCAGCGAGGGGTTCTGTTTCTTCTGTAACGTGTGGCACAGAGTGAGGAAGTTTCTTAACGTGGGACGCGTGGATCCAGTTCTTTCTCCCAGCGACTCGCACTGCTGTCTGGGTGACCAACAGGACTTAGAATGGCCCACGCCAGAGAGGCGCGAGGCAAGAGGAGTGCTCAAAAGATTTGATGAGCACCCAGCTTCCAGGCCGTATGCTGTGGCCTGGGCCCTCGTATCGCACAGGTAAAGCTTCTCGTACCTGGTGATAAATGAAATACAGGTTTTTAGTCAACTGGCTACAATAATCTGAAAGTAATACATTTTCAACATTTCTTAATGAGTTACATTTAGGAAGGTTCCAAATATTGGCAGGGCTCCCCATTACCACCTCAAATGGAGAGAGCCCAGTCTTAGTTTGAGGGGTTGTGCGCATGGATAACAACACGATTGGTAAGGCGTCCGACCATTTTAGTTTGGTGCCGGCACACGTCTTAGCGAGCTTGTTCTTGATGATACTGTTGTGTCTTTCTACTAGTCCGGCGCTCTGAGCATGTCTGGCCGAATGGAACTGTTTGTCAATTTGTAATGCCGTACATATCTGCAGAATTACAGCAGCGACAAAATGTGGACCGTTGTCCGACCAGATAACTCTTGGCAAGCCGAACCTTGGAAAGTATTCCTTTAACATGATTTTTGCAGTAGTCATAGCTGTAGCATCTTTAACAGGGAAAGCCTCAACCCATTTACTAAAAGCACAGATAACCACCAGTACATATTTCTTATTATCGCATCGTTCCATTTCAATAAAGTCAAAGTGGATCACTTCAAAAGGGACAGAGGGTGGCCCAAAACTACCCCTTGCAGTTACTGTCCCCTTTCCCACGTTGTGTTGTAGGCAAATCATGCATTCCTGGACGTAGCGCTGGGCAATTTTCGAAATTTTGTCATTTACCCAAACTTTCTCTAACATTTTTGTCATCTTCTGGGCACATACATGCGTAGGACCATGGGCCATGATGACCATCATCATGACATATGCGTCAGGGAGTAGCCATTTTCCTTCTGCTATGTCTACCCAACACCCGTCATCGTCAAGTTTCCCCAAGCGTTCAGCCCACCTTTTGGATTCTTCTAACGTGGCATCAGCTTGGATATCCCATACAGACCCAACACCCTCATCCATTGCATAAGCATCTACAGACTCCCTTGAAACATACATCTCCGTAAGGAGATCGGTAGCAGTTTGCCTAGCTATCTGATCAGCGAAAGCATTCCCTTTCCCTATATCATCTGTAATCTTTCGATGTGCTGCACATTTCATAACTGCTAACTGAGTAGGGAGCACAAGCGCTGAGAGTAGTTGTACTATTAGGGAGCCATGTTGAATTTTGGTGCCATGCGAAGTTAGGAACCCTCTCTCTGACCAAAGTCTCCCAAAGTTGTGAACCACCTCAAAGGCATACTGACTGTCAGTATATATATTTACTGCAAGCCCTTTGGAAAGTTCACAAGCTCGGGTCATTGCTATAATCTCTGCGGCCTGCGCAGAATTATGCGTGATTCTCTTAGTTTCCACAACCGTGCTCAATATAGTGATCGCATAAGCAGCTGTGGATGTACCATCCGGAAGTTTGAAGCAGGAGCCGTCACAAAACAGCTCTCTTTGCGGATTATCCAAGGGAATATCTTTCAAATCAATTCCACCTTTTGTCTCTTGTTCGGTCGTATACAAACAATCATGTGGCACTTCATCGCCGCAAGTAGTAGCTTGCGGGAAAGGTAGGAGTTCAGCCGGATTAAGAACACAACACCTCTTAATTTGAATATGAGGAGAAAACAAGATCAATTCATATCTTGCCAACCGTGCAGAAGTGAGGTGTTGCGTTTGAGTTCGGTTCAGTAGAACATATACAGAGTGAGGCACCATCAGGGTTAGATCATGGCCTAGGACCATTCCCTCACTCTGTTTTACAGACGCAGCAGCAGCAGCAACAGCTTGCAAACATCTTGGCAAAGCGCTTGCTACAGGATCAAGGGCGGAAGAAAAGTTACCGCACGGCCTCTTCTTCCCTCCATGTTCCTGCGTTAATACAGCCAAAACACATCCATCACATTCATGCACAAACAACACAAAGGCCTTTTCATAGTTTGGTGTGCCCAAAACTGGTGCAGAGCATAATGCAGTTTTAAGCAAGTCAAACGATTGCTGGTGTACCGCGTTCCATGGCAATGGCAAAGAAATGCCCTTCTTTGTCAAAGCCAACATCGGTTTGATCACTAGTGAAAAATTTGGGATCCACAACCTACAGTAAGAAGCCATACCTATCAAGGCTCTAACTTCCTTCTGTGTATTTGGGACGGACATGCCAGAAATGTGTTTTATTCTTTCAGGTGTCAATCTTCTTCCCTCCTTTGACAGGAGATAGCCTAAATAGGCGACCTCCTGACAACAATATTGACATTTTTTAAGCAAAGCTTTGTGACCACGTGTCAGGATTCCGACTGTGCTTAATGCAGGTTTGGGGCATTTGGTACACACCACGCACAAAGAGCAACATCCAGGGCTAGGGAAGAACAGGCAGTGGTCCAAGCATCTGTATTTTAGGACTTTGTTGTGCCCTATTTGTAGAATGCAAGCCTGGAGGCAGCAGAATGCAGCATTCGGCATCAGGACCAAGAAAGACTTCAATACCCAGCATGCTCGCGCCTTCGCGAGCAAAAGAACTACTTCGGGACAACGCCCGAGGACCAGCGCATGCGCGCGACGCGCGCAAGGATCCCTGCTTGTGCTAAAGGAGTTTAACCAGAGAAGACGTGCAGATCGAGGGCTCCTGCAGGCAGCGACCCGCGGGGCCAAACCCCGCCTGTGAATACTGCAGGCCCCGCGCACCATGACAGATAAATGCATTCCTTTCTTGGGCTAAATTAATGTGAACAAGCGACCGCTAACGGAACGCTTACAAAGAATAACAGTTACTTCCAGCGTGCGTCTGGAACACGCTGGTTGGGATTCAGCGTTGGGTGCACACGTCGGGAGTGGGGTGAAGCCTAGCACTGGAAGAGATTTCAAAGTCCGTCTTGGCGGAACGTTCACCCGGTGCCGATTAGTTTGTGTGAAGTAACACGGCCTGACTATACTCAGAACGAATGAATGTGTGATTGTGCCGTGTGAGGAAACACGGTTGTTGACATTACACTCATACCTTTTTTTGGTTTTCTTGTAGCGGCGCTCCGCTGTAGTGTGCAGCAGGAACTCGTATTGCGCCGTAGTGTTACGGCAAGAACTGGGGCAAGCCGCATACCTCTCAGCTGCATCACACGAAGCTAAGTGTCTCTTGAGTTATTCTATGACTGTGTATAGTAATACTTGTTCTAGGGGTGTCTGTGTGAACAGCTCAAGAAGCGTGATAGGAACGCTTCTACCAGAGTAACGTACTATGTGCATCAATCACCATTGTGTATAGCGTGAGACCCAACAGGTCTCTGAGGTTCTTGCTGAGTGTAAGAGTGAGTGTAAGGGCGGAGTGCCATCGATCTCAGGAACCCCACAAGGGGACAGCATGACGGACCTTTCCCTATAACCCCCTTTACCTACCATTCCCTTATCCCTTCTTCCCGGTTACCCTAACTTCCCCCTACCTATCCAATCCAGCGGACCCTAACCCTCTTTCCCCGGCGGGTTACGGAAGCCTGAGTTTATTACCAAGCCAGGCACCAAGACCCAACGGGGAGGCAGGTGTACGTGCTACCTCCGCGCAAGGTTGAGTGTCTGACACCATGCTTAGCTAGATGGATAAGTAATAACACAGTGCCCTCCTTACAGGCACTCTCAGAGTCAGCAGCTAGAAGCAAATCATCAACGTACTGAAGCAAAGTACAGGTAGAGGGCAGTTGAAGGGTATCAAGTTGTTCTTTCAAAGCCCTACTATAAATGCTAGGACTCTCTGTGTACCCTTGAGGTGCACGAGTAAATGTGAACGAGCGTCCCTCTAAGGTGAACGCGAACAAATATCTACTATCCTTGTGTATAGGAATACAAAAGAAAGCATTCTTCAGGTCCACAACACTAAAGTAAGTAGCTGTAGCTGGAATCATGGTTAGGATTGTCGTTACATCAGGCACAATTGGAAATTGTGGAGCCACGACTTTATTAATGGCACGTAAATCAATTATGAAACGGAATGGAATTACATTATCGCCTTTCTTGTACACGGGTAAAATCGGACTGTTACACAAACTCCCTGAAATTTCTTCAATCACCCCGCGATGCACAAAATCGGAAACAATGCATTTCAAAGCTTGCTCGCCCTCAACTGAAATCTTATACTGAGGAATGCGTGGCAGCTCAATTCCATGTTTCAAAACTATCTTGACAGGTTCAGTCTATAAAACACCGACATCATTGTCGTCGACAGCCCTCAAGCTCTCTGGTACATTAATGAATTCTGGAGGCAAAGGTCTAGTCAAGAATTGCGAGACAGAAAATTGCTATGGTGAAATCGTCAAGCGTACTCCATCAGGAGAACAATAAATCACTGTATTTAATTATTTTAACAGATTCAACCCCAGCAAGTTCTCTCCGCAATCCGAAGTCAACAGAAATGGACAATGGTTCGTAAAGGGACCCAAAGAAATAGATACCGGCAAAGAAACCGGACAAACAACTGGTGTACCAGAAAACCCTACAGAAACATTGGTTTGCCCTGACAGTGGAATGTTTGGAACCCGTGAATGATCGATGGAACACTTCTGTGCTCCAGTGTCTATCAAAAACTGATGTTTCCTATTTCCCACCACCATTTCAACGTAGGGACCTTTCTGATTGACGGGAATAGGTGTAGGTTCCAAACCCTGCTTCGGGCAATCCTAATGAAACAGAATATCATCAAAAGGAAGCTCTTCAGATAAGTATACAGCGGAAGGATGATCAAATATGTTCCTGGTGTCCACACTCGGAGTCTGATTGTCCTGCGAGAAAGGTTGCTAAGGGTCCTGTGTAAACTGACCTCTACCAGGGCCCCCTACACCCGGGCGACCTCTAGATCGCCTACCCATATTTCCAAATGTATTATTTGACCTTTGTTGAAGGACGGCGCATTGTGCTCACCAATGACCCTCTCAACGACAATAAGCGCACTGGTTAATGTTCACAGGACCCAAGGGCACATTCCCCTGCGGGACATACTGACCTCTAACCTGAGAACTACCCCCTCTGGGGCCTCTAACAATTTGCTGCAATAGCACTTTAGTTTTCAAATCGCCTTTTTGTTTTTCAACCCTATCTTTTTCATTATTGACACGGTTCTCGTAGTACTGAGCCATGTGCAGTACTTCTGATTGTGATTTCGCCTGCCAAGCACTCTCAGAAGACATCATTTGTGACTGGATGTCAGGCAGCAATCCACGCACAAATTTGTCTACAAATAATCTTTTCCCAGACTCTGTGCCTAAGTCTTGTCCACTGAAATCCGAGAATACCTGTTCGAACCGATTAAAGAACTCGGTAGCACCCTCAGACTTTCCTTGGACACAGGCCGTAAGTTTGTCCCATATAATTATTTTTTCTGGAATTATAGTTTTTAATTTTGCAATCATTTTATCAGGCAAAGTTAGTATCACCTGAGGCGGTCTTTCACCAGCTGACCTTTCTCCATCGAGTCTAGTTATATTCACCCATGTATCTCCCAACCCTGATACGTCGTCAATAGTTCTAACTTGTTTCCATAAATCTACGGACAAGAGTACAGGAAACAACAAATCAATGTCGCCTAGGGTGAACACTGAGGACTGCAAAATGGACTCTATCTCTTTATAGAACCATGTCAGATTTTTCCTAGTGTCGGGAATGGATTGTCTAATAGTTTTTACTTCCTGTCGTGAAAACGGGATGTGAACAAACTGCGATACATAATGTGCGGGTATGTCCACAGCAGGTGTACCTGCTGCAACATTAGCCGGAATCTCAACCTTTGGGACAAATACCGGAGGTACCTCTCTCATAGGCAACTGAGATATAGGCAACTCTGAACGCTTACTAAGCAACAGAGCTAAGTCGAGCGCTAAAGCAGTCGAAGAAGTGTCAAGTGAAAAAGTTCTTTTGTAAATACTCAATAACTCTGTGGGACAACTAATCTTCCTTTTTACACACTCTACCATTACCGGTATCACTTTCCTCTGCATTTGTAGCGTATATTGACCATACGTGTCATATACTTCAACAGGAGTTATCGACATATCCGAAATCCATCTAAGTGCATCTTTCGTACAAATTCGTGCTTCCTCAGATATCAATTTACGACAAGGAAGGAACCGTTTCTGTACATACATATTTTCCTCCTCGTCATCCTCATTCTGTAACTTTTCTAACTCCTTTCTATACCCAAATAACCTCTCGACATGCTCATTTACCTTTTCCACAGTGTCTCTAGAAAACGCTAGAGTATTTAGATCCCTTAACCCTTGCTGTAGATCCGCATAATTTAATCTTCCCCACATTATACATAACTGAATCCCTAAACCTTCAATAAAAACATTTTTCTCAGGAAAATTATCCATATTACAAAGTGTGGCAAAAACGCTAGCTTGATCATCCTTCTCCATACAATGCTTGGCCCATGCAATTAACTCACGTTTCTTCCTCGGTGGTACAGTATTGCGAGTGACAACCTTTGACCCTGCACCTCGATCGATTACAAGCGGCTCAGGACCACTTGGAAGAGAGGGAGCAGGCAAATTCGATGGAGGTACCGTAACTGGTGCGATAAAAAGAGGTGGGGGAGCTGGAGGGAGGGGAACATTAGGAGGAGCAAGAACAGCAGGAACACCAACAGGTGGAGCAGGAATAACAGGAGGAAGAGGCAAAGCAGCAGGAAGAGGAACATACAGAGGTGGCGCAGAAGCACCAGGCCTTCGTTCATTTAATAATTTGTCAATAAACTCATCAGAAACATGAAGATCTTTAGAAGGATAGATTTTCTGAATACCGAGTGAAAAAGCCCTATCCATATTTTTAGTCGCGTCAGACTGTTTGTCCTGATCATATAACAACGCTTTTTCAGCGTTCGTTTTATGACGGCGCGCATGTTTCTCTCTACTCTTAAGTTGTTGCAACGCTTCTTTTTTCCAATTCTGCAAGACATCAAATGCTGCAGGTCTAGCCTTTTTCTTTAATAGAATTGACTCTAAATACTCAATACGAGGGATTTCAAAACTACCATTGATTGGCCACTGAAGTTCGGAGGCATGTCTGGTTTGTCTGTGCCAAATGTTATTAAATACTATACTTCCAATGCCATGCTTACAGTACATAGTACATGCCGGTGACCCCTCCTGTGGTGCCGGACGGCTAAATTCCAAAGATTGTCTATCACTGCGGAATAATGCCCTAAAGCAGGTAGACAATTTCCCAGGCATATCTCAAATTCTTGGTGTTACCTGGTCAATAATTGTGTCTGCAGATACAATGTGCCAAAATTCAAATTGTCAGGATTAAATTAAGAATCAGGTCACGACTCACCTGACCAAACCTAAGGAGGTCCGATCGGATTTCAAAGAATCTTACCTAACTAATCTTACCTCATGTATGGTGATTTCGACAAATCTGCCCGCCTCGATAAGTGGACCCTCGTCAAGATGCCGTCTCGGACCACACACTTATCGTCCAAGGATCGGGTCATGCAGCGCTGCTGAGGTGTCGCATCTCGTTCAGTGGGGCCCCTTATGTGACACCGTCCGATCCCGGTCCGATAGCGTGCGTCAACCTTCAACAATCCGGCATCAATCTTGAGGGTCCCTATTCGGGCGCCAACTGTGAAAATAAAATCAAAATATCGAGGCTGAGTACCCCAAAAGGAAATACACCGAACACGGGTTACAAAGGAACATACAAAGTACTTTATTTCATAATGAATACAGTTACAAGAAACAGAGCAAAATTAGATAGCTATCGGCCCTCAGTACAACACAACGAACTCCAGCGTGGTTCAGTGTGTTCAGTGAGAGACGTTGTACATTAGAATGCATTTGCTTTTTATACACTTGGTGGGTACGATGTCCAGCCCCACTTCGGGTTAATATTCCACTTAAAACATCACCAATCTAGGGTTCGTGCCAAGTCTCGAACAACCGCATATAACTGGTTTGCCTTTAATACATGTATCAACAAGCCTATGCAATAACTGTGTATTCTAAGATTTTCCATGCAGGCCTTCTCAAACATTAATACAATGTAGTTAAACAGATGTTCTACGTTCAGTATTTGAATACATTGTGTCAACATATGCTCGTGGATTAGTTTCATTGCACGAGTAATCCTTCTACACACAGGTCAACGAAGGACAAGGTCTCAGTTCACGACGTCAACAAGTGGCCTGCAGGCAAGTTACATATTAGCTATGTACAGAGGTCAAGACGGCCATGTTGTATTCTGGAATGACATTGTCCACCATTTTAACTCACAGGGTGACTTTTACAAAGCGAATACTAAAATGGCGGATTGACCTAAAATGGCGGCTTGCATTGATTTAAGGTCAGGACCTTGCAACACGGATTCTTTTGCAAGCGACTTTCGAGCAGCTTGGCGTAGGCCAATATTCATATATTTATTGCAATAGGAGGCACGATATGATTTCTCTTTTGACACCTGGGTGGCCAGTACCTTCCGGGGTACCGATGATGGCAGGGGTGTTCAGACTGGACAGCCTGCTGGGGCCAGCACTGGGCCAAACCCACGCGCTTCTTGCCGCGGTCAGCCCTTCTCCTGGCGCACACTGGTATTGGGCTTCACTGGTACTTCCTCACTTGTCCCTCTCAGCGGGCACACGAGCACTCCAAATGGAGCCGCTACCCCTGGGGCAGACAGTCAAAATGCAGGCACCAGGATGGATTGTCTGGGATACCCTTCTACCACTACTGTTGTCCCGTTGGCTTCCTGTGCATGCAAGGAGCAGGCAGCCTGATTGTTCTTCCTTCTTCACCGCCGTGGCCTGGTTCATTTGGCCACTCCCCTTTTCGTGAGCGAGGTGGAGATGGCCCGACCCGCTTCCTTTGTTCCCTGCAGTGCTAGGGACACATGCAGGCCGTAAGCGGGTGTAGCACTAAATGGAGGGTGTCCCCTGCTACACTGGCAAGAAGGGGAAGCAATTCACAATAGAAGACAGTGGTCAAGCCAGCGGATATGAAACTCAGTTCACTTAAAAGGACATGGAGTCATCAATAGCATGAGAACAGGAACCCTCAGTCATCGCCGCAGATCAGCCCATACAGACCACAGTAAAGACTTTACAAAGAAAGAAGAATACATTTTATTTATTTCAATCAAATTACATTAAAAAGTTATTAAATCATTTGAAATTCACACGAGGAATTAATATACAGAAATATAAAGTGCAATGTGTAATAAAAAGTGCTAGTCATAAAAGGAGGTTATGGACAATTCAATGCCTCATGGCCAAACAGGGGAAGAATGACAATAATCCCTCAGGTGGATATTCAGTTGCCAAAATCAGCATTATCCATTGGGGAAAAAAATGCAATCTCACCAACGGAAAGAGCCAAGACAACTGGGCCAAAGTGGATATAGCAATTGAATTCAGTTAATAAATTGATAAGCTTAACCCATCACATAGGCGAAAGAAAAAATGGAACAGTAATTTAGTCCTAAATAAAGCAGTCCAATAGTGTGAAAACACTACAAAAAACCTCACAATCATAAAACCATGCACACAAAGTCTACCATAGGATGCTGTACGTCAACTACTGTAGTGGCATGCACAAATTCACATACAAACATATAGAAAAAATGTAATGAGCATGACACCAAAGCAAAGTAGTTTTGATGGAAGAAACATCTAACTAGATTGCAGATGATGTCCATCTTCATCAGGACGTAGCATTCTCATATGCATATTCTTGAAAGTTTGTCTATGATTTGTTTTAAAGACGAATGTACAAATTGGTGAATGTTAAAAACATTAAAGACGGTGTCACATAAATAGTGATTCTACCTGAAAATAGAAGAAGAAAAGAAAGCAAACATATAAACAATACTGATCGTCTGTACATATAAAGCGAGTGATCTGAGGTTCAACCCAAGGGAACCCCTCCCATGCCAGTCAGATCAAACATGTCAAGTAACTGAGGGGGGAGAACATTTAATTACCATAATCTCAACTGCTGAAAGGGCAAAGGATCCGGAGGCCTGTCTAAAAAAGTCCAGGAGGTTACAATCCGGCCATGCCAGCAAAAAGATCACAAGTAAATTGGATCTGAAAATTAAAACATAATGGATTTACAAAAACTGAAAGCTAAAAAATGGCCACATATTGGTCATTAAAATAATCTGAATTCAAGAAAGACCTAGTGAAAGAATAAGGGAACCATATACACCAAGTGAAAGAAAGGTTCAGTGGAAAACAAGTCATAATGAATAATAAAAATGAAATGAGATTGGAGACAAAAAAAGCCGGAAAATGTTAAAGGAAAAAGTAGAAAAGGAGTTTAAGAAAAACACATAATTGTATAATAAGGATATTATAAGGTCCAAAGAAAAGAATCAGAGTAAAGCTAGACACAACTCCTGACCAAAAATGCCCTGTCAAGTTGTTAATGTGCCACCTTCAAGTGGCATGCCAACTAAAGTAAATGCAACCAACAATTGCTCACCTTAAAGCTAAATAGAATCCGATTTAGCCAGATTTAGCCAGCGGCACAAGCACCTGTCCTTGTTTTTCAGTAATGCCTAGGAGTTAGAATCGGGTTTCTAAATCTCCATGGACTCCCAATAGGGTAATTCACAGGATGTCAACCAGTGTGAGTCTTTATCTAATGAATAATAAAGTAAGACAAAATGCATAAGTAAAGTGTCCAGAGTAGACATAAAGTCTACAGACAAGGTAATAACTTCACGAGATTTGGTAAGAGTCACGTAGGACTCAACTGGAAAGTGCTGCAGCAGCATCACTAATGCACCCACCCACAGGAAAAACCTGTGTCATCTCACAGTTAAACATATGCATGATCAGTGTGGAGACTTGCACAAAAAGGACTTGTTCCGCCCGCGAGAAAGGCTTGTGTCATCTTGCAATGGAACTGAGTCAAATCAACATGAAACCCCGCACGAGAAAGTCTTGTGAATTGCCTAGTTTTCAATCTAAACTCCAGCAGTAAAGAGACCGCCCATGCTCAGCGTGTTCTAACTCTAACAGCTTACCTGAATCGGACGTCTACAAGCGAACGGCAAAGCAAAGCTGGTCAGGTTAATCAGGCTGCCGCCATACGAGTGTGGCTCTATTTAAATCAAAATGGGGGCGTGGCTAATAGGACGTAACATGCGATCCAAGAAATGGAAACAGCACGGACGTATCAAGTCTAAAGTCACGTGCCTCAAAAACGGCTAGAGGAGTTGATAACTACTAAAGACAAAAGGGCGTGGCTATAGAAACTTGCTGGATCAGCGATGGTGGCCCAAGGTATACGGCAGAAATAAAGTCACGTGTAACTAAAAGCACAAGTAATCCCTAAAAGGTAAGAAAAATGAATAAAATAAAAGGAAATAAAATAAGGTGAAAACCTAAAGACCAAGAATGAGACTGCTTTACCCCTTGAGTGCACCAGGCACCAAGCAAACCAAGCATATTCTATTTAGAGTAAACGGAAACATCATATAGCTAAACATCTCGTATATCCACACATATGTTTATATACACACATATGTGTATACAAATACATATATACACATGTGTGTACCAGTGAATCACTGGTCACCGAACGATGGAAAAAGGCAAAGGTGGCAGAAAACGGTGGGAACAACGGGTGGAAATGATGGTACCTACAAATGGCCATATAGTTAAAAGGGCTGTTTATTAAATAGCGTATGCCACTCTTCTTGGCCATTCAAGCCCACTATATGGCTCTGTGTATTATATATCCACCATTGTTCTCGTGCGGATAATTTGGTGGCTACGGCATAATGGTCTGGCCCCATAACCCGTTCAATGCACCACCAGTGTAAATCATCACACCCATGTTGGCATTCAATCAAATGCGCAACTAGGGGGGACGAAAGATTGCGAGTCCTTATTCTTGATTTATGCTCCGTGATCCTCAATTTAATTGGTCTAGATGTTTTCCCAATATATGTCTTATTGCATGGGCACGTTACAGCATAGACCACATTTTTAGAATTGCACGTAGTGTGGTCCCTGAGCTTCCAGTCTCTATGGTTGATGGTAATAATTTTTGAAGCTGTGGTAGAGACACACTGACAGCAATTGCCACACGGATAATTGCCAGTAACTTTTTCCATGCCCCACATTTCAGTGATGGTTTTGGGTGCTTGAGTAGCTTGCAATCTATCAGCCTGCGATAACCAACTTTTCAAGTTCTTACCTTTTTTGAAAGCATACATAGGTTGTTCCAAATTAGGCATGTTCATTGGTAGCAAATGCCAATGTTTGGCAATTGCTTTCTTAATTTTAGCATGGTGGGTACTGTACAATAGTGTTGCGATCTGTCGTTTTACGAAACAGATCAACCGTAATAACACCATCCTTAGTTTTCAGTTCAAGGTATAGACACGCAATGGATGTGCTGTTGACAGACATAGTGAACTTAAGATGATCATTCAGCAAATTAATCCAAGCAAAGAATAATAAACCCGTAAGCGGGTGTAGGCCACACCCCACTTTGTCTCTGTAGAAATGATGGGGAGTGCACGCCACCCCTTCTAGGCACACTGCGGGCGAGTTGAGCAGATGCCCATCACCCGTTCCAGGTTTTTTTTTCTTTTTTTTTCTAGCCCGAACATATTCACCCGTCGGCGGCCCGGGCCCAGTGGGTGTGCTCCCTGCTCCGATGAAGTGCGCAGGTGAATCACAGGCCGGAGCTCTAGTCTCTGCCCCCTTCCTTTGTTCTCGGCCTGGGCTCCACGCGGCTCATGCCGCAGGCCGAACCTCTCTGGCTCGGCAGATATGTGCTCCCCTTTCTTTCCGGGCAGGGCGGCCGCTCCACCTCAGCGCCGTCGCGGGCACCAGGCGACCAGTGTAGCAACACCCCCGCAGGTCCCTGGGCCACCCGCGACGCTGCTGCCACCATGTGCTTCCGCCACACAGCCGCCGACTGCGGCCGCGTGCGCAGGTCCTTTAATCCGCCAGCCGCGAGTGCCAGCAGGCGGGCGCAACTTCCTCGTCGCCAATGTTGTGGGCTCCCCCCGGATCACCGGGGTGGGCCAGTCCAGATGTCGGGAACTCCCGACGGGGCTCCAGGAGCTGCGCTCACGCAGCTCGATATGTGCAGGGATCACCCCACACAGTCCGGTTCACCGGACTACCGACATGTGCTGGGGCACCCAGCACAATGGAGGCACGGACCTGGGGTCACCCAGGCTGCACCACACCAAGAAGGCCACGATCACGTGGCAAACCCCGGCCCCCAAAGAATCACACGCAGACACGAGTTGCCGCTTCCTGCGACTCTGCCGCTCTGGTCCGTGCGTGCCAGCAGAGTCCCTTTTATTGCAGAGGCGTCATGACGAGGGCATGACGCTCTCTGCCCAAAAGAACTAGACCAACACACCACATCTAATACAACTTTTTTTCTTGCATTTGCGAGAGGAAGTGCCAGATGAATGAAAGCAACATATGTGGTTGAAGATTGGTATGTGTGCAAACATAGCACTGCTGGGCTGGCAGTGAGGATTTCTTTCAGGAAATGTACAGAAGAAAGGAGGGGGGCCTGAAGCACCTGCAGCACCCCTACTTCCAGCGCGCCACTGCAATAGTACTGATGTGAGTAGCAATAGTGTGTCGTTGTATTGGTCGAGCGCTGAAGAGGTTCAGAATAGCTCTGCCATTAATTCCCTGCTGTTACATGACGCCTCAAGCAGTAGCCGCATACGCGGGATGACTAACAGTAGTGATGAGGTTCAGTAGTTGACACACTAGAGAAAAGTTATAAAAAGCTGAGGAATGCGGAACTACGCAAACAAAAAACAGCTCGACCTGCAGCAGGAAGCTTAGCTGTGCTTCCTCGTGTCCATGTGCTACCTGCGTCACGAACTTCGCAGAGATAAGCAGCAAACAGCAGGTTGCGATAGGCTGATCCGGCCATGGTGGAATGCGTGCTACATACCTCAAGTGAAAAGTACACCCCTCCACAGAAGGCCAAGGAGAGTCCAGCACAACCGGAACATCCTGCAGGTAGTGTGTCATCAGGCCGAACCCAGGTGCTGAGGCTGCTCTGCCATTGGACTGCTGATCCCGGACATACAAGAGCTCCCTCAAGAGCATTTGCTAGGGCCAATCACGGAAGGGCATGCACTGCAACCAAACATCCTGGAATGGGGGAGCCTACCAGGCAATGTGTACAAAAGCCCTAGGAAATGGAGGGGCAGAGCTGACCCAGCACTGCCACAGGAGCCATCTTTGGCCCATAACCTTTCATACTTGGATTAGGACCTCTGACGGCTTTGTCACATGCAAAGGCCTTTAGCAAGGGATTTAACCCCTTAACCATCTCACTGAACGTGGATTCTGGAACCTACAAGAAAAATAATATTTGATGTTTTCTATAGCACAAACTCCAACTTTCTTGCCGTTTCATAGCGCTGTAAATAACAGATGCCCTATTACCCAATTTACAGTACTCGGTTTATTGACATCAGAAGGATGAAGGGCTGAGTCGGGAGCGGGAATAGCATCTGTGAAGTACAGCCGCATAGCTCTCAACCCTTCAAGCCCAAAGAGCAGGTGACCATACACTTCATTCTTGTGGGTGAGAGTCCATTGAAGTAAATGGACACATGAGGAACTTGACGAGTGGGTGAACACTTTCCCTGGCAGGTGACACCTGCCAAAACCGTGTGATTGAGAGGTATGCAGGCTGGCCCATTATCACCCCGACGGACTTTACTACATGAGTTATCCTCCTGGGAACAACCCGGACTGCCTGTACAAAGCCTTTGCTTGTGATATGATATGGCATTTATAACGCACCTATACACAAGTGTTTCTAGGCGCGACAAGACAAGGAGGAGGCAAAAGGGGAGGACAAAAAAATTATCTTACTAGGCATTGTGTCATTCAGATCATGCAAGTGCAGGGAAGTGGGAGGGGAGAAGTGCCAGAGGGGCGGGGGGATGGGAGAAGAACAGGTACATAATAAGTGAGGCCAGCAGGTGGCTCATAAGCGCAGGTAACTAAAAAGTGCTGCCAGCAGGTGGTTAATAAGTGCAGAGAAAGGTACTGTAGGGTTACAGGTACAGACCCTAAGCGTTGGGGGAGCCCAGAGGCAGTGCGAGGGCAAGTGGATAAGCAGGAGCCTGGGCCCAAGTTCAGAGGGTAGCCAGGTGACCAGTGCACGGAGCAGTCAGGTCAGGGACATCAGCAGGGGAGACGAAGAGAGAAAGCTGAAGTGAAAAGGAAGGTCTTGAGTTGCTTCCTGAACCAAAGGTGGTTCTGCTCAAGTTTGAGAGTGGCAGGGAGGCTGTTCCAGATGGAGGCCCCAGCCAAGGAGAGAGATATACCCCCCACTCTCTGCTTGGAGAAGCGTCTGACCCTCAGAGAGTTGAAGGTAGATGAGCAGAGAGCTCGAGAAGGAAGATGTTTAGGAAAAGAAAGTTGGAGGTAGAGAGGTTCCAGGCCCCAGGAAGTCTTGTGAACGATGCAAAGGGTCTTACTTGATCCTTGCATCCACAGGGAGCCAGTGGAGCGATTTCAAGCTGGAGAGATACGATCCGTGTGCTTGAGGCCAAGGACAGGTCTCACAGTCCTGTTCTGGATAAGTTGTAGAGGTCAAAGAGTAGAGGCAGGCAGATTTAGAAAGCGGCTGTTGCAGTAGTCCAGCTTAGAGAGGACCCAGGGCTCTGGAGACAGTGAACTTCTGGGGGAAAGTGAGAAAAGGAAGAGTACCTCTGAAGAGGTGCAGATGATAGTTGGACTTCTTAGAGACGTCAAAGATGTGAAGAGAGAAGGAGAGATGACACCAAGGTTCTAAGCCCCACAAGAAGAAGGAAAAGGGCCCAGGATGGACAGCCAGAGAGAGAAAGGAAAGGGGGTAAGAGGTGTCCTAATGAGGAGGTTCTTGGTCTTACTGGCATTAAAGCAGAGATCATTGGTGGCACACCACTCCTGAATTGCGACCAGACAGTCTACTATGAGAGAAGGAGCAGAGGTGGCTGAGGGTAGCCTGAAGGAGAACTGGGTGTCATCCACATTACACTGAAAGTTGGAGCAGAAAGAAGCGATTCAGTGGGCAAGAGGTGCCAGGTAGTGATTGAAAAGCCAGGGAGAAAGGTTACACCCCTGGGGAACACAACAAGTAAAGAGAGAGGTGGAAGAGAGAAAGGACCCCAGTTGGACCAGGGAGGGTCGGTCAGTGAGAAAAGGGATCAACCAGGCCAATGCCTGATCAGTGATACCCAGGTTGTCTCAGAGATGGTTGAGCAGGATGGTATGCTTGACCGTATCAAAAAGAGAGGCGAATGAGGAAAGAAGGACGATTAGAGTCAAGGTTGGAGAGAAGGTCTTTATACAACCTCTACATACAAAATATATCTGCTATAACATTGTGCATCCGAGCACTGTGCCTGGCCTCTACTTCCCACTCTTACTCTTAGACTGAATCAATCACTACCCCGAGCTGGCGGTGTGCTCTGGCACCCAGCCTGAGCACTCAGCCCTCACTGCCCATATAAAGCCATTGCTGCATACGTCCTGTACATGCAAAGGTCTCTTCTATAATATTTTGGATTGCCGTTACTCAATCACTACCCAGAGATGGCTGGCATAGGGAGTGTAAGGGGGCCGGCTATAAATTGGTCTATTTACCTAGAGCCATGCTGGATCTAGACACCCCTGGTGGCCTTCTGGCATTACTTTCCTCCAACCCTCAGAGCTCCACTCAGCTCACCTTGCCTGCTCAAGATTCCATACCTCCATTGCAGATCTCTTTAATTCTTGACCCATACCGAGGCTCCAGCTATTGGGAGGAATGGATTTTGTCCCCTTTCCATTGCCACTGGTTCAAGTGGTAAGAATTCATGTGTCAAATTCTCAAATACACAGGGAGCTTCCTTCACTCTTCAATCGGCTCAGCCAACTAACCACAATAGTCTTTGACCAGCAAAAGGACATAATGTTCATCTCCAATATTTCTGCCACCCACTTTGTAACTACTAGAGGATTGCGAGCAGTGGAATGCTGTTTTTAACCTTACACCTTTCTCCTTTAAAAGTGGCAGCATCATCTCACAAATGTTTTGTAAGAATTTAATGTGTCTGGTGTTATCCGGTGCACCTGACTGTCAACTTTGGTGATATTTACGGTTACCAGTCAAATGGTCGAAAACATTTGGTCGACAGACAATTTGGTCGACACCGTTTGGTCGAATGCCAAATGGTCGAATTTTTTTTTTTTTTTTTTTTTACCCATTTTTTGGGTTTTTTTGGGGGGTCCCCTCCCCGACCCCCTTTTTTTTCTTTTTTATTTTTTTTCCCCACACGAAAACCCACAAAACACATATATATATAAAAAAAAAAAAAATTCGACCATTTGGCATTCGACCAAATGGTGTCGACCAAATTGCAGTCGACCAGTTGGACACCGATATTTACAAGTGCAAAAGTATGAATAAAGGCTGGTTATGCACAAATAATGTGTGAAGGAGGACCAGGAGACACAGCAAAAATTAGGGACATGCTGGGCTCACTGTGGGTGTTATGTTAGGTTATTGATCCGATTATTTACTGGTAATATTAATGACTCCTTGTCCTGCTCTTCCTCGTCACAGTACTTATTTATGCAGCCGTACCTGAGTTTGGAGTATGGTGGATGGTAACAAACAATTATTAAAGGCACATCTGACCTGTGTCTATGTGTCATACATAAACCAGCTCTGGGAGCCCAGGCCAGGTGTGTAAGGGCTGTATGTATTCTAGTTAGACAGTCTGTCCCTGTTACTGGTAAGTAAAAATATCACAGTGTAACAAAAACCCTGGGCAAGGGGAAGAAACACTTGCCCCTAGATGTGTGGCACAGCGTATCATCATTAGCGCAGGCGGTTGAGCCATGACTTGAGTGTGATAGTATGCATGCCCACATCTTTACAATAAGTAACTTAGATAGATCCCTGCATCGGTTGTCTACAATGCATCCTGCCTGACACCATTAGCAGTCATATTTATTGTGGAATAGTTAGAAACCTAGAAGCATAGATTTGTATCCAAACCATCCTGTTACTTTTTAATAAAGGTGTTGAACTGCACTTGTGTCTCTTGAGTATTCTCTTGGTCCTTCATCACAGGATACTAGGGTCACCTCATTTCCAACAGCCCCTTGCCAGCAGGGGTTTCATTGCCTGCTTTTGTCTTATAGACATGAGTCTGGTACTAGTGTTTTAGGTCCTCCAATAACTTGCCCCATTCTTGTTCCTCCATCAATACTTTCACTAAGAGCACTCTAATCAATTAGGGAAACAAGAACACAGTAATCCCCTGCACAGTGTAAACTCACCGTTCATGAAAAGCTACACTTGAAACAGCGAGTACAAGGCAATACTAGTAGGTTAGGTGGCAAACGAAGCAGCTTCAACCAAACCTTTTCTTCTGCTGTCTCTAGTTGTGCCTCCAAGCAGTTTTTAATTTGTTCCAGCGTTTGCCAGGTTCAGCCCTGGCACATCATTTATAGCCGGGGTTGAGCAAAAACACTTCTGAATTTGCATTCGTGAGCTCTGGATCTGTCTCCTGCTGACTCCCACTCATGCCCCTCCCTCCCTTCTTGAGTTTGCAGTCAGAGAGGGTCTGCAGTTCTGCTCCGGTTTGCCTCGCAGCAGTAAATTTAGTGAGAAAAGATTTACATCATGCTGGACTCAGCTGTATCTGAGTGCAGACATTTAATTCGAAAGTCGGCGCCCAAGATCACAGGGACAAAGAGGTTTCAGAAGTGTGAAAGGAGAGGAGAGAGATTATGTACTGTGGAGCTATATGGGGTAATATGAAGGACAGGACCTGCGTTTCCAGCAGTTGTTCACTGGTGGCGAACTTTGCTATTTGAGCATATGTTCCTTCTGAGAAAAAAACTTTACAGAACCAATTCTTATATAAAAGTGTGCATGATGACCCCGATGAAGGCGTAGGTCTTTGATGGAATGTAATTGACATAGCCGAAACTTGAGTTGGCCAAGCATTCTGCTTTTTTTCTATTTGGTATTTTACTGGTTGGACTTAAGCTCCCTATTTGATGCATACTGTTGATGGAATGTAATTGACATAGCCGAAACTTGAGTTGGCCAAGCATTCTGCTTTTTTTCTATTTGGTATTTTACTGGTTGGACTTAAGCTCCCTATTTGATGCATTGTGCATCAGGGGCAGTCATTTCTTAAGCATTTAGCTATTGATAAAGAGAAGCAAATGAAAGCCAGGATTTACCATTGTGCGTCTTATTTGTCAATTTTATGGTATAGGAATTGTTTTTTAGTTGTAGTAATTTTTTGGGAGGTGAATATGTGAAGATGCAATTGAAGAGAGGGTGAGGTATTCAAGTTGTTCGTGACAGAAAGCAAAGTGACCATTTCAAGTGTTTATATTGAGGTATATGTGTTCAAGGATTTGTTGTATTTCTTTATGTTTACATTTCCTGAAAATGGTGTGTTGTAGACCATTTTGCGCAGTTGTCGTTATTTTTTGTACATTTATTACTGTATTGTCATAGAACGGAATACATTTTTTTTCTGATTAAATACAAAAATATTTTGCAAGGGCCATTGATTTTGTCGATTGACTGCTCGGGGCTCCCAACAGGGACTTTAATGACCGTGATGCACTCTTGCCCCCTTAACAACTTCCTCCATCCTCTGTTTTCTGCAGCCTGGCAGACAATAAACAATTTCTTCTAAAAGGATTGAGCCAGGGCCTCACTTCCTTCAGCAGAACCATGGCACGATATGTGTAATGGTGCTAACAATTACCCTTAATACATTTTCTAAACAATTTGCTAATGTATAGTTACAAATAAATGACATGAGGATGCTTTTTACCATGTTTTTCAGAGTTCCATACAGTAAAAGGATTACCGAAATGAAATTCCTCAGGTTTACATATGGCCATTACTTTGACATTTTTGCTTTAAGAAAATGAGTTCAAAGCCATATAAGGTTGTTTGCATATGTGTTATGAGAGCTTTTTGTTAACATTTTTGATGTGTCCACGTGTGCTCTATTGCTGTAAATAGGAAAAGACCAGCTAAGAATCTGCAACTCTTATTTAAATGTTCATCCACGACTGGATAACTGAATGATTTAATTTAGCAATCCGGGAGGACAAGTTGACCAATATAATGATGGTGTGGGGTTTGCAGAGGACTCAAATGTATGAAGGGATGTTCGGAAAGGTCGAAACACTTGTTGGCAGGCAGGAGCACAGCAATCACCGATAAAAAATTAAACAGGGACTTGAAAGTGAAGAGTTTACTGAGATCTCTTATTTGCAAGAATCAGAAACAATCACGGTTGTTAATCAAAAGACTGTATATTGTAAAAATGTGAATATTTGTCTTTGCGCAGTGGATAAGCCAGTGTTCTGTAGGATGTGAGGAGGTTTGCAGGCACCTGATGCATAAAGGGAGCTCTGCAGAGGACCATGATGTTGTGGCTATTCTAGGGGAAGGTAGCCCATATTGTTACCTTTATTTGTGGCAGTCTGGTAGCAGAAGGAAATAATGTGGGGCGTTTGCAGAGGACCTAGATGCATGCAGGGAACACTGCAGAGGCTCATGCTGTGGCTACTTCATGTGAGGGAGCAGGCATTGCCAAGGCCCATATTGTGACTATTAAATGTGGTAGTCTGGGAGCACAACAAGTGGGCAGATTTACATAGGACCTTAATGCATGGAGCAAGCACTGCAGAAGCCCATGCTGTGGCTATGTTACAATGGGGAAGATTGAATTGCCAAAATCAATGAAGTGCCTATTCTACATGAAGAGTGAATGTACTGCTGCGCCACATGTTATGCCTGTTAGATTACAGGGATACCCGCACCGAGAAGCCCCAGTCTATGCACGTTCCTTACAAGCAGAACTTGAACTGCAACTGCTTATACCACTGTGTCTGTTCTATATGAGCGGAGCATAGGCTGCATAGGCCCATGCTCTGATTGTTTTACAGGAAAGGATCAGGCACTACAAAAGCCCATACTGTGAAGAATATTATGTGTGGTGCGATTGCTCTCCTGAGGCCCATTCTGCGCCTGTTTTACTTGCGCAGAGCTTACACTTGGGACACACATGCAGTTTTACATAATGGGACCTTTCACTGCTGAAGCCGTTCCTATTGACAGTTCTTTGTGACTGGAGTTTGAACGGCTAAGGGCAATATCTGAGGGAAGGTTGCACTGCTGAAACCAATCTGCAACCATTCTCTGTAATCGAAGCGTGCACTGCTCAGTCCCATGCAGTGCCTATTTATTTATTTGAAAGCTTGCACTGCTGCTTACAGGTTCTCTAATGAAGAAGGTTAGCTTACACCAGTGCAGCCCACAAGGCCCTCTTCTATTTGAGGGAAGGCTTCACTGCTGAGGCTGATGATGATTTCTTATGTGCAGGAGAAGCTTGCACTACTGAAGTTCATGGTTACTTGTTTGAGAGGGAAACACTCACTTCTGCAGCTCATGCTGACATACACTATTTAAAATAACATGCAGTGCTGCGGCCCATTCTGTACCCGATCTGTTTGAGGATATGTCCTTCTACTGAGGCCTATCGTGACGTTCTCTGTGAGAAAAGTTCATGATGACCCATTCCGCGCGCGCGCGCGTGTGTGTGTGTGTGTGTGAAACTGTAATGCTGTAGCTGTTATGCTTACGTTACTGTTGCACATGATGTGACTAGTTGTTTTGTCATTAAAACCTGCAGTGTGCTGGCCGTAATGTGCCTGTTCTGTGTGCGAGCGAAAAATGTGCGCTTATGCCCTACCATACACACTGAGGTCACCGCAACATACCTTGAACAAATGTTCAAACTGCTTTAGGTGTGAAATGGACAGCCAGGCTCACCCCACCACCCCCCACCCCTACAAAAGTCAACTGTCACAGCTTCCACCACCCCATTCACACACGTGTCAGGCAGGATTTAGGCTGATCACATTAGCTATCAAGGAAGAACACAACAGGTCAAGCTGAACATTTCTGTGTGAAGTGAGAGAATCATTCAAATTCTTGCACTGCTGTTGAATGTGTTCTACATGTGTGAGACATCCAGATTGGTGATGCCCATAATATGCCTGGTCTATGCAGATTGATCTGCTGTACCTGCAACTTTACCTATTATTTGTGAAGAAAGCTTGCATTGCTGCTGGCTGGATGAGTTCTACATGTGTGAGAAGCTGGTGTTGCTGAGGCCCATGCTGTGCCTGTTCTATGCAGATTGATCTGCTGTACCTGCAACTTTACCTATTATTTGTGAAGAAAGCTTGCATTGCTGCTGGATGAGTTCTACATGTGTGAGAAGCCGGTGTTGCTGAGGCCCATGCTGTGCCTGTTCTATGCAGATTGATCTGCTGCACCTGCAACTTTACCTGTTATTTGTGAAGGAAGATTGCAAACTGCTCTGTTTTATGTGCATGTGACCCTTTCTATGCTACCTGGTTCTCTACATAGGAGTTTGCATTTATGTTGCCCGTACTGCATTTGTTTTATATTCCCTTCATAAGTGCTAGTAAAACCTATATCCACGTAGCTTTTTCTTTAGAAAATTATACTGCAAAAAATCATTATACCCATATTTCCATATTTTTTCATGAATCTGAAACCCCCTCAAAACCTCCTGTAAGAAGAGAGTCTTGCTCTCTTCACTCGCTCATGCGATTTACACCTCCATTTTTTCAAGTTCAACAGTTGTCACTGCCTTTACTATGATAACAATGGTTATTCTTTTCTCAAATACCCAAGTTTCCAAGCTCCAATGTGTTCAACACCTTCCTGACCTCTTGTAGGTAGAGTCGTATAAAGCACTGGTGGCCAAGAAAGGAAACTGTTGAGCCCTTGCATTTTTTTTTACACTGACTACAGCTCTGCATCATTAAGCCAAGTGGTGCATGTGATGAGTCCAATGGACTCATCACTGTTTTCGTGGCAGTGACTTCCTCCCATGTGGACAGGGGATGGCAGCTGCTACCTGATCCTGACCCTGGGGGCGGCTATTTGAGGGAGGATCAAATGGGAGGAGACAACCACCGCGCAAGTTGGTGATTATCGCACAAAATGTGGTATTCCCTACTTTCCCCTAAGAGAAGACATGGAAATCCAGGCGGTTACTCACGAACGCAATGCACGCATACTGGTGTGGCAAGAAGTGAGGAGAGGCGCAGCAGGAACACTTGAAGGACAGTGGAAGCACTGGGAGTCGTGGAGGAGCTCCTTGAGGTACGGTCCTGCAGAGAGGCAGTGTTCTCTGGTCCAGGCCACAGATGAAAGCCAGCAAGTGATCGCAGAGTGGCAGGAAATGCTGGGGGGAATGTCCACACAGTGTGAGAAGCAAAACCAGTGAGTAAGCTTCATCACAGAGGCACGCCAAGAGTAAGAGAGGCTGGAAACTACCGGTAAATCCACCCGAAACCTTTGTGGGCCCCGGGGTATACCAGCATGCATGCAACCGAGTGACTGAATGGTATGAGATTGTTAATAAAGACACTACTCAAAAGTGGCTTGAATGCAGAAAAAAACCTAACACCAATTCAATATCCAATAAGAAGAATATTTGAATGCAGCCAAGACAAAGTGCAGCAGCAAACCCCAAGCAAGTACAGACGTATGAGATGCCAGTGTGGGGAAAACTGAAGCAAGTGTTACCATAGGCAAATACACAGAGCACCTCAGGGTATATATATGCTACTGTGGTATAGTGAAAAGAATAGTGGCACAAATAAGAAGTCCTAGCAGGCAAGTACACCAGGCAGCTGACATTGTGAGAAGATACCTGGCTGGGGAGTATAGCAGGGAATTGAAGAAGCCCATGAAAGTAGTCCTGGCAGGCAAGTATACCAGGCACCTGAAGTTGTATAAGGATTCTGACATTGTGGGAAGATACCTGGCAGGGGAGTATACCAGGGGATATAAGAAGCCCAGGAAAGAAGTCATGGCAGGCAAGTATACCAGGCACCTGAAGTTGGTTAAAGATGATGACATTGTGGGAAGATACCTGGCAGAGAAGAATACCAGATGATCTGCTAAAAAACCTATAGAAGGATTCCTGGCAGGCAGTTTTATACCAGCACAACATAAGTTCCCACAGTACGGCCAGATAAGGTGTTTTGTGAATCAAAATTGGGAGTTCAATCAATGGTGTTCAAACCTTGATGAACAGGCTGAACAATAAAGGGCCAAGGATGCAGCCTTGTTTAAATCCACTGTCAATGTACATATATTCAGTGCATGTCCGTCTGTTCCTGCTGCTAAAACTCTGTCCCAATGGGTACATCTGTCGTTCCTTGCTAATGTTGGAAAGGGTACGTTCGTCCCAAACCCCCAAGCGTTTTCAGATGTGGTAGAGGCCTGGAAGTGTGCAGTAGTGGCTTTGAGAGTCTACAGGGAGGTTACAGGGAGGTTACAGGGGGAGTGGGTGTCACCAGGGGCTATAGTGCAGGAGGGTGGTGTATGCTTTAGCTTTAAAATACATTGGGACTTACATATTAGCAGTCATATTGAAATTGAGGCCTAGCTTTGCACTGCAGTCAGATTCGCAGACTGAGCCACACACATGGAAATAATTGTATGCATGCAGGAATAGGGAATAGGTTGTAGCATGGTCACCGGTGAGAAAGGCCAGAGCTGCAGAGATTCATAGACCTTTCATTGCCTCATGTTGCCAGCATTCTTATCTCAGAAGGAGTGCATTCCTGCAAGGCTACAAGCGGTTTGAGAGCTCTCTGCGTAAAGTGATCCCACGAGAAGAAGGGCACAAGCCTCTGACCTTCCCTGTCCTAGCTCTAAGTAAAAGCACCCAGATGCCCCTGTCCCAAGCCCCCCAGCATTCCAATGTACAGTCAGTCCCAGACCACCGACCATAAAACTGTTAAATCCCCAATCGATCAGAAAGGATCAGAAAGCAGGGACCAGTTGCCTTCACCAGAGTCCACGTGATTTGTGCTGAAAGGTGCCGGGAGGGGTAAAACAACATAGCCAAAACCAGGGTGGGGAACTTTGGATGGGAACCGACGTGCCTGGAACCGAGCTAGTGTGTGCGATGCAATGACCTTGAAGTATCCTCTTAGCTCTTGTCTGAAGTACCAGGTGGACATTAGGTTAGAGATAGAGCCTGCATTGTTTTTCTTCACGTAATCACCAATTGGGTGTAGCTTCATGCAAGATGGCACGCAAGGAGGAACCCACGTAGAAGAAGATGGACAGACGGACTGGGACCAACAGCCTGGTATCCCTCATGAAGTAGGTACCCTATGTATAGGGTTTAACCAACCAACCGGTTGGATTTGTACATTATGTCATTTAACTCACTGATGATGCATTGTGCCTTCATAAAGTTTTGCTGGTCTCTTTTCTCTAGTGGATTGCATTTTTTCTGGTGTGAGCTTTGAGGGGTTTCTCTACACTGCCAATCCTGTAATCCAAAATATGTGTGATCTAAATTAATGGGACCAGTAACACAGAATCTACCCCATTGTCTGTTAGCTTCTGACACAGTAGGCAATGATTAACCGTATCAAAAGTGGTGGTCAAATTGATGAAGCCAGCATACAGTTGTTGAGTTGGGCTCCGGTTACATCTTTGTACAAAGTACGATTCTGAAGTACATAGCCTTAATTGAAAGTAGAATGTTCACAGCAAAATCCTGCTTGTGAGTGGTATTATGTGGTTCATCTAACACCAGCATTCCAACTGCCGCAGCACCCCTTTAAAAAATAAACCCCAGAGTTGTTTTTCTAAATTGTTCTCACCAAATGTCCTTTTCATAAACTCCTAAATTTGCCTGGTGGTTACACACTGTTTAAAGAGCAATTCTAGCCATGAGTCCAAAAACATGGGATTGGCAATGTGGCTTTAGAATGCATCCAATCAGGCCCTGCTGCTTTGGAGTAGTGCATGTCTCTTATACGTAATTGAACTTTCTGCGAGGTGTAATCCACATTTGCTCTGATGTAAAATGTGGCACTTAGAAGGAGGTTTTCTTTTTCCAGCTAGAATATCCACCCACAAAATCCTCAATCATTCTACTTAATATTTGCAATTTCAAGGTGTCTATGATGGTTGAGGTTACTCTTATCAATTGTCAAATACTTAATTCTATTGTTTGTATTAATGGATTCTTGCATGCCTCTCTACTTTCTTTAACTTTTTGCAGACTATAGTTTTATAATCTCTTTTTTTAGTCATAATAGTAATGGAAATTAGCTTCCAGGATTTTTCACTGCATTCCCAACCATTGACCATCATTAAGCCAATTTGGCTAAGCACTGACAATACATCTATGCCCCTCTTGTTTATCATCTGATCACATGATTCCCTCAAGAAGACAGAATAAAGGGATTCCCTTTTATCCAATAACATATTTTCTAAAACTGCACACATTATCGCTCTACAACCGTCAGTAACCACAATTATGTAATTGAATCTTCCACTGCATCTAGCAGGTTTCCCAATACCACTTTCCCATATGGGTGTAGGAAGTGTAAGGGTGCAGAAGCAGACGTGGAACACAAAGGTGGCATGCTTGTTGGCATAAACCTTTATTTAACAGAAAGTAAGAAAAAACCTGCCTGTCCTTATAACGACCGCTGATGCACCACAGGGCAAACATTAGCCCATGAACTCGCTATCCAATTAAAGTCTTTTACGAAAGAAATGAATGCCTGTGCATTGGCTAAAACATCATTGACAGTTCACTTATAAGCTGCTGTATAGGGTACGTGGTGTATTGCACAATATATACTATGGACCATAATCTGGTGAGACAGCCTGTGTAGTCTTAGATAAGGGTCATGCCCCAAGGGCGTCTCATCCGATGCCCCATTCCTCATGCACAGGTCTTTTCCATGGTGTCCTGGGCCAAGTCGTCTTTCCCAAAGGGAGTGTGTTTGAGCCAGAGTGTTCAAGGGCGGGTTGGTTCGTTTTGGGGGGACTATCGACATGGTTTGGCAAGTATGCCTTCATTTCAATCGTGCAGTTTTGTGGTTGCTTGAATCTCACGCCCATGCCCAGTATGCCATTGGCCGCTCTCGACTGTCTAAATACAATTTGCATTGAGTCAGTGTTGGTAACTCCATGGTGGTCGAGCCAAATGCATCTTGCAATATCATCTCTTATTACAGATGTGCAGCCGTGCACTGCAGAAAACCAGTGGATGCATTTGTTGATAAATGACTCTCTGGTTTCGTGGTGGTTTTGGGGCAATTTGGACACCTTATCCGCCATGCCACCCTCAGCCCCATTGTTAGCTTGCTTGACCTTCCCGGGGTGCGAACTTGGTTGAGCAGGTCCAGCAGGGCTATAAAGATAGAGGTTAGATTTGACAATGCCATTCCCATTGGTTAACTTGCCAGCCCCACAATCTGTGCTTATCTCACCTTCTACCCACCAGGGAGAGTTCTGCAGGAATGGGGGTACTGGGAGTATCTGTATGCTTGGGTTTTGTATGGGGGTTGCAAGGGTACCTGCAGTAGTTGGGACCAAGAGATCACTTTCTGGCAGGTTACTTTTTGGCCCAATGGTCACTTCGCTTTCCATGGTAGGCCCTGTTGGTATGAGCTAGTTTAGTTACAGCACCAGCCTCCATGGCCCCCTCCTTATTAATAGGTAGCTCCATCCTGGTTCCCCTCTACCTTGGAGTTCTATGAGATAATCTTAGAGTTCTGCTAAAACCATAATGCACTGGCAGCCACTGATCGCAGCTGCCCCCTTATTATCAGGGAGATAAAATATGGGTGCACCCGGGATGATTAGTGGGTTAAACTGCTGCTAGAAGCCAATGAACTGCTCTCAACACTCCTGGTGTGCCCTTCGCACACATGACAGCCATCAGGCTCCCTGCCCTCTTTTTCCATGATGGGACTAGTTCTACCGGGGGATCAAGGAGAAAGGAGAATAGTGCATCCTATCAGTGTGCCCTGCACAATGACATGCAGGTCCATTTGGTCTTGCTTAGGGAGGTTATCCAAAGTCCTCCCCAATCCCTCATGAGTTCGGCTTGCGTCATCGTAAGACATCATATTCAGGGGAGTCAGCCCTAATCCCGTGGGGGCCACCTCTTTGTCATCTGCCCCATTGTTTGTGATTGGCATAATTGACAGAATGAATGGGTTGACAATGGCGGTGGACAAGCACTTGTTAGGGGTCAAGGCTGCCTTGGGGACCTTTGACGTCATAAGGTCTGTGGCACCACCTGTGTTCTTCTGTATGTCAGTTCCAATAACAGAGCACGGATAGTCAGAGGTGCCCACTGTACTATTCCAAAAATCTGTGCCCCAGCTTTCGGGGTCGGTGTGAGTGCCTGTGCCCCTACTCACAAGGCCTCAGTCAATTATGTGATGCTTGCTCTTTACATGTTAGTCGTTGTTGGCTTCCTTAGCATCAGTGTCTTTAGTTGTTTCTTTTCGTGGATCCAGGACAATAAGAGAATGCATGGTATCGAGTAAATTGTGGATTTCATTCATCAGAATGTTAGCCTCCCCCGTTGGTCTAGAGGGGCTTTGAGGGCACTTTTTAGTTATGCGAGGTGGTTGGACTTTGTTGGGATTTTCCTTTTGACTATTAGGATTTTCCTCTTTGGAATTGCGGTCAACATGATGACTGATTGAGGTAGGACGGAGCTGAATAACTGGGCAGTGGGCAGTAAGCAGTGAATAGGTACATAGAGCATGCTATAGTGCATTATATCATTGAGAGAATTCAGTCTTTTTTAGGAATGGCACTTTCAATCTTCTTGACCCGCCTGTCCTCCCTGCGTGGACCTAGCCTGGGCCTCTCACCTGCTCTGGCAATCTACAAACCGTGGCAGCCGTAAAAGGTCATCACATTGGCCAGTCCGACCCGGGGCCCAATTCGGCTGCTGCTGTGATATCACTCTTCCGTGATATTACAGAGAGTGGCCTCTGCCTTCCTGGCGCTGAACACCCTGCAGGTGCTAAACACCTGTGCCCTTGCCGCAGGCTTCACCCTGTGGGCTGGGTTAGTGCCAGAAGTAGTCCAGGGGGTATGGCCAAGCAAATGCAGGTCCAGAGAGTCCCAAGGAACAAAGCCTCCCTGCAGGTGCTCAACAACCGCTCCCCTGCTGCGGCTTTCACCCTGTGGGCCGGTGCGCGCCAGAGTGTAGTTCAGGGGGCGTGGCCAAGCAAATCCAGGTACGTAGAGTCCCAAGAAACAAAGCCCCCCTTGCAGGTGCTCAACACCTGTGCCCTTGCAGCGGGCTTCTCACTGCGGGTGGGGTGCTGACCAGAAGTAGTCCAGGGGGCATGGCAAAGCAAATCCAGGTACAGAGAGTTCCAAGGAACAAAGCCCCCCTACAAGCACTCAACACCCATGCCCTTGCTGCAGGCTACACCCTGCGGAGAGGGTACGGGCAAGACGTAGTCATGGGGGCAAGGCCACGCAAATCCAGGTACGCAGAGTCCCAAGGAACAATGGCACCTTCAGGTGCTCAGCACTACAGCCTTTCCCACAGGCTTCTCCCTGTGGGCTGGGAGTGGGCCAGAAGTAGTCCAGGGGGTGTGGCCAAGCAAATCCAGGTATGGAGAGTTCCAAGGAACAAAGGCCCTCTGCAGGCACTCAACACCTGTGCCCTTGCCACAGGCTTCGCCCTGATGGCTGAGTTCGGGTCAGAAGTAGTTTAGGGGGTGTGGCCAAGCAAATCCGGTTACGGCGAGTCCCAAGGTACGAAGCCCCGCTGCAGGCGCTCAACACCTGTGCCCTTACCGTTGGCTTCACCCTGCAGGCTGGGTGTGGGCCAGAAGTAAATCGTGGGGGGGGTTGACTAAGCAAATCCAGGTACAGAGAGTCTCAAGGAACAAAGTCCCCCTGCAGGAACTCAACACTTGTGCCCTTGCTGCGGCCTTCACTCTGCGAGCTGGGTGCGGGCCAGAAGCAGTCCAGGGGGCGTGGCCAACAAAATCCAGGTACAGAGAGTCCCAGGGAACAAAGTCCCACTGTAGCCACTACACACCCCCACCCTTGCAGCAGGCTTCACCCTGTGGGCTGGGTGCTGGCCAGAAGTAGTCCAAGGGGCATGGCCAAATCCAGGTACAGAGAGTCCCAAGGAACAAAGCACCCCCTGCAAGTGCTCAACACTCACTCCCTTGCTGCAGACTTCACTTTGAGGGCTGGGTGTGACCCAGAAGTATTCCAGGGGGCGTGGGCAAGCAAATCCAGGCACAGAGAGTCCCAAGGAACAAAACCCCCCTGCAGGAGCTCAATACCCATGCCCTTTGCCGCGGACCAGACCCTGTGGACTGGGTACGGGCCAGAAGTAGTTTAGGGTGTGTGGCCAAGCAAATCCAGTTACGGCGAGTACAAAGGTACAAAGCCCTGCTGCAGGTACTCAACACCCATGCGATTGCTGCTGGTTTCACCCTGCGGGCCGGATGCGGGCCAGAAGTAGTCCAGGGGGTTCACCAAGCAAACCCAAGCACTGAAAGTCCCAAGGAACAAAAGCCCCTGCAGGGTCTCAATACCCGTGGCCTTGCCGCAGGCTTAGTGCGGGTCAGAAGTAGTCCAGGGGGCATGGGCAAGCAAATCCAGGTACGGGGAGTCCCAAGGAACAAAGTCCCCCTGCAGGAGCTCAACACCGATACCCTTGCCACGGGCTAAACCCTGCGGACTGGGTACGGGCCAGAAGTAGTTTAGAGTGTGTTGGCAAGCAAATCCAGTCACAGCGAGTCCCAAGGTACAAAGTCCCACTGCAGGTGCTCAACACCCATGTCCTTGCTGCTGGATACACCCTGTGGGCTGGGTGTGGGTCAGAAGTGGTCCAGGGGGCCTGGGCAAGCAAATCCAGGTACAGGGAGTCCCAGGGAACAAAGGCCCCCTGCAGGCGCTCAACACTCAAGCCCTTGCCGCAGACTTCACCCTGCTGGCTGGGTTCGGGCCAAAAAGTTTAGGGGGCATGGCCAAGCAAATCCAGTTACGGCGAGTGCCAAGGTACAAAGCCACGCTGTAGGCGCTCAACATCTGTGCCCTTCCCACTGGCTTCACCCTGTGGACTGGGTACGGGCCAAGTAGTCAGGGGGCGTGGCCAAGCAAATCCAGGTACGGAGAGTCCCAGGGAACAAAGGCCCCCTGCAAGGTCTCAATACCTGCAGCCTTTCGGTCTTCACCCTGCAGGGTGGGCACGAGCCAGAAGTAGTCCCGAAGGCATGGGCAAGCAAATCCAATTACGGTGAGTGCCAAGGTACAAAGCCACACTGTAGGTGCTCAACACCTGTGCCCTTCCCACTGGCTTCATCCTGTGGCCTGGGTACGGTCCAGAAGTAGTCCAGGGGGCGTGACCAAGCAAATCCAGGTACAGAGAGTCCCAGGGAACAAAGGCCCCATGCAGCTGCTCAACACTCAAGCCCTTGCCGCAGGCTTCACCCTGCTGGCTGGGTTCGGGCCAGAAGTAGTTTAAGGGGCATGGCCAAGCAAATCCAGGTACAGAGATTCCCAAGGAACAAAGGCCCTCTGCAGACTCTCAATACCTGTGCCCTTGCCGTGGGCTACACTCTACAGACTGGGTACGGGCCAGAAGTGGTCAGGGGGCGTGGCCAAGCAAAGCTAGGTACGGAGAGTCCCAGGGAACAAAGGCCCCCTTCAGGGTCTCAATACCTGCGGCTCTGCCACAGGCTTCACCCTGCTGGCTGGGTGCGGACCAGAAGTAGTCCAGGGGGCATGGGCAAGAAAATCCTGGTACGGGGAGTCTCAGTGAACAAAGGCCTGCTGCAGGCACTCAACACTCAAGCCCTTGCCGGAGGCTTCCCCCTGCTGGCTGGGTTCGGGCCAGAAGTAGTTAAGGCGGCAAGGCCAAGCAAATCCAGTTACGGCGAGTGCCAAGGTACAAAGCCACGCTGTAGGTGGTCAACACCTGTGCCCTTCCCGCTGGCTTCATCCTGCGGACTGGGTACGGGCCAGAAGTAGTCCAGGGGGGCGTGACCAAGCATATCCAGGTACAGAGAGTCCCAGGGAGAAAGGCCCCCTGCAGGCGCTCAACACTCCAGCCCTTGCCCCAGGCTGCACCTTGCTGGCTGGGTTCGGGCCAGAAGTAGTTTATGGGCCATGGCCAAGCAAATCCAGTTACAGCGAATGCCAAGGTACAAAGCCACGCTTTAGGCACTCAACACCTATTCCCTTCCCGCTGGCTTCCCCCTGCGGGCTGGGTGCAGGCAAGAAGTACTCCAGGGAGCATGACCAAGCCAATCCAGGTACAGAGATTCCCAAGGAACAAAGGCCCCCTGCAGACTCTCAATACCCACAGCCTTGCCGCAGGCTTCACTCTGCAGAGTGGGTGCGGGCCAGTAGTAGTCCAGGGGGCATGGGTAAACAAATCCAGGTACAGGGAGTACCAAGGAAGAAAGTCCCCCTGCAGGCACTCAACACCCATGCCCTTGCCGCAGGGTTCACCCTGCGGACTGGGAGTGGGCCAGAAGTAGTTCAGGGGATGTGGCCAAGAAAATACAGGTAGGGAGAGTCCCAAGGAACAAAGGCCCCCTGCGGGCAGTCAACACCGGCACCCTTGCCGTGGGCTGCGTGCGGGCCAGAAGTAGTCCAGGGGGCATGGCCAAGCAAATCCAGGCACAAAGAGTGCCAAGGAACAAAGCCCACTGCAGGCGCTCAACACGCAAGTCCTATTAAGGTATTTGTAAAGTGCTTCATTGCTTCCCGAAGCTTGGTGTACGCTCAATATCATAGAGGGAAACAAGGTTAGGGAGCAGAGAAACAAGGGAATGGTGAACTAACAAAAGGGAATTGTCAGCAATGGACCTACAAGTAACCAGGGGAGGAGGCAGTGGGATCAGATCACCCAGCCTCAAGTATGGTGGGGAGTGGATGGTATATTACGGACCTACGTGTTAGGGAGGAGCCATCCCTTGGAGAGTAGGGTCTTGAGTTCGTTCCTGAACTGTAGAAGCGAGGGAGTAAGTCAGATGATGATGGGGAGGAGATTGGGGAATAGAGAGAGAATGCCTGTCTTCTAGGTTTTTCCTTCCTACACTGGGGGAGTTCAAGTCTGCATATGTCCTTACTTCTGGTGGATCGTAGGCCTCTGGATATGCTGAGTATTTCAGTGAGGTAGCTTGGGGACTTCAGGGTGACAGCCTTGTAGATGATGCAGCAAGATAGGAAGATAATACAGGCTTGCAGCGGGAGCAAGTGCAATTTGATGAGAGTCGGTGTGATGTCAGGGTGATGTGGCCTTCCAGAAGGGCATTGACACCATCCAGGTGGGAGAGGACCAAGGCTTAGACAGCAAATCTGTAGTTGTTTTATGGGATGAAGGGCTTGATTTTCTGCATGAAAGAAAGTTGGTACCAAGCTGTTTGTGTCTTCTTTGCTATGTGCTGTTTGAAGGAGAGGTGTCTGTCGATGTCAAACCCAAGGGGCTTGGCACAGGTGGGCAGCTTGGGTGTGAAGCCATTGAGGTGCATAGCGGAGAGCCAGGTCTGGATGTTCAGGTGTTTGGTGTTGTTGTTGAGCAGTAGGAATTCAGTCTTGTACATCCCCAACTCGATCAACAAGAGGCAGGCCTTGAGCCTGTGGGTATCTGCGATGGAGAATATCTTGAGGTAAAGCTGCATGTCATCTGCGTCTTGGTGGATGTGGATGTTGTGGAGCGAGGGGCGTTCAACACATTTCTGTCAGAGGTGTTTCTGGGGGGTTTAGTGGGCTATAGCCCCATGTCTTTTGGTTGTAGCCACTGATAGAAGCTCAGGGTCTACAACCAAAAGGATAGCTAGCCCTGAGTCCTGACAGTCCCGACATTATCGAAGCCCCAGATCTTTAGCAGACCTAGATCCTTGCAGGACCCCACAGGCGATAGGTAAAGCTGGTGATCTGGAGAAATCCATTTATACAAATTGGTGTCTTTTTGCAAGATACACTTTGTACCAGCTGAGGACGATCGCGCTGATCCAGATACGGCGATGGAAATTGTCAGCGAGTGTCTGGTTGTCCACTGTGTCAAATGCTGCTGAAAGGTCAAGGAGAACCAGGAGGCAAGGATGGCTATCACCAAGGATTTTAATGGCATCGTCAATGAACTTTCTGTGGTGCATCTGTGTCTGAAGCCAGATTGGTAGAAGTGAAGGGGGTTGTTGGCTTTGATGTGTTGGAGGAGTTGCGTGGCTATGGCTTTCTCAGGGATTTTATCTACAAAGAGAAGATTGGTGATGGGGCAGTAGTTGCTAAAGTCATCAGGGTTCAATGTTGGTTTCTTGAGAAGCGAGATGATTTGTCCGGTTCTGAGGGTTGATGGGAAGGTGCCTTAAGTTAGGCACCTGTTGATGATTGCCCGATTAGGAAGGAGTGCTTCAGTCAGAGGTTTCTTGTGTACGGGTACAGGGAGGATGTCACCTGCATATGATGTGGCCTTGAGGGATGCTAGAATGGCAGTGAGGTCTTCCGTAGAGACTGTCTTGAAATTTGGGCCGGTAGATGCAGTTTTATGAGAGGTGATGTGTAGTGTGCTGTCAGTTGTAGCACTGCTGTCTATGTGTTGGCAGCTCATGCTGATCTTATTGATGAAGAAAGAGTTGATGGCCATCGATTTCTTGAGGGAGTGCAGTACGGGTGGGCCAGGCAGAGGGATGATGCAGTGCTTGATGGCTTTGAAGAGGGCTCTGTTTGCATTATTGGCCTTGACTATGGTGTTTTGGTAGTAGTTGACCTTGGCAGTGGCGATCAGTCATCTGTATGTAGCATGGTGTTCCTTGAGCAGAAGGAGGTCGGATCCCTTTCCTAATGGTATGTATGAATGAGTGTAAGTAAACGTTGATATGTAAATTGTCCCTTGGTTTCAAAATGCCATTATGACTCAGCGGGGCACAGTACTGGTGAGAATAACCGCAATTTAGCAAAAGGGAGGTGTCCTACTGACACCGCACCTGCCCGGCCTATCCGCGATCCCAATGGAGGCATCTGTACCATGCCAGTACAAACCGCATGTCTGCACCTTGTGAACCACCTATAACTAATTGTGGGAGTGGACGTTTGTCCGTTGCACAAGAACGTGCATGCGTATCTCTTCCTCTATCTCCTGGTAACACTGCGCCTGTCCAGCAGATGCAAAGAAACATCTGACGAACTTTAGGTAGTTCGAGGTGCCCACCCACGTCCTACAGCAAGCTGTACACATAAACATCCCACCTGAAACACTTGTGTATAGGCGCATTATAAATGCCATATCATATCACATCATCATCATATCATCATCCTATCATATCATGCCTACTATACCCTACAAACACCCAGCGTGTCCCAAAATGGTCGGCGCACGTGTGTAGCACTATTAATCACTGCAGAGATCCCAAGGGTGTGCATAGGACACCTATGCACATGCGCACAAAGTATCCCACCCAAAATGTGACCTGCTGACAGCCGTCCCAATCAAGAACATGTGCGACATCACCATGGGACCGCACCCACACTATGCGTGGGCCCTTATGTCACGGACACAATCCAGACCCTCGAACAGTGGAAAAGTGCAATGTTCTGCGATCTACAGAATGTAATTGGGAAATTACACGCTTACAAACTCCCCACAATGTGCCATTGCACATGTATGTATTTGGTTCAACGATGTAGGCCTCTTTGCCTGTTGCAAGGTTTCCGCAGCAGCCCTACAAAAGGTCACACCCCAGAACTGCTCTGCATTATGTTTGTAGCTTTTCAGAACAGATTAGCAGCCTACATAGCTGTGAGCTGCAACTGAGTTTGCAATTGCAATTTCTGCTATGCTACATTACCATTTCAAGTGATGGCAACCATCGCAGTCTGGCTCACTACGCATAGTAATGGAGAGAAGTATTAACGCTCCTTCCTGTAAACCACACCCTCAGTACTGATAATCCCCACTATCCCATTCCCATGGGCAGCATGCTGACAATGGTAGTATGTAGCACATGCGCTTCCCCAAGTACCGTAAGGGCCGTGCCCCAGTAAAGCAGTAACAGCCCTTCTTCCCTTTCCACTATCTTCTTTCCAGCAACCCCTCATTCGGTACTGATAAATAGTCACACACACATCCACCAATCACAGTAACAAGCTCTCCATGTAACACTATCATTTCTGAACAACATTCCTCTGCGTAGACACCACACCCAGAAATGTTATTGCGCAATCCCTTAGCCTCCACAGTCCCATTTCCATGCCTGCCATCCTCAAAAGCCCCGGATGTGGCTTTTGTGCTGCGTGCGGGCATGGGGGAATAAATTGCAACCAGGGTAGGGGATTTCGTCTTCAGTGGTGGCTCTGAAAAGAGCCTTTAAACATTTTTTTTAGATGCTTCTAGAGAAACACCTGGATTTTCGGTTTTTATAGGGTTTTCTATTTTCTTCTCCTCCTCACATTCTTACATTAAACTTTTCAACACCTCTTGCATATGGGCAAACAAAAGAGCATCACCAATGCTGGACAATGAAATGCCATTTGCATGGAAATACACCGCATTTCGAGAATGAATGCTGTAATTGTTGCAGAAGAAAATCCCACGAGCGGACAAAAAAATCACACATGCTTCTGTTGATGAGACTCTTTCCAGCCTCTGGCTGGGAACAACAAGCATTAGGATAGTCCCATACTCTTCTTGGTGGTATGGCAGAGAAAACCACCTGGGCAGTGGGAAAAAGCCTCTTCACTGGCTTCATCAACCTCTTCAGTTGATGGAACAAACGTGAACAAGCCATGTAACCCAAATGCATGCCACCATAATGCACAACGACAATGTGCATTGTACCGAAACTGGCCACTTGTCTGCAAGGGACAAGCATAACGCCGAAACTGCGGACATGGACAGCGCACGACAATGCGTCCACTCCTTCCAAACCGAAATTGCCATCAATGTGTCTTCCATGGGCATATTTGTGCAGATCTACCACAAAGGCATCATCCAAAATCAATACAATGTGTTTCTCCATGTCAGCCCTCCTCACTACGCAGAGTAGTGAAAAATAGTTTTACCGCCCCTTCCTGTGAACCACACCTTCAGTACCTGATTGTATAATCCGCACAGTCCAATTTCCATTGACCCGCATGGTGAGAAGCACAGACTGTGGCACGTGTGCTTCCCCAAGTACCGCGAGGGCCGCGCCCCAGCAAAGCAGTAGCAGTCCTTCTTCCCTTTCCACTATTTTTTGTCCAGCACTACCCCATTGGGTACTGTTAAATAGTCACACACGCATCCACCAATCACAGGCAAGACGGCAGCATCTAACACTGTCATATGTACTGTTACACATTCAGACTGCAAGTGTCATGTGAATAGAAAGCACCTCCAGTACAACGTTCAGTAACACTATCCAAGACTTCTGTATCCAGATTCATCCACATCGCCAGGAGTTGGGGGAATACATTTCAACCAGGGTAGGGGATTTCGTCTGTAGTGGCGACTCTGAAAAGATCCTTTTCTTTCTTTTTTTTTCTTTCTGTTTTTTTAATGTGCTTGCACAGAACTTTGCTTGTTTTTGCTCTTTATCTCAGTTTGTGTTTCCTTTTCCTCCTTACTTTTTGACAGGATTCTCTTCATCGCTTCTTGCACAGTGTAAAACAACATAGCATTGCCAATGGCGGTCAAAGAAATGCCATTTGCATGGAAATAGTGCAAATTTAGCTCATTAATGATGTGATAGTCGGTGGAGAACATCTCAGCACTGCACATGAACTGACACATGCTTCTGTTTATAAGACACTTTCCAACCTCTGGCTGGGGACAAATTACACCGGCATGGTCACATTCTCCTATTGGTGGTATGCTTGAGAAAACCACCTTGGCAGTGGGAAAAATCTGCATCACTACTTTCATCAACTTCTTCAGGTGACGGATCAAACGTCCACACGTCCCTCCATCTCTGCCAACCTCACTACAGAGTATTGGGAAAAAATAGTACTGCCCGTTCCTGTGAAGCACACCCTCGACACCTGATTGGATAATCCCCACATTTCTATTTCCATGCCCACCATGATGAGGATGGCAGAATGTGGCACGTGCGCTTTCCCAGCTACAGCAAAGTCCACACACCAGTAAAGCAGGGGCAGGCCTTCTTCCCTTTCCACATTTGTTTTTCCAGCTCTCCCTCGTTAGGTACTATCAAATAGTCACACAGGCATGCAGCAATCACATCCAAGACCCCTGCATCGAACACTATAATTTCTGTACAGCACTCCATATGTACCGTTACTCACAGTACACGTCTTGTGTGCTTTCAAACCACCTCCAGTTAAAAGTTTGCCAAAAGTATCCATGCTTTCAGCCTCCAGATTCACCCAAAGCGGCACCCACCACCACTAAGTACAGTACAGTAAGCAGTAATCTGTGCAATGCACACTACCCAAGCACATAAAATATCCGGTTCACCCCTATCCACTTCTGTACATACAGTATTTCAACACAGCACTCAGTGGACACACTGCAGGAGTGTTCACGCCATAAGCTCCAGCCATGGACTAAAAACTGTAGGATCTGCTAACAACCACCACACCCATGGAACCAACAAAGTATGCAATGCTCAGAAACCACACACAGACCGCAACAATGATATGATATGATATAATATGGCATTTATAACATGCCTATACACAAGTGTTTCAATGGAAAACCTACATGCAAGCAGGCCACATAGTTGTCGGTGCAAGGGATCCAGCCATGCATCCAAGACGCTAGGACCTCACCACACACAACACACTGTAGTCCCCCCTTGTTTAAATGCTCATGTCATCTGCAATGCACTCCCCAGCTGCAATTGAGCCTGCCAACTTTCACTCTAGCCACATGTTTGCATGCATGGCTGCATGATGCTGAATTGGGTGTGGTGAGCGGTATGTGGGTGGCTGTGTACATTGTCCATATTTGAAATTTGTGTTGCTGAGGACTTCCTTTCATGGCACAATATCTTAAAGCACTTCCTACAGCAAGGGTCTTATAAGGGGGACACTATAGCAAACGCAACTCTCCTCCTGCCTTACTGCTATTAAAAACTGGATGTCTTCCCAATTTCTCTCTCTTAACCCAGACAAAACCGAATTTTTATTCTTTCCCTCTAACTCTCTTCCAACTCCCTCCCCTCCCCCATTCATTCACTTTTCTCCCTCCAATCTTCCTATCTCTCTTCAAGCTCGTAATTTAGGAGTTGTCTTTGACTCCTCTCTCTCCTTCTCTCAACATATTTCCCTTACTTCCCGCACCTGTCGCTACCACCTCTTGAATATCCGCAAAATCCGTCCTTCTCTTACCTTCCATGCCACTAAACTCTTAATCTCCTCCCTCCACTTCTTCCCGCCTCTTTTACTGCTCCTCCCTACTCTTTGGGCTTCCTACTTCTCACCTTGCCCCTCTTAAATCCATCTACCACTCTGCGGTTCGAACCCTCTGTCTACTTACCACCCATGACTCCATCTCTACCTCTCTCTCTTCCCTTGGCTGGCTTCCTTTCCATTCCCAACTTAAATTTCAATTTCTCTGCCTTGTCTTTAAATCTCTCTATGGTCTCGCTCCCCCTTATCTCTCCTCCCTTCTCTCCTTCTACTCTCCCTCCCATTCCCTTCGTTCAGCTGACCACTTCCTTCTCACTGTACCTCCCTCCCCCTGTGCCTCCTCTCGCTTCCGCTCCTTCCAACTCCTAGCACCTCTACACTGGAACTCCCTTCCTCTTGCCATCCGCTCTACCCCCACCTTCACCTCCTTCCGCTCTTCCCTTAAATCTCTCCTCCTCCATTCTCCTCCCTGAATCACCTCCCCCCTCCTGCTTCCCCCCTCTCCTCCATATTCTTCCCCTAACTATCCCCCCTCTCACCCTCCTCATCCCTCCTCTTACCATTTTTCACCACTTCCCTCCCATCTACTCCCTCTCCCCTTCCCAACCTAACTCCCTTAGTTAATTGCTCTTTTCATTGTTTAGTCGACTGATTCATAATGTATTTGCTTCTACTGTTATTGTTTGTTTATGTAATTTGTTGTTCAATTGTACAGCGCTTTGGCGTAAAGCGCTTAATAAATCAATAAATACAAATACAAATGTAGCTCCCTAATGTGCAACACGTGTAATAACCTACACCATATGGTAATGTGTTCATATGAGCTCACTTCTGCTGTTCTACCACCTCTAAAATGTCCTCCACAACTATTCTTTGAAGGTCTCCACCCTCGGAGAGATGCAGAGGTAAAACTGCATGGCTGTATTATGTTGTGGTGGCTGTGGTGAAGGCATAGGCTCTTGGGTGCATGGCCTATGGCCTATGACCTTTTGCCATGCTCCCAACAGTGTAGGCATTGCCCACACCCAGCACAACATAACAAAGCCATGCAGGCGAACATGTGGCCAGGTACCACAATCTACAAATGTAACATAGGCAGCAACACATCTACCCAACCCCCGCACCATAATACAGCGATGCATGCACACATGTAACAGTTAGCAGAATCCACAAACATACCACAGGGTCTGGCACCCCTACCCACCTCTATTCACATAGCATTGTATTACTGCCAACCCAAGCACAAAATCTTCACAACAGTGGCCCTGCTCCCAGCACTGTAATAGGTGTAGAAAACCAATACCTCATGGTGCAGTACAGTAGTCTGCACTCCGCACAATGGACAGTACCGAAGCCCATAAAATATGCAGTTCAACCCTATACACTTCTATGCACACAGTACTTCAACAATGCACCCAGTGGACACACTACAGGACTGTTCACTCCATCAGGTCCAGCCATGGACTACACACTGTAGGATGTGCTAACAATCCGCACACCCATGGAACCAACAGTGTATGCAATGTTACCAAACCACACACACACATGGCAACAATGTGAAACCTACTTGCAACCAGGGCACATAGTTGTCGGTGCAAGGCCTCCACCCATGCATCGAAGGGCCTACATCCTTACCACATACAACACACCATAGTACACTGTATATTAAAATGTTGATGTCATGTGCAATGCACTCCCCTTCTGTCATTGATCTGCCATCAGTCACCACAGAAAGAGGTCGCCGCACCAGCTATCGTGCCGTAACGCAGGCTGCCTGCATTCACAACACAAGGTAGTTGCCTGTGGAGTTACCCTCGAATTGGCATAATACGCACGGATACTGCAGGCACACCACCGTCTTCTTCCACCTAATGAGATATATCAGATGAACCACTTGTTACTCCCCCAGCCTTTCCATCCCTTCTTTCCACCACCACATGGTGTAAAGTATGTTTTCCAGGACCTTCTGTTGCCGCACTGTCCTCCGACACACCATGGCAGCATTTCCCAAAACAAACATTTTGACGCATAGCACGTTTCCCTCCAGCCAACCACCGGCCGCGTCCAATATTCGCCGACATCACGGCGTACTGCAAGCCAATGAGACTTTTGTCTACAGAGCGAACAGGGAAATGGGTCCGCGGAGCCAGATATCACTCATTTTTTGAGATGTACATTTCAGTTCTTTGCAACAAAAGTACTGGTCGGATTTCCACCAAACACACAAAAGCACACTTTCGGAACCAAGCCCCCGCTCCTGCTGCATATTTGGTTAAAATCCGTCAAGCAGTTCGGCCTGTAGGCGTGCACAAGGTTTTTGCCCATTTAGTCTATGGAAAATAAAAATGTTTGGGACCCCACCTATAACTTTGCCCCCCCCTTCCACGAAACCTCAACCAACTTTCCAAATAAATTCAGTGGGACCCATATACTTTTTGTTTACAATGTTTTAGCCAAATTCGTCCAAAGGGGAGAAAAGATATAAGCCGCCCAAAAGGTGGTCTCCCTATGGGTTTAGCAACTTAACCATAACTACACGCCCGCTATTGCGGGCCATGTAATATATATTTTATAGAAGCTTGCTTAATTGGACATTCCTTTTATTTTTGACTGTTATACTTTGTTGTTTGGAGTGCTACTGGATCACATTCATACCCCTCTTAGGAGTGTAGCCTTCCCTCGGCCCACGTTAACACACCAGATAAAGGAGGCATATCTATTAACTGTGCCTGTTGTACCTATATGATTGGAATCAGACTTGTGTTTGTAGAAGTATGAGGGCTGGGTAGGCACTTTTTTACCCACTCTTCATCCTTGTACTCCTTCAGGGCAGAGGTCAATCCGTCACAACATGGCACGCGTTCCCATCAACAATCACATGCCAAGTACTGCCATCACACGCCACATACCCAGGTAGAACGGGCAGATCCATCAAATGCCAAGGCACTCCATCCATATGTTACCTATTTTCATGATATGCCCATGAACTCCTACCATAGACACACATGCACTATCACTGCCACACAAACAGATAAGCACTTTTTCAGGCACACACAGCTATACACATACCCCCTGCACATTCATACATACATTCATGCATACAATCCTACTAAGCACTGTTAGGGAGATATTCCTAAAACCTTGTAGTCAGGATCTTTAGGTATGTCTGCCTTACTTAGATATCAAGGATTCCCTTCCATTTCTGGAGGTTCTCTAAGTGGTTGCATGGCAGAGGAGCCCAAGGAGGAGGGTGGGATGGTTAGCAGGTACAGTGGAGACTTTTAAAAAATAGAAAATAAGAGCATGTCCACTATAATCTTTTATAGAATATGTATTCTTTATATAGGACCACAAATTCCACACCAGCGGACCCTACCCCTCCCAGCCTCTCCCACCACCACACCACATCTCCCCCTGATACTAATACCAACAACAACAAAACAGCACCTGCGCTAGGTATCACCATATTGAAGAGGCTCAAGGCCAGAACCAGCTCCAACCATCAAGTGCCCATATCCATCGCAACTGTTACTTCCCCAGCCTCAGCAACAACCGCGCCAAATATCCGCAAAATTAGAACTCCCTATCAAAATAATAGTAAACCCTTCATAAGGACTCAGAAATGCACACATCAGCCCAACCCAAACACATTACCACTCCATCATACCACCCCTAAAATCAAAGGTGCACTTATTAATGCACGATCATTAGGAGCGCATGCCATTGTAATCCATGACCTCATAACAGAACAACAACTTGATATGCTAGTTATAACAGAATAGTTTTACAAAGGTAGCGGGCGCCCCTCTCTCGCAAGAACAGACATGATAACCTGTTCAGTGGTTATTAACCACTTGAGAGTTCGCAGCCACTGCTTTTACTCACTGTGCCTTTCACAGATGGGTAATATCCATTTGCATATCAGTCTTTGTCCTGCCCAGGGGCAGTCCAGCACCAAAATACAATGGCAATTCCAATCTGAACGAGAGTACCACCAGCAACCCCATACACGTGTTTCACCCTTGTTGGGGATCATCAGTGAGGTGAAGCTGATGCCTCTCTAAGCACAGCGAGAGGGAGACCACGTCTGGTTGCCCCCAGGAGACCTAGGGTTACCAATCCCAGGTTCCTTAAAAAATAGTTTTACAAAGGTAGCGGGCGCCCCTCTCTCGCAAGAACAGACATGATAACCTGTTCAGTGGTTATTAACCACTTGAGAGTTCGCAGCCACTGCTTTTACTCACTGTGCCTTTCACAGATGGGTAATATCCATTTGCATATCAGTCTTTGTCCTGCCCAGGGGCAGTCCAGCACCAAAATACAATGGCAATTCCAATCTGAACGAGAGTACCACCAGCAACCCCATACACGTGTTTCACCCTTGTTGGGGATCATCAGTGAGGTGAAGCTGATGCCTCTCTAAGCACAGCGAGAGGGAGACCACGTCTGGTTGCCCCCAGGAGACCTAGGGTTACCAATCCCAGGTTCCTTAAAAAATAGTTTTACAAAGGTAGCGGGCGCCCCTCTCTCGCAAGAACAGACATGATAACCTGTTCAGTGGTTATTAACCACTTGAGAGTTCGCAGCCACTGCTTTTACTCACTGTGCCTTTCACAGATGGGTAATATCCATTTGCATATCAGTCTTTGTCCTGCCCAGGGGCAGTCCAGCACCAAAATACAATGGCAATTCCAATCTGAACGAGAGTACCACCAGCAACCCCATACACGTGTTTCACCCTTGTTGGGGATCATCAGTGAGGTGAAGCTGATGCCTCTCTAAGCACAGCGAGAGGGAGACCACGTCTGGTTGCCCCCAGGAGACCTAGGGTTACCAATCCCAGGTTCCTTAAAAAATAGTTTTACAAAGGTAGCGGGCGCCCCTCTCTCGCAAGAACAGACATGATAACCTGTTCAGTGGTTATTAACCACTTGAGAGTTCGCAGCCACTGCTTTTACTCACTGTGCCTTTCACAGATGGGTAATATCCATTTGCATATCAGTCTTTGTCCTGCCCAGGGGCAGTCCAGCACCAAAATACAATGGCAATTCCAATCTGAACGAGAGTACCACCAGCAACCCCATACACGTGTTTCACCCTTGTTGGGGATCATCAGTGAGGTGAAGCTGATGCCTCTCTAAGCACAGCGAGAGGGAGACCACGTCTGGTTGCCCCCAGGAGACCTAGGGTTACCAATCCCAGGTTCCTTAAAAAATAGTTTTACAAAGGTAGCGGGCGCCCCTCTCTCGCAAGAACAGACATGATAACCTGTTCAGTGGTTATTAACCACTTGAGAGTTCGCAGCCACTGCTTTTACTCACTGTGCCTTTCACAGATGGGTAATATCCATTTGCATATCAGTCTTTGTCCTGCCCAGGGGCAGTCCAGCACCAAAATACAATGGCAATTCCAATCTGAACGAGAGTACCACCAGCAACCCCATACACGTGTTTCACCCTTGTTGGGGATCATCAGTGAGGTGAAGCTGATGCCTCTCTAAGCACAGCGAGAGGGAGACCACGTCTGGTTGCCCCCAGGAGACCTAGGGTTACCAATCCCAGGTTCCTTAAAAAATAGTTTTACAAAGGTAGCGGGCGCCCCTCTCTCGCAAGAACAGACATGATAACCTGTTCAGTGGTTATTAACCACTTGAGAGTTCGCAGCCACTGCTTTTACTCACTGTGCCTTTCACAGATGGGTAATATCCATTTGCATATCAGTCTTTGTCCTGCCCAGGGGCAGTCCAGCACCAAAATACAATGGCAATTCCAATCTGAACGAGAGTACCACCAGCAACCCCATACACGTGTTTCACCCTTGTTGGGGATCATCAGTGAGGTGAAGCTGATGCCTCTCTAAGCACAGCGAGAGGGAGACCACGTCTGGTTGCCCCCAGGAGACCTAGGGTTACCAATCCCAGGTTCCTTAAAAAATAGTTTTACAAAGGTAGCGGGCGCCCCTCTCTCGCAAGAACAGACATGATAACCTGTTCAGTGGTTATTAACCACTTGAGAGTTCGCAGCCACTGCTTTTACTCACTGTGCCTTTCACAGATGGGTAGGTCTCCTGGGGGCAACCAGACGTGGTCTCCCTCTCACTCTGCTTAGAGAGGCATCAGCTTCACCTCACTGATGATCCCCAACAAGGGTGAAACACGTGTATGGGGTTGCTGGTGGTACTCTCGTTCAGATTGGAATTGCCATTGTATTTCGGTGCTGGACTGCCCCTGGGCAGGACAAAGACTGATATGCAAATGGATATTTCCCATCTGTGAAAGGCACAGTGAGTAAAAGCAGTGGCTGCGAACTCTCAAGTGGTTAATAACCACTGAACAGGTTATCATGTCTGTTCTTGCGAGAGAGGGGCGCCCGCTACCTTTGTAAAACTATTTGTTAAGGAACCTGGGATTGGTAACCCTAGGTCTCCTGGGGGCAACCAGACGTGGTCTCCCTCTCACTCTGCTTAGAGAGGCATCAGCTTCACCTCACTGATGATCCCCAACAAGGGTGAAACACGTGTATGGGGTTGCTGGTGGTACTCTCGTTCAGATTGGAATTGCCATTGTATTTCGGTGCTGGACTGCCCCTGGGCAGGACAAAGACTGATATGCAAATGGATATTTCCCATCTGTGAAAGGCACAGTGAGTAAAAGCAGTGGCTGCGAACTCTCAAGTGGTTAATAACCACTGAACAGGTTATCATGTCTGTTCTTGCGAGAGAGGGGCGCCCGCTACCTTTGTAAAACTATTTGTTAAGGAACCTGGGATTGGTAACCCTAGGTCTCCTGGGGGCAACCAGACGTGGTCTCCCTCTCACTCTGCTTAGAGAGGCATCAGCTTCACCTCACTGATGATCCCCAACAAGGGTGAAACACGTGTATGGGGTTGCTGGTGGTACTCTCGTTCAGATTGGAATTGCCATTGTATTTCGGTGCTGGACTGCCCCTGGGCAGGACAAAGACTGATATGCAAATGGATATTTCCCATCTGTGAAAGGCACAGTGAGTAAAAGCAGTGGCTGCGAACTCTCAAGTGGTTAATAACCACTGAACAGGTTATCATGTCTGTTCTTGCGAGAGAGGGGCGCCCGCTACCTTTGTAAAACTATTTGTTAAGGAACCTGGGATTGGTAACCCTAGGTCTCCTGGGGGCAACCAGACGTGGTCTCCCTCTCACTCTGCTTAGAGAGGCATCAGCTTCACCTCACTGATGATCCCCAACAAGGGTGAAACACGTGTATGGGGTTGCTGGTGGTACTCTCGTTCAGATTGGAATTGCCATTGTATTTCGGTGCTGGACTGCCCCTGGGCAGGACAAAGACTGATATGCAAATGGATATTTCCCATCTGTGAAAGGCACAGTGAGTAAAAGCAGTGGCTGCGAACTCTCAAGTGGTTAATAACCACTGAACAGGTTATCATGTCTGTTCTTGCGAGAGAGGGGCGCCCGCTACCTTTGTAAAACTAGTTATAACAGAAACCTGGCTGCACCCGGCTGCAGGCCCACTATTAACCATTGCCATCTCACAAGGGTTTAGCATCCTTAGATCAGACAGGAAAAACCTCCAAGGAGGAGGAGTGGCTATAATAGCCAGAGACACACTACAACTAAGAGGCTGCCCACTATAACAACTAGAGGGCTATGAACTCCTACTAGTCAAATTCACGCCCAACCCAAAAACTACCACAAACTTCCTAGTGGTCTACAGATCACCTAATAAAAAAATCCAACCCCATCCTGGATATCCCTTACTGCTTCCACCCATTATCAAGCCTAAAACTAAATGTATCGTGCTAGGGGATATCAACCTAGGGTTCAGTGACCCTTCTGACACAGACGCCTCTGCTTTCCACTCAGCAATGTCAGACATGAACTTTGTCCAAATGATGAATGAACCCACTCACTCCAAAGGCAGAACACTGGACTGGATCCTCACCCTGAACTCCCAAATCACCATCGACTCCGTCATCCCGGTAGCATGGTCAGACCACTGCGTCATTAGTTTCACCCTGGAATGTAGCAGCACCGATCTCACTAGCCCCAAACCGTTTGCCACTTTTGAATCCAGGAATATTAAAAAGCTCTCAGCAGATAACCTATTCCCAGTCCTGAGCTCAGCATTAGCCAATGTCATACCCAACACTAACAATCCTGACTATCTAGCAGGATGCTACCAACAAAGTCTTACTCAAACCATAGACACTCTCGCCCCTGTTACCACTAAAAGGAGGAAACCTGACAAACGCTCTAGCTTCTGGTTTGATGAAGAACTAGTCTCCCTTAGACGAACAAAAAGATCGCTTGAACACATTCATAGGAAAACTAACAGCCTAGATTCAGCAAAGGCCTTTGAATTGCTAACAAAAAATACAAATTAGCGATCATCTCACACAAAGCCAACACCTTTAACCAGCATATAGCAAGTGCCAAATCAGACAGCAGAGAGTTATTCTCTATCCTCAGAAAACTTGAGAATCCCGGCCAAATAACAGCACCCCATAATACCAGTAAAACCTGGTGCACTACAATCCAAGATGACTAGCCTCTAAAATAATGCTCTTACAAAAGAAAATAGACAGCAAAAAACACTCATTGCTGACAAAATATCTCCGACTATTGCCAACATCTCTACTCACACCCCTTCATGCACCCCCTTTCATTTCACCCCAGTCACCAACAAGGAAGTATTTAATCCCATAACCAAACTCAAAGCCTCCAACTGCAAAGAAGACAAATTCCCATCCCAGCTAGTTAAACTATGTGCCCATACCCTTTCACCCATCATCACAGAATTTGTTAACGCCTCTTTCAGTACAAACATAGTCCCTGCCAGCATCAAAAAAGCTTGGGCAACACCCTTCTAAAAAAAAAACCCTGGACCCATCCATCCCCACCAACTACCGACCAATAACTACTGTCCCTTTTCTTTTGAAAATTATCGACAAAATAGCCCTCTCAGTTCCAAAACCATTTACAACATAACCAATTACTGGGGGACCGTCAGTCAGGCTTCTGCCCCAATCACATTACGGAAACAGCCTTACTTGACTTGAAGATCCAAATGGATGCTTCCAGAGAATCAGGTAAACTATGTCTACTTATGCTACTAGACCTATCAGCAGCTTTTGATTTGGTCGACCACGACAAACTCTGTGCCACCCTAGCCAACAACTTCAATCTATCTAACAATGCCACTAACTGGATCAAATCCTTCTTTGCAGATAGGACCTCAAGAGTGGCCATTGGCAAAGCATCAGCTGATCCTCTACCAGTCCCTTTAGGCATCCCACAAGGGTCCTGCCTATCCTCTACACTTTACAACACCTACACCAAGCTACTTTTTGCAGCACTGGATGCTATGGGTGTCATCTACACCAATTTCGCAGATTACACACAGATCCTTATCCCCTTAACAGGGAACTACAAGCAAGACACACTCCTTGTTAATGATATCTACTCACTAATCCAAAACTGGATGGCTAACAATAGCCTTTGTCTCAATGATGACAAAACAGAGTTACTCATACTAGGATCTGGATCCAAAATTGCTTCCCTACAGCAGGCCTATTCATCCTTCATCATCGATGGCACTACTATCCCAGTACTTAAACAAGTGAAGACGCTTGGTGTCTACCTAGACGCCACCCAAACTATGACCAAACAAATCAACACCCTAGCCTCCTCCACCTCCTAGACATCCAAACTCATCTCCCTTAGCCGCAAATTCCTCTCAGCAAATAACTGTGTCACCCTAGCAAGAGCTCTCATACTTTTGAAACTTGACTACTGTAATATCCTCTACCTAGGCACTTCCAACACCACCCTAGAAAAACTCCAACTGATGCAAAATAAAGCCCTGCGAGCAGCACTAGGAATGAAAAAATCCGACCACATCTCCAACATCAGGAGAACTAACCACATTTTCCCATCAAAGCAAAAATACTCTTTAAATCCCTCATCATCACCCATAAATGTATCAACAACAAAGCGCCAAAATATCTCCTCAATGCAGTTACCAAGAAAAACTACACCAGACTCCTCAGATCCAATAACAGCGAAAACCTCGATATTCCACGAAAAAAAAGAGAAAAAGCAGGCGGGAGAAGCTTCAAAGTACTTACTCCTAGGCACTGGAACTCCCTTCCCATCAATATCAAGAATGTAAATTCATGCCCACTATTTAAAAAATCACTAAAAACCTGGTTATTCAATCAATTCTAACATGATTGATCATAGAACCAGACCAGTGCAGACCGAATTTATCTGCCCCCTGTATATAATTGTTTATAATACTGTTCATGTATCATGTCCTGTTTTGCTCTGTTGCACTCCAAGTTTGTATTTTTGCTGTGTTTTACTCCAAGCCTGTATTTTTTCATTGTCTGTAACTATGGCGTGATACCTCAGGGTCTGGGCGTATAACAAATGTAATAAAATAAAAAATAAAATAAAATAGGAAAATGCAAGAGAAAAAAACACTATACTAACAGATGAGTAAACTCTGTCAAACAAATACGTTTTCAAGCGATTCAAAGAGTTAAATGAAAGGGTCATACCTAGAAGAAAGCATGCAGTTACAGCCAATTAAAATGCTTTTACTATCTAGGGCAGCAGAGGCCAAGGTAAACGGGTGTGCAGATTAGGGCAGTCTTTTGCGAAGATGAGTCGCCTTTTGCAAAAATGTCGAAACAAGTAGTTTCTGGAGTTCAAGCCACAGAAGACTCTTGGTGAAGTAGAGGTGTCCCCCGGATGGAGATCAAACTGAGGCAATACTGGAGGGTCAGCGATGCAGTACCCTGGGTCCTAGAAGCAGTTCTTCAGCAGGCAGTATTGAAGTGGCATGTTGTTTGGCAACCACCAAGGGATCCAGTGGTGATACAATAGTGCAGGGGGCCCCTAAAACCCTTGGGAAGAATGGTTATTGAAGGTTCAGCCTCTTCAGTGTCCAGGGTCTGAACCAGAGGCAAGGAAATGTGAAGAAGCTGTGGTCTGAGGTAGACGGCAATAAAGGGTTACTCAGTTAGTCTCTGGCTCAGGATTCAGCTTCTGAGGATTATTAGAAACCTGTAGGTGTCTCACCCACTAGTCCCAAGGGATCTGTCCTGCAGGTGGCCAGAATACAACCATCGCTTTTGGATTCAGTTCCCGGGGTGGATCAGTGAGGGATGATCACCTGGGTGAGGGGTCTATAGGGAGCAGGAGAGGGACGTCGGATGGTGAGACACGCCATGCCCTTACCTGTATCACCTTTCCCCCATCCTACCAGGTAGGATACTTAGGAACTCAAACCCCACATTTTCCCGACATGAACACTCTCACAGACAGGTCACTATGAGAAAAAACACACTCACACCCGAGCCGTATACCCAACATGTCCCAATACAATGGTCAGGCAGGGTAAAGCAATTACTGATCATTACACATATCTGACTTTCATTACAATCCCCACACGGATAAAAGGCGGACGTGAGTGCACACTCTGAGCAAGGCAAATCACATGAGGAAGCAGAAGTTCCAAGGCTGTAGTTTAATACAAGGCGAAAGATGGCAAGACAAAAGAGGATCGCAAGGAGGGAAGTGCCCTTGACCTTTTCAACGAGAGACTGTTACTTTCATGAACCTTCAAGAAAAGGAAACGTAAGATCAGGAATGAAGGCTGAAGAATCCTGCATTGTGTGTCGGAGGTACCCAGGGCTCTGCCTCATCGATGGTCTAGGCGGGGAGAATCGCTTGCCGCTGTTGTACTGTCCTTGGCTCCTACAACAAAGCAGCAGCAGTGAAGTCAGCACAGCCGTTGAGATGGGAAGACTGATACCAAATCTGTGTTGAAGCCAAGGTTGCAAGTGGCAACACTGTATTAAAGATAGTGAAAGCTGAAGTGTATGTGGTGGTCGACACAAGCAAAACTGAACAACAGATCAGTGATTGAACTTTGGACCTAAGATACGATACCTTAGACAGAGTGGTCCAGTACCACGCGTGTGCTCATTCGAAAGTCTCTGTATGGTATCCAACTGAAAGGTTTGTTTGTTTGTTTGTTTGTTTGTTTGTTTGTTTATTTATTTGTATCGCGCACCTTACCCAGGGGCAACAGGGTGCAGGCAAAAGATAATTCGAAGCTTACAATGTTGCAGAAATATACACTTTGAGGTAGTGATAAAGATAATCAGAATTACAGGAATAAGAAATGTACAAAACTTCATGCAAACAAAGTCAATATCTATGCAGGGGTAAATATACAAATATGTGCAGGGCTGTTAAAGGCGGGTACTCCTGAGAGAAATATTCAGGATTACACGAATAAGAGGTATACAAATCTTCATACATAAAAGGTCAATATCTATACAGGAGGTAAATGTACAGATGTGTGCTGTAGGACTGATAGAGGCGAGGGCGAAGTCGCGAGCAAGGTATCACTATCTATGCCTAGGTATAGAGAGTGCAGCTACATACAAGGGTTATTGGAGTTAAGGTGACTGATGAGGTGTCTTCTAAAGTGTAAATATGGTTGGTCAGCTCTTAAGTTGTGTGGCAGAGAATTCCAGAGTATGGCAGCTTTCACCGGGAAACTGTTCCCACCAATGGTGGAGAGTTTGAATCTGGGAATTATCAGGCGGTTGGAATTGATAGTTCTTGTTTGTCGGATGGAGGACTTTCTCTTTACCTTGTCCATCAGGTAGCTGGGGGTGGCATTGTTGAGGGCTTTATGGGTTAGGGAGGCCAACTTTAGTTTGATTTTGTTGTCTGTGGAGAGCCATTTCTGTTGGCGTCTGGTGGTTGAGATATGATCTCTCTTATTAATGCCGAGGGCAGCTCTCAAGGCATTGTTTTGTAGGATTTGAAGCCTGTGGATAATGGCTTTGTTAGCGCCACTATAGAGGGCATTACAATAATCGAGCCTGGATAGTATGAGTGCTCTTGCCAGGATCAAGCAGCTGTCATTGGATAGGAATGGTCTGCCTGCCCTTATTAATTTGCAGGTGTACGCAGTGGTAGATGCTAGTGAGTTGACCTGTTTAGTGAATGACATTGTGGCATCTAGATAAAAGCCGAGGGTTTTTACTTCCCTGGATACTCTGATGAGATTGCCATCTATGTTGAATTCGGCATATTCAAGGCCTAGTTTGTTGATATTAGCGGGGGAACCTAAGATGATGAGCTCTGTCTTGTCATCATTCAGGCATAGACCATGCGATGCCATCCATGCCTGAATGATGAGATATACCCTATTCACCAACTCTCTGTCCTTACTGTGATCCCCTGAAAGTGGGAGGAGAATCTGAGTGTCATCAGCATAGTTAGTGTAGGTGACACCCAGATGGTCCAGATCGTCGAACAGGGGTTTGGTGAAGATGTTATATAGTGTGGGGGAGACGTAGGAGCCCTGCAGGACTCCACAAGTAATAGGAGAGGGGTCTGCTGCTGCTGAAGGGGAGAAGACTCTCATGGTTCTCTCGCTCAGAAAGGATTCAATCCATTTGATAGCTTCTGGGGAGAAGTGAGCAGCTGAGTCAAGGTGTCTGCAGAGGACCTTGTGGTCGACGAGGTCGAAAGCCGCGGAGAGGTCGAGTAAGAGGAGAAGTGCTGTCTTGCCCTTGTCCCTCAGATCATCAATTTGGGTTTTCAGATCGATAAGGGCTGTTTCCATGCCGTGTAGTGGGCGGAAACCTGATTGTCTGGAGCCTAGTAACTTGTGTAGCTCTAGGTATTTTTGAATCTGGACATAGGCAACTTTGTCCAAGATTTTCAGTAGGAAGGGTACCGTGGTGATGGGTCGGTAGTTGGTGGGGATGAGGGGATCAAGCGTCTGTTTTTTGAGGAGGGGGAGTACCCAAGATTGTTTTAAGTTGGCAGGGATGCTGCCTGAGGAGAAAGAGGCGTTTATGAGTTTAGAGATAAAGGGCGTCAGGTCTCTGGCTGCGTCCTTTATTATGTGTGCGGGGCAGATATCGCCTTTACAGTTTGATGGTTTAAGAGAAAGGATGATTTTCTCAACCTCCAGGGTGGTGGTTTTAGAGAAGGTGAATGAGTTGATGTGTGTACTTGGTGAGGCATTGGGCGGAGGTATGGGAGGGATAGTGAGGTTTAGGGAGTCTTTTTTTAGTTGAATTTAATTTTGTAGGGTGTTTATTTTATTTGCTAGTGCTTGTTGGATGTCTGTGCACCAGGTCTGGTTCTTAGTGCAGGTGTCGGGTGTGGCAATGGGTGACTCAAGTTCCTTCAGTATGGAAAAGAGCTCCTTCATACTTGAATTGGATTTGGCAATGCGGATGTTATAGGAATTCCGTTTGGCTAAGCAGATTTCAGCTTTGTAGTGACGAGAAATCGTGTCAAGGATGGCTTTCTTTTCACTGGAGGGGCATAGTTTCCAATCAGCTTCACATTTTCGCTTTTTTAGGCGGAGGGCTTTGAGTTCGGGTGTATACCATTTGTTTAAATGGGTTTTTGGCTTATTGGTGCGAAGTTTGAGTGGGGCAATTTTGTCCATGGTAGTTAACATGATTTTATTGTATTCGTGAACTAGTGTGTTGGAATCTAGATTGCCTGGCAGTGCGTTTAGGGTTGGAAGGATAGCTGGGATGATTTTTTCTATTGAGATATTTTTCTTGTTTCTTGTGAGGCAGGGTGGTGCCAGTGACACGGTTGTGGTAGGTGATCTAGAGGTCAGTAGGTTAAAAGAGACCAACGAGTGGTCGGTCCAGGGTAGTGGTGTGGTGGCGGTGATGACCGCTGAGCAATTAGCATCAGCAACCCAGTCTAGGGTTCTACCCTTCAGGTGGGTGGGTAGGTTGACTTTTTGAGAGAGTCCGAGTGATGAGATCGTATTGGCTATGGTAGATGCATGTATGTCTGCTGGGTCGCTGAACCCTAGGTTGAGGTCCCCTAGTAGCAGTAGTTGTGTGGTGGTTTTCGCATTGTTAGAGATAAAGTTGTGTAGATCTTCCTTGAATGTTCCAAGTGGACCTGGTGGTCTGTAGATCAGGTGGATAGTGAGGGATTGGGTGTGATTTATGGGGAGTTTGGCAGTGAGGGATTCACACGATTGCAGAGTTTGGGTCGGGGCTAGTCTGAGAGCTAAGCTTACTTTGGATATGATGGCGATGCCACCGCCCCGATTACCTACCCGGTCCTGCCTAGATATAGTGTAGCCGTCTGGGATGGCCAGCATTAGAGATGGGCCTGCTGCATTGTGGAGCCACGTTTCGGTTAGAGCGATGAAGTCTAATTTATCTTTGATAATTAGGTCTGCTATATCAAGGGCATGTGCGACCAATGATCTGGTATTGAGGAGAGCTCCTTTGTAGGAGTGTACATCTGTTTTTACCGAGATGTTTGTATGAGTGATAGGCTTGGACTTGGTTGTGGGGATAGTGGTGCCTTTGGTGGACCTTTTGGCTTCGCATTTGGAATCAGACAGGGATCTTCGGGGCGGCTCATAAAGTTTAGAGAGTCTGGCGTGAAGTTTGTTGTTTCTTTCGGTGGTAGGGCAGGGGTGGGAGGCAAGGGTTATGGGTCCTGACTTGCAATAATATCTTGGGTAGGAAGGGTCAGGATAGTACCTAGTTGTGTAGGAGTTGTGGGTGAGATTAGAGCCTGGCTGGGGAGGGGGGGCTCCTGAGCCAGTCTCCTGGATGGGAGTGTCTGGGGATGCGGGCGTGGTCATTGCACAGAAGATGAATAATATGGTTAGCATTTTCTGCAGTACTGCGCTGGCGTTGTGTGGGAGTGGGAGTAGCAATGTAGGTGTTATCTGGGAGATGGGGTGGGCAGGGGCGAGAAGCAATACAAATACGTATCATTCAATTCAGGCGAGGCAGTAAAGGTGCAATATGCAGATAGGGTAGTAACACCTAGATTAAGTTTGTGGTCAGGGGGTGAACTTTGGGTTGCAGTAGGAGCTCAGTAGTCTCTGGGAGGACATGGGTGGCTATGTAAACAGAGCATGTGCAGGAATAGTGGTAGACAGCGAGTATGCGGTGGGGCATCATCTAGATTCAAATAACACAATTTGGCAATAATACAGTGGGGTATCACCTAGATTCAAATAACACAATTTGGCAGTAATGCAGTGGGGTATCACCTAGGTTCAAATAGCACAATTGGCAATAGTGCAGTGGGGTATCACCTATATTCAAATAACACAATTTGGCAATAATGCAGAGGGGTATCACCTAAGTTCAAATAGCACAATTGGCAATAGTGCAGTGGGGTCTCACCTAGGTTCAAATAGCACAATTGGCAATAATACAGTGGGGTATCACCTAGATTCAAATAACACAATTTGGCAGTAATGCAGTGGGGTATCACCTAGGTTCAAATAGCACAATTGGCAATAGTGCAGTGGGGTATCACCTAGATTCAAATAACACAATTTGGCAATAATGCAGAGGGGTATCACCTAGATTCAAATAACACAATTTGGCAATAGTGCAGTGGGGTATCACCTAGATTCAAATAACACAATTTGGCAACAATGCAGAGGGGTATCACCTAGATTCAAATAACACAATTTGGCAGTAATGCAGTGGGGTATCACCTAGATTCAAATAACACAATTTGGCAGTAATACAGTGGGGTATCACCTAGGTTCAAATAACACAATTGGCAATAATGCAGTGGGGTATCACCTAACAGTCCTGCACACGGGTTATGCATTTGGTTACTATTTCCTGGGGTTTCCTGGGGTGTCACAGACACACATAGTGCTGGAGACAATGGTAGCTGGGAGTAGTGCAGTAGTGAAGGCCAAAAGTTACCTAGAATAAGGTGGGCATAGGGTATTGCAGACGGCAGATTTAGGCATAAACAGGCACAGAAACAGGTGGCAGGTGGCAGCGTTGGCTTACCCGGAGCGGTAAGTGCAGAGTTCCTGGCCCCTGGCTCCTATGGCTCCAAACAGGCACCCAACAGGCCTTAGTGTGGCCTTCGTGAGGGCCGGCGTATCCGCCTGCCGGCGGATGCCCGAAAGTAGAAGAAGGCGGTCTCAGCCTCGTTTCGGCGCCGCGATGAGCCCGGCATTGGGAGGTCAGGCAGGCCTCGGGACCTGATCAGGCAGGTCTCTCGGGACCTCCTCGTCGACGCTGGCTGCTTGGGCGGCTTCAGGGAGGGGGAGAGGGCTCCTGCCCTCTTCCCTAGGCAAATAGTGAAGAATGGGGGAAACACAGGCACCCAACAGGCCTTAGTGTGGCCTTCGTGAGGGCCGGCGTATCCGCCTGCCGGCGGATGCCCGAAAGTAGAAGGAGGCGGTCTCAGCCTCGTTTCGGCGCCGCGATGCGCCCGGCATTGGGAGGTCAGGCAGGCCTCGGGACCTTATCAGGCAGGTCTCTCGGGACCTCCTCGTCGACGCTGGCTGCTTGGGCGGCTTCAGGGAGGGGGAGAGGGCTCCTGCCCTCTTCCCTAGGCAAATAGTGAAGAATGGGGGAAACACAGGCACCCAACAGGCCTTAGTGTGGCCTTCATGAGGGCCGGCGTATCCGCCTGCCGGCGGATGCCCGAAAGTAGAACGAGGCGGTCTCAGCCTTGTTTCGGCGCCGCGATGCGCCCGGCATTGGGAGGTCAGGCAGGCCTCGGGACCTGATCAGGCAGGTCTCTCGGGACCTCCTCGTCGATGCTGGCTGCTTGGGCGGCTTCAGGGAGGGGGAGAGGGCTCCTGCCCTCTTCCCTAGGCAAATAGTGAAGAATGGGGGAAACACAAGCACCCAACAGGCCTTAGTGTGGCCTTTGTGAGGGCCGGCGTATCCGCCTGCCGGCGGATGCCCGAAAGTAGAAGGAGGCGGTCTCAGCCTCGTTTCGGCGCCGCGATGCGCCCGGCATTGGGAGGTCAGGCAGGCCTCGGGACCTGATCAGGCAGGTCTCTCGGGACCTCCTCGTCGACGCTGGCTGCTTGGGCGGCTTCAGGGAGGGGGAGAAGGTAGCAAAAGAGTGAAAAGGAATTGTGAAATCGAAGTTATCCTGCAATGGATCAAGTAAAATCCTGTGCACAGTTGAAAGACTTTGATGTTAATAGCGTAACGAAAGTTGATGACAAAGTGAATGAAGTTGGTCCAAGCCCGGGCTGAGGGAGATAAGTTGAGAGCTTTTGGCTAAAGCAATTTGTGTTAAAAAGTTAATTGGTCCGAGCCCGGCGGAGGAAGACTAATTGAACAGTGTATTAAAAGGATCCGAGCCCGGTTGAGGGGATCCGGGGTAAACAGTGAAACACCCAAGAAATTGGACAAGTAGATATCCTGCGAGCATTTTGTTAAAGTGGATCTGAGCCCGGCAGAGGGGGATCCGAGGTGAAGTGGATCTGATCCCGGTAGAGGGGGATTCGAGGTGAATCGTGAATATCCTACGAGCATTGTGTTAAAGTGGATTTGAGCCCAACTGAGGGGGATCCGAGGGGAATAGTGAATCACCTGAGAAATTCAGTACTTGTGAAAATCTAAGAGGAAAAGAACGTATTGTTTGTTTGATGCATCAGGACCTCTGAAAGAAGAGATTTTGAGACGGAAAGAGACTTGGGCATGCAAGGCCCTTATGCTAACGACTGAACTGTATCCTCATGCTAGAGAAGCCAGAGACTGTGCAACACTCGAGTATTCCACCTTGTCCTGTGCTGAAAACATGTGAAAGGTAGGCCAACAGCCTGAACATCCTGGCATATCATTTTGTGAACACTTCTTTCTTTTTCGTAACACTGTTACCCACACTATTTGTATTTAGAGGTAAGGATTGGCAATATGTTTATTAGTATAGGCCCTTTTATTTTGACAAGACACCACTAGGACTGTGTTATTATTATTTGATGGTCGTAGCTTGCTCCCATCTGTAGATTTGGCATTAGATAAGCATTTTTCCAACCCTTTTTGAAGTTCAATAAACACCTTTGAACTGTGGTCACTTGTGTCGTTTTACTGTTGATACCATGCCTTCCTTACAGGATAGGTTCAACTTGAGAAAAGGCTTGGCTGGTATGATTACTGAAGATTCACCCACGGAGAAACATCAGAGAGGAGACAGTCATGGAAGAAAAACACAAAGGCAATTTGATGTTACAGCTCCAGTACAGAAAGGTAGCACATGGCCTTCCCAGACTTTGGCGATTGAACAAGGGTGCTTGCCCGATGTACTGCAACTGCAATACCAAATAGTCTGGTTTGAAGAAATATAGGTCCAGATGGTGCGAAGAGTTTTTAGGGTCCTGGTAGCGAAGGGAATAGGACTACTGGATCTTGCAATGCAGACATGGCCAGGAGCTTCTGGGGGTCTGGGCCTTCAAGCAGGAGAGGTAATCCAGTTGTCCCTACCGGATCCAGGGAAAGTAGCAATGCAGTCATCCCCTTCTGGTCTTCTACAGAGGCAAAGCTTCACCATCAGATTTGGTGGACGTCAAAGGATACTGGTACAGAGCTTTAGATCTTCCTGAAGAATCAGTTCTTTCAGGAGTGCACGTTAGGGTTTCGAACAGTAGACAAGGAGAGTGGGTAAAGGTGTTTGCTTTTATACCACTGAGGAGGCAGTGAGTAAATACAGCATCCAATCACACATGATGCAACATTCAAACAGAGGGATGGTGAGCCAATATCTGACCATTGACAGCTGTAGCCCATATTATTCAGCACAAACTCACCTAGTGAAATGTCCACATGGACAATGGTCACACGCAATGTTATTCCTGACCAATTCATAAGGTCCATTGTTGTTAACCAACACCATTAGTCTACCCTTAGGCCTACCAAGTTTGTTGGTTGCCTTAGTTTTTTTTAACTCAGTTAACTCCACCATGTCTAAATCTCCAGATTATGTTCATATTGTTTTTGCTTGTTGCACACTAAGACAACTCCAATTTCGCTCTTGGAAAATATTTTTCCCAGGGTTGATGTTGTAACATATGCTCTTGAATTCCTGGTCATATGTGGATGGACACCTGGTTTAAACACTTGCTACAGCAAGGTACACCTATCACTTAGGACTTCATCAAATGCATGGATCTTATCTAGGTGACATGATGAAGTCACTTAAATGAGACTAAGTAATGGGGCTGGTCTTGCCTGTTTCTGTAAAGACCAAGGAGGTTGTATTTGCCCAAGTTCAAAAACAAAGGGCAGACCCTGCCAAATTGTCAGCACAAAAAATGTATTTTACTCTATAAAAAAGGAAGACTGAGTTGGCCTTAAGAGGAATGCTTTAGAGATGTACAATGTTTCTCCGGCAGCAACTGCCTTTGAAATGGCTACTAGGGTTCCTCATGAGAAGGACAATGGCCCTCATTACGACCCTGGCGGAAATCGAAAAACGATGGCGGAAATGCAATACCGCCATCGAATAGCGCTCGGTGCGATTATGACCCGTCACCGTAAAGTACGATGCCATTAGCGACACCGTAGTGAACGCCAACGCTAACTGCACCAAGTACGCGCACGCGCGCCATGCCAAACCGTAAATACCACCATGGTGCAACGGTATGCGAATTCTGACCCTAGCGGACATGTACCTAACGCCATCAAGCATGGTGGAAAGTACCATTCCGCCATGGTGAGAAGTACGGCGTCGCGAATCAACCGTAAACGGCCCTACAGAGTGCCTGTACACCACTCCCTGGCCACATTGCACAACTCCTCGTAGGTGCAATGAAGTCACACAATGCAACCAGTGAAATGTACAAGTCACCCATGCATGCCAACGAACAAATGAATGTAGGGGCTCCAAGTGCCTTGTGAGTGGCCATCCATATTTGCCATGGCACCATTTCCGCACTGATGCAGCACAGGCATGTGAAGGTTCAAGTCCAGCAACATGAACAGAAAAATGAGACAAACAAAAACAGGCCCCCCCATCGACTGACACCAGTGTAAGGCAACATTCAAAGCAGTATCCTGAGTGAGACTGCACCAGCCCTGTACTCCTGCCAGTAAACAAACCAACCATCAGCATAAGCATGTACCACACAAGTTGGCAGAGTGACTGAGCAGCCAGGCTCATCTCAAGAGGGGCCAATGGGAGCTGCAGGGCACAGATGGCACGAATACAGAAGCTATTCAAATGGACATGACCTCAGTCTCCCTCCAAGAAACGCACGCAAACACAGGCACCTGTGACCAGCCATATTCTGATAATCACATCATTCCACCAATCCACCTGGCTGACCGGCATCTGTTACACAAAAGCTAATCCCCCGCCCCTGAGCATGACATCATTAAAACAGTCATAATGGTAGCCCCTATCCGTGACCACACTGGGCTCCGTAGGCAAACGCGCCCAGTACAGTACCACGCAACTATACCCAGAAGCCGGAACCCAATGCAGATCTTCTCACAATACATCGCTCCACAAATAGGAATATGCTACATTACTTGCAAAGAAGAACGCTACACGGTTAATATCAGAATAGAAATTTAATGCACAACAAAATCACCAAGCCCATACAGCCATTAGGTCATGAACTCCAAAATATATTTCATTATTGTGGGCTGCATCCGCAATAAATGACCAGCTTCTTCTTGTGTGACGCCCTGTTCCTTCATGGTACACAGGGGCTACATTCACGTTCAAAAAGGCAACATGGAAGCGCCTAGAACCGCAGGGCCGTCCCATTAGGTAGGCACTAGTCCAGCTGAAAGGTCGATATGTTGCTCCTAGCCACTAGTACTGCGTAAGGGCATGTGGCCCATTGGCGATCGTCCCATAAGATCGTAATGGTGCTCCACTGATTAACACGAAGCAGCAGGTGTCGGGAGTAAAAGCCATCTGCAGGAGTGGCATACAGATGGCAGCGGCAAAAGGGGAGGAGATACCTGTCACCCAAATGAAATGAAAAAGAACAGTATGGGCATCAGAACTTCATTTGTATTACTCACTTCAATGATCACACTAAATCTACAGCCATATGCATGCTAGCCCACTCCAAAGGATAATTCCCACCCAAAAAGCACTTGCGAATCATAACTATATTAATCGAGGTGAAAACACTATTACAAACGAGTGTTTGTGTGCATGCGTCTGTTAAAACAGAATCCATTAGATGGGATTAGTAACGTGCATAGACACAAGTGTTTGAAGGCGCGTCGAGACAGGGAGGGTTCAACAAGGGCAGATAGACGATGGTCCCACTATGGCAGCCCTGCATCACATAGCGCAGGGAAGGTGGATAGATTCCAAAAAGCCCTGTACATGGCAAACTCTCAATTAAATCATCTGTCCATGCATCCATACATCATTCCCTCATCCCGGTATGAAAACGCCTGATTATTTACTCACATAACATGTGAAATTTCCATTGAGTCTGTGCGTAATGCAGTCTGCAAAATCCACTGTGCTCCAGCCCGTAATTCCAGTGTTGTGAAGTGACATGTATTTGGGAACGTCCGGCCTCATCGTCCACTACGCTATTGCGCATCCCATACTATTCATATCAATCATTGCATTCTCGCCATGGCCCCTGTCCCAAGGACATTGAACAATAGAACGTTATATTTGCAGTCAGATCTGTGGGCATCTCCTCGCCGCTAGCTGAAAACCGAAAGCGCCGTCCTTCGAATTCCTCATTTGCAACATCACGTCGAAAAGGCATCTGTGACCGCTTGAAATCACAAATTCATCCATGTAGTGTGGCAGTGTGTGAAAATGGCAACTGGCTCCACTCACAAATGGGACGCCCCGCCCGTCGGTGAACCTCGGTACAGTGCTGCATGAGGGTCCACCGTTAATCGAGTACTACATTCCACTGACCCTTCACAAGTTTGTTCGCGACTGCAAAGATAGTATGTGAAACAATGGGACCATAGCAGAATGAACATATGAACCAATATTTCACTGCCATCGGGATCAAATACATGATTGTAATAGCAAGATGCCATTCGTCGAATTGCAGCGTTGTGTGCGGGACGTGCTCGCCCAAAGGGGATTGCAGCTTGCACAGGTGGAATGAATCACCACAGGTGGAGGCTATACAGCCTGAAAACACATAAATTGCACACCCAACCCCCTCTCACAACCACACCCACTCCAAAATGCTACCGGCAGGACTAGCGATGTTGGCCCTGGGGGACCTGATAGCACTGCAAGTACTCCAACTTCAAGAAGAAGACGAACACCAACTACTACAACAACCGGCCGCACAGAGGAGACGCAGGAGGAGGAGGAGGGCAAGGCAGGGACAGCAAGGCCCGCCAGCACAGCCACTACCACCACGCAGGCAGCCCGCAATCCCACGCCTCCGAGCACATCCGTTCAACCTCACTGCTGAGCAGATCCACACCCTCTACCGTTTGGACCGGGACACCATAACCGCCTTTGTGGACATGACACAGGCTGACCTTGTCAGCATGATAGATAGCCCAACCGCCATCCCACCCCTACTGAAGGTGGTGTCTGTACTCCACTTCCTGGCCACAGGCACCTACCAGCACACAGTCGGACAGTTGCATGGCATTTCACAGCCAGTGTTCTCACGGACACTATTGCAAGTGCTCGATGCCCTCCTGAAGCACGCAGACGACTACATCTCTCTACCACGCTCGGAGCAGGAAATCACGAACACAAAAGTGGGATTCCATGCACTTGGCGGCATACCGGGTTGCATTGGTGCCATCGACTGCACCCATGTGGAATTGGTCGTCCCACATGCCATGGAGGCCCAGTACCGCAACCGAAAACAATTTCATTCTCTTAATGTACAAATGGTGTGTGACTCCAACAGGATCATTACACATTGTTGTGCCTGATTTCCTGGATCAACCCATGATTCTATGGTCTTGAGGAACTCTACAATACCACGCTACATGGAGCGACACGCAGAGAACAGATCCTGGTTACTCGGTGAGTCTCATTTCATGCATGATAATGTGGGGTATGTGATGCGGCAATGACCTGGCAGGAAGGGGGGGGGTGCGTACATAGCAATGTCATTCCACAAACATCCTTTATTGTCCACATACAGGTGATGCCGGGTATCCACTGAAGAGATGGCTCCTTACACCACTCCGGAACCCACAGAACCAGCATGAGGAGGACTACAACCATGCCCACTCACGTACCCGTGTAGTCCGAGAACAGGCATTCGGCCTACTGAAGACCCGTTTCCGCTGCCTCAGCAGGTCTGGCGGGGCACTCCTGTACCGCCATGAGAAGGTTGCAAAGATGGTCATGGCATGTGTCATGCTACACAACATGTGCGTACGTAGAAATGTGCCCATGCCCCCTGACGCAGAACTGCAAGCACCTGAAGATGGTCATGATGAGGGTGGGGATGTGGCAGCACCTCAAGGAGTCCGCGAGGCACAGGAGGGCCGTGACATTCGTCAGATTCTCATAGATTCATGCTTCTAGCACTCACGCCTGGTGGCTGATACATGGACACGGGACTTGTGGCACTGTGTGTGTCTGGAACATGCACAATATGGACTGTACGCCTATAAAGGCCTCGTACACAAAGATCAATGTCCACACATCTCATTGGATGATCGTGCATTGTTTATAGCATATGTGAAATTATGTTACACACCCCATCGACCCGCCACCCAAGTGAGCCCAACACACCCCCTCCACCCTCCTACCTCCCCCCCGAACACCAGTGTCCGAAGATGCTCATTGTCAGTGGGCAGACGCTATTGCAAGCCCCCTCTCCGGGTATCAGGGGCACCCCTGCCTGTGGAGCGCAGGTTCCTCCCAGATCTACGTTGGGGGCTGCCCTGGACGGAACTTGCAACGGATGATGTCTCTGCCTGCTCACGTCCATGCATGTCCCTAAGGGTTTGTGAGAGCTCAGTGAGCACACGGCGCACAGCGGCAAGTTCAGCACATACGTCTTTGGACGTCGCATGCAGTTCCCCCCTCAGGCTCTCGGTGCTTCTCTCCATTTGTGCCCTTAGTGTCTCTGTACTTCTCTCCATTTCTGCCCTAAGTGTCTCAGTTGATGTTTCTATGGCTGCCTTAGTACCCCCACATTCATCAGCATGGTCCTTGAGGAGCGTGGCCAGTTGCTGCTGTTGCACGATCACCTGGTCGAGGGACTGTTGCCTCTGCTGTGCCATGGCCATTTGCGGTGGTGTCACAGAGGGGCTGGTCACCTCATGTTGCCTTGCCACAGGGCTTGTGGGGGATGGCCAGTCGTCGTCTTGTGGGTGCCCCTGCGTGGTATCCTCATGGTGTATGGGATGAAACAAACAGGGGGATTGAGACAGGTCATGGATGGATCTTACTTCGACATCCCCGTTTTCTGTGTCGGAGCATGCTGCCATTAATGCAGTGTCACCTATGGTGCTGCTGCCACCAGAAGCAGTGCCTTCTGTGACATCCATTGGGGGGACCTGTGGTGGTGCTGTTGTGGGCATGCTGGCTGCTGGGGTGCCTGTTGAAGTTCCCTCCTGTGTGCTGCCACTTGATTTGTGCTGCTGCCGTGTCTTGATCCGTGCAGCTGAGGTGGAGGGTCTTTGGCCGTTGGTCTTGGCCCTCTTTGCAGGTGTGCTGGTAGGGGTGTCCTGGAGCTCGTCGTTTGAATCGGACCCTGTGGTGGAGTAAAGGAGGGCGAGCGTTATTAATGGGTCTGTGGAAATTGGTATGGCAATGTATCACATGCATTGGGGTGGTACCTGAGGGTGATTTGGGTCGGGGCCTTGGAGGTGGTTTCATTTTTGTGTGGATTGAGGATGCAGTTGTTTTGCAGCCTGCAGTTAGGGTGTGCCTGCTGCACGTGTAGAGGGTGTTTTTAGGATTTTTAATTATTTATGTATTTAATGTGACTTTTAAAGTGTGCTATCAGGCCAATGTATGTGGACGTTCTCCTGGACATGTGTTTCTGTTGCACTATGTGGACACATGGTACTTCACATGATTGGACATTGTGGATTTAGCATTGTTTTATTTGGCCCACCTACCTGATTCTTCAGATGTCTGCACTCCTTTCTCCATCCCTCCGACTCCCTCTATACTCTCCATTCCAATGGTGGAGGCACAGATTACTTCCCAGGGGGTCAACTTGATGGGTGATTCCGATCCTCCCCCGGTAGCTGTGGCAATGTTACGGTTTGCGGATAGTATGCTCCGTACGCGTATCCGCAAGTCGTCCCATCGCTTTCTGCATTGCTGTGGGTTGCGGGGTGCGGTCCCCACCGCACTTACCCGCTGTGCCACCAGGGCCCATATGGCCTTCTTGTTCGCAAGTGCCGTCCTGGCCATTTGCGTCGAGAAGACGACGGCAGCATTCTCCTGGAGGGTCTCTGTGAGCACGGTGAGTTCCTCAGGGGAGAAGTGGACCTGCCACTTGCGGTCGCACGCTTTTTTCGCTACTTTTCCCATTTTTATTGCTTTCACTAGGGTGGATGACGGGTTGGGATGAGTCTCAGGGTAGTATTTTTTATGGTTGTGTGGGAATTCTGATTTTATAGGTGTACGGCGTGCTGTTTCCCGTTCCGGGACCATGTTTTTACTTCCGTTTCCGTATATTTACGGTCACCGTACTTTCCGATTGCCGCTCATTGCGGTGACCGCTAAGATGGGTGGCGGAATTGCACCTAGGGCGCCGTACGGCGGCGGTGAGGGGCGTTTTGGGGACATTTCCGCCATCGCGGACTTTGCACTTCCGCCATGGCGTGGTGCTCGTGCCCGATGGGTCGGAATTAGCCGCACTTTGCTCCGTCGTGCAATGGCGGAAACGCTATTTACGCTATGGCGGTCAGGTCAGTCACTTTCCGCCAGGGTCGTAATGAGGGCCAATGTGAACTTGATTCCCTGATTGGAGCGAACACAGTGTTTGCTCCCAAAGCATCTTTGCACAGCTGGCAGCAATCTTGCACTGCTAGGGCTCACATAAGGAAGCTGAGCGTGAGGAACCAAACATTTAACAATGTTTTTGAATCAGAAATGCACAAATAAACTTAGCATTCTCAGCTGCAGACTCAAAAATGGGTGAATCTTAAATGGCAGCTAACCTTCACATTGAAACATCGGACTGTGGACCTGCATTGTAGCATTCACACCAATTGAAAATGGCTGAGGTTTTTGTTTGCCTGCAGCATTTTAGCTAAACACAGAACTCCCAAGAAACAAAATCCCACATGAATTTAAACAATTACAATGTCAGCGGGAAGACCCACTTGATTATAAAATGGGACACAAACTTTAGGATAACATGTGCAGCTCAACCACAGTGTGTTGGTAGATGCCGCACCGACACTACCTTGAGCAAGGGGGATATGGCAGTCCAGATTTTAATGAGGCTGACAATGTCATTGTGGATCAGGTTGGAGAGATTTGGGAGTTAAATTTTGAATCAAAGTAGAAAGCAGGAAAATGTGTGATGGTGTTGTAAGGAGGCTGAAGGAGAAGAGGAGGTGGCAGAGAGGAGGTGGGTGTGAGTGAGAAGGAAGTGGTGGAAAAAAGAACGTCAGAGAAGTGAAGTAGAGTGAAAGAGTTAATAAGGAAAAGACAGCGAGAACAAGTAAGCAGAAGGTGGAGGACAGTGAATGAAGTTATAAGGAGTTTGAGAGAACAGCTAAGGAGGAAGATGCAGAGTAGGGCGAAATGAGTTATAAGGAGGAGGCAGTGAGGACTATTATGGAATAGTAGTGTCAAAGAAGGTAGTGAGGCGAACAACTAATAACCTGCGGATAGGTGAGCCTGAGAATAATGGTAAAACGGTAGTCGCAAGAACTGTAGGGGGAAAAAGAGGAGGACAAGTGGTCGTGATACCAAAGAAAGCTAAGTAGAAATCCAGTGAAGAGCTTAGCTTGAAAGAAGCGTTATTGAGGAGGAAAGGAGAGCTAGAGATGTGAAGGAGAGGAGGAGACCAAATACAAGGAGTACAAAGCATGGGGAATTGAGCTAATACCGTGGTTAAGACCCAGGTACCTGGAGAGACTCCAGCAGGGTCTGCAACACGAAAAATGGGATTAAGGTTGGCAACCTCAGCGGCCTCTGCAAACATTGACAATATCTTAAAGAATCTGATGCCTAGCCCATGGTCAGATGCACCATGCCACCAGAAATGGAGGTGCCCGGATCATATCAAAAGAAGAACGACATGCTGAGAAACCTCTACAAAAACCAAATATCTAACCTCAAGAGCCAAGAATTAAGTGTTGGACTTTTTTTTCACCACCAAGTGTCAGAGACCAAGTGTGAGAGGGAAGATCGGATTAACTATGATCTTCTTAAAGAGAAATCCTGATTTGCTCATTTTTTATTTTTCCCACATTCAATGTAATCCCTTAACACTTTTGTTGTTTAATAAAGACCTTTGAGCTTTGAGACCTTGCCTTTGGCCTGTACAGGGATCTGTAACTTAACTTACTTATTTTTGCAAAGTCTTTCTTTAACTACCTACATTTAGGGTTTTTGGGTTGCCATAAGTATGAGGTGGACGTCACATGTCCTAATCCTCAAAGAGTAATGCTAAAACATCTGTAATTACCGCTACCACATGTTCTACAGCTCGTCCAAACTATGAGTTTCATTGTTTAACACCTGCTTTTGTGTGAGGTGGCTACCTCTACACAAAAGCAGTATTCCATGCAGTATTGACCATATGCAGAAATTACCACATACAGTAAATACCAGATGCATGCAATCCTATGCACCTCCAAAATGGGGAGTAACAGGAAGGTCCACATGACTTGGAATCTTGCAGACATTTTGGGTACCCAGTATCTGCTCAATTTGGTAACAGTTAATGAATTTGGTGGCATTATCAAAGGTAATCCCACCAAATTTATAATCAGACCCCATATGTAGGGCACACTACTAGTGGTTCCAAACCCCCACCGGGGACATACAAGTATGTGTTCTAGTTTGACTCCAAAGTGGACATGGGCTATAGTAAATGATCCAGTGACCACCCTCGACCATCAATCATCCACAAGCAATGGCCCCACATTGATTGTGGAGCAATCTTTACATCCTATCAAGTTGCCCAAGCATCATTTGGAATCTTGTGGTTGACCCTAAGTAAATCTCCATGCACCATCCTAAGCTATGAGGACCTGGCCCACTTGATGTCATCTCTGCATTCTTTGCACACCCAGTCTGCTAATTTCCTGTCTCAACCTTTAGCATTTCTTTGTCAGAGACATACATCGCCTCAAAGCCAACTATTAATGTTGATCCACACCCTGGTTCTCTTCCAGGCTATCTTCATCATCGCCCTCTGGTCCTATCCTGCTTTGCTAAGCAAGAGATTCTGAAACTCCCACCAAAAGAGCCAGCATGTTTTAACTGGGTGTAGGTGTCTGATGATGGGCTCCTTCCCATATTGCTAGATCTCGGAATGACCCTGCACAGCTAGGAGGACACTTGCACATCAATTTAAGACGTAGGCTCATCGTGACTAGTGCTATCACTCAACTACTGAATCTAGTTTGCAATTGGGCAAGACCAAATAATTCCCAAAGCAGCATGTGGTCCAGCTCAATGCGCCACCCTCATATTTCAACTGTATCATTTACAACTCCGGCCAAAAAACATGCCAGGTCCAGGAATTCCCAGATCAGATGAAAATAAATGTGCCATCTGTCACCCCACAACCAACACACTGCATTGTATGTGTCAATCTGGGGCGAATTATAGCAATATGGGATTTATAGTCAGAATGTAAGGTATGCGATGCCATGGATTAAGGGCTACTCTCCTGGTCACCATGCATGTCCTCGTCCAATTATTGTCTGGAACTTCCATTCCCGGGCCCGTCCTCCCTTGGTCATTTATCAGCCTCATCTCTTTTATTCGGGAATATTGTGTAGATATTGGTGCGTATCTTCCTGGATGCCTCACCTTTAATATAAAGGATAACAAGGGCGGGGTCATTCCTCAGGCACGTCTTGCCATATCTGCTTAACGATTTTGATCAGCAGTTCACATAAAGCACGTTCACAACATTATGAGTTCTACTAATTCAACAATAAATATAATTTTCACACTATAAAAAGATCCTTCAGAGATTTCGAGGCAGCTGGACTGTGTTCACCAGATCGCCCACATCAATCCCCCATAGACTGGCATCACCCCTGAAGCTGCAAATGTACACTACATGTGGCTTGACACCTGCCCAGAGAGCACCACATTTGTGATATATACTGTTATTTTTCTAGGAGATCTGCCTGTACCAGTCCCCTTCTCAGCTGGACCAAAGTGCTCATGATCTTCTCACGAGCCTCACACTCCCTGTCAATCATTGTGTGTGGTGCTGATGTTCCAAGCGGCACTCCCCATAGATGTAACAGATACACATGAGAAAGTAGGTGCATAATTCCGGGACTTGCAGTCCACTGTGTTTTTGTCCCAGGCTGAGATATTTTATAGTCACGCTACAGACTTCAGCTGCCAACGCAAATTTAGTGTTGAGTGAGTTGCAGCTGGTGAAAAACTCCTTAAGTGGTTTGGACTGGCTACTCACAGATATATAATCTTGGGTTCAATAATGATTTCCACTATGGATATCCGGCCTGACCTTGTAACTCGGTGCTGAAAGCCCTTCTATACCTTCCTCTCAAGACTTGAGTCTACATTATGTTAGAGTTAAATGCATCAGTTATATCTTATGCTGTTGACTTAGGCTCTAATCAATATCAGGAGGCAGCAGCACGGTCTAAATAAGGCTTTACTGCTTAAGATACAGAACAAGTCAATAGTTAAACCTTTAAGCATATTTATGACAAGGGACACTGGCCGGCCACCTCACTCACTCACCTCAGCCTTCAACAGAGTCTCTATATATAACACTCATTCAAAGCACCCACAGAGTATTCCAAACATTCTCTGTGTTCACAGACACACGTCATTTATTAACTTTCTATCTCCCATTCAGTGTGGCCAGCAGGAGAAGCAAAGTGGGCATAACAGATCTCCTTTCCTCACACACACCTAAACCAATCACAATCTCACTTGAAGGAAACTCCAAGCATCTCCTTTCTTCACATGACAGTCACACACAACATGAACGCAGCATTTTCCTACCAGAACAAAACCTTCTACGAACATAAATACATCATACTCTCATCACAATTAAAAAACAGTGGATACCTGGGCTCCATGCCGAAATATGATGCCAGGCAAATCTCCTGGCATATGGACTTACAAAATCCATGACACACCAAACATATACGGTGAGGAAACAAAAGGAAGCATGCAGCTGCCTTAAATGTCCATGCAGCTTCAGAGAACTCACAGAGAGAAGGCACTTCAAAGAATTCCTTCTCATAAGCAGATGGAGCTAGGACCTTCTTCATACTCATGCTGCTCACACATGGTGGATCACATGTGCCATGGAGAAGAAGCACAATCACACCAGCATGTGTCACCTAACAAAAATAAAACACCTACGCCAGGTCTGCCCCACCCGGGAACCTTCAACTTATATCACGCCTGGATTATCCATTCCAAGACCCACACCGCTCCCTATGGTGTGACACTGCTACTGGCAGGGGAAGGGAAGCCATCCAAATACGCCTGCCAAACATAGTACCACTCAACAACCTCAAATAACACTGTGTAAGGTGAACGCTCCAACTCCACCCAAGCACAAGTTTCATCAAGTCAAAAAGTATGTAGAACACATATGAGCCATGCATCATACAAACACCAACCAAAAAAGTGGTTCACTTGCAGCACTTGGTAGAACACTGACACCACCATATCATACATATACTCATGACATTTTGTACATAGCTCAATGTCCCTTTACACAAACCGCCAATTGGCAATCTAAAGGCAACTAAACTCTTGCACAGTAAAATCCTGTAGTGCTGCATTCCTATGAGACAGCACATTAACAACTTTGGCAAGTTGAGTCACCGTAAACACACATACGGGTTCTATTTAAGGGGATGGTTACTCTCTTACCTCTTAAGTGAAGCACTAAATTAACTGAGCAAGATAGGTGTGTACTGTGCACTTACTAAACATCTTCTGTAAGCATATTAATACACTCCATCAAAACAAACCACTTTAATAATCTCCAATCAGACAATCCTATCAAGTACTCTTAAGGATTGAAAATGCGCCGTTAGACTGCCCAAATGGAAACAAAATACTGAATGGAATGTAACCTAAATCACATTTGTAAAACTGCAATCTGACACAAAATTAATTACCATTAGGGCCACAACACTGACTCACTCAAACACAACAACGGTCCAATGACCATCAATCAACAATCAACAACAAATGAATGTCAGAGATGGCCTCAGGAACACCTCAACTCCCGAAGACAGTTTAAGGGATTTTATTGAAGGTTCAGCAAAGGGGTTCACTACGGGCCATCCCTCTCCCCCTCTAATCTCATCTAGTCGGCTCCCTCTCTAGCTCACGGGTCCTTCAAACCCAGTATAGTCTATAGAGATCTGTAACCCCTACTGTTTACTAACTGCCTCGCTGGCCCTGCCGTTCTATTCTTCTTCTCCCTTCCTTCCGGTCTCCTTCCTTTCTTCCTCCAACTCTCCTTTGTTTACCTTATGTCTCTCCAATGTTCTCTCTCTAGTCCTACCCTCCCCTCCCCTCCCCTCTCCACACTACTCCCCTCCCCACTCCAGACTACTACTCTCCCCTCTCCAAACGACCACTCTCCCTTTTCCCCACTCCTCTCTACTACTCTCTCAGCCCAATGCTCTTCACTACTGTCTCCTCCCACTGATTTCTATTACACCTCTCTCTGCCACAACCTCACCCAACAGTCACATTCCTGTCACTCTATCAGTCACCCTTCTCAACAGCTAACAATCACACCTCCTTACACTCTTTCTTCTTCTCAATAACTCATCTTGCATGCACACTCACACCCAAGTACCAATTTCTACCACCAACCAATACCGCACCTTGTACAAGACTTCAGCAATCCTCCTCTGCACTCCTCTGCACTGTCTTTCCCCAGTTTGGTCATTTGGTCATCCTCTTCTCTTGACCTCACTGGAACAACCCACCCATTCCTGTTTTCTGTGCCCCATTTTATCCTCCATCTTCCCCCTCCATTGGTTCTCTGCCTCAGGTCGTTAGTGTGCAAATCACTGGCTCCTCTCTCGATGGGCCGGATTACAGGTTCACAAGTTCATATAATGGATGTTAAGCCATGCACCCTTTTACATGCGGGTCCATCAGCATTTGGAAATGGCGGCACACTCAACTTATAATCAATTGTAGAGTTTGTGTCATGTTCAAATGTATTCTCCAAATTACCGGTTTGACATGCGGATTGCTCTGTGGACCTGCTAAAGGTAACGTGAGGGTTGCAGTCCGGTTCTTGCAGTAAGTCTGGATTGCTGGTGCGGAAGTCAGACAAGCAAGTGACAGTTGGCCACCAATGTTTGGAGTTGTTGGCGACAGTTGAACCCAGACCTGTAAGCTACTATGCCTCTTCAAAAGCCTTGAAGCTGCGAGGAGCACAGCATGGAAGTGAGGCATACAAGTGATAGTTCGGCGGCAGTGCGGAAGTGCGATCTGACTAGGGGTAAACCTTGTCCACTTTTCCCTGTCCACACAATGCCTACCTCTAACTCCCCTAGATACAATCTTTTCAGGGGCCCAGGCAGAGAAGAAAACAACTCCACCCATATCTCACGTTACGGCTTATTTGTCGAACAGAACGATACTCGTGAATTGCGGTCATGTCTCCTCCCAGTAAGTCTAATTTGGGAAAAATTACTAGCCACTTTCCTGTGGTTTAAATTGCTGATACTGAATGGGATTGTATTCTCTTCTTATCTTCTAATTTAGAGAATTCTTCTATAACGGCCAAAAAGAATCTTATGACCAGAAACTACAATCATCCCTTGGAGTGGTTGAACATTCTTTTTTATAGCTATGCCAGAGCCTGGATAATGAGGCTCAAAAAGGGGCTCCAAGAAAGGAGATTGATTCCATTCTTGCAACCCATGTGCCATTTCAGGGCTCGACTGTCCAAACACCTGTCACATTTAATACTATGAAAAGAATTGGGTACAGTAAGAAGAGCGGTCAAATTTATGCCGGCCACAAACCACTGTCTGCCTGCAGTGCAAAATAATTCTCATCCAAATTCCCTTAGATCTCTAACGAATATGGCAACTTACATCACCTTAAAGTCGTTAGTAAGGATGAATGATGAACTGAGGCCCAACTCACGGTTGCTAGCAAGCATCTTTAAGTGCCTAGCAATCACAATTCTGAGTTGCACTCTATATTAATGGATCCAGTCTTGTATGCCCATTGCTTTCCTTCCTCCCTTGGCCCCTCCAAGTAACCTCCATGCAATGCTTTGGACCTTCCTGTGCATTTACTGGCCACCGAAGACAACTTAAGTGAGCCTATTTAGTTTATAAATTACAGGGCTTTGGTGACTTGGGCAGAGACGAATACCTATTGTCACCATACAAAGGCAACTTGGAAGAAATCAAAAGTCACTATCACCTCAAGGGCATAAGAGGAGGCACTAAAAAAAATCTTTGCTCTCTAAATCCAGACTGCTCAAATGTTATGGTCATACCTGAGGAATCTGCCTCCTCATCAATAGTCGACTAAAAACTCCTGAAGTTAGAGAAAAAAGGCATAAAGAATGGGCGAAGGGTTCAAAGTTGAATTCACCAAATTGAGTATTCTAGCCTATCCTATCATTGACTGTTCATCTTGCTCCAGTTGGAAGGTCAAACACTTTAGAAAAATCAGCCAGAGAGTTCAACCCAGCATTTTCCTGCCCCTACAGCCGATGAGGACTTGGTGGAGGTTGGGTCCTTAATAAGTCAAGAGGAGAATTAAATCGTACTCACCACTGCACCCTTAAAAACAGGATGTAGAATTCGACAGGTTATTGATTCTATATCTACCTCTAATCGTCCGCTTCCAATGGGTACGGTACAGACATTATCAGCCCTACCCCCGCCAGATCCCTACTCCTTTCAGGATTGGTTTTCATTCTATGAATACGTTCTCTCTGACAATGACAGTTCCCCTTCTCATAGTTTTTGAAGGGATCTTTAAAGACTCTGATGACATTGCTTCGAATAGAGATTTCATCTTATTTTTATTTTCTTCTACTCCAGCGTTGAGGCTTGTTATAAACCAAATAAAGGCTGATATAAACCAAGTAGAATTTGTTGACGGTGTCAGAATACACATGTTGTGCTTCATTTAAACTTCAAACTGATTTTTAATCTAATTCTAAAGGAAATGGAAACATTCTTACGAATGGGCTTTCGCGTGTATTCTCTTGGCAAGTACCAGTTGATTTCTTCCACTAACTCTGGTTTCTCTATTCCAAGTGGTGAAATCAGCTGTAATGTTTCCAAAGGGGAACTAGAGTGGTCTCTGTGCCGTTTTCAAACAAAAGTTAACCTCTATTAAATGATGATTGATTGCCTCCCTTACTAACATCAAAGTGGTAGGGTCACACCACAATCTTTGGCCCTACATTGTGTGATTTAATTTCCTGGAACACAAGAGGTCACTCTAGCTTTCCTAATCCCTTGAGTACGTCTTGCGATGTAACACAATTTGAGATTTTTGCCTTGCAGGTCTCTGGCTAATTGAAATTCCTATCTTGTATGGTATTCCCTATAAAGCACAAAAAGGCCTCTCGGGCCATCCCTTATGGAGGCTTATTGACTGGAGTTAAGATGTCTTTCTGCCTCTTAATAAAAGAATGGGAATCAGAGTCTGAGAATATTTTAGCTGTCATGTTGTCATGGAAAATGGTTCCTAATTGTATGGATTTTCATATTCTGTTATTGAATGTTTATTGGAATCCCAGATGAACAGTGACATTGTACTTTATTAATACCTTGGAGAATTTCCTACATAGTTTGTACTCCTCCTCTGGCATAGCCCCAATCTTTTTAATGGGAGACTTTAACTGTTGTGTTCCTTACTTTCATCTTAAAAGGCAAACACAAATGATGGTTTTAAATGAGGAGAGTGCAGACAGGAGGGACCAATTTTGGAGTGAGATTATGACAACCTGTCAATTACACTAACTAAATGGCAATTTTTTATTTATTTATTTATTGCATTTATTACTCGCCCAAACCCTTGGGTACCACGGCGATGTTACAGACAGCTTGGTTAAAACATTTCTTAGAAATTGCCAATCGGGCGCAGTGCATTTGAATACAAAATAATCATACAGGAAGACATTTAATGCAGGGCTTCAGTACAGTGATATTTCCTGAAGCATGGAAGGGGATTTTAGTCTTGGTTAAATAGCCACGTTTTCAGGGATTTCTTGAAGCCTGAGAACGTTTGCTCATTTTTGATGGGGAGGGGAAGAGTGTTCCAATATGTGGGTGCGAGGTATTGGAAACTACTGCCTCCTGCCTTGGTTGTCTTGTAGCGGGGGATGGCTAGGAGTAGTTGACTGTTAGATCTGAGGGGCCTCTTTGATACTTTTTTGGTGATGGCGTGGTTAAGGTAGATGGGGACACAAGAGTGGATGCATTTGAATGTGACGCACAGGGCTTTGAATGTGACCCTGGCTTTGATGGGGAGCCAGTGATGGTTTCTTCTAATATTTGAGATGTGATCTGACTTCCTTAATCCAAGGGCCGCCCGAAGGGCTTTATTTTGAATAAGCTGTAGTTTGTTTAGATTGGCTTTTGAGGTACCCAGGTAGAGTACGTTGCAGTAGTCGAGTCTGGATAAGATTAAAGCTCTTGCCAGCGTGATACAGTTGGTGGGTGTCAAGAATTGGCGACTGAGAGCAATAAGTTTTGCGGTGTAGGAGGTAGAGGAAGAGAGGGCGTTAATGTGCTTGTCATGGTGAGGTTGGCATCTAGGTAGACACCTAGTGTTTTTACTTGTTTGAGTACTGATATGTTTGTGCCATCGATGTTGATGGATGAGTAATCAGCATGTAATGCTTCTATTTTGGATTGGGAGCCCACAATGAGAACCTCAGTCTTCTCATCATTGAGACATAGGCTATTTAGTGCCATCCAATTTTGGATTATGGCATATATTTTGTTGATAGTGTCGGTGTCTTGAGTGTAGTCTCCCGATAAAGGGATGAGGATCTGGGTGTCGTCTGCAAAGTTGGTGTAGATGACACCCATGTCGTCTAGCGCTGAGAAGAGGAGTTTAGTGTATGCATTGTATAATGTTGGTGCGAGACAGGAACCTTGGGGGACACCAATGGGTACTATGATGGGGTTGGCGGCTTCTTTACCTATGGCGACCCTGGAGGTGCGGTCAGCAAGAAAAGATTTGATCCAGGTAGTAGCTTCGGTGGAGAAGTTGAAGTCTTTCGCTAGTGTGGCGCACAGTTTATTATGGTCTACTAAATCAAACGCTGCGGAGAGATCGAGTAGGAGGAGGATGCAGAGTTTTCCTGAGTCTCTGATGGTATCCATCTGGATTTTTAAGTCAAGGAGTGCCGTTTCTGTGCTATGGTTGGGGCGGAAGCCTGATTGCCTCGTGCCAAGGAGGTGGTTTTGTTCAAGGTGAGTTTGGATTTGGTTGTATGCTAATTTATCCAATATTTTGAGGAGAAATGGGACAGTTGTTATTGGCCTGTAATTAGTGGGCACAGTAGGGTCTAGGGTAGGTTTTTTCAGGAGAGGGGTGACCCAGGCTTCTTTGATGCTAGCTGGTACTAGGTTAGTATTGAAGGATGCGTTCACGAAGTTGGTGATAATGGGGGTGAGGGTGTGGGCGCAGGATTTGACTACTGATGCGGGGACAGAATCTCCTTTGCAGTTGAAGGCTTTAAGTTTGGCGATGGTGTCAAACACTACATTTTGGGATACTGGTGTGAAGTGGAATGGGGAGCTGGTGAATTCCTGATGTGGTCGATTTAGATTAAGGAGGGCAGGTTTGTTGGCTAGTGATTGTTTTTTGGATGTGATTTTTATTTGGAGTAGTTCAATTTTGGCTGTTAGTGCGTCTTGAATAGTGGTGCACCATTCCTTGCTGGGGATGGTTGGGTTTAAGGCTGGGGTAGGGTTTTCCAATTCTTTTAGAATGGCAAATAGTTCCTTGGTATCTGAGGTCGCATTGCTGATCCTATTATTATACGCATTAGATTTGTAGGTAATAGTAGCTGTTTTATAGGTTTTGTTTATTTCTTGGTAGGCTTTTTCTGCCTCTGCAGTAGGATGCTTTCTGTAGGCATGTTCACACGCGCGTTTGGTTCTTCTGAGGGCGATAAGATCATCATTGAACCAGAAGCTAGATCGCTTGTCTGAGCGTTTAGCCTTGGTGGTGAGCGGTGCTATAGCATTAATGGTTGCAGTGAGGCAGTTGTGATATATGTCTGCTAGGAGACAGGGGTTGTCACTAGTGATCGAGGTAGAATCTAGGATTTTTGAAAGAGGAGGCGTGAGGTTTTCTGGCGTGAGTTTGCGGGCGTTTCTAGTTTCATAGGTAATCATGGTTTTAGGTTTCTTTTGTGTGGGTTCGGAGGGATTGATTGTAAATACAATGTTATGGTGATCGGTCCAAGTAAGAGGGGAGATGGCCTCAATGGTTATGGGGGTATTAAGGGAGAGGATCCAGTCAAGAGTCCTGCCTTTGATATGTGTGGGTGCATTAACTAGTTGGCTGAAGCCCATGTCCTTCAGGGCGGAGTGAAGTGATTCTGCTTTGGCATCTTGGCTGTCATTGAAACCTAGGTTAAGGTCACCCAGGATGATGTATTTTGAGCTAGGTTTTATTAGTGGAGCTAATAGCAACGGAATTTCAGTCTCTGGGTGGTTGTTGGGGCTAGGTGCTCTATAAATTACTATTAAATTAATCGTAGTTTTAGCATTTATGGGAAATTTTACGAGTAATGTTTCATACCCTTCAATACTTTCGATGGGACAAGAGCTAAGCTGTAATTTAGTCTTGACTATTATAGCAACACCGCCTCCTTGTGAGTGGGTCCTATCTGTTCTAAATATGGTGTAGTCGGATGGGATTGCCAGAGTTAGTAGTGGACCTGATGCTTGATGGAGCCAGGACTCTGTGACTACTAGTATGTCGAGCTGTGATTCCATAATGAGGTTGTGAACTTCTATAGCATGCGCCCCTAAGGAGCGGGCATTGATAAGCGCTCCTTTAAAGGTGGCTAGTAATTTATTGGGGGTGTCCGGGGCTGGTTTGGAAGTGGTGTTGGGTTTCTGGCTAGGAGTATGGTTTTGATGAGGGGGAAGTACTCTGGGCCTAATTTGTTTGGGAGGTGTGTATTCATATTTGACTGGGTTGGGGTGGTTGAAAGTACGAGACCTTAATCGGAAGTGTCTTGCTACACCTGTCACGGGGTTAGAGAATTTTTCAGTATGGCTGTGGTGAGGTGACTCTGCAGTGGGCAATATGTGTGAGATTGGATCAGGGCTGATAGCATGATGCTTGATGGTATTCAGATAGGTCCTAGGGGTAAGACGTGCGCTGTTTGGGAATGGGGGAGTAGAGGGAAGGAACGGTGTAGGACATGGGATAGGGTGATGCCGGGGGCATGCCGGCTTGCTGAGACCGTTGTTATGGGTCCACGGCGATATGCCTAGTAGACATACTTGGCAAAGATGATCAAGTGTCTCCACAATTGATCATATATTTTTACCTGCGAGTCATTGTTGCCCTATATTAAATCCTTCGTCATCGACGATTCCTTAGCTAGTGATCATGCATGTTTGATACTACAATGTTCTTTACCTATAGCCATTAATAAAAACACAATATGCCGAAGGATGTGTCTGGCTCGAGCCAAAAAAAAAATGTCTATTGGTCCAGAAGAAGAATTGCAAAATGTAATAGTGACATACTTTTTAGTATTAAAATGGCAGCATCATTGGCTGCCAGAATCTAGACCCATGATCATTTACAAGCCTCGCCAACATGGTTGCTCAATTTGTAACTAATAGTGCCACTGCAGGGGTTCAAGGAACCTTTGCCATGCACCACACATTTGACAAAGTGGTCCAAGATAGGAAGATTGGTCCTTAAGGGAAAGTAAGCTTGACTGCGGCATATCTGACTATGATAGATTACAGAAATCAAAAACATGTAAACAGCAATATAGGAGCTGGATAAAATCGTATCAAATTAATCTCGCTGTTCGTGACAGTCAACATATGTTAAACAAAAGAGGTGATGGCTGGAAGGTTTGGAATTATTCCTAGCCTCTGGCATTGCTCTGGACAACCCTCCAGACCACCGTTCTTCGTCTGCCAAGCCATTACAAAAGGGAAAGACCATATGCAAATCAGTCTTGGTCCCACCCCAAAAGAGGCAGTCCAGCCCGAATTGTTTGGTCACAGCAGTTAACAAGTATAACCCACAGACACTTTGGAATTGCATTAATAATGCAGATATGAACCTTGTACATATGAATTCGACACTAAATAATGTAATTTCCGATTCCTAATGGCATGACTTGCTTGTGAGGCAGTTCACTCACATCAACCCAACTCAATAAGAATTAGTTATATAGTGCCTATATTTAAAAATGTTCACTATACCGACCTGGCGAACTATCGTCCAATAGTCCTTCTGGATGCCCCTTCAAAGATTTTTGCGGCATTACTTAACTTGACTTAACTGCCTGGTCTAAATGTATTAGTCGCCCCTGCAAATTCTAAACGGGCTTTTGCCAACATTGTGGAACATCCTTAGATGGCCTATTAATTAATCATTTTTATTTTTTATTTTTTCATTAGCACTTTGGTTTACAAAATTTGAAAACCTCTGGCTATTTTATCACTCAACAGTTTTGAGAAAAAGAAAACAAACAAGTGCAAGGAAAAGAGAAGCAGACTGCAGAAATAGGCAATAGCACTTAAAGAAAAAGTAAAAAAGAAAAGCAAGGAATGCAGTTCCTTAAATTGTAGAATAATAAAATCTGTCACAATGCCAACTTTGATGTAATAATTGTCATTCAGGGTCCTTTGTGACGTTTCTAAAATGAATCCATTAGACCTGTAGGATGTCAGTCTTGTATTTCCTTTTTTTTAAGGTTCTAAGAAGGACTGGGTCTGAGTGTCTTTCGCAGTATAGTTTTCACGTTTCTTCATTATCACCATGATACATTTTGACACTGCTAGATTGATTCTCGTTTTCACCCCTTGAAGCAGTATGGGCCAACAAGTGTCTATCTCTCTCAATCGGTATTCTTTCCAAATTTCACCCAGGTATAGGTGTCTTCCATGTGTCAAATCCGGACATTCCAGTGTTAAATGTTTCATTGATTCAATTGTATTTAAGTTTTTGCACAGTCGACAGTACTTTGCTTTGTTGCTGTCTCTTCTCTGGTACGGATTGTCTCTAAATGGCAGGAGATTTAAACAAAGTCGTAGGTAAGTATTCATCAGAAACCAGTTCGGAAAAAGGGTCAGATATTGTGGCAGTCTGTTCAATTTATAGGGGATTGCCCAAAAGTCATTATATCCATGAAATTTCAGAATTTCCTCTTGGGTCTCTATCCAGTCATATGTGAACATCTTTTTCTTTACCAGGTCTGGGTTATTCTGTAACGATTCCTCTGTTTTGTTCAGATTTGCTAGAATTGCCCTGCATATTGTTTCCCATTCTGCGAGGATCGCCTCTGTATGTTCTTCCACGGCCTTACAGGACCAAGCTCCTTATCATGACTTCAGTCGATCTTTCTTGTGCATTCGACTGTGTGAATTGTGCTATTTTATGGAATAAGTTGTGTAAGTGGGATATTCTGGGGAGGATCTTAATGCTACTGGTTCTCCTACACACTGATGCCACATTTCAAATGAGTGTGGAAAATGCAGGCACTATGAGCACCAGGGACCAAACTGGGACATATGCATTTTCCAATTCTGTTATTTGCAGATGAGATTGTCCTATTCGACAAAAAACACAGATTTGGTTGTCATAAGCCCTCGAAAGCCTGAACATACACATGAAGGAACATGGATTCAGGTTGAATGCACTTAAATCGACTGCCCAGATAACTTCATGATCAAATGTTAAACAAAATGTTTTCTGGTCAATAGATGGTGTATCCTTAATTCTAGATCCTAGATCAGGAGATCCACATTTCGCCGAAATAGAACAGCCCAGATAAGGAATACTTGTAGGTACATTTAAGACCAAACTTACTCCACTTTACAAATTCACAATATTTATTTTAAATTCTGCAAGTTTTCATTGATACCTTTAAGGGATTCTACAATCGTAAAGTTCTACCGTCTATTCCATATGGCCTAGAACTTCAACTGCTTGATTGGGAAATAGTGCATATTATTGAAGGTAAATTCTGGAAAAGATTGTTGGGTTTGCCCCTTTCTGTGCCCTTTGTATTAATTAGGCGCCAACGTTGGGCATCATTATGAGTTCGGTGGTGTGGTCAAAAATGGTGGTAATGCAGCGGTAACTCTGTTACCGCTGCATTACCGCACTGCTGAACTATGGGTTTGGAGGTAAGGTGGAAGAAAAACCTCCAGCAAAATAATGCAGGTAATTATGTCACCTTAACGTAAAAAAACAGCCATTTCGGCAGAATTACCGCTGGCGGAATTAACACTGGTGGCCATTCTGCCAAAATCCCCATGGACTCCATAAATGGGGACTAACACCACCATACCGCCACTTGTACTCCGGCGGTAATTCTGCCAGACCAAGTGGCGGTAAAGGTAAAACCGTTTATTGGTATATCGGCGGATTTACTGCCGAGATACCACCAAACTCATAATGAAACCCTTTGTCTCCAATCTTGGTAGTCGTATATATTTCCATGCAAAAATTGAAATTATTTATGAAAATATTAGACCCCCTGATGGATTCTCTTTTTTCAGAACTAAGTATCTTAATGAGGTCTCAGCAATCTTCATCTTTTAACAATTGCATTAATGATTGTGACAAGCTCCTGGCTGCCATGCACCTGTGGAGAGATCTCTTACTTGAAAATCCTGATGCCCTTAAAGAAAAAATAAAACTTTTTGACTGGTGTAAGGACCACGACATTATTCCTAAATATAAACTCTTCCATGATTTATTTATTTTTTTAAAACATTTTTATTAATTATTCAAACAAACAATACAAACCAAACTTGCAGTGTATGCAATAACATTTCAATTGTTCCTCCTTCAATCGTGTTCACTGCTTCCCCTGTCCCACCCCCCATTACAAGCCTACTTCTACTAATGTTCTATTCCTGCATCCAGTGATAGGGTATTCTCTTCTGTGGGATCCGAGGGGCCTTGTATTGACCCAAATAGTTCTGCTATCAGTAACTTCCAGGCCATCAGGGTCTCAGTCTCTTCCTCCCCCCCAGCGCTGCTAGCTTCTTGCCATACCATAGTTTCCGCCTCTGCCCATTTCTGCAGATCTTTCCACCATACCTCCAATCGTGGCTTGTGGCATGTCTTCCACCCCAAAGCAATTCTCCTCTTCGCAAGCGCATATGCCAGATCCTTCAGTTTGCTCACATGCCTAAGTTTCCGCAGCCTAGGGAACCCCCCTAACAGGCAGGCCCACACAGTGTCCACCACGATCTTAATACCCTTTCCCGCCAGTTTGCATGCGATCTCACTCCAGAAGCACTCAATAACCGGGCAGGACCAGAACATATGCACCATGCCCACGTTCTCCTCATCACATTTAGGGCATGTTTGCCATCCCGCATTTTTGAACTTGGCTATTCTCTGGGGTGTCAGATACGCCCTATGTGTAATATACAACTGCATCTGTTTAAGTCTTGCGTTCCTCGACACCTTCTTATGATACCCTTGGACTCGCTCCCACATCCCATCCTCCATCGGGGTCCCTACTTCCTCCTCCCATTCTAGTCTCAATTGCACCACCTCCTTCCCCACTTTGGACATCATCATCTCGTATATTCTAGATATCTCATGTCCCCCCTCTGCTATGTCATATATTGTGTCTATTGTAGCATCTGGTTCTTCCTCAAGCACCGGTTCGGGCCACATTCTCTTATAAACTCTTCCATGATTATTGGAAATTGAACAGTTCTTTCAGTGTATTGCCTATGTACGTGACTAGATTTCCAAGCCCTGGCTTTCGAAAAAAAATGTTCATGAGATTCAGATTTAATCTACTTGGGACCCTAAAGACCCTAAAGAGATGGGGTACCATTAGAAATATATCTCACAAGAAGAAGCTATTGTAGATTATGCAAACGGGAAACTATAAGGCATATTATGCTTAGCTGTGGGGCAATCAATTTTTAAATGATATATTACATTGTTTAGAGGATTTGTGTATTTCAATGAGGCTCCAGCTTGAGAGAAATGTTGGTTGAAACTATTAAATGGCCATCACATTTCATTGATTACTTGTTCACTGTCTTATATCCATTCATACTTTTTAGGTGACAATGTTTATAATGCTTAAATTACTGGGTGCTTCTGTGCCTGCATCACAAGAATGGATTGAGCACCCTACTGTCGACCTTTCCTGCCTGCGAGCATCCGACATCTGCAGCTACCTTCAAAAAGCCATTACTAGGGTGAATGCGTGCGCAAAGTGCAGCAAGGCCGAGTGCAAGCAGCAGTTTGGCAGTTCGGGAGGTGGATAGGGGTGGGGGCACCCTCTCTTCTGAAAAACCTCATAAAAAGTGAGTGTGCTACGCTGTGCCGTTTTCAGTGTCTGGAGCTGTGGAGTCCTGGCCCGGGGTTCCGCCCTGTGCACTGGGAAATAATACCACTTATGAGATCAATTGCGGGTGATCTGGCAGAGTGGTTACAAAGTGGAGCAGTTGGAAGTCTGCAGGCAACAACCGACAACCATCATCAGAGTCCATTTATCATCTTTTCCCCAGCCTTTCCCGGCCAGCAACAATGGGTAAGCAGTTGCCTGAAAAGGGGCATTTTGCTAACGCGGCAGGAACCCATGTGAGAAAGGCTGCTATTATTTCCCCTGTGACTCCTGGTATCGTCAAACACTGCCACCTTGTGTGGGGAGGGGAACGAAATTGTTGACAACAGGTTTTGGTTTTAACGCGGCTCAAGGTGAATATCACCCAACAAGGAAGCCTCATGATGGCAAACAAAATGCGGAGCAATAACAAATACTACCATTTGAGAAGTGGGGTGAAAACCCACAGGCAGAAACTATGGCTGCTAACGCGGGACATCCTGAAAAAGGGTCTCGATCCCAGGATCTAGGGAAAATCACTCCCTTCTTCCCCCATTTACAAAACCAATCGTACAGCCAAGCTATTCAACTGACCCGTGCAATCTTGGATCTCTCAATGGCAGGGGTAGGGTTTGATTCTGACACTGTGTGTGAAATTTCCAGTCCAGATCTGCGTGAAGTCGAACACAGACTTAGCACTGCTATACTAACTGACTGCATTAGCCTCGAAAACCAAATAGAGGAACTCGAAAGAGTTAATGAAAGGCTAAGCATGTCGCCTGGCCTTTTCATAACATCACTTCCGCCTCTATCAATCAATCTGCTGACCCAGTTTCCGTCTCCCTGGAAAGGTTGGATCGTTCCTCCCTTCCCTTTCAAGGAGACGATTGCTCTTGCAAAGATACCGCCAAACTATGTATGAGCACACTTGTCACCTTAAATATCGTACTGCAATCTTTTATTTTCCTCACCGATATGGTGGCCCACGAAGTTAGGGCAAATTCCGACATTCTAAATGACATTCGGGTATTACTGGTATTACTAACACAGGGCAGACTCAACAAAGTCACGGGAGCCACAAAGGGCAACATCAAGGGCAAAGAACAAGAAGCTAATTCAAAGAATGAAGAGGAAGAGCACTCCTTGCCCACTGCTGCATCTAAGACAGCCTTGACAGCAGGGCTAGAAACCCCCTGGTGAAAAGCCCGATAGTTGTCAGAAGGCATGGGTCGCCTCCTTTTCTCACAAGGAAAAACCTAAAAACATCAAGGGGACGTCCAGGTCCAACAACAAAGGGTCAAGGACATTACAATGTTTCTGAAGTGCAGACTCCAACTTCAACTACCAGCAAGGATAGGCCAGGTGAAGGGCCTTCAGTACAACCAATTACAGCATCTGAGAGCAGGTCACAAGCAAACCTAAACCAGCCTTTAATGATCCACTTTGCAGGGGCACGGTCGAACAAGAAATGCAAAATAAATAAAAGAAGCGAAGAAAGTCGGTAGGTTAGATGTGTCTGTTACATCTGGCACCTGTCTATATATCCCGTATCTCGTACCCAAGAACCTATGCTGCATATTCGTGACAGCAATCCAGTGAAGTTAAGACCCAGAGCACACATGGATGACAGAGCAAGTGACTTCCATACTGGTTTATCTGATAAAATGGGATCTACTAGACTCTCGTAAAGGGAACAGAGTTAAATTTGATACTATTTCATTCGTCTCCAGAAACAACGGGTTAAATAGAAAGAGCCATGGAGAAGTATCCTTTAGGAACAGAACAGAGCAGAGGCAGCCAATCATCTTTGCGTCAGTATTTGATGAGGAACGAAATCTCTCCCTAAATAGTGCTAGAATAGTGGCCCTACTATCATCGTTTTCAGACCTGAGTTTTATTGCATCGTCAGACATAACATTTGTGCACCTTTTTGAAAAACCGGCAGAGGGAAATGTGCTGTCTACTTCTTCTCTGAACTAATTGACAAATTAGTTTACGACCATCAAGAAGACGTTTTGCTAAAAGGGTTTGAAAGCTACTACTCTCAGTACACAGATTAGCTTTTTGAGCATCCCTGCAAAACCTGACTGCAACCTGTTATTTTGATCACCATCAAGGGAGGCAAATTAACCATGACCATCCATCTTTGGATGGTCGCGGACCAACTTGGCTGATTGATTGTCCAGTACTTGATGGATTTGTATTGAACATCAAACCTGAAAAAAAGCCCACCCGTGGGAGACCTATGGGAGGTCTACTAACTGCCACAAAGAACACCAAAAATCATTCATTATTGTGTTGGAAGTCTTTGTCAGAAGCACTGTTGGCCACGGAAATCATAGATCGGAGTGGGGAAAATTAGTTACATATTCTTTTATTAAATATCTATTTTAATTCAATTCGCTCAGACATAGAAACCCTATCAAATATGTATTTTAATTCAATTCACTAAGACATAGGGCCTCATTACGACTCAGACAGTAGAGGGTTAACAGCGCTGGTAGAGCTGCCAGTGCCGTTAATCCTCTACTGCCTCATTACGAGGTCTGCTCGCGGGTCCCGCTAAGGACGTCTGGTAAAACGGGCCCGTTGTTAGCATCCTCCCCGTTCCCATTGAGCCCTATGGGGGCTCAAATGGGAATGGGGATGTACTGGGTCCGGGTCCCGGGAATGGGAATTACAGGGCCCTCCAAGGTCGGAATGGCCCGGTATTTCTCCATTCCAGGAACCCGGACCTGGTACCTGGTATGGGGGTAGCCATGCCGCTAAAAGCGGCATGGCTACCTCCATACTCGTAATGAGGCCCATAGAAACCCTATTAGGGGAAATTGTGAACATACTGATAAAGTGGCAGGCGCACCATCAGGCCAGCCCAATCCTTCAAGGAGGAGATTCCCATATTGACTGTAATCTTTTAGAGGGCGATTTCGATATACTTGATGAGAACCAAGGTTCCCTAATGCCAGTCACCTATGGCACAAGGAAACGGAGCACGTATGGCAGGCAATGGTCATCCTTCCTCCTCCGATTTTATTTTGCAAATGAATGCGCTATCTGATGAGTAATCAAAAAAAGTTCCAACATGGTATAATTCAGTGGCATCATCTACAATAGACTATTTGTTCATAAAGAACTTTGAAATGAAGAAGGAACCCTCTATTTGTACAGTAGGAACACCTCTTAGTGGTGTGCACAAAGGTAAGTAAATCCGGGGATCTGCAACATTTAGTAGTAATGGAAAAAAAGAATAGACTATCACAGCTAGGCAACAGTAAGAAAGCCAACAGTAGATTAAGAACCTGGTGGGAGAATCTATTTTACAAGGAACAAGTTGCATACTCTCTTGCCAACACATTTCCAACTCTAATATCCACACTGGGGAAAGCCCCCATTAAACAAATTGTTTTCCCAAGTGCTCCCTTTCTTTCTGGCCATAGGAATCATGTTGATATAGAAATCAAACAAGAAAAGTGAGTTGCGGAGAGCAATTAAAATGGTGCAGGAAAGAGCTTCATCATTAAATAGGGAAGAAACAGCAAACGTATAGAAAACATTGGAACAGAATTATTATACCTGGTTTAAATTTCATAAAATCCCCAACATATAATAAAAAATCTGATTCTATAAAAATAAATGGTAAACAAAGATGCACGTTCAATTTGGAAAATTCTGAATAACACCAAGGGTGCCCAACTGACTGTACAATCTTGCTGCGTGTCGCAGGAAACATGGGTCACATACTTTACCAATAAATTCAAAGCATTTACAGATGATTCAGGGATTCCTGAAATCAATGCCTCAAAGGTACCTGTTTGGATCCCTTAATTTGATAAAAATGGATGTCAACGCGGTAATAGGGAAGCTGAATAACTCCCGAGCTAGTGGACCGGATGCAATACCTAACAGAATATTTAAAGATGATCAGTCACTTTGGCCGGACATCTTGTTTAAGCTTTTTTCCCCATATTGCCACCGGTGAACAATGTCCTAGTTTCTGGCAAAAAGCTTTTTTTAACATTTTTTAAAATGGTATAGTTTAATTTTTAAACTTTTCATTTGTCACAGTTTCTAAGAAATTTTCCATTTTATGCATTTCTAGTTTATGGTGTCTTTGGGCCTCATTACAAGTGCATCGGTCCGGACTTAACGCTGCCGGTATAACCATACCGGCACCGTTTCCGCATCCGCCCAATAATGACCTGCGGACCCAGAAATAGCACCACCCTCAACCGCCACCGCAGGGTTTAGGCTCCCATAAACTCTGCCTGCACGGAAACCCCTCCGTTACCAGCAATAATAAACACCGCGAGCATCACAACTAGCGCGGACATGGAAACACTGCCTCAAAAATGGCATTAAAACCGTGATCACGGTGTCGGTACAGCCGCCACCACGAACATGACGTTAAACAGTGCCTGCTGACCTGAATCAGGGCACAGGTGCACCAAATGAGCCCAGCCGGACCCAGCAGGCCACTGGGAGCCTACAAAAGGGCCACACCCAGCCCAACACAAAACAGAACCATGCAGGCAGCAGCTCTAGTAGCATTGGGACTGGGCCTACTCAACCAACAGGCAGCACTGCACATGATGGCAGTAATGTTGCAGAGGAGGAGGCGGAGGCGTAGGAGGCGCAGGCGGCAACGAGCTAACCCTGTACCCATGGCAAACCCCATTGTCCAGCCGGCACCACCTCGCAGGCAGCCTGCAATACCACGCATCAGGGCCTCACCCTGGAACCTTACCACAGGACAGATCCACACACCATACCGGCTGGACCGTCCAACAATCCTATACATCACTTCCATGATAGAGGACGACATCAGCAGCCACATAGACACCCCCACCACCACCCCACCTCCCCCTCCTGAAGGTTGTGTCTTTTCTTCATTTTCTTGGCACCGGCACCTATCAACACACAGTTGGTGAGCTGCACGGCCTATCACAACCCTGTTTCTCCTAAATCCTGGTACAGGTACTGGATGCCCTGTTGCGCCATGTGTCAGAACAGATAGCCCTTCCCCGTACCCTCCCCCAGGTTATTGCCACCAAGTTGGCCTTCCATGCCATAGCAGGCATGCCAAATTGCATAGGTGCAGTTGACTGCACCCACATTGAGCTGACAGTACCACGTGCAATCGAGATGGTGTTCCGCAACAGGAAACAGTACCACTCACTGTATGTACAGATGGTATGTGATGCCACGCAAGTGATGACACATTGCTGCGCACATTTCCCGGGCTCAACCCATGACTCAATGGTACTGCGGAATTCCACATTGCCACGGTACATGGAACGCTATGCTGGACAAAGCACATGGCTATTGGGTGAGTACAGTTGCCAATGCACCGGCCCTGTCAAAGTGGTGTGTGTGTGTCCAGGGCCATGAGCAATGTGAGTGTGCCGCTGTGACTGCACATGCATCACCCCCGCGCCCATCAGCTGAATAGACAGCAGAACCCAAACATCACAAAGCAACACATGACAGGTTGCCACAGTGTCCCCGTACACACCCTGCCACATGACACACACTGCCTGAACTGCCGCTGGCACATACACCAGGAGCCACTGCAAACACCCACCCACAATATGCAACACTGCCCTCCCAATGCACATGATGCCTGTACATGAGACGTCCTGCATCGACTACATCATCACGGTGGACTGACCCTGCCATGTGTGCACATCACTTCACAATGCCATACTCACAAGCCAATGTCACCCGCAGGGCAGAGTACACATGCACACCAATGCGTTGGTCAATGTCCAGTTGCCAACGTCCTCTACGATGGTCAAAGAACAGAACCACCCACCGGTCCAACCACTGCATGCCACATAACCATGAATGAACAATGACACAAGATTGCACTGCATCTGATGAAAACATGATACCACAAACACTGACATGTCCCCCCCATCTACATCCCATGTAGGTGATGCTGGACATGCACTCACGCCATGGCTGATGACGCCTGTACGGAGGCCAAGGAACAGGCATTAAGAGGCGTACAACATGGCACATGTCCGCACACGTGGCATGATTGAGAGGACATTTGGACTACTGAAGGCCTGGTTCCACTGTTTGAGCAGATCTGGCGGATCACTGCAGTACAGCCCAGTGAAGACAGGTAAAATCACGCACGTTTGTGCCATGATGCACAATCTCTGCCTGCGCAGGAACATTCCAATGCCCCCAGACGCAGATGATGAAGATGGGAATGGAGACGGAGATGGGGATGGGGATGGGGATGGGGATGGGATGGCACAACCACCTCCTGGGGGTCCACTGGATGGACAACGAGCACGGGATGCAGTGATTCGCATTTACTTTTGAGAGACAGCACATTCACAGCATTGCATGGATATGGTGATGCCAATAAATGAATTGTTGTACTGGAAATGAAATGATGGATGTCCACTATGTATGTTTTTTTTTAAATGATGATATATTGATGAATTAACAACAGGGAATGAGGTGCAATGGTTAGGGAAGCTGTACACCCGTGCCCACCCACCATCCAAACGTACCCACCCCCAACCAGGCCCCAATACCCAAACCCCCTAATGGTCCTCCCGCACCTCCCAAACGTACCCACCCCCAACCAGGCCCCAATACTCAAACCCCCTAATGGTCCTCCCCTACCTCCCAAACGTACCTACCCCCAACCAGGCCCCAATACTCAAACCCCCTAATGGTCCTCCCCCACCTCCCAAACGTACCTACCCCCAACCAGGCCACAATACTCAAACCCCCTAATGGTCCTCCCCCACCACCCAAACGTACCCACCCCCTCACACCCTCTAGTCCACATGTGTCCTGCAGTGCCCGACACACATGCCATAATTTCCGTGTGCGCTTATGTGCTTGTGCATCCTTGCCCGAGAGCCCTGTTAGCCGACTCGAGCGCCTTCTTGGACTGGCAATGGTGGACCTGGATGGGGTGGTGGTATTGGATGGGACAGAATCTGGAATAGGTGGCATATGTGCAAGATTTGCCTGTTGGCCAATCAACATGGACTCAATCATCCTCGAGGTGTTGTCATTGCCCTCCCGCACATGGCGTGCCAGGGTGACTATAGTGCTGGCAAAGCGTCCAATGGACCTTGAGAGACAACGTACAGATGTGCTGTAGCACTCTCTCTGCAGCCTAGATTCCTCAAGCTGCCTCTCCACCAGCTGGGTGAGGGTAGCCTGCTGCTCCTCCATCCGCTGCATGCAGGAATTTACCTCTACCACCCAGGGGGTAGGTGACCTCATAGGACTGTGGAGTGATGTGGGACTGAACTCCAGCTGATGGAACGATTCCAAGTCATCCAGGGTGGGCACCTCCCCCTGTGGCCCTGTATCAGACTGCACTGCCAGGACACTGTTGTCACTACATGCTGCCTCCTCTGCAGTGCAGATGCTCTCTGTGGTGGGTTGCATTGGCATGATGGGTGCCCGTGGAGGCAGCGTGGAGATGGTGGAGATGTTGGTGATGGTGGCCGGCACATGTGTTGCAATTGCTAATGGGGGCAGAGATGCCGAACTGCTGGCAGCATCCGCCTGGGCAGGGGCGCTGGCTTGCACACGTGCAGGAGCTGATTGCCTTGGCTGTTGTGCAGTATCACTGTCACTCGATAGGGCTGTGGGGACACAGAGGGCATGCATTTAGTTATGTGGTGGTGCCTGATGGGTGCATCAAATGCATCATACAGGTTGATCATTAAATAGTAGAATTTACATGCATCTGCTTGTTGCCGTTAATGCATTGTAGTGATATGGGTCACCATCTGGTTCATGATGGGTCCTTTGGCCCAGTCATGCACTGCCTGGGGGAGGGTTGTTAATGGGTCCTTTGGCCCAGTCATGCACTGCCTGGGGGGGGGGGTTGTTAATGGGTCCTTTGGCCCAGTCATGCACTGCCTGGGGGGGTTGTTAATGTGTCCTTTAGCCCCGTCATGCACTGCCCGGGGGGCAGAGGGTTGTTAATGGGTCCTTTGGCCCAGTCATGCACTGCCTGGGGGGAGGTTATTAATGGGTCCTTTGGCCCAGTCATGCACTGCCTGGGGGGGGGGGTTGTTAATGGGTCCTATGGCCTAGTCATGCACTGACTGCGGGGGGGGGTGTTAATGGGTCCTTTGGCCCAGTCATGCACTGCCTGGGGGGGGGGGTTGTTAATGGGTCCTTTGGCCAAGTCATGCACTGCCTGGGGGGGGTTGTTAATGGGTCTTTTGGCCCAGTCATGCACTGCCTGGGGGGCGGGGGGGTTGTTAATTGGTCCATTGGGCCACTCCTGGCCTCAACATATGCTCATATGGCATTCAAATTTGCGCACTTACCAGCATCTGCAGGTGGACTCACTCCTGCCTCAGCATCCCCGATCCCATGGATGCCCTCAAGGTGGAGGACACTGCTGCAGCGCTCCTCCCATGTTTGCAGCCTCAGTGGGGAAGGGGGTCCTCCACCTGTCCCACTGCTGCATTGGCGATGAGTGGAGATCAGGTTCTGCACCCTCAGCCTGAGGTCGTCCCACCGCTTGTGGCAGTCCTTTACGCTCCTCACAGTCACACCCACAGCGGTGCACTTGCGTGCTGCTTCCGCCCACACTTCCTTCCTCCGCTGCTGTGTAGCATGTCAGTGATCGGCACTGAACAGCATCGCAGCATGCTCCACTATGTGCTCGACCAGAACAGTTAGCTCCGCCTCGCTAAAGCGCTGTTTGCGCTGCCTCTGGGCTGGAATCCTCGCAGACATGCTGGTGGTCCCTTTTGGCTTCTCACAGTGTGGATTTTGCTTGTGCTGACTCTGGATGGCAATGGATTGTGCTTTATATGATGGCCGCCTCTCTGTTTCCTATTTTGGCGATCATGGTATTTCCGGTTCTGTGTCCATGGCGCCGGGGGCGGAAACGGGTTTTACGCTACTTGTGGCACTGCTATGTCCATTTCCGTGGGTTTTTCTGTGACGGCGTTTACACCGTTTCCGCGTCCGTGTGGTGCGCGCGACTGACAGCACGTAATCGGCCGGTCTTTCCGCAACCTTGCAGACGCGGAAACTTTGTAACCGCCGCCGCGGAATCACCGCAGTCCGGACCAGGGAAGTTGTAATGAGGCCCTTTGTCTAGCTTTAGTATTTCTTGAAGAAATTGGCAGATCGTGAAAATCAGTTTGTTTGAATTGCCATTGAGCATATCGTCCATCTTTCTTCTGCCTCCATGTTCTGTTCTGCGATCTTATAGAAGGCACCGAATCGGAGTCTTTGTGCTGTAAGGTTGTCGCATTCCATCAGGAGATGGTGTAATGTTTCTGGTTTCTGTGTCTCTGGACAGAATCAGCAAAATTGTTCTGTGGACGGGATTAGCCTCGTTTTTGCTAGGTAAAAGCAGAGAGGTATGGTGTTCATTCGTATTTTCAGGTATATTGCTTGAATCTTGTTATCTGGGAAGATGGTCAAATAGGCTGGAAGCTCATTGATTGCTCTTATGTCCGTTTTGCATTGTATATTCAGGCTATATTTTCTTTTGTGGTTATTTGTTTTTATCCGTAAGCATTTCGTGGGAGATTTCTTTGTCTATCATATGTCGATCAAGTTTGTCTTTCCATTTACGAAGGATTGTGTTGTTCATTGCGCGGGTATGATCTTAAAATTTTGATTGACTGTGTTTTTTTCGTCCGCTAGCAGTTTACGGTATAGATCAAGATGTTCCCATGGGACGATCGAGCTGATTGATTGCACTGCTACTTCATGTCTTATTCTGGGCATTGGAAATGAAGGTGGGAGTTGCAGGATCTTGCGCCAGAAGCAAGCTTCTAATTTTGTCCAGTTATATGTGGTGGCGTTCATCATTGCTTCAGTTCCATAGACAATAGTTGGGATCACTTTTTGCTTGTAGTATGTCGTTATGGGTTTGAATGAGTATTTTCCGTACTTTCGCTGTATTACACATCCTTGTCTCGCTAATGATTGGATTTTTCCTTACAGTTTCGTAATCCATTCCTTTTCTGATTTTGATTGGTTTATGTTGATTACCAAATATTTGAATGTAAATACTTCGTCTAGCTGATTACCCTTTAGTCGGAGTGTTAGTTGTTTTTCCTTCTTATAGTGCATTTTGGTCGGTGGCATGACTTTCATTTTCTTTGTATTGATTGTGAGTTCATTGAGATCCATGTATTGGCCTAGTTGTGATAGACTATTTAGAAGGCCGGAAGTTGTCTTATCCAGTGGGATGATGTCATCCACATACATCATGATTTTCACTGGTGTTGAGTTGATCGTTGGAGGATTCAAGGCATCTAGTTATCTAGTTGTAAGTGGGTCTTAATATCTGCTGTGAAAAGGTTATAGAGCGTGGCTGCTAGGGGACAGCCCTGTTTTAGACCATCAGAGGTGGGGATATTCGCTGTTGTTTGTGCTTCTCTGGTAAGTCTTATTGTTATTGCAGTGTTTGAATAGAGTTGTTTGATTGGTCCCAAGATGTTGTTTGGGCATTTCCATATTTCAAGTTTGTCCCATAGTTTTTGCCTGGAGATGCCATCGAAGGCCATGTGCAGATCTATGAAAGCCGCATATATGGTTGTTTTTTTTTCCGATTGCTTCATGCTTAATCAAATTCAGTAAAAGTAAGTTGAAGTTTGTGCCAACGTTTGGAGTGAAGCCAGTTTGTCTGGTTGCAAACTGGTGTGTCATGGTTGCCCATTGCTTGAGTTTTTTCAGAAGAATAGATGCAAACAGCTTCCCCAGAGGATCTAGTAGTGCGATTGGGCGAAAGTTTGCTGGGTCATCTCTTGGACCTTGTTTGTAGATGGGTACTATTGTTGCAGTTTTCCACGTCAAGGGTATCTGGTTGAGGTTGTTTATTAGTACCAGGATGTTGCTCATAAGGTTGGCCCATGATTGTGGGTCTTTCTTAATTATTGCATTTGAGGTCCCATCAGGACTTGGAGCGCTGGATATGTTTAGTTTTTGTATCATATCCAAGATGTCTTGGTTGTCGCAGAGTACTGTCCACTTTGTCTCCTTGATCAGAGGTTTGTTGTCCGTTTCTGAGTGTCGGGCTTTATATATGTTCGGGTAGTGTTGGTGTCATGACCATAGCCCCTGGCCTGGGAACTCGGGGTCTCTAGCCCTCGCCACAGTGTTCCTGCAAGGCCCCAAGGGCCCAATCATGTCCCCCTCGGCCGTCCCGGAGCCAGTCCTGGCGCCTTTGGCGCCAGGCTCATGTGGCAGGTGGAGTTTCCATTGGGGAATGGACCAACATGGCTGCCCTCACAAGGTTTGGCGTGGAACTGCATCATGCAGTCTAGCATCTAGGGCGTGGTCCGCCCTGGAGGCCCCTGGGATACCTGCTGGCTATTTAAGCCACGCCCGAGCTGGGGCACGCACTTCGCGTTGTTCTGCATTTGCAGCGTGACATTCACCAAGACCTGCTCGCAGCATCCTTGGCCTGCATCTACAGGGAGTAGAAGAACACCATTATTCCTCCTTACCTGTTCAGCATCCAGCCCCTCAATCACTCCGGAGTCTTCCCTGGAGCTCGTCTTCTTCTGCAAGCAACTTCCTAGAGAGGAGAGACAAGAAGAGGACAATTAGTAAGTGCTCGTCTTCCGATTCCATTGCCTTCAGACGCTGCTTACCTACTGAAGCTCTCCTGGTATTCAACAACATTCCGGACATCTTACACACTACGCTCCGCTTCCATCTGGCCGCATTTCTTCCAGGAACTTCTCGGCGACCTGCAAGGAAGAATATCACAGGTTAGCCTTATTCAAAGGACGCTTATAGCGCCGCACTTCGTGCATTCTCTTACCTTCTCGAGCACCGCCCTCTCCATCAGCTCGACGTCTCCATCATCACTTCTGCATCTACGAGAGAAGGAGAAGGTTAACAGGGCAACAACTATTGTGGACACACATTCTTTTAGAACTTAAGACTTAGTGGACTCCTGGGCGCATGCCAGTGAAATAACTTGGCCAAAATGCGCCCAGCCACAACGCGCCCCTGCACAGAAAGGTAGGACAGAGAGCACACCTTATTGACATAGAAGGTGAGGAAGGCTCAAGGGGGGTCTCTAGGGGAACACTTGGGAGGCCGGCCCCGAAAGGAGGTGATTGTGGCTAAAACTGAACTCCTGTGTTCCAGAATAAACCCACGGCAGCGCGAGTCCCCGGAGGAGGTGAATCCAACCCAGAAGCGCTCCAGTCCAGTCGGGTGGCGTCCCTGTGGATACAAGGTGAGCGTTACAGTTGGGTCCATCGTTGTTCTGTCACGTTTCCAGTGAGTTTGTGTTGGTTAGCTGAGTTGTTATTCAGTATGTTCCATAACTCTCTGTTATGATATGATATGGCATTTGTAACGCGCCTATACACAAGTGTTTCAAGGCGCGACGAGGCAGGGAGGGGGGAACAAGGGGAAGACAGACAACGATCCTACTAGGCCAGGTGTCATTCAGACCGCGCAAGTGCAGGGGTAGGGGGAAGGGAAAAAGTGCAAGGGGAAGGGGGAGGGGGGGCGAGTGCAGGTCAAATAAGTAGAATAGAAATAAAATAATAAATAAATAGGGCCAGCTGGTGGCAAGTGCAAGGTAAGTGAAGACAAGTGCTGGGGGGGGGCTGTAGTGATACAGAGACAGTCCCGCAGTGCAGGGGTTGCCAGGGAGGCAGTGCAAGTGAAGAGTGACTGGGCCCAGGACCGAGGTCGGTGAGAGTGGCCCAGTTGCAGAATCAGTGCAGTTTTGGTGAAGAATTTAGCAGGGGAGAGGGAGAGAGAAAGCAGAAGTGAAGAGGAAGGTTTTGAGGTGCTTCCGGAACCGGAGATGGTTCTCCTCAAGTTTCAGGGAGGCAGGAAGGCTGTTCCAGAGGGAGGCCCCTGCCGTGGAGAGAGATCTACCCCCAGCTCGTTGCTTCGAGAAGCGGCTGACCCTGAGGGAGTTGGAGACGGATGAGCGTAGGGCTCGGGAAGGAAGATATTTAGGAAGAGAGAGTTGAAGGTATTTAGGCCCCAGGCCCCAGAAGGCCTTGTGGACAATGCAGAGGGTTTTGAACTTAATCCTCGCAGCCACTGGGAGCCAGTGTAGAGATTTCAGTCCTGAGAGGTTGTGGGTTGTGTATGTTTCTAAGACGGCCCCTGCGCAAAAAGCTTTACTAATGCCCATCTTCAAAAATGGTGACAGAAGCAATCCAGTGTGCTATCGCCAAATTGCTTTGATCGATATCTAAGATATTTGCAAATCAGTCCATTACAAGGAGGTTTCAGGAAGGGTGTTTGAAACCTAACAAGTGCCTTCACATTTTCTGCATGCTGGTGGGATCTTCGGGAAATCCTTATTTGTGGTGGCAATTGATTTATCAGCCACGTTTGATACTATTAACATCACAAGTTCATGGCAAAAATTAATGAAATGGGGCATCAACCAGGGTCTTCTACGTATGATTCATATACTGTATACGGGGAATTCCATCAAAGTCAGACTTTCTAGAGAAATACCAATACGGAGAGGAGTACGGCAGGAATACGTTCTAGCCCCTACCCTCTTCAACCTTTATTTGGCTGATTCGTGGTAGGAAAGTAAAACACAGAAGTTTTGCGCTCCTAAATGGTTGGATCTTACAGTGAATATAATAGCTTACGCCGACGACCTCATTCTGCTGGACTACACTTCGGCAGGACTGCAACATCTCTTAGATGGTGTTAACAGTTTTTTGAGCGACAATTGGTTCACAATCAACGCTTCCAAATCTTACGTAATGACTTGCACTACCAGGGTAAGAAATAAATCATACGTATGAAGACTGAATAACATCCCAATCAAATGGGTAAACTCGCTAAGCTATTTAGGCTTCATTATATCAGTAAAAGCCCAACTTAAATATGAAAAGAGATAATGGAGGGGGAAGACCCAATCTTGTATCTCTTTAATGAAAGTGTTAAAACGTATATTTTGCGCCTACTCTTTAGGACCATTAATAGAGTTTTATACATTAAAGGTCATTGCAATGATTCTGTATGGCTGCAAAATGATTGCATTTAAGAAAATAATAGGAAATATCTGGATTGCCTGGAAGTTAAGATCTGGAAGGCAACCCTTCAACTACCTAAATCCGTTTCAATCAGCATAATCAGGCTGGAACTTGGGTTGACCTCTTGGTGGGGACAATATATAAAAAGGAGTGTATCGTATTTAAAGAAATTAATGCTCTCAGAGAAACCCATGTTGGGGTCCTATCTGCATGAAGATCTAATGAAGCTTCCTTGTGCCAGCTCCTTTCTCACTAAATTCCGTAAGAGATGTTGCTCCTTTGGACAAACAGTTGATTTTTAAGCCTTGGATTCAGATTATGTAAGGAAAAAGAAAACAATCTGTTGGGATAGGAGTCTTGATCTTGAAGATCCAGTAAGGTTAAAGCTGTTTAAAGAGCAAACACAGTTCTATCTCCCATCAGTCATACCAAGATCATACTTTTTGAAATTCCCATCTCAGAAACATAGGGAATGGTTTATGAAGTTCAGTTTTAATTGCCTTGCAATGCTAGAGGTAAAAGGGGCAATCTTCTTTGAGCTTAACATTCTAATGCAGCAGGGAGAGAGTGATTTGAATCAATTTTGGGATGCATAATTCAATTTGGACCTAATATCAAGATCCTACATAGATGATCGAATTCAACTATAATCTGTGTTCTTTTTTTTATTGAGAGTCCATACATTTGATTGGAAATGGTTTTAATTAAAGGGATAAGCTTTATTTTATGATGTTATGAGCTTTGTTGTAATCGTTCAATCATCTCTCGTTTTACTTTTGTACGAAACATACGCAAGTTTGTGATCTTGCAATTTCGTTCTCTTTTATTTTGATAATTGGTTTGAAAAGTTTAACTGTAAACTGAAATACACCTAATAATAACAAATAAATGACCAGGCCTTCTTGGTAATGTAGTTCTACAGGACAAGCAAAGAAACTGATCAGCATTGTGCAATACAGGTATGGGGCAATAAAAGGTGGTACTTGATTTGCATATCCAGGCACTGGTAGAAGGGACAGACACTGGGGCACTGTCAAATCCCACACCATTCCTCTGAGGCTGCACTGGCTCTGGTGAACACTAGGGTAGGCATTCCACCCCAGGGTGAGATTGGTCCACATCCCCTCTTGATACGTCCAGGTCCCATAAAACAACAAACATATACAAATGTGAAAATACTTGTAAATTATCATTCAGAGCAAAACACAGAGATGAATTTATCTAAAAAGTAGACAACAGCAATGCGTGACAAGTAACAAGTGGGAAACTGGACCCACGGACAGACATTAACAGGAAGTCATGGCAGAGTTAGGAAAACTATGTAGTTTCAGTAATTACAGTTAAGCCTACAAGAACAGGCCCAATGTAATGTCTCAATATGAAAGTTCCCAAAATTGTTCAAGAAAGTAGGTTAGAATGGCATTTGAAGTGCAAATAATTTGCAGAAATGGAACATAATTGAAGCTTGCCAAAAGCCACTTCAATTCAATAGAATGGGCAACATTCTCCAAGTCGATCTGCACAAACATGACACTTGAGGCAGCTTTAGAAGCAATGATCACCAGTTTACATCCGTGGCAAACTGTTGCAACCTACATAGTGCCGTACATAAGGAAGCACCAATGAGCTGGTTGGCAGGTCCTGTGGCAGTTCCAGGATTGCTGCCCAGCTCGAGGAGTAGGAACCCCAAGAAGCAGAGTGACAATGATGCCACACCATACTCCACACATTAGCATTGCTACTCAACGTCTGTCTTAGAGCAGTGGTTGTTTGGATTGGTTATCATGTTCATTTCTTGGTGTTCCCCGACCTTTGGCAACATCTCCTGGAATCTGGCTTTTGGATCTCCCCATAATTGGATATGGTTTCTCGGTTCTGCGTGTATGCTTTCCCCTGTTCTCGAACTCGTATTACGCTCACACATTGAATTACAGACTCATATCTCTGTTTTGGTAGATTTGGACCTTTGGCTTCCTGACTTTGTTTTCATCTCCCACAGAACACAGGGAATGCTTGGATTCTACGCCTGCTGGGACTCTATCCCTCAAGGACCCTTGTCTACACCTCTGAGCAAACAAACTCCCTGTAACTTCTGGATTGACTTACCCTTCTATCCAATCCCATTAGTGTACCGTCCTTGTGCCGTCCAGGTCAGGGCCCAACACCTTGGGGGTCATTCCGAGGTTGGAGGTAAGTATTGGTTTTTACCGGCATGGCGGAAAGAGCGAGTCCGATCTGGTACCACGCCGCTATTTACAGGCTATTCCGACCTTGCGGGCACGAGCTTTCCGCCATGCCGGTAAATCCCCTAGCGGCATACCGCTAAAGGGCCCGTTAAACCCCTTACCGGCATGAAGCGAGATGTTCTTCCCAACTCCACCATCGAAGCTTCGCCGTCCGTAATTAGCGGTGACCGTAATTTACGGATACCGTAAATTACGGTCACCGCTAATTAACGGATACGGAAATTACGTCATCGCACAGGAACGGGAAGGAGCGCGGCGGCCATCTTTAAAAACACAATCCATTGCCATCCTCTCCAGGCAGCACCCTTGGGACGAACCTGAACCTCGGAAAAGGCCTACACAACCGCCAGCTATGCCCAAAGCCCCGAAAAAGTCAGCGGACCGCCTCCGCAAGCAGCGCTTCAGCCCCGAGGAGCTGCAGGCCATGGTGGGCCACCTGGAGGAGCACGCAGACGTAGTTTTCAGCAGCGACATGCGCAGAGAGGCAGTGGTCCGGAAAAAAAACATCTGGGCAGAACTTGCTCAAAGGGTGAGCGCAGTAGGCACCACCCCCCGAACCCCCAGGGACTGCCGCAAGCGGTGGGACGACTTGCGGTTGAGGGTGCGGAGCATCCTCGCAGCCAACCTCAGCCAGGCACTGCTGACTGGAGGTGGACCAAGTTCACCAATGAAACTAGCGCCATGGGAGGAGACATGCGCTGCATTGATTGGCACAGAATCAATCGAGGGCGTCAGTGAAATGGAGTGTGGGGCTTCGTCGTCTGCTGATGGAGGTGAGTGTCCAAAGTCAACACCGCCAATGGCAAATACATGCTGAATACACTACCAAGCCCCGTCCAATGCACCTTGTCATACTGCCCTCCACCGTTTCTGATAATGGCAAGAAAACTGCCACCAAGGGACAAGTGCTACCACATAATGCCCACCAACCACAGTGCAGTAACTAGCACATCCCAATAAGCACACTGTGCAGCAGGCTTGGCAGTGTGCGAGTCAGACTGCACATGAACAGGCCAGGATTAGTGACTCCCACACCTGCGTACATATCCGACACATCCGTAGAAACCAGTGATGTAGTAACGGCCAAAATGCCACCAATCCAAAATGACTGAAATGTGAATGCTGCCTTTAATGACATTAGCGTCTCACACAACCACTCATGTTGTACCTTTGTTCTACACCCACAGGCAGTGAGCATGAGAGCGATGAGCCTGAGAGAAGCCGTCCCACCATATCCAGTGCCAAAGGCAGGGACCACTGCGTACCGGCCAGGAAGGACAAAACCACCACAGCTCCTCCAAGGCCCATTGAGGTTGCACCACCCCCATCCCTCACTGCATCAGCGCCTGAAACAATCACCACACCAAGGTCAGAGGAGTCCAGCATCTCTGGGGAGGTGGCAGCCACGGCCCCTCTGCAAATCGTGGACAGCCCCTTGTCCATCTGTGGGGCGTCAGAGGAGGACTCCTACCCCACTGTATACACCCCCGAGCCCTGCAATGTCCCCCAGGTGTCGTGCAGGGACTCTGGGGAGGGTGACACACCAGTCCGAAGTGCACGTGGCGATGCACCGGGAGACGCAGATCCCGTGCCCAGTACCCCATTCGAGGCCCTGTCAGGGCATGTCAACCCAATACCCAGCAGGGATGATACGCCATCCCAGGAAGCACTACGTGCAGGACAACTCACTGCCCTCATCACTGACTTCAATGAGGAAAACCGCCAGGGCAGGTTGGAGTTACTCGAGGAGCTCAGGCAAATGCGTCAGGTGTTCACGGAAAGCACCAACCGTGTGTGTGAGGCACTTGGACGCATTGCAGACGCCCTTGTGGCAGCACGTCCCATTCATGCGACTCAGCAGGAGGACACCCCCTCAACCAGTCCCCACACCCCGGCAAGCCCAGCGCGCCGCTTGCTGCGTTCTCAGCGGCGCAGGAACATGCCCCCCCGGGCACCGGGAGCATGGATCAATAGACAATGCTGCCACATGTGGCCTCAATGTGCCACACGGGACTACTATTGCTGAGTTGGGGGGAAGGGGGGTGAGGGTGTGCATGGAAGTTGGGGGGAGGGTGGTGAGGGTGTGTATGGGAGTTGGAAGGAGGGGGGTGAGGGTGTGTATGGGAGTTGGGGGGAGGGGGGTGAGTATGGGAGTTGGGGGGAGGGGGGTGAGGGTGGAGGTTTTGTTGTTCACGTGTGAACCTACAAATACAATACACCGGTTGTGCATAAAAAATATCAGAGTGGACATTGATCAATGTGCATGTGTCTTTTAATGACTCACTGTGCATGGTGTACATGTATCCCCACAACTAGTGCCCTGTCATCCTGACACCCTCAGCTGACTTGAGTGTCAGAAATATTGTCCAATCAATGATTGCCACACGGCACATCCCTCCTGTGCATCTGCACTGTGATGCTGCCCTGCCAATTCTTCATCCACCCCCTCATCATCATCTGGTGGTAGCAGTCCCAGGTCAGGGGGCAGTGGCACGTTCCGACGGATGCACATATTGTGCAGCTTTACACATGCCATGGTGATCCTGGCCACCTTCTCGTGGCTGTTGATGAGTGCTCCACCCGAACGGCTGTGGCAACAAAATGGTGCCTTCAACAGGCCAAATGTCTGCTCTATGGCCACCCGTGTACGGGTATGGGCTCGATTGTAGTCCTCCTCATGCCTGTTCTGTGGGTTGCGGATAGGGACAATGAGCCATGGCTTCAAAGGGTAGCCACCATCATCTGCATGGAAGGGGAATGAAGGTAAGTGTTTGCACATTGATGGTGGCGAACTGTAGCAGTCTTGCATGGCAGCTGGTGATTCCTGGCCATACACACATGTCCCTGGTTGCATCAACCCCATTACTGGCCCGGCCATGTGTCCTGTGCCATGGAATGATGGAGGGGTAGCTTCTTCAAGATGGCTTATGGTGTGCACTCAAATCTTGTTGCACGTGCACCGTATATGCGTGCAGCAGTGTTGTCCTGAATTCATTGATGTGTTGGGTCCTGTGAGATTTGGTGGCAGGGGGTGTTGACTGTAGTCAGTAGCATACTTGTCTTACTGCACTGATCAGTACCATGTTGACTTGCACCACTACTATGGGTGTGCGGAACCAGTGACACGCTGCTGTATCCCTGTTGGGCTCACTTCTATGCACTCCCAGGGACGTCTGTCTTGTGTGGTGGGATGCAGGAGGCTGTGAGATAGTGCATATGCAGTGCATGGTGCAGGATGCCCTTACGGTGTCTGAGGTCCGCCGATGAGTGGTGCTTGTGTTGTGGTATTGGGCCAGGTTACCTTTCGGACAGGTAGTGTTGTATTTTCTACATTCTAGCATCGCTGTGAGGTTAGGCAGTCATGTGCCATATCGATTCCTTTGGGGCACTTTGTTCTGTGGGGTGCACATCGTGCACCGGCGTCAACATTCCCACACAGGTGTAGTATGCACCCCCCCTTTCCCACCAAGTTGGGGTATGCATCCACCCTACTCAAGGCCCCAATGCGCTGCCATGGCCCAATCAGGTGACTCACCAAGCTGCCAGGCACGTTGTCCAGCATGTTGCTCCATATAGCGTGGTAGCGTGGTGTTCCGCAGGACCAGGGGGTCATGTGTTGATCGGGGGTATCGGGCACAGCAATGTGTGATGGCTTTACTGGCATTTCATACCATCTGGACGTCAATGGATTGGTATTGCTTGCGGTTGCGATACGCCACCTCCATTGCATGTGGAAAGACCAATTCCACGTGGGTGCAGTCGAGGGCACCTATGCAATTTGGCATGTCTGCCAGTGCATGGTAGGCAACTTATGTATCCAATATCTCCTGGGGTGTCCGGGGTAGGGATATGTAGTCCCTTGTGTGTTTGATGAGGGCATCCAGCACTTGGTTGAGTATATGTGAAAATATGGCCTGTGGTATGCCATGCATGTGCCCCACTGTATGCTGCTACGTGCCTGTGGCAAGGAAGTGGAGAACAGACACTACCTTGAGTAGAGGGGGAATTTCAGTGTGGATTTCTATGAGGCTCACTATGTCGTCATGTGTCAGGTCCACTATGGTGGTGATGGTGTCCCGGTCAAGGCGGTACAGGGTGTGGATCTGCTCTGGTGTGAGGTTGAAGGGGGAGGCTCTGATGCGAGGGATTGGGGGCTGCCGGCGTGGTAATGGTGGCTGCACTGGTAGGGCATGCTGGGCCTGTCTCACCCTCCTTCTCCTCCTGTGTATCCTCTGTGGTGGGGGCTGTGGTTGTTGTTGTTGCTGTTGTTGTCGTTGCTGCCTTGCAAGCAGGGCCTCCAGCTCCAGTAATCCTGCTACAATTGGTATCATCTTGGTGTGGGAGGGGGTGTGGTGAGTGGGTGTGCTCCTTTTGTGCTGTGCCAGACTCCATTGCCTCCACCTGTGCTGGTTGAGTGCACCTGTGCCTCTTGGAAACACTGCTCAGGGTTCTTAACACCTCCTCGGCGATGCTGGTATTTACTCCATGCCGGTAAGGTACTTTGCGACCTTGTAGAGGCCGTTTTTTGCATGTCCGCATGACTTGGGATCAGCTCCGGTTTACGCCATACCGCTAATTTCGGCATGGGGTGTCGTGCGCGCGCCACGAGACCGCTATTTATGGCCTCGTACTTTACGGCGCCGTAAATAACGGTCTAGAGGGTCAGAATGGCCCGTAAAGGTAAACGATGCCGGTAATCCTTTACCGGCATCGTTTTTCCCTTAACACCCAACTCAGAATGACCCCCCCTTGTCTTCTTTGCATTTCCCCTTGTTAGGGAAACAGGTTTTCTTCCTCTAGACCTTTTTTTTGTATCCCTAAGTCATTTTTCTGATACTAGCAGGTAAGAGCAGGGAGGTACGGTTAACAGAAATAACTTGATAGTATGCAAGACCTTACTACAAGTCCTGTTTAGGATGACACCTTGTTCCACTATTTTTTGCAATTAACCTTTAGCAAAGTTGCTATTATGTTAGAGTCAGCCATTTGATTTATCCCTGGCACTCAATGTACTCTATGCTTATTGTGCATTTAATGCTCATTGATGTTCTCCTCACATATATTTACAAAATGTTCTTATGATTAATGCCTGATACTATGCTTGATTTTTCATATTGGCTAATGAATAAATGAAACGATCACTGATTCCATATATGTTTACCTTCCTATTTAGGATTTAGTCCATGTTCAAACTGGAAACAGGAAACTTTGATTCTGTTCAAAATTAAGACTGCCATAACTAATTGCCCATTCAATTGGTTAATTATGACTTAAATGTATTAGTTATAGCATTCCACTAGGAACACCCCTCCGTTAGAACATTGATATTATAGAGGGCCTCATTACACGGACGGCGGTAAGGGTTAACGGTCACCGTTAATGGTACCGGTGACCGTTAACCCTTACCGCCTTACTACGAGGTCCCTTTGCAGGTTGGAGACTTTAACGCCTGCTTTTTGCAGGCGTTAAAAACCATCCCGCAAAGGGACCAGGGAGCTAATTACGGTACCACAATTTGCGGTGCCGTAATTAGCACCTTCCCCACTCCCATTATGCCCTATGGGGCAAAAATGGGATGGGGAAGGGCAATGGGGGAAGGGGGAATTACCACCCCACCAACCTTGGAATAGGGCGGTAATTCCCCTTTCCTCCAAGGCGGTGCCGGTATTTTACCGGCATGGACCAAGGTGATAATAGCACTTTGGTCCACCGCCGTCTGTGTAATGAGGCCCAGAGGCATTAGGAAGAGTACTCATTCACGTTGTTCTTTTTTCCTTTGCTGCTCGGAGGAGGCCTTTGGGGTTCCCTCCACCCTTCCGCATATGCCCTCTCAGTAAGCTGTTATTCAGCTCTATGACGTGGGCTGGAGAGAAGGTCTGCCACCTTCCAGGAGCCATGTTGCCCGTACACAGCTCAAACACCTTCTCTCTCTGTATACAACAGCCATTCATGTGATGGCCTCCGTTAGAGCGTATGTTCAATCATTTGGGCCCTAATCAGGCAGGGAAAATGATGTCTGAGCTCCTGGGAATGGTCACCTGTCTCTAGGAAAATCCCTTCACCCAAGGCAATCCCTTGTGGCTCCTCGGAGCTTGAGTTTCCTGTAACTCTCTTTTCAAGGACAGACTTGCACAAAAGGCAAACAAAATGACCCTCTTCACCTCAAATGAAAGGCAGCCCAAATTGTAACTGAGGTAGGGTAAGGGCACTAGCATGCCTCGTCAATTAAGTGAGCACAGACTAAAGCATTTTATAATTTCCACTTCAACCTATGTAAACGCAGAATTGGCGCCATTTTAAACAGTGCAGCATAAATCACTTATTCCTGTGACCATTTTAGATGGCATCAACGGATGAGAAAAAGACACTGTTGAACTGGTACCCAAGTGCATGGTACCGAGGGGGCCCCCTCACAATGATAAGCGGGAGCCGGGGTTTTGCACACAACCTTCTTTATTAACATCAACGATGTGGGCATGCTAACATCTCCCCCCTTTTTAACATGCAAGTCCATTATCATTTGTCCTTACCCCATTTCTTCTATGAGGTGAAGTGGTTTCATGTGGCTCCTCTGAGGGCGCCTTGACTTGCACGGAGTTACCCTCTCAGTGGTGTTTATCTCAGCGATTACCTCACTTTCAGACTCTTCACCATCTCCGTGGTATAGTTCTTCACGGGTTCTGTCCTCTTCACTGTCTCTGTCCCTTTCCCAGCGATCTTCCTGGTGGGACATCACGCTTTTGAAGTGCGAGCTGTTTCTTGTCACTGACGAGCAGTCACTCCTCTGTGCCGTGACCATCATGCCTTTCGTGTGCGTTACGATGAGGGAGGTAGGTGGCCTCCTCCTTTCTATTCTTTGGTTGTCTGAGCCATACTTCGTCACCTGGTTGCATGAGATTTTCGCTGGCACGTCTCTTCCTATCAGTGCTTTCCTTCGTCTTCGCCTTGCTCGTTTCATCGTTGGTGCTTGCCTCTTGTTCTAGGGAGGTCGGTTGCTTTGGCCGGGGGTCCTCCGGTAACATCGTGGTGATTGGCCTCCTAAACAATAGGTCCACGTGGCATATTCCCGTCGTGCTGTGGGGCGTGTGTCTATATTCCCTGAGCAATTGGTTGAGGGCCTGCTCGAATGGTTTGTTTTGAATGTGGGTAATTTGTAGAGTCCTCTTGACGCAGGCCATGAACCTCTCAACCATGCCGTTTGCTTGTGGCCAACGAGGGGTTATTTTGCGGTGTTGGAAACCCATGTATTTGGCAAACTTTTGGAAGTTGTGGCTTATGAACGTGGGGCCGTTGTCCGACTTTATGACTTTGGGACTTCCGTATGCTGACAGCATTCGGTCAAGTGCTGGGATGACGCTTGATGTTGCACTGCTTTCAACAATCTGTGCATCTGGGAATCGTGAGTGTTCATCCATGAGTACTACTACATAAGTGCCGTCACTCAGAGGTCCGAACAGATCTACTGCGAGTTCTTCCCACACCTGTTTTGGTAGTGGTGACGTCTGTAGTGGGTTTGGGTGTGGAGGTGGAGCCACCTAGGCACAGATGTGACATCCTCCCACGATGGTTTCTACCAGGCGGTCAAGTTGCGGGAACCACACCTTTTGTCGAAGAAGACGCTTCGTTGCTGCCACCCCTCGATGTCCTTCATGGGCCAGGTGTACTGTTCGTTCTCGGAGGGTTCTTGGGACCATCACCTTGCATCCTTTTAGCAGTATGTGGTCATCCACCACCGTTAGTTCGTCTCTGACTTGGTCGAGCCACTTGACATCTTCCCGCGTCGTGTCTGCCCCCGATCTTGCCTGTTTCCTCATGAGGGATTTCTCATCTGTCCGCAGGCAGTGCCTTACTATTCGGAGAGCTGGGTCTAACTCCGATTGCGCAGACAGTTCTGGCCATCCCACCAGCAGTGGTTGGAGGTGGTGAATCACGTAGTTTATATACGCGTCTGCAATGGATGGTTGAGACGCGGTTGAGGCCGTGGGGTGACGGGTTAGATAGTCCACCTGGTTTTCTTCCTTGCCAGGGCGGTGCTTGATCGTGAATTTATAGTCTTGTAACCGCAAGTCCCATCTGGCGATTCTTGGCGGCATTCTGGCTTTGGGGTCACCATAAATGGTGAGCAGTGCTTGGTGATCTGTGAATATCGTGAATTTCTTGCCGAATAGAAACAGATGGAAGTACTCGCATGCCCAAACCACTGCCAGGCATTCTTTTTCCGCTTGCGAGTACGCCTGTTCCGTGGCGGTCAAGCTCCTGCTGGCATAAGCCACTATGTAGTTGTTGCGTGGCTCCATCGGGTCTGTTTGGGTCAGTATTGCACCGAGTCCTACTGGACTGGCGTCCACGATTATTTTGGTGTCCCAGCGGGCGTCGAAGTATGCCATGTCTTCCGCCTGTGAGATGGCACTGCGGATCGCCTCGAATGCCTTCTGGCACTCCTTTGACCATACGAATGGTGTGTCTTTGCACGTGAGCAGGCGTAGGGGATTGCTCATGGTGGCGTAGTCCTTCAAGTACCTGGAGCAGTAACTGGCCAAACCCAAGAACGAGCGCAAGTCCGTCATGTTTTCAGGGTGTGTGGCCGAGTTGAGTGCTTTGACTTTGTCGGGATCCTGTCTCATTCTCTTGTCTGAAAAGATGTGGCCAAAGAATCTTAGTGACCCTCTTGAGAATTCGCACTTTGATTTGTTTAGCGTTAGTCCCGCTTCCTCTAATGCCTAACACACCCTGTGAAGAGCCATGTCGTGCTCCTCTTGTGTTTTGCTGTACACTAGGACATCGTCTGAATAGTTCAGACAATTCGGGACATGTCGAATCACTCACCGAATCTCCTCTTGAAAAATGTTCCCGGCAGATGAGATGCCGAAACTCAGGCATTTATACTGAAACAGGCCCAGGTGGGTTATGAACGTGGTGATGTATCGGGATTCCGGTGCTATTTCAATTTGGTGATATCCTTTTGTCAAATCAAGCTTCGAGAAGATCCTTGCCCCGTGCAGAAGGTGAATCATGTCTGTGATTCTGGGTGCTTGGTGTCTCTCTTTCTCAATGGCCATGTTGGCTCTGCGCATGTCGACACACAGGCGTATGGATCCATCTGGTGATTTCTTGGGCACAGGGACGATGGGTGATACCCAGGGTGTGGGGCCTGATACGGGTTCAATGACGTTCATTTTGATGAGTTTGTAGAGTTCATCCTCCACCTGTCTTTGACTATTGATAGGAATGTCTCGATAATATTGAGCCACAGGTTTGACAGCCGGGTTTATGTGGAGGTGCACTTTACGATTTTTCAGTTTGCAGAGCCCGGTGAATAGTTTCGGGAAAGTTTGTTCAATTGCCTCTGGTTTGGCAAAGTATTTATGGGCCATCAGCTGGTATAGGATGTGTACGAGGCCGATGTTCACGGCAGTTCGAAAACTTAGAATGCACCCGCTGTTAGCTTCGGTTTTTAGGATGTGCAACAGTATTTTTGCTGTGTGTTCCTTGTGGGTACACCATGCTGTGATCGTGCCTTTGCACGGTAGAGGCGTTGTGGCGCCATAGGGATATATGTCCACGTCGGCTTTCTTGATTTTTGGTGGCGGTGTGAGCGACTCGTAGGCTTGTTCGCTGATGATATTGACCGTCGCTCCGGTATCTATTAGAAATTTGAGCGGGGTGTTGTTCACGTGTAATGTGAGTATGGGACTGTGTTGAGTAGCTGTGGTGTTGTTGTTTAGAGCCCACACGTAACCCTTTTTCCTTTGATCTTCCTCCGACGATGAGGTGTCGCTGCAGGTGGGGATCTCATCTCAATGTACCTCACAAATCACCTTCTTTGTGAGCGTGTGGTATCATCAGAGGGACGTCTGTCCTCCCGGGTGTAGAGGCTTTTCCGATCTCTGTCTTCTCTTCTCGTGCTTTGGCGGTCGGTCTCCCTTCTGGATCTAGGTGGGCTTGGGTGGCTGTATCTGCGCTTGTCCTGCATTTGGGGTTTCCCTGGTGTGTGTACAGGTGCATTTTTGCACATGGCTCTGTAGTGGTCCATGCCCCCGCATGTGGCGCATTGCTGTCCAATGGCAGGGCATTCCCCTGCATGAGGGTATTCATATCCACATTTGTAACACTTGGCCTCTTGGCATTTGCCTCCTTGAGTGGGAGTAGCATATAATTTGTTGATTGTGTCGGGGTTTTCTGATTGCTGTTGTATAGAGACCTTGCCCAGGTTGTCCAGTTGAGAGTCGACTGCGGCTTCCATGCAGGCTAGCGCCAGAATTTCTCCCAGGGACCTCTGTTTCTGTAGCAGTTGTTTCTGTAATGGTTGTGAGAGACATCCTGCGATCACTTGGGATCTGAGGGCTTCTCCGTTGGAATATTTGTGGAATTCACAGTGTTTTAGTTTAATGCGAAGACGCATGACAAAATTGTCTATGGATTCTCCCTTCTCTTGTCTGGTCGTGTGAAAGATATGGCGCTCATAATCAACATTCGCATGCGGCGCGAAATACTCCGATAGTTTGGCATGGAGTTCACCATATGTCACTGTGTCTACGTTTAGTAACTCACCCGCAATGTCTCTCACTGGCGGCCCCACTGCCATGAACAGCGTGTTCTTCAGTCTCGCATCATCCGTTAGACCTATGGCACCCACATAAAATTTGAAGTCCCGGAGCCATATGGCCCAGGGAGGCCCTAGGTTCGAGGTGTCCCGTATTTCAAATGGGTTGGGCATGTGCATGACTTGTGACGCACCCTCTTCATTTTGCGTGGGCTGGTTGTTGCCTTGAGACACATCTGACCCCCTTGATAGTGGTGCTGTGGCGCCTGCCCCTCCTGATGATGACGCTGTGGCGGCATCCTGGTCCGACATTGTGGCTTTTCCACTGGGACTGTGTTTTATATAGGAAGTTGTTGTCTGTTTCTTGTGGTGGGCTTGTACTCTTCTCCGTTGTTCTTAGGGGTTGACTTATAGTGTTCTCTTCCCTTGGGCGTCCGCCTCCCCGCCTTTGTCTGGCTGACTCTTCAGTCTCCTGACACCATCTGCTATGCGTGGTGGGGAGGAGGGTCTTTATGGGCTTCCGTGTTGCCTGTGCTGTTGGGGTGGGGCGTGAGGCATTCGCGGCGCTTACAGCTCGACGTGGCCTGCTTTTCCGGGGCCTGTCGGCCTCTGCCGTGGCTTCGTGCAGGTTCGCCTCTGCTTGCTCATGCCTCTGCAGTCACGGGGTCTCCCCGTGAGTGGCGGGTGGCTGTGTGCGTGCGGCGGCCACTCGCCACGCTCGATGAATGCAGGCCCTTCTGCGTGCACCCGTGCTCCAGTGTCTGTGGGCGAGCGTGCTGCTTGGTCGAGGTGCGCCGATGCGCTATACTGCCCGACAGCAGACCTCGCAACGGCACGGATGGGTGTCGCTGACCCTCGTCGCCATTGTTGAACTAGTACCCAAGTGCGTGGTACTGAGGGGGCCCCCTCACAATGATACACGGTAGCCGGGGTTTTGCACACAACCTTCTTTATTAACATCAAGCAGCAACTGTTGCAACCCCGTCCCGCCCCTCCCTATCCCCTGCGTCATGTCCGGTGCGTCTCACGCCCGGGCCGCAACGGCGGCCCGCCCACATAACGATGTGGGCATGCTAACAGACACCATTACTGCACGATGTAATAGCCACTCTGCACAGCACAGCATATCCGAGAAACCTTTCATCATTATGATGTTCAACACGTTACTCAAATAAAAGCTCACCAGTGCCAACATTTTTGCACGCTTGCATAGCTCTCAACCATTTGCCTCGCAAAGGCGGGTGAAATCACCCGATTTTGTTTTTGGCGGGTGAGACGCCCATTGGAATGAATGGGAGTGCAGGAGGCTTGGCGGGTGAGTCAGCCCTTTGCAAGGCGGGTGACACCCGCCAAAAGCGGGTGAGTTGAGAGCTATGCGCTTGTTTAGATGCTGCATTTACAGCATTTTTTGTGGAGCTGCAATCACTCTCTGAAATACAGCTCTAGCTAGCATTGCAATGAGGGCAGCTTGTCTTGTGGAAGCAACACTTTTGGGAGTCACAGGTGTCCCTGGCCGTGCCAGCCTCTTTTTTCTTCAGCAGGTTGTACCTCACGGTCCATCAATTGAAAAGTCAGCGTTCTCTGAACAGATTGTCACCAGTTTTTTATCTTTTTCATGTGACCTAAACTAGAAACAACATCAGGAGGCGGCAGCAGCAAGATCTAAAGGTGGATATATTTGTTAAGATACTCGATTAGTCAACAGTTAAACCTTTAGGGACAGTTATGATGGCGACCTCACTTACTCATCTCAGCCCATGACACATTACATAGAGAACTGTTTGAAAGCACCCACACTGTATTCCAAATATATTCCGTAGAACATGCAAACAGGACATAAAGCGTCTCCTTTCCACACCCACATGCGCACACACACGCACACACACCTCAACCAATCACAACCACACTTAAAAGTAGACAACAGTATGTGTGGGTATATATTATATGTATAGTTATAGGTGAGAGGAGTGACTTCATTAGGATAGTTAAGGTGGGAGACTTTATCCAAAGAAAATGTGAAAACCTATTGCTAATAACCTCAATAACTTTTGACTTGCAGGAAGGATTTGGCTGATAATTTCCAAACAAACGCGCCCTCCACGCAAGAGCGGAAATGCTGGGGGATACTCGTTAAGAAATTAAATTTTATTTAAAAAAGCAAAAGCAAAAAGACGCTGTTTTCGCCCCACTCCCATTCATTTTCCCATAGAGAAAAAGTCAACATTTTGGGAAGCCGACGCGCAAAAACTGCTGGACGGAATTGGACCAAATGAGAAGCAACTTGGGCATGAAGCGTTGACTCTATTTCCAGGACAGGTTTGGGGTAGATCCGTCCAGGAGATTAAAACATTTTCAACAAGGAAGGGGGTCCTCCTAGCTCCCATGGCCCCCAAAAGGAGGTATATCTCGCATTGTGCTTTGCTGCAGTGACAGTGAGAGGCTTTTCAAAATGGAAAGGAAGCCATTTTTTTTACTTGCTGCATGGATTTGGATGACATTTTCAAAATAAAATGTTTGTCAAGCTGCCCCTCCACCCCAAAACTACAAACCTTGGGGACAATACATTATAAAAGGAAAATGTTATAAAGGAAACAAAACACCAGATTTGGACCAAATGAGAAACAACTTTGGCACAAAGCGTTGATGTAATTTCCTTGACTGGTTTGGGGTAAATCCATCCAGAAGTTTTTAAAATATTAGACAGAGAACGGGGTGTCCTCCGCTCCTTAAAACCTTTATATCAGTATTGGTGCTTTGCAGCGGAGAGAGGCTAATAACTTTTGACTAGCAGGCTGGATTTGGATATTTCTAAACAAAATATTTGTCAAGGCCCCTGCACCCCCAAATTGGAAATATTAGGGAAAAATTCATAACAAAATGAAAAGGATATTAAGAAAACATAAAAATGCAGTTTTCAGACTACGCTCATTCATTTTCCCATTGAGAAAAGGTGCAGTGTTTGAACAGCCGTAGCACGAAAACTGCTTGGCAGTTTTGGACCAAATAAGAAAATATTTGGACACAAAGGGCCTCATCACGACCCCAGCGGTAAGCCTTAAAAGTGGCTGTACTGGATTTTCCCCCGCAATTACAGCTCTGTCGGATAATAGGTCGGTGCAAATACCACTGACTGTATTACAGCCAACGGACTTACAACTGGCGCAATTACAGCTGGCGGAATCAGCACTGATAAAAGGAAGCGCAATTACCGCCACATCATAAGTCCCGACACGGCTGAATTAGCACCGAATTACAGCGCTAATACTGCCGAAAACACAGTGCAGTTACCTCCAACCTCCAGGTGGAGATAAATGCATAAAGGTGCCACAAATTAAGCCAAATGTGAACCCAGTCCACTCACGAGGGCTACATAAGGCACACGACTTCCCCAAACATAGTTCCCAACACCAGGCTGCATCATGCCAGTACACATTTGGGAGATGGGATATGCAGCTGCTCATGCTGTGCCTGGAACTACAGAGGCAGGATAACCAGCCCATGGCACAGGGTGCATAGAGGAGGATGAGGAGGAAGAGGAGAAGAGGACAAACAAGGTGTGCACACTCACCGTGGACCCTCACTGACAGTCAGTTGGTAACCCTGTACCGCCTCAAAATGGAGACCATACGTGAGCTGCTCACCACAATCCAGGGGGGCATAGAGAGCAGGATCAACATCAGGACAGCTGTGCCCCCACTGCAAATATTAGTGCCCGTCATGCAATTCCTAGGAACTTCCAGCACCTCTGTGGCCATGCTGCATGGCATGGCACAACCAACATTTTGTGATGTGTTAGTTCACGTGCTGGAGGCCCACCTGCGGCATGTCTCACGCTGCATCTCACTGCCCACCACACCAGCACAGGTGCAGGCCATAAAGACACAGTTCCATGCTTCCGCACACATGCCAAATGCCATCACATCCCTGGACTGTACCCATGTAGTGTTGGTGGCCCCCTCCAGGCCCACGAAGCGGTGTACTGCAACAGGAAGCACTAACTCTTACTGAAAGTGCAGGTCATCTACAATGCACGAGGCGATAGATACTTGCACATGCAGTGAATCAACACACATGCCATGCAATGAAGCCCTATTTGCATGCACATGATGCCCTTCGCCCTGATGCCATGAAAGGCTACAGCCACTAAATACGCAATGGGGGTAATTCATAGAATCCAGCGCACAAGTGGCGCACGCGGCTGGCGCACAGTGTGCGCGTGCGAATATCTGCGCCAGCCGCGTGTGCTAAAATCCATTTCCGCGCACAGCATATTCATGGATTTTACCTACCAAAACCAGCCGTGGCGCACAGTGGCGCAGTGACCCTGCAGCAGTGCCAGTTACGCCCCCAAGACCGCCCCTCGTGCAAGGAAAAGCCATCAAAATCCCCAATTCAGTGCAAAGGGCCGCGCTAACCCTGGACCAGTTTACAGAGCCACCAAACAGCAAAGCCAAGTGGGGAACGTGTATTACTGGGGTGCGCGTGAAGTTTCACATTGGAAAGGGCCTGTGCGAGTGGGGTACGTGTATTCCTGGGGTTCGCGTGAAGTTTGGCACGCGAAAGGGCCCTGTGCGAGCGGGGTAAGTGTATTATGGGGTTCGCGGGAAGTCTCACACGCGATTTCAGCAGGGTACGTGCATTATGGGGTTCGCGGGAAGTCTCACACGCGAAAGGGCCCTATGCGAGCGGGGTATGTGTATTTCAGGGGTGCGCGGGAAGTTTCACACGTGATTGACCTGTGTACGTGTATTTCAGGGGTGCACGGGAAGTTTCACACGCGATTGGCCTGGGTACGTGTATTTCAGGGGTGCGAGGGAAGTTTCACACGCAATTGGGCTGGGTACGTGTATTTCAGGGGTGCGTGGGAAGTTTTACACGCGATTTCAGCAGGGTATGTGTATTTCAGGGGTGCGCGGGAAGTTTTATACACGATTGAGCTGGGTACGTGTATTTCAGGGGTGCGCGGGAAGTTTCACATGCGATTTCAGCAGGGTACGTGTATTTCAGGGGTGCGCGGGAAGTTTTACACGCGATTGGGCTGGGTACGTGTATTTCAGGGGTGCGCGGGAAGTTTCACACGCGATTGGCCTGTGTACATGTATTTCAGGGGTGCGTGGGAAGTTTCACATGCGATTGGCCTGGGTACGTGTATTTCAGGGGTGCGCGGGAAGTTTCACACGCGATTTCAGCAGGGTACGTGCTTTTCAGGGGTGCGTGAGAAGTTTCACACGCGATTGGCCTGGGTACGTGTATTTCATGGGTGCACGGGAAGTTTCACACGCAATTTCAGCAGGGTACGTGTATTTCAGGGGTGCGCGGGAAGTTTTACACGCGTTTGGCCTGGGTACGTGTATTTCAGGGGTGCGTGGGAAGTTTCACACGCGATTGGCCTGGGTATGTGTATTTCAGGGGTGCGCAGGAAGTTTTACACGCGATTTCAGCAGGGTACGTGTATTACTGCGCTGCGCATGAAGTTTCATACGCGATTTTGCTGTCAGAGCGGAGAACGCATATTTCAGGGGTGCGCGGGGAGTCCTACACGTGAATTGGCAGTGTGGGTCCTCCCAGGTGTCCCCTCTACCCCTTCCACGGCCCCTGCAGGCAGCCCACACCACAGGGGACTACCCTGCACCCCTGGTCATGTCCCGCAGGCAGCCCATCCACCATGGGCATGCCCCCCAGCCAAGCCACATGTCACGTTGCAATATGATCACCAACTCATGTCTCCTAGCACCCCCACCCCCCAGCAGTGAGGGGCACCTGCCAGCAGGCCCCCACTCAAATCCCCCAGCCCCCCATCATTGACAGGCACCTGCCAGCAGGCCCCGACACATGTCCCCCAGCACCCCCACCCCCAGCAGTCAGGGGCACCTGCCAGCAGGCCCCCACTCATGTCCCCCAGTCCCCCCCATCATTGACAGGCACCTGCCAGCAGGTCCCGACACATGCCCCCCAGCACCCCCACCCCCCAGCAGTCAGGGGCACCTGCCAGCAGGCCCCCACTCATGTCCCCCAGCCCCCCCACACCCCCATCATTGACAGGCACCTGCCAGCAGGCCCCGACACATGTCCCCCAGCCAACACGTCATCACAATCTAGATCCCTGGCTCTTATGGCCACCCAAATCCCACCCCACGCCACCCCAGTCCAAACACCCAATCAAGCTTTACATCCACTACAAATTGAAATCCCCATTACATGATAGATCACAAATAAGCAGTATGCGCATGAGTACAAGCCTGTCAGACCCACACAATGGCAACACATGACTGAGAAAACCCACATTGTGACATGCATGAAACCAAGACCACACATTGAAGTAAGAAACAAAAATGTATTCAAGTCAAAATGAAGGGAATGAAATAAAAACACACACTAATGCCAATAATAATCAAAATGCAGCATGTCCCAAAAAATGATAAATAAATAAAATGAGAATCCAAATGAATCCAAATGAAAATGTGTCCAAAGTCACCGTCCAACAAAGCAAATCCAAAGGGAAAGAAAAGCGTAATATCCATTGCTCCATGGTGAAAAAAAAAAGATGAAGGAGAAAAATCCACTGTAAAACTATGTACAAATAGCAAATCCAGGGTCCATGAGCCCAACGACATAAATGAAACCTACAATGAAACCTACCTAATTACTAGCTATATACAAAAATGTGGGGCATAGTCCATGCGCCCCAAATGAAAGAAAAAAAATGAAACTTAACACTAATGAACTATATACAATGGCGGCGTGCAAGTCCAACGGCTCACTTGTTGATGTCATGGGCCAGGGCATCATCGAACTCCTGTTCAATGTCTTGGAGGTGGGCCTGTTCTCTGGCCCCGAGGTCTCGCAGGGATAACACCCATGTCCACCTCCAACTCCCTGCGAATTCCCTCGAGGCACTCAGCCCGCCTCAGCGCCCTGCCCATGGAGTTCTTCGCCCTGACCATTGTGAGCCGCGCCTCCTCCGCCCGCCGCCGCTCCGCACCTATCTGCTGGCCCAACCGCTGCCACACGGAAGACACTCCCATTCCAGGGTCCTCCTGCCCTCCGGCCGATGCCTGCCCCTCTGATGTAGATGGCCCTGAGCCATGATGCCTGCCACGTTGAGCCTGCCGCTGCCTCCGACGCAACTGCCTCTGCCAGCACGACGGCATCCAGGCTGATGGAATCCACCGACGCCGTTGTGCACGTGCCCGGCCCGATGATGCCGGCACATCCTCCATCTGCTGGGGTCAAGTTGCTGGGGTGTCCACCCCTGCTGGACCTCCGACTCCTAACTGTGGCAGGGATTGGATCCCCACCGAGCTGGCTGCGTTGGTCAGGGCAGGTCCACAGGGGGCCCTGGTGGCATCTGGGCCGGAAGACGGCATGGAGAACGACTGGCGCATAGTCTCCACAGAGGAGGAGAGGGCCGCCAGAGTGGCCGACACATGTACAAAACCCCCGACCATGGACACTCCCAACTGGGCCACGTTGGCACGCTGCTCTTCGTGATGACGTACGTTATCCCCCCAGGAAGCACGCACATCATCACGAAAGTCACGCGTGCGCAACGCGACACCAATCAGGACCTTCTCCATACAGCCAGGGGTCCCCTCGTCCGCAGGTAGAGGAGTGTCAGATGACATGGACATCCCCCCTACCTGCGGACGGGCCTGGGATGGGGCATCCCTGCTGGTGCATGGTGGTGCAGTCACAGTGTCAGGGACAGTGACATGCACAGGCCCCTCCACGGCGACCTGTGCTGCCTCCTGCCCCTGGACTGCACCACTTGCACCAGTGGTACCACCCCCACCAGGCCCCATGTGCGGCTCAGTAGCGCCCTCCTCCTCCTCTGTGGAAACCACCAACCTGGATGGCTCCACATCGTCTTCCGCCATTGCAAGCCCCTGTGGGGGCTCACCCACCCCTTCCGCTGCAGCCGTAGTGGCAGACGCAGCACCAGTCCCCTCACTCCCGGACGATGGTAATTTCTGGGAGGGTGACTGGGCCTTGCGTCGCCGGCCGGTGGGGGCATCACCGCCACTTTGCTCCACAGCGCCGTCTCCGCCCTCTTCATCACTTGTCACTGTGTAGAGGGAGACATAGAACACAAGCATCAGGGTACTGTACAATGGTCCCCTAGACAGGAAGCAATATCAGATGAGTGACACTGTCAAACATCACTTCCATCATGTCCCTCCACAACACATGTGTCAGTGCAGGCAAAACACATGCAGTAACTGGCATGGCGCATGCTATGAACATTAGCATACATGGCCAAGGGACTCTTGAAACATACAATGCTGGTTTGAAACTCACATGCATCATGGGTCATGCCTATCACATGCACACACTTCACTGTAGTTTCATCCATCTGGCCTCTTACACCCCAGACACAGTGGATACAAGGATGATTAGGCTGCATTAGTGAATCTGAACATTGTCACAGACATGTGTCATACATCCATGGCATTTACAAGTCACAGACACGCAAGTCAGACACACAGAGATGGACACCATACATGTCCATGACAGCAGCACCCATCTCTCACACCCCATCCATGTCCAATAACAGAGACAGGCATGCATTAATGTGTGCATTCCGCATGTTGCATTGTAACACATGCACCTACCATGTGGTTCACACATTACTGGTCTCACATGCATGACCATGATGTCCCCGCACACACACATACGTACATGGCCTATGTCACACATACAGGCAAGGATCAGACAACCAGCACCCTGCAACATGCCCTGTCTCACACAGCAATGCTTGGCCACTTACCGTTCAACTCCAGACGCGTCTGCCTCTGAAGGATCTGGGCGTGGAGCGCTGGGCCTACGTGTTCCAGGACCCTCATCTGGATGGTACTCATGCGGCCCCGGCCCCCCTCCACAAGGTGCCGGGCCTTTATGAGGGCCCTGGACCTCAAGTCCTCCCAGCGCTTCTTGACTTGCTTGATGTTGCGGGTTGCCACCCCCTCCGCGTTGATGGCAACCACAAAGTCGTCCCAGATCCTATCCCGTCCTTCCTTGTTGGTGCGTGATGTTCCGAAGAGGGCATCATAATGCCCCAGGACATGCTCCACCAGGACACCAATTTCCTTCTGACTGAAGCTGGTGGCCCTCTGCCCCTCTGGCTGGGGGTCGCCAGTGGTCTCAGATGGTGTTTGCCCCGACATGGCGACCCCGAGGCAGGCGTGGGTTGGCAACTGTGTCCTGGGGCTGGGCTGTGGAGCGATGGTATCCCAGTCAGGAGTCTTATGTTCCAGCAGGGGTGGACACAGCAACTGGACCCCTGCAGATGGCTGATGTGCAGGCACCAAATAGCAGGGCACATGGGCAGCAGGCAGTCAGGCAGCAGCAGATGGCAGGTGGGAGCGTGCTCAGGGCTCTGGGGGGCAGGAAAATGGCCTTCAGGGCAGGAACGTGGTCTTCCGTGTGTTTTTGCGTGGCCAGCTTGATACGGAGTGATTTGGCACGTGAAAAAATTGCCCGTCAGCGTGTAATTTGAGGAAAGGCACTTAGTGCGTAAGCACGTCAGCATACGTACACGATTTCATTGGACCAAAGGCCCTTAGCGCGTAAGCGCTTCTGTGACGTATCGTGCATGGGTGTTGCCCTTTCGCGTGTAGAACTTCCCGCGACCCCAGGAATACACGTACCCTGCTGAAATCGCATGTGAAACTTCTTGCGCACCCCCGAAATACACGTACCCTGCTGAAATCGCGTGTGAAACTTCCCGCGCACCCCCGAAATACGAGTACCCTGCTGAAATCACATGTGAAACTTCCCGCGCACCCCCGAAATACACGTACCCTGCTGAAATCGTGTGAAACTTCCCGCACACCCCTAAATACATGTACCCTGCTAAAATCGCGTGTGAAACTTCCCGCGCACCCTCGAAATACACATACCCTGCTGAAATCGCATGTGAAACTTCCCGCGCACCCCTGAAATACACGTACCCTGCTGAAATCGCGTGTGAAACTTCCCGCACACCCCCGAAATACACGTACCCTGCTGAAATCGCGTGTGAAACTTCCCGCGCACCCCCTGAAATACACGTACCCCACTCGCACAGGGCCCTTTCCCCCAGGAATACATGTACCCCACTCAGTATATGCGTGCTTTTTATTTGTGCACACTTTTGTAATGTGCAGGGACGCTTCCGCCTGCCTTCGTGTGGCGGACGTGTTTAGGCCTGTGCGTGTCTTTGCCCGTGCCTGGGTTTGCCCTATTCGATTCCATGAATACGTGTGGTTCGCGTGCGTGTGGGCGTTCCGTGTACTTCCCAGCAGTACTTCCCCTGTTAGGCCTTCTTTTTCACGCGTTATTCCCCATTCCGCGTGTTACGCCCCCTGTTCCACCTACTTTTGTTGTGTGCGCTGCGCTAAGTGCGCTTTCCCTGTGCGCTTAGCGCACGCTGCTTGGAGACGTGTGCGCCAGCGTGCGCCATGCACGCATTTGGCGCACAACCAGTAGGAAAGTAGCACAGCGCTTTCCTTGAATCGCACGCGTGCGCTTGCTTTCTCACGCTTGCGCCTCCTTGTGCCTGCTTGCGCTGGGATTTTCGGCGCACGTTTGTTCCATGAATCGGCCCCTGTGACTCATGGCTCTGCCTTTCTACTTGCAGGTGACTCCAGATACCCGCAGTTGTCTTGGCTCATGACACCTGTGTGGGATCCACAGACACCAAAGGAGGTGACGTACAATCACGCTCACATCAGGACCCGTACCTGTACAGAGTGTACCTTTGGCCTCCTGAAGGTCTGTTTCTGCTGCCTGGACTGTACAGGGAGGGCACTAATGTATAGCCCAGAAAAAGTGGGGAAAATAGTGCTGGTGTGTGCCATGCTGCACAATATCTGCCTCCAGAGAAATGTCCCTCTACCCACTGATGTGGACATGCCACCCCGAGAGGATGAGGACACAGTGCCTGTGGCAGAGGCGTCTGTACGCATCTGTAGAGATGATGTCAGAGCTGGACGAGTGGTGCGCCAGGAACTGATGGCCAATTTTTTTCTAAAATGCCATGGCACATACCATGCACCACTGTGTACCCACACACATTAAGGATTTAACACAATGAAACAATGAGGAATGTACTTGCATTAATTCAGTTGATTAATGGTTTAATGCTGTAGTGCGCAAACTATCCCCCTTCCCCACCCAACTACACCACCCGAACACAATATCCCCCTCCCCCACAACATCACCCCAAAACACTATCCCACCTCCCCACACCGCCACCACCCGAACATGCACACTGTGGGGAACAACTAGGATAGTGTTGATTGTGTGGCCTCTTCCCCGTCAGGGCTTCTCGAAGTGACTTCAGGCCCAGATTGCACTCGAACTGGTGACTTGGGGTGCTTGGCAATGACCTCTCTGTAGGAGTAGTAGAGCTTGAGGATATGGACCCTGGCACCCGGATATGTTGCAGAGTCAGTTCCATGCTCTGCTGCATGGACTCTGCAAAAGCAGAGATGCCTTCTGTGAGCACCCTCACATGGTGACCTACACTGTCAGTGCGGCAGTTGTTGCAACCGCCTGTGCCCGGTTGTGTTCCATGCTGCGCACGATCCTGCATGTGGTACCCTGCATGCAGTCCCGTATGGCCTGGAGGTGGAAACAGTGGCTGTTTGCAGTAGTCTCCATTTCAACTTGCTGCCTCTCCATGGTGTCCAGCCTCTGCAGGATGTTGTGGCTTGGTGTTGGCTGGGAAATGTGTTAGCACCTACGTGGTGAGCCAGGATTGAAACAGAGAGACCCATATTAGGGGGTGACCATGTCACCCTGTGGTGTCTGGGCCTGATGGTTGTGTGGCATGCTGTCAGGGCTGTGCGATTCGACAGCATCCTGTGGCTGTAAGGTGTTTTCCTCCAGACTGTATTCATCACACTTGCCAGCAGGTGTGTCATCAGTCACAGGTACTGTGGCCGGCTGTTTGGGTGCAGTTGGAGTGGTGGTGCTCCCTGAGGCACGTGGAGTGGGTGCAGGTCCTGTGCTGTTGCCAGCAGGCCTGGTCTTGCTGGGGCCAGGTGCAGCATGCTGTGGCTTGCACTTGCGCATTCAGGTGTTTCAGTGGACGTCGATGCCCTGGAGGCACCAGTCGCTGACAGGCCTTCCCCCTAATCCTCCTCAGCCTCTTCCTGAGCTACCTGAGAGCATGTAGAGTACAAACTAAATGCTGTCAGGCATTGGCATACGATTCACACATGCAATTGATCAGAGTGACACCCCACCCATGTGGCCAGGTGGGCATGGATGTACATGGCCCATTGCATGTGCCCACGGCAGTGTTGGTCTGCTCGCAGCTGTGTGCGCGTGACCCATGGCCAAGTGACCTTTGGACCTTGTGCGGCCAAGGTGGGCTGTCCATGCAGGTGCAGCTGACTGGGTCAACCAAGCATGCAAGAGGCCCTGCAGGGCCATGCATATTGTGGCATACTCTCATGGTTATGTGCTGGCATCCAGGACCAGCCTTTGGTTTAGCAGCACTAAACGATCGTATGTGCTTATGCCCTCACAGCCCCTCCCCAGGCGATGTACACCTGGTGGGAGTAGATTTCATTGCATAATCTAGGGCCATGTCTCAACGGGACGCTGCTGTGCAGCAAGAAGCGGTGCTGTGTTTGGTTTTGTGTTTGGCTCGCTGTAGGTGCAGGGAGTAGGTGCAGGGAGTCGAACACTGCCATGGGGATCGTCTGACATACCAGCATGGGTCTGACCGACTGGACCCGGCACATGTTGGTGTGACGACTGCGCGGTGTCATGGATCCTCACATGATATACTCATGCTTGCACGGAAAGCGCCAACAGGGGAGTGGGGTGCTTTGCACTTGGATAGGCCGCTTGCCACACTTTCACACTCCACACCAGTTCAGGAGTGCACTTGGTGGCCTCTCCTCAGCCTGCTGTGGAGGTGGGCTGATGTGTCACCCCATCAGGTCATCCGAACTGTCCGGGCCAGCTGCTCGGTCTACTGGCATGTGTCCCTGTCCATTGGTACATTTTATGCTAATGTGCATTGTGGGGATGACTCACCTCCGCCTACTCCCTCAATCCCCTCCATATTGAGGATGCTGCTAGCCTTCTCCGCCCATGGTGTGAGGGCAAGGGGCTCTGTGGTTCCACCTCCTGTGGCCATGGTCTCCTGCTGGTATAGGGAGAGGAGGCCCTGTACCCTGATCTTTAGTTCATTCCAGCTCTTGCTGCAGTCTTAAGGATCCCATGGGACCATGCCAACCGCTGTGACCGTCTGGCTTATTGCCTGCCAGATTGCGGTCTTACGCTGCCCCGATATTTTCCTCTGTCTGCTCCCGTAAAGCACCTCACAGTGCCCTACCACTTCATCAGTGAGGACTTGTAGCTCCCCCTCACAGAATTTGGGATTCCAGAGCTGGTTTTCGGGCACCTTCCCTCAGGTCCTGTTCTGCAACATGATCCCAGTGGCTTTGGAGTTCGTACAGCTGCAGGAATTGGGGAATTCAGGGTGGATTCTGTTTTTAAAGATGCTTTCCGTTCCGGCGATGACGCTATTTCTGCCAGTGCTAATTGTGCCAGCGCTATTAGCGCCGAATATTGTCCAGCAGTAATGGTAATTGCGCCAGTGTTTCGGTGGTATGCACTGTTTCAGCATTGATTCCGACAGACGGTATTAGCGTTACCGTCAAAGTGGTGTGTCCATTCATGACACATTGTGATCCGTGGCAAATTGCGCAACAGGACACAGCAGTAACGCTAATTCCGCTTGGCCGAATTAACGCTGGAATACCGCCAGACTCATAATGAAGCCCAAAGCATTGGGCCTTTAAGTGCTACAGGCACGGCTGCCGCCGGTATCCATTTTTTTCGGCACCCGCGAATGGGCAATTACCGGGTCATGCCATGTTTGGCAGACCCGGTAATTGCCCATTCGCGGGTGCCGGCATTAAGGGACTCCCATCCCCATTCAGCCCCATAGGGCTGAATGGGAATGGGGAAGGTGGCAGCACTGGTAACGTTAACAATGGTACCGGTGCTACAGTCCTGCTCTGCTCGTGGGTGCAGGTATGGCCACGAGGACAGACCTGGTGGCTGCAAAGGCACCCGCAAGCAGAACTCGTAGTATGGCAGTACGGTAGCAATGGTGCCAGTAGCGCTACCGCGACTGTTGTTGCCTTACCACCATACTTGTAATAAGGCCCATTGACTTGATTTCCTTGGCTGGTTTGGGGTAAGTCCAGCCAGTATATTTTAAAATTCCAACATAGACATGGGGGTGCCCCCTGTTCCTTAAAAACGTAATATATATCGGCCTTGGTGCTTTGAACCAGTGAGACTGAGAGACATTTCAGAAATGAAAAGGCACAATTATTTTTTGCTCGATGCAAGTGATTCCTACAATATTACTGGGAGAAGCCGCAAATGAAAGAACTCAAAACTATACTTACTCTAATAAAGAAGGATGCCATCAAACTTTGGAATGAACTCCACCACGACTTTACAGATTCTAATAACGTTCTCGACATCAGGAAGAGACTCAAAACTATAATGTTTGTGTAGTCACTCCTAGGGTAACAATGATTGTTTTGTAAGACAGCGCTTAGATGTCCTGTTCGTAGGCACAATATAAATTCCAATAGCAATCCCATCAGGTTAGAGGTTGGCGATTTGGGGGTGTGTTGGGGAGCAAGTTATGGGTAAAACATGTTTGGCTAATCAGTGAACGACCATGTGAATCTCATGAGATTACATCAGCAACACAGCAAGATGCGCTCAGACAAAAATGCGCGTCACACGAAGCTAGTGATAGGGGGTAATGGGAGAAGGTTAGGGAGGAGAAAAAGCAATTGAGTGGAGTGAGGGGACCTGGAAAAAAGAAGGGGGGCATGTGTTGAGTGCCTGTGAGAATGTGGGAGACTTTTTAATTCTGAGCAATTTTCTAGTTATCGTGGAATTGCTGTGATTGGAAATGATTACTATGAAATTATCACTGGAATGAGGTGCTAGAAAAAAAAGGCTAAACACCTACAGTGCCTACATCTACTGGGCGGGGGCAATGGTTGTTTGGTAACAAATGAATGGTGTTAAATGGCTAGTGGCCATGGCTAGTGGGCCCAAAATGAAGATATTGGTGCAACACGTACAGAGTACATGGTCGAAGGCCATAGCTAGTGGGACCTTAAGAAACTATGCAACATGCATGCCGTGTTACGCTCACCTGGTTTCTGCAGTGGCGTTTGGGCATGGTTGCAGCCCTCCCGGGGGTGAGGTTGCTCGGGTCCGACTTTGCCCTCTGCGCTTATGTGGTGACTGGACTGATGGTAATAGGTGATGCTGCTCGGGTGATGCTGCCTGGTTTCAAAGGTAAGTAAACTGGTCCAAGCAGCAGTGAGCGTCACGGGAGTGCACAGTAACGCAAAGCACAAACCTTAAGGATGGAGCAGCTTATATAGCTGAGCTTCTGAAGCCACGCCCACCAGCTTCAGCCTGCCTGCCACACCCTGCCACATCCAATGAGTCAGCACATGAAGACCAGGTCTAGGGAGTCACACCCGATAAGTCAGCACATGAGGATGTTCTCTGGAATAAAGCCTTTCAGCTCCTGGAAAGTTCTTGTAAAATAAAAGCACTCCTTCACTGAAATAAAGTAAAAGCACTCCTAAACTGAAATAAAGTGTTTCTGCTCAAATCGCTATATGAGCCTGACGCCAAAGGCGCCAGGACTGAGTCCAGCCAGGGCCTCTGTGTTTATGGGTCCCAAAGGGACATAAGTGAGTCAAGTGACCCATTGCCCCATCACTAGATGGTGTGGTTTTTGTGTTCTGGGGCCTGTGGCCATGACAGCACTCCCCCTCAAGGCCCCTCTCATGGGTGTTTTCCCCCCTGGCCCTGGTTTAGTGGAGTTATTGCGGTGGAACTGCCTGATTAATCGTGGAGCGTGGACATGACCAATGGGTTCCCAGGTCCGATCTTGCGGTCCATAACCTTTCCAGTCTATAAGGTAATATAACTTAGACCGGACCATCTTAGAGTCTAGGATCCTTTTAACTTTGTATTCTGGTTCTCCTTCAACTATTTCGGGATCCGGTGAAGTATCGATCCGCGTACCTGGGCTCAATGGTTTTAGGAGGGAGACATGAAACACCGGGTGGATCTGCATGTGGGCCGGTAATTCTAATTTCATGGCCGCAGGATTGATCACAGCCTTGATAGTGTAGGGTCCCAGATATCTGGGACGGAACGCCCGTGGTCCTTTCAGGGGGATGTTTTTGGATGCTAACCAAACCTTGTCTCTGACTTGATAGATGGGAGCTTCCCTTTGGTGTCGATCCGCAAACTGCTTCTGTTTTTCTTTGGTTCTGGCAATATGCTCTGCTGCTTCCTTAAAAACCTGGGTGATGGTTTTGTGTAAGGTCGTTACATCAGGCTTTTCTAATGGTTCGAGTGGGTCGAAAAAACGGATGTTCGTGGATGTCGACCGTACTCTATGTAGAATGGCCTTTGTCCCGTACTGGTGTGAATGGAGTTGTTATATGTGTATTCCGCTAGCCAAAGTATGTCCTTCCAGATATTCTCGGTTTGTTGCAGCATACAACTTATGTATTGCTCGAGGGTCTGGTTAGTCTATTCGACTGGCCAACGGTTTGGGGGTGATGGCTTGTAGATAACCGGAGGTCGAAGTTTGGCAATTTTATAACACCTTTTCCAGAATGCAGAGACAAAGTGAGTTCCTCGGTCTGATAGCAATATTGATGGGAACCTGTGTAGCCAGACGATCTGTTCCAAAAACACGGTAGCCAGAGTAGAAGCAGTTGGGAGACCTTTCAGGGGAAGAAAGTGGGCCATTTTGGAAAACAGATCTACAACGACTAAGATGGTATCATATCTGTTACAGGAGGGAAGGTCTGTAATAGAATCCACTGATAGCATATGCCAAGGTGCTGGGGGTACTTCTAAAGGACGTAGCAGACCTGCAGGACTTTGTTTTTGGGACTTGTGTTGTGCACAGGTGCCACAGGTTGCGATGAACTGGACAATGTCCTTTCGCCAAGATGGCCACCAGTAATTTTTCTTTATTTTAGCTTGGGTTTTGGCTATTCCCGGATGCCCTCCTACTAATGAATCGTGATAGTTTGCAATGATTTGATTCTGTAATTTCTTATCCGGGATGTACAATCGTCCTTGGTAGTATGGTAGGTTGTCCACGATCGTATACCGGTCTCCCTTCCCTAGCCATTCCTGTTGCACTTGTGGACTCATCAAGTGTTGCAGGTCAGATTTTAAGTTGTCTAGAGTGGTGTTTGCGGCAATCATGCCTTGGATTCATCCTTCTGGGATGATGGCCACGGGATCTAGTGTAGTGAATGCCTCTTCTCCCTCACTCATGCGAGACAGGGCATTCACTTTTACATTGCATACTCCGGGTCTATAGGTGATGACAAAGTCGCATTCCACAAAGAAGAGAGCCCAGCGGAGTTGGTGTGATGATTGCACTTTAGTGGTCTTCAGATATTGTAGATTGTGATGATCCGTGACGACGGTGACTGTATGTCTAGCTTCAAGAAGATAATGTCGGGGCATGGCCAACTGCGAGATGCGATAGACGTGAGCCTCTCGAGCTCCCGCTACCGCGGCTGACATCCTGATTGTAACGCCTGCATATCTGCACCTGCCGACCTTCAAAACACACCCCCGGTGTGTGACACCTTGGGGCACATCCACACCAAAAATCGGCACATATCGCACCGAGGCGGCGGAAAAGGAGGCTGGTGAAGATTGGCCCCGTCGCTGACCTGCAGGCAACCAAGATGGCCACCGGAATCGGCCTAATGGGCGAACTGTGATAGGAGTGGGACGGCCCTGCAGCGGTCGTGGAACGCCGACCCACCAGCCTGTAGCCTGCCAGATCTGAAGCGCTGGGTGAGGTGGTGGCCCCCCAGGTGCATTGACTGAGAAGGCAGTCGCGTCCTGAGGATTGAGGGTGTGAGGTCGCGAAAGAGCCAGGACGGAGAACCGAGGGACCTCGGCGCGGAGGGATCCGAAACGAGAGCGGCCCGTCCGGGACCAAAGAGGAACAGAGGGGCCCAACTGAGACATTGCTGATCCAGCACAGCGACCTGCCGGTGAGTGCTCATACCAGAGCCCCCCCACGTGAAGCCCAGCCCCCCCGCTCGCCCGACCAGGAGGCAGCCCGACCAGCGCCGGGCTCTCTCGCCTCAGAGAACACTGCAACGTGTGGGGAGCTCAGGAACCACCCAACCCCCACCCGGAAGAATTACTACGCGGCCTGCCAGCATATCCACGAATGCTGGGGCATAACCCTCTCGAATGGATGCATAAGAGCGGCAAACAGGGGGGCGGCAGTGTGAACAGTTGCTGAGTAGAACCATGAGGCCATCCACCTCACACGACACCGCGGCCCACCATTGTTCAGGGGGCCGACAACAGGGAGCGAACCACACCGCACCCCCCCTCCTCGGAGCTGAGGTAACCCCACTGTTGTGACATAGAGCTGCTAAGTGGGGATCGACCTTCGCAATAAGCCTTGCGATCAGAAAGTCAGGAACCTCGCTACAGGATCATGCCCGCAGGGCCTGGCAGCAAGCATGGGAAATGAGAAAACGAAGAGACCCACCATACAAAATAGGATCGACCAATACACTGTTCCCCCATCACAGTCCCCCGAACATCAACCGCTGCCCTCTGAAGACACAGACTCGGCACACACGCTCTCTTTAAGGGATGTCATGCTGCCATAGCGAAGTCCCGCTCATCCATGGAGCAGAAGATAGATGGAATAAGCCTGAATGTATCCCTCCTCAGACATGACTTACAGAAGCTATCGGCACGCACTGGAGAAGCAGAACAGCACATTTCCAACACGGAGGATGGCCTACACAGTGTGCAACAACAACACCAAAGAGTCTCCGCCAAGCTCAAGACTCTGGAAGCTAGGGTCGAGGAAGGTGAAGGAAGGTCCAGGCGTAACAACTTCCGCATACTCGGTATCCCCGAGAAAACCGAAGGTCCATGTATGGAACTTTTCCTGGAACAGTGACTAACAGACCTGTTTGACCCACAATCTTTCTCCAAATTTTTCTCTATAGAAAGAGCACACTGCATGCCCACAGGTAGACCTCTGCCCGGAGCTCCCCCATGAACTGTGATAGCGAAGCTGCTAAACTACCGAGATCGAGATGCACTTCTACAGCAAGCACGAACCAAGGGCACAATCACCTTAAATGGATCCAAGATAGCCTTCTTCCCCGACTGTATGAGGGAGGTACAGAAGGCTAGACAATACTTTGGCAAGCTCAAAAGACAACTGCAAACATTAGGAGTTAAATACGGCCTGCTTTTTCCTGCGCAGCTGAACATTTATCATAAAGGCACAACAGTCCACTTTGACGACCCTGGGGAGGCATGGCGCTGGGCGCAGTAGCACATAGAAGGAGACTGGTCCGCACCCCGACGTAATAGGGGCAGAAACCCCAGACCAGCAGCAGACCAATGTCGAGTGCCGGACCAGCCACCATTACCGGAGCATCCAGCGAACGTTGAGGACGAACCCCCGCCCTGATCCCCACTGAGGGCTCAGAACCTACCAGCAGGCACGAAACCACTCTATGAACAACGCCGGAGGGTGTCCGCAGTAACCTACATAAGGCGTTCCACATACTCATAATGCGGTAAGCGGAGGCGTACTACCCCCCTTGCACTTGGGGAACCCCCCTCAACTTTTTACTTTAACTTAATCAGGGACTGTTAACGCTGACACCCTACTTCTTTTGAGTGTCAGCAATGTTTGGGCGACAGGTACTTCGTGTTGGGGTGGAGTATGGGAAGGGGGAGGGAGGGGCTAGTTGGGAAGAGTTTTTTGTTGCCCCAGGACCAACGAACCCTTGCAGGTTTCAGGGGTTATTATGGTTCTTGGCTAGTTGGGACCACAGCATGCTCGGACAGCAATTCAATCAGCATCTTTCATATGACCTACATTACATCACCATCCACCGGGGTCCTATCCCCGCAAGACATCTGCCCAACCCTCTATCAGATTTGCTAGATGGCATCTGACCAACCTCAGTTGTTATCGACTGAACGTCCCAAGTCCCCCAAGGTGCTCACCTGGAACCTGAAAGGGATGGGCTTTGCGATCGAAAGGCACCTGGTTAAGCAATTATTCAGTAGACACTCCCCCGAAGTGGCCCTGCTAACAGAAACACACCTAGCGGGATCACAATGTACTCTCTTCCACAGAACCAATTATAGGACCGCCTTTCATGGGATCCAGGGGCACCCTCATCCTTATACACAAACACATCCCATTTGCCTTACAGGAATTAGAACAGGACCCTCGGGGTCACTTTGTGCTAATCCTAGGAATGCTCTGGGGTGAGAAATTTAGGTTTGTCTCAATTTACTCCCCACCAGGACTGGGGCAGGAACTGCTAGATGAATTGACTACCCTCATGGGCAAACATCAACCTGATAATTGATTTCTGGGTGGTGACTTTAACGAGGTCATGTGTAACATCATAGACCGCACCCATCTCAGACAACGCAACCCGAATACCCCCACGAGGCTGTCCAACTTGGTATCCGCCTTAGGTCTTTGCGACGTGTGGCGGGAACTACACCCGGGAACTAGAGTTTACTCATTCCACTCGGGAGCCCATGGTTCCCTCTCCCGGCTTGACTACCTCTTCCTTCCGCATATAGACCTCTTCAGAGTACTGTCGGCAAACTTACTCCCTCTGGGAGTCTCCGACCACTCACCTCTGACGGTGGAGATACGGTTGCAAAGTACAATCCCCCCTAAAACGGGGAGGCTGAATAACTACTATTTGGGCTTCCCCGAGCTGGTGGACCGCCTCACTGAAGTCTCCACCGAATACTTCGAGATTAATGAGACTGGGGAAAACGACCCGGTAGTGATATGGGAGGCCTACAAAACCATGTTGCATGGTGAAATAATTTCCTGGACGGCGAACAAAAAGAGGGAGAAACATCGGAGGATAATAGAGGCAGAAGAGGAGGTAACCCAATGGGAGAACGACCACAGCCTTGATCCAACCCAGATCCGACCCAAACATCCCTCAAATGCGCCACTGAGCGCCTCCGAAACCTAATGCTAGATAATGCCAAACAAACCCATTGGGAATCCAGAGCAAGAGTATACGAGTTTGGGGATAAAGTGGGCAAACTTTTGGCCTGGTTGGAGAGGAGGGATGAGGGACAGCGCTGTGTCCGGGAGATCGTCACTCCACAGGGAGAGAGATGTCGTTCGGACGCTGAGATAGCGGAAGCCTTTGCCCAATTTTACGCTGCACTGTACCAGGCCCCAACCTCGTCACTAGATCCAACCCTCCTAAATGACATAACAATACCAACCCTTTCAGCACAACAGAGGGCGACACCGGACTCTGACCTCTCAGAAGCTGAAATAGTTGAAGCCCTAGCACAACTGCAATCGGGGAAAACTCTGGGTTCCCGTTGAAATCTGGCAAAAACTAGGCGGGAACACCATAGCGCCCCCCTGCATAAAATGCTGCTAAGCGCCCGGGAACAGGGCACCCTCCCACCGGACCTGTGCAAGGCGACCATTGTAGTTATCCCTAAACCCGACAAACCCCAGGAAAGATGTGCCTCCTACAGGCCGATCCCGTTAATTAACGGTGAAGCCAAGGTCCTGGCCAAAACTCCTAGCCAACAGGCTCCAACCTGTGGCAGACACTTTGATACACCCGGACCAATGTGGCTTCATGCCACACAAGTCAACTCGAATGAATCGGTGTTGGCTTCACCTGGAATTAGAACAAGCCCCTATCATAGACACCCCACTCGCCCTTTTGGCAATTGATTTTGAAAAGGCCTTTGACTCGATCCGATGGGATAGCCTTTGGGAGATCATGAAACGCATGGTGTTTGGAGATGGTTTCTTGGGATGGGTAAAGCTGCTGTATATGAATATCCAGGCAGAGGTCAAGGTGAACGGGTGGATTTCCCGATCCTTCCCCTTGGGCATTGGCACGCGACAGGTTTGCCCCCTCTCCCACTCCTCTTCGCCCTCGAGCGCGGCCTGGACGGGATTTAGATGGCCTGAGGGACATGAAGACCGAACCTCCCTATATGCAGACAACCTCCTGGTATATCTGGGCGAACCGGCCCGGACCTGCCCTATAGTAACTCAGATGCTCATCCGTTACGGGGAGTTCAGAGGATTGAGAATCAATTGGAAGAAATCTGTATTCAACACGGCTTCAAGTACCTGGGAATGTGGATAACAGCAGATCTTACCAGATATGTATTGCACAATCTTCAACCGATCATTGACCGGTTTGGCAATGATGTTCACCACTGGAAACTTCTCCCTCTGACCCTCATGGGTAGAGCCACAATTTTTAAAATGATGGCCCTACCGAGATTCCTCTTTGTCCTCCAGAATGCCCCACTGAAGATCCCAAACTCTGAATTTAGCCGGGTCGAGACCCTTCTTAGGGAGCTTATATGGGGTGGAGGCCAATCACGTATAGCACTAACCACACTTCAAAGGTCAATTTGGGAGGCTGGGATAGCGGTGCCCCGCCTCCAAACCTATTACTGGGCCTCACAACTTGCGGTGGTCAACGACCTGCTTCACGGGGACCAGGAACTACTCCACATTAGGGCTGAGGTGGAGGCCATGCAGGGCGCAGATCCACTACATCTGTTATACCGATCCCCCCAGAGACCCCCTCTGCCAACTATGACAGATACCACTACTATCTGGAGACAGGCACACGGGTTTGTAGGGTGGGGAAACAGAATAACCGTGGCACAACCCCTATGGCATAATTGCAACCTAAAAGAAATTGAGAAACTCGAACGATGGCCACGCTGGGTGAGGACTGGGATTCTAAAAGTAGCAGATATCCTGAAAGACAGGAAACCAACCTCATTCGAAGATATGCAGTGCAAATTCCAACTCCCGGATACCGAACGGTACCACCAAATGCAACTAACCCAGGCCCTGAGAACCCATATACCCGCAGAGTACACGGTCCCAGACTACACACCGATAGAACGTAATATGCTACCAGCGCACATCCCCACCAAATGCACATCTATCCTCTATAACGCTATCACATCCTTTGCCACCCCTGAACTAACGAGCCTAAAAACCAAATGGGAAAAAGATGTAGGAGAGATAGACCCAGAGGACTGGATCCAGGTACTAATGCACCCACGGGAAGTCGACATCTCCTCTACGCTCAGGCTGGTGCAACTTAAATTCCTGCACAGAGTGTACTACCCTAGAACTACATTGTACAGCTGGAAGAGACCCACAAACCCGAACTGTCTCCGGTGTGGAGATGAGCAGGGAACTTTCTTTCATATCCTGTGGTCATGCCTCCGGATCTGCACCTTCTGGGATGCTTGTTGTACTGAACTGGCCAGAATACTCACTTGCACTATACAATTGGACCCAAGGGTCCTAGTCCTGGGAGTACCAGATGCGACCAAACTTAATAAATGGGAAAAGCTGCTTTTAAACACAGCTGCGCACCTAATGAAGAGCAATATTGCACAAAAATGGGGAGTGCCGGAGCCCCCGACATTGTAACAGTGTGTAATGGACATGGACACATGCGCTATGATTGAACGTCGGATATATAACGCAAGAAGCTGTCCAACCAAAGCCTCTAAAATATGGGGGATATGGGAGGAGGGTGGGCCTTAATGGCCATGGACAATGGTGATGATAACATGAATAGATAAACAGAAGGCCAAGGGAAATGATCTTGGTGATGGTGATACTAATATTAATGCTAACTTATGATTGGAAATGCTGGTCCTTGAATGCTTTTATTTCTCTTTTTATTGTTTTCATTGTGTGGTTGTTTTGTTGACTATGTTATGAAAAACAATAAAAAATGTTTTATCAAAAAAAAGAAGATAATTTCTGCAGGCTTTGAACGCTGCCTTAATTGCTAGCAGTTCTTTATCAGTGATTGCATAATTCAATTCAGGGGCTGAAAACTTGCGAGACTAGAATGCCACGGGATGCAACTGACCTGTTTAGGGGTCTTGTTGTGACAGGACTGTTCCCATTGCTATGTTGTAAGATCAGTTTCGACCACGTATGGTATTTCTAGTCGAGGATGCTGTAGAATTGGTGCTGTGGTAAATGCTTGTTTTAGCTCCTGAAAGGCTTTCTCTGCCTCTGCGGACCAATTAAATTGTTTATTTTTCCGTAGTAAAGAGGTGATTGGGTGGACGATCTGGGAGAACCCGGGAATGAACCGGAGATAAAAGTTGGCAAATCCGAGTACACTCTGTACTCCCTTTATGGATGTCGGTGAGGGCCAGTTAAGGATAGCGTCTACCTTGCGCATGTCCATGCGTACGTCCCGTGGGGTGAAAATAAAGCAGAGGAATTCCACCTCTGTCACATGAAACAAGTATTTTTCTAATTTGGCATATAGCCGGTGTTGCCGCAGTTTCTCCAAAACTGTCCGGACATGGTTGACGTGGTCCTCCTTGGTGGTGGAATAGATAAGAATGTCATCAATATAGACAAGAGCGCAGACGTCCAACAGTTCGCGGAGCATGCCATTCTTGAAAAATTGGAACGCTGCCGGGGCATGACATAGTCCAAAGGGCATATAATATTCATAAAGACCATATTTCGTGCGAAAGGCCATCTTCCACTCACCTCCTTTTTTGATTCTTACTAGATGGTAGGCCCCTCGTAAGTCTAGTTTTGTATATATCTGAGCGTTTTTGACTTGATGCAAGAGCTCAGGGATAAGTGGTAACGGGTACCGTTTTTTTACCGTGATCTGGTTAAGTGCTCTGTAGTCAATGCAAGTTATCAGGTCTCCCTCCTTTTTAGGCACAAAAAAGAGGGGCGAGGATGCAGGGGACTTGGACGGATGAATGAAGCCATTTGCCAGATACTGATCGAGGTAGGTTTTTAGATGCTGGTTTTCCTGTTCTGTTAGGGCGTAAATCTGGCTGCAGGGAACTTGAGCTCCAGGTACCAGATCAATTTGGCAGTCATACGGTCTGTACGGAGGTAGGGTGTTTGCTTGCTCTTTTTGACAGACATCTCGGTAATCCAGGTTTTCAGGTGGTAGTGAACTGGTGAGGCCCAGTATGGTTCTTTCTTCGACGAACCTGGGTTGGTGAGAACATTTAATGAGAATCCCTTGCTATAACAGGTGTTGGCACAGTCTTGGGGAAAGGTCAGAACTCGTTTACGCCAGTCAATCCTGGGATTATGGGTCTCCAGCCAGGGCATTCCCAATATCATCTGGAACTGAGGAGCGCCGATGAGATCGAAGGTGATGTCCTCTTGGTGACCATCCTGACACAGAAGCATGACCTTCTCTGTCTAATGTGTCACTGGGCCGGATGATAGTTGAGATCCATCCACTGCTGTGACGTTTTCTGAAACCTGCTTCTGTCTGAGAGGAAGGCCTGTCCGGGTAGCCAGATCTTGGTCCATGTAATTTCCCACAGCCCCACTGTCAATGTATGCCTCAAGGCATGTATTTTTGACGGTTGCTTGTGGTTTACCAGGAGCACAGGGATGACTAGATGTGAGGTCTGTATAGGTTCCTGTTTTCCTTTTCACCGCTCGACAAGTGGACCCCTACGCTTGCCGGGTGTTGGAGTTTCCTGAGTCCTGTTCTTCTTCTTCACCCTTGTCAGTTGCTCCAACTGCTTTCCTGGGTGATTTCACCAGGCATTAGCGGAGATAGTGACCTGCCTTACCACACTACAAACAAAGCTATTGCTGTCTCCTTTTCTCCCTTTCTGCCTTGGTGAGTGGGCTCTAAAGGCCTCTGATTTGCACTGGCTCAGACTGATCGTGTGATTTGGTTTGATTCTCACATGGTCGCACGTAGACCGACTGCCCCTCCTTGGCCTTGGCCCAATCCATCTTCCGATCCTGCAATCTATGATTGAGCTGCACTCTCAGGTCGATGTATTCAGCATATCTTTCCGGGGGATTTACTACATGAGCTAATACGTCCTTTAGTTCCCCTCGCAAGCCTTGGTAAAAGAGCATAGTTCTTTTCTCCTCTAGCCAGTTAGTTTGTGCTATCAGACGATTGAAGGAAGTGATATATGTTAGTAAGTCTTGATTACCCTGCCGTAGTGATAAGAGTTCATTGTCCAGACCCGCCCCTTAAGTATGCCATGCAAATAGTTTCTCCATTTCATGCTGGAAACCTCTGAAGTCTTGAAGCAAAGGATCATCCTGGTTTACCAAGGGTATTGACCAGTCCGCTGCACTACCTCCCAAATACGAGAGTACAAATGCCACTCTCACTTGATCGTTGGGGAATGACCCAGGTCTGCACAAGAAATGTAGGCAACATTGATTCATAAACATGGCATACTTATTCGGATCACCTGTGAAGCCTTCTGGTGGGCCCAGGGGCACCCTCCCTGGAAGAACCACCTGTACTGGCGTGGGCTGTGGAGGCGTGGCAGGAGGGGCAGTGGGACCTGGCCTGCCTGTGTCTGGAGCATTTGCCTTGCTAGTTCATCTGTCTGCTCCCAGTTCACAATTAGATCGCTCTTTAGGGCATTGGTTTCCTGTCTTGAGGCATGAACTTCAGCCTGTTACTCTCCCAGTAATCGGGTAATCTGGTCCGTTTCATAAGTTTCCATAACGCCCAGGCAGAGATTCGAAGAGGCTTCGCGTTCTGTTATGCTCACCTGGTCTCTGCAGAGGCGTTGGGGCACGGATGCAGCCCTCCTGGGTGTGGGGTCGCTCGGTTCCGACTTCGCCCTTTGTGCTTATGTGGTGACTGGTGGTAATAGATGATGCTGCTCGGGACTGCTCCTGTTGATTAGTTTTGGCGAGCACTCCGTCCTGCTGCTTCTGGCAGGGGCGCTTGTATGATCTGGATCGAGTTCCATCACTGGTCCCTTGCACGTGGTAGTCCAGCTCTGCTGCGACTAAGCCACTAGGTAAGTGTTCCTGTTCGCCTTTGTCTTTCCTCGTCTGTATTGTTGTATTGTAAAGTTTGTTGTCTTGTATTGCTGTCCGTTCCACTTTTGATGTTTGCTCTTTTGCTTTCTTCCCTTGCAGGTGATGTTGCCGGCCCGGCAGAAGCTGCGGAGCTCGAGGCGGCAGCCGGAGGGAATGAGGAACGAAGCTTATCTTTCTTCTTCTTCACAGGGTCCGAGTTTGTGGATGCGGAGTGCAGTGCTGCAGCATCAGGATCACTGGATGTCAGGAGATGAGTCTGCATATGAAGCGATGAAGCACCGGTTTCCTGGAGGTGAGTATGCAGGAGAACGCCTGGTTTCAAAGGTAAGTAAACTGGTCCAAGCGGTGGTGAGCGTCACATTGCACGCGAGTGCACATTAACGCGAAGCACCGGCCTTAAGGATGGAGCAGCTTATATAGCTGAGCTTCTGAAGCCACACCCACCAGGTTCAGCCTGCCTGCCACGCCCTGCCACACCCTACCACACCTGATGAGTCAGCACATGAAGACCAGGCCTAGGGAGCCACACTCCATGAGTCAGCACATGAGGATGTTCTCTGGAATAAAGGCTTTCAGCTCCTGGAAAGTTCTTGTAAAATAAAAGCACTCCTGCACTGAAATAAAGTAAAAGCACTCCTAAACTGAAATAAAGTGTTTCTGCTCACATCTCTATATGAGCCTGACGCCAAAGGCGCCAGGACTGAGCCCAGCCACAGCCCCTGTGTTTATGGGTCCCAAGGGACATAAGTGAGTCAAGTGACCCATTGTCCCCATTACTAGATGGTGTGGTTTTTGTGTTCTGGGGCCTGTGGCCATGACAGGCCGTGGCTGAAAACTATTGGTACAACATGTATAGAGGCCATGGCAAAAGGCCATGGCTAGTGGTCCCTGAGGAGACTAAGGTATAGCCAAACCCTTGAAATTCAGTGAAAAACCATTAGTTAAGAGACAGTTAAGGTGATCCGATTAAACGCCGCAAAACCCAAGATATTCAACACTTGCATATCAATCAAGTACACCTGGGAGAGGAAAATGCATCACACAAACCAAGCAGTGATAGGGGTAATGGCCAGGAGAGGACCAGGGAGGAAAAAAAGCAATTGAGAGGAGCGTGGGGACCATGGCAAGAGGAGGGGGCACTTGGTGAGTGCCTGTGAAGACAAGGAAGAGTTTGGGATTTTCAAGAGTTATCAGGGAAATATCGGGGGAATCCCACATGAATGGGTAGTTCAATTCTGTGGTATGCCTAGTTCGTTGCCATTATCGGCGGATTATCGGGGGACTCCCACAGGAATGGGGAGAGAATGGGGAAAAAAGTAATTTTATACCTGGAGTGATCACATCTCCTAGGCAGGAGGTAATGGGTCCCTGTGCCGAAGGCCATGTCTAGTGGGCCCCAAAGAAACCTATTAGTGCAACATGTACATTGGCCATGGCCGAAGGCCATGGCTAGTGGACCCAGAGAAACCTATTGGTGAAATATGTACATTGGCCCTGGCCAAGGCCATGGCTAGTGGGCCCGAAGAAACTATAATATAACAAACACCTTGAAATTCAGTGACAAAACCTAAGTTAGGAGAGAGTTAAGGAGATCAGTTTTAATGTGAAAAATACATAGCAACAAAGCCTTTGAAATTCACTGAATAATTCCTGGGTTAGGAAAGAGTTATGGTGATCTGATTTAACACAACAAAAACCCTGAAATTCAGCAATCCCATTTCGAGCAAGTCCACCTTACCTATGCACCCCCTGTTGCTCAGCGTATGACCATAATGATTACATCACTGATGACATCACTCATTAGATCATACATGACATCACTGCTGGTGTCATTAAATAGATCATGCATGACATCACTGATGTCACTGGTTTGATTCATTATATATTGAAATATGACAACTCTGTTTTTTAACATAACATATATGTACATGGAGGAGATAAAGGATGCAATTGCATCAGGCTAGAGGTGGGGGGGAGAGGAAACTGGAGAGTTGGGGGTTGCTGGGCAGCCAGTTACAGTTTGCAAATTTTAGGATTATGGGGGAATACCAGGGGATCTCGTGAGATCCCTGCAGCAATAACGCAAGACACACCGGAAAAGAAAACGCGTCACATGAACCAGAAAGTGAAAGGGTGTAATGGTAGAGGGCCAGGCAGGGAAAAGCAGCAGAAGGAAGTATGGGTACCAGGAAAAGAGGAGGGGGCACTTGGTGAGTGCCTTTGAGGAATGGGAAGAGTTTTTGATTTTCAAGCATTATTAGGGGAAGAATTGGGGCATGGGTAGTTCATTCTCGTTATATATGTAGTTTGTTGCCGTTATCGGGGAATCCCGTGGAAATCGGAAGAGAGTGAAAAGAAAGGAAATTTTACACCTAGAGTGAACACATCTACTAGGCAAGGGGTAATGGGTCTTTGTGTCACTGGCCATGGCCAAGGCTGGTGGGCCTCAAAGGAACGTATTGTTACAACATGTACAGTGGCCACGGCTGAAAGACATGGCTAGTGGGCCCCAAAGAAAGCTATTGGTGCAACATGTACAGTGTGCATTGACGAAGGCCGTAGCCACTGGCTATGACTGAAGGCCAGGTCTAGTGGGCCCCAAAGAAACCTATTAGTGACACATGTACAATGGCCAAAGCCAAGGCTAGTGGCCTAGTTAAGAGAGAGTTTAGGTGATCAGATTTAACATAAAAAACATAGTAATGAAACCTTTGCAATTCAGTGAAAGAAACCTTGGTTAGGAGAGAGTTAAGGTGATCAGATTTAACGCAACAAAAACCTTGAAATTCAGCACTTGCATTTGAAGCAAGTCCACCTTAACTTTGTGCCCCTCTGTCGCGCAGCATAAGACCACAATTATAATATAACAAAATGACATCACTGTTGACATCACCAATTTCATCATACATGACATCCCTAATATCACTCGTTTGATTCACTACATTTTGAAATGTGACAACTCTGCTTTGTTACATACCATATATGTACATATTATAAACTTAAACATTACATTGTAGTTTGCCCTTGTTTCTTTAAATGTAACACACAGTATACAATTATGTGATATAAGTAACTGATTTTATTTGTGTGTTAACAAAAACTTTGATGCATAGATTCTATACTATCACAATACACATGGGCACGTACTCTCTTTAATATGAGTTTTCTTTTATAAAACTTGCTATCTAGAAAAAAAATGTGTTTATGTAATTTTATTACGGAAGGGGAATACTAAATTTAAGTGTGAGCATTGACTATTTTTAAAACACTTACTATTAAACATGTTTCTACTTCTACCTATCCTTCTTATTTTGTTTTTCCTACTACATCCACTTATTATATTATATTTGAAATACCTGTAATAGATGTATCGGGATCAAGTACTTTTCTTGCAATGAAGTATTGTAATTGCTCACGAATTCATGAAATTCAAACCATTTGTAAAATGTTACATATTAAATTCAATTACATATTTTTAAAATAAATTGTATAAGTTGATAAGTACTAGAAATGAATGCTCCACACGTAATCACATGATACTTGTGTAGGACTGTATTGTTCCATGTCATGTTATTATTAAGTGTATTAATTAAAATATATATCAGAGTGGGTAACAAAATAATTTTAACTTATATAATCAGTAATGTCATATATGAGGTAATTATTGATATCATCAATGATGTTCTGTAGGATGTCATTAGTGATGCCATCAGTGATGTTATTCATGAAGTAAATAGTGATGTCACCATTGATGTCATCATTGTGGCCAAACGCTGTGCAACAGAAGGTGCAAAGTTAAGGTGGACTTGCTTCAAATGAAAGCACTGAATTTCAAGGGTTTTGTTGTGTTTAATTTGATCACCTTAACTCTCCCTTAACCAAGGTTTTTTCACTGAATATATATATATATATATATATATTCATTGAAAAAGCTTTAGTTAAGGTGATCAGATTTAACGCAACAAAACCCTTGAAATTGTTGTGTTTAATCTGATCACCTTAAGTCTCCCTTAACCAAGGTTTTTTCACTGAATAGTAGTGGCCATGTAGTTATGGTTAAGTTGGTGTTTCCATAGGAAGAGCGGCTTATAACTTCGCTCCCCCTGGACGAATCCTCACCAAACTTTGCAAAAAAAGTATATGGCCCACTCTGAATATGTTTGCAAAGTTTGGTGAGGATTCGTCCAGGGGGTCCCAAAACCTTTTTTTTCACATAGACTGAATGGGAAAAAACTCAGCCCGAACCGCTGGACGGATTTACACCAAATTTGCGGCAGGAGCGGCGGCCTGGTCCCGAAAGCGTGCTTTTGCAAATTTGGTGTAAATCCGTCCAGTAGTTTTTTTTAAAAATTACCAAAATGTAAGGCAAAAAAATTAGTGATATCTGTGTTCGCTTCGCGGACGGACTTCCCTGTTCGCTCCGCGGACAGCACCCCGATTGGCCCATGGCCTTGCGTCATGTCCGTGTACAGCGCGGTGAAATGTGGATAAAAAATTGTATTTAATGCCCTGTGTTGGTGTGTAAGAGTGTTTGGGGAGGGTGGGGGAGTATGAGATAGGTTCAATGTTTTGTTTTTTTATGTGTTAGACGTTTTTGTTGCGTTCGATTTGTCCGCGGAGAACATGGCTGTTCTGACATTTTGTAAATAAACTAAATGGTGGGGTGTTTAGAGGACGGAGTATGTGTCATTTTTGTTCGCAAGGAAGGTAAAAATGAGCTATGAACACTCGCGGTGTACTTAATTGTTCGTAAATACACAAACTGGGGATGTCCTCAGGACGCTGTCCGTATTGTAATCTGTCTAGTTGAATGTGTTCGAAGAACACTCGCGGTGTCCCGAAATGGTTGCAATTACACAAAATGGGGGTGGTCTGAGAACGTTGTTTGTATTGTTCGTTGTCAGGGTGAAAGTGTTTTAAGACCACTTCTTTTGTCCGCTAATAGTACAATTTCCTATGGGCGTCAACTGACATTTTGCCCACTAAAGAAACAATAAATCCGGCTGGTGTGTGCCGACATTATGTGATAATCCTATGAATGGCGCTATTGACCTGGCTGACTTGCTTTTGCGACACTGAATCATATCTCCCGCCCCTAAGCCTGATATTATCAAAATATTCATATTCCCCGCCTCGCTCCGTGACGTTACAGGGTGCGTCATCAAACGCGCCCAGTCCTCTCCAGTCCTAAGTGACTTTACACAGAACCCGGAAGACAACACATATTATGTCACAACACAGCGCACCACAATTCGGAATATGAAACAGTGATTTAAAAGCAAACAGCAAGATTGTAAATTTTGTAAAGTACATTTATTAGACATCAAATGTTTAGAGAATATTCAGCAATTTGCATTTGTCTTTGTTGTCGATCCACAAAAGTTCATGTTGAGGCACGCGATGTTCCTTTGCGGTACAGAGGGTGTTAGATCAGCTTACAACTCAGTGTGCCACAATTCGGAATATGAAACTGTGGTTTAAAAGTAAACAGCAGGATTGTACATTTGGTAAAGTACATTTATTTCACATGAAATGTTTAGTGAATATTCAGCGATTTGCTATTGTCTCTGCTGTCGATCAGCAAAAGTTTATTTGGAGCCACGCGTTGTTCCTTTGCGGTAGATAGGCTGTTGGTTTATGATAAAAGCAGTAAATGGTTGCTCTGACAATCGGAAGGTTGCTCCAAAAACGAGCCATTAGACCACCCTATTGGTTGGTATGTTGTTTGTAGCCGCTAGTACTGCGTAAGGGCATATTGGTCCTTGGCGTTTGTCCCATAAAATGGTGAGGGTCATGAAGTTGCATATTTGGACCTGCACCTGGCAGTTGAAGACCCCATCCGCTGGAGTCTGTAAATCGTGACATAGGCAAAATGGGGCCACATACCTGTTTTAAAAAACATAAATTAGTCTCACCAGCCGATCTTTATTAAAAATCATCATTTTATTTATTAGGGCGTGAAACAATTTGCTATCGAAGATAGTGCAACGGAGTATGTTAACAATAAAATAATAATATTTTCCCATTCATATAGCGCTAAGAACCGTGAGGTATCTAAGCGGTGCTTATTATTAACCACGGTGTGTGGTGCTCATTTATCGACCACGGAAGGATGAAAGGCTGAGTTTGGCCTTGCCGGGATTCGAACTTGCGTTAGCAAGCTGTGCACGGATGTCAAAGCGAGCGTTGTACTCGCTGTGCCACTTGACAGGCTACAGTGAAGTGGCACAGCGAGTAGAGCGCTTGACCGCCTATAGACCGGTTAAATTATTTATATTAACCCACCCTGTGTCGTCTGCCTTTTTCAGAGCCCTCTAAACAACAGGGGATCAATTCGGCGGTGATAGTGCGCGGTAGAAAACATTATGCCACTTTCAACGAACAAGTTCAACTTGAGCGGTCTTTAATGCTACGCTATTGTAATTATATTTGGTATAAAATAATCTAAAGGGTTACTTACAGTACAATTGCAATTTCCATTGTCTACGAGTGGTGCAGTCCCAAAATACGACTCCGCGTGTGCCAACGACCTTTCGCATAGTGATATAATATATAAAAGTGGTTTTGTTTCATAAATTTCACCCTTATCTTCTCTTACGTTTTAGCAACACTCCTTCAAGAGAAGTCTTTCATCACAATCTCTGTCTGTCAAGGTCAAAACACAATACAACCTTATAGTCCGCTTCGTGAGCCTCTCCGGGGCCCGAGAAAAAAATGGAAGCATCTGACCTTCACTGTGAATGAGCATAAATTCTTACTTTGCAACATTCTGTGTAAAGCCATCTGTAAGAAGTTGGTTTTTGCACGCCATGTTTGTATATTGTTTGCGTGATATTAAAAAAAGTTTGTTTAAGGGACGTTATGGTTGTAAGTACAGCCAAAAGACCCCTGAAAATCGCAAGTTATGGTAAGATATGAAAAATAACTCGCGCCACCACAGTGCACTGCTAAGACTAACACCCAGGACATCAAAGATGACATCGCAAATGTCATTGATGAAATCACTGATGACATCACATGTGTATGTACTTTTCATGGAATTTGTGTACTAGGGATTTTTATTATAATGTTGCGAAAAAAGTGTCAAGGATATTGCAATAAATATCATACCGTTATTAGTGCTTTGAACGATGCATTGATATAAATAGCATTGTATTATGGGATTCTATCTAGTATACTGAGCTACTAATGGAGAAACATAGCATTGTGTGCAGAGTACAAGATGAAAGTATAATATTTGTAATGTTAATATGTTGAATAATGAAATGATAATTGTCCTGAAATGTTCGAAAATTCACAAAATGGGGGTGTTCTGAGGACGTTATTCGTATTGTGTGATTGCTTAGCTGTATGCAATGAGGGAATGGCACAGAGAGTAAAGTGGACACCGTCCGTGGACACCGCGGCTGTTCATGGACAGGGCGTGCTACATCCGGGTTTTTCCAGGAAATCCAACATGGAAAGAAGACTGTACGGATCAGCCAATCAGATGTCGAGGTTGTGGATTTGTGTTGAAAGAGACTGTGTGTGGTGAAGATGGCAGAAGTGGAGAAAGTCAGGGTGTTGGTGCTCGGAGATATGTTTGTGCATGGTTTACAGCAGTACGCTGAATGCAGGCATATTGCAAAGAACTTTGATGTGAAAGGAGTGGAGGTGGTGTGGAGCACTGTGCCTGATTGCAATGTACAGGGAATTGTACAAGTTTGTGAGGATATGGCCACGATGAACAGTCCGCATGTGGTATTTTTTCACTATGGTGCTTTCCATTTGGGCAATGTCAGTGCCCCTACTTTGTTGGCTGATTTGGAACGCTTGGTTCAAGCTGTAATGAAGATCCTTCCAAATGCGAAAGTAATTTTTTCTGGATTACTACTTAGGGCAATATGGGACAATAGTTCAGTTTTTTGTCCTCAGCAAAACATTGCTAGGTGTGTCATCAACCGAGGCATGTGTGCCTTCATGCTTAGAGCTGGTATGTTCTTCTGTAACAATGAGAATATTGATGCCAGTAATGCTGTTAATTTGAAAGAAGATGGCATTTCTTTATCTTTTACGGGAAATGCCTTTCTATTTTGGAATGTAAGGGTTGCTTTGGAGAAGGTTATGTAAAGATTTTAGGAGTAAAGTAAGAAAAAAAAACAAGAAAAAAAATACAAAATAACAGGTGTCTGTCAAGCATCTGTAAAAAAAAAACGGCTCTTTTCAGAGCCAACTTCAAAGGGGAAATGGGGCACACTATTTAAATGTACATTCACCACGCTCAGATTTTCTATGTGTCCGCGGATATGGCGGTAGTCCGCGGACATGAAAATCACTACGAGGGGGTTAGTATGTTCTATGTTACATGTATATGAAGTCAGGGATATTATGGTTAAGTTGTGCTACTAAAAACCTATGAAATTCAGTGAAAAAACTTTGTTAAAGGGACGTTATGGTTAAGTTGTGCTACTAAAAACCTATGAAATTCAGTAAAAAAAACTTTGTTAAAGGGACGTTATGGTTAAGTTGCGCTACTAAAAACCTATGAAATTCAGTGAAAAAACGTTGTTAAAGGGACGTTATGGTTCAAAGTAAAACCGAAAAACCCCTGAAATTCGGCAGTTATGGTAAGATAAGCAACCATAACTCGTGCTGCCACCGTGCACTGCTAACACTAACACCCAGGACATCAAAGATGACATCACAAATGTCATTGATGACATCACTGATGACATCACATGTGCATTTACCTTTCATGAAAAGTCTGTACAAGGGATTCTTAGTGTAATGTTAATAAAAAAAGTGTCAAAGATTATTGGAATAAATATCAAGTGCTAATCAGTGCATTAAGCTATGCATTGATATAAATAGCATTATATTATTAACTTCAATCCAGTATACTAAGGTACTCATGTAGAAACATAGGCATTGTGTACAGCATACATGATGGAGGTGTAATATTCATAAGCTTGCCATGTTGAATATTGAAATGATAACTGTTTTCATATTAGAGTTTTGCGTACAGTGAAACTTGTGATAAGTAGGTAATAAAACCCACTTACTACATAATTGCATTATTATACACAAATCACAAAGAGGCAACACCACATACAAATATGAATATATACAAGGGAATTGAAGTAGGAAAAAGAAACAGCAATAGTAGCAGAAAGTGTTCATAACCTAACTGATTACCTTTACGGAGAGAAATGATTGCTCTGTTTCAAAGCTGTTACTTACCCTATCTATATATATCACATGATGTGTCTGGACCCTAAGGAAAATAGTGTGAGTACAACATATAAACATATGAGCATATACAGGGAAAGTACAGTAATAAAAAAACATCAAAAGTATCAGAAAGTGCTGATAAATCTACTGATAATTTTAATGCACAAAAAGGATTGCTGTCTTTCAAGGTTGTGACTTCTCCTAAGTATATGTTTCATATGATATGACTGGACCATAAGGGAATTATTCGAAGAACATACTTGAAGGATAAGTCTACGAATATAGTAATTTACAATTTTTAGTTCCTGACTGTTACTGAAGAAAATCATGTGGCCTAGATATGTCAGGAAAGTAAAAAAAGGGAGAGCCAGCCACGTGATTTCATCAGTGATGTCATCAATGACATTTGTGATGTCATCTTTGATGTCCTGGGTGTTAGTGTTAGCAGTGCACGGTGGCGGCGCGAGTTATGGTTGCTTATCTTACCATAACTGCCGAATTTTAGGGGTTTTTCGGTTTTACTTTGAACCATAACGTCCCTTTAACAAAGTTTTTTCACTGAATTTCATAGGTTTTTAGTAGCGCAACTTAACCATAACGTCCCTTTAACAAAGTTTTTTTTACTGAATTTCATAGGTTTTTAGTAGCGCAACTTAACCATAACGTCCCTTTAACAAAGTTTTTTCACTGATATATATATATATATATATATATATTCATTGAAAAAGCTTTAGTTAAGGTGATCAGATTTAACGCAACAAAACCCTTGAAATTCTGCCGATGTGGGAAGCGATAATCATCTTAACGCGGCACCCCCATGCTGATGACGCCTAGGAATGATGTGTCATTTATATAGCGCTTACTCTTATGCGCTTAACATAGAACACATACACACACAATGAGAGTTGGTATTCATTTATCAACCTCAGAACGATGAAAGGCCGAGTTGGTCTTGCCGGAATAAGAACCTGCGACATGCAGATCACACACAGATTGCTGCAGAGAGTGCTCAACCCACTGAGCTATCCTGCCAGCCTCTAATTTTGTTTGTCATTGTGAATCCCATCTGTTATGTATGTGCTCATGGGGTTTGCAACATGGGGGATACTGAGTTAAAATGATCATCTCTTCCCACATCTGCCGAAATTCAAGGGTTTTGTTGCGTTAAATCTGATCACCTTAACTGTCCCTTAACTAAAGTGTTTTCAATGAATGTCAAGGGTCTTGTTATGCCATTGTTTATGCAAGGGCCACTAGCCATGGGCTTCGGACGTGGCCACTGTACATGTTGCACCAATAGGTTTTGTTGGGGTCCACTGACCAGGGTTTGTGACACATTTTCATTCCCGAGCGCTTCTTGCATTATTACTGCTGTAATCTTGCGGGATTCTCCCAGTATTACCCCAAAAATGCAGAAATGTCTGAACTGTAACTGGCTCCCCAGACTAACCCAAACTCCCCAACTTCACATGATGTCCTCTTCCCCCTGTCCACCTCTAGCTTGATGTGATTTCTTTGCACTTTTCATTTTTGCATTCCACAGTATTACCACAATTTCACACTTCATCAAAACAGTCAGTGGTTCCATCATGAGCACAAACAGCCAGGAAGACGGGGGTATCCTTGCCTATTGCCTATATGTAGTTTGAATCCCTGTGATGTCCTTTGGTTTATACTGACCAATACCTTAGGGGACCGCTATGGCCCTGGTGGTAGCCTCCTACCCCTACTCTCTCCAACAGCCATCTGAGAAATGGTCAGGACTCCAACTCGAATGCCTTCTCAGCAGTGAGGGCCACCATCGCTTTAACCAACAGATGTCATCAGATTCACCTCTCCCACTATCACATTTGCCTAATATTCTTCCACGTGGACTGGCCGAGGACACATCTCACCAAGTCCAGGTGGACTAGCAAAGTCAGCAGCAACTGCATTATGTTCACTATCACTTTATCCACTATTTCAGCATTGTTATTCATGATAATGGTGAATAAGAGATTCGCTGTGAAGGGTACATTTACAGTATCAGGAAGACCCCTATATTGGACAATTCAGTGCTGTCCAGGAGGAACTTGGCTCCGAGGCATTTTTATAAACCTTACTATAGTAGATAGACTGGAGAGCCAACTTAACATCCTACGATTCAAATGTTAATTTAGGGCCTGTACTCACATCATCTGAACGATGTGACTGTGTCCCCTGCGCGGCCCTTAAGGTGTGTGAAGTTTGACTCATGTGCCATACCCCATCACCTGTTATGTGTTGTGAGGGGTCAGAAATGAGAGGCAGACACAAAGTTGTACTGTTTTCAACATCAGACATTTTATTAACTCAAAAGGGTTTGATAAAGGATTTTCTATCCCTACCCTAGAGAGAGTTTCCTTACCTAGGAAACTAAAGCTAAAGATCAGTCTGAGTCTTATCGTCAAAATTATATAAACAGTCCTTGTGTCCAAACTATATCTAACCCTCACACTCAAACAATTAAACAGTGCACGGTAAATGTTCCGAATTTTACTTATTGAAAAGTGTATAGAAACGCAAATATGAAAATTTAACAAATAATGTGTAAGTCCAGGAGGGGTTCCCTTCCCCTGGATTATTTCATGTAGGATAATCAATGTGTTTTCTAAAGTCTGAGGCTTTAAGAGTAGCTGAAAAGTCTCTTTCATAAAGTACTTTCTTAAGGAAGGCAAACAGTGTCCTTTTCCAAACAATACTTTCTCAGAAAATAGCAGAAATGTCGTTTCCCATAACACTGAGCAAAATAGGTCTTTTCAACTTTACTTGAGGATGGCAAACAGTGTCTTTTCCCAAACAGTGATTCCTCAGCATTGGTAGAAATATATTTTCCCACAATATTGGTTGGAGGATAACAAAAGAAGTCTTTTCAACTTTAAAGCATGGCAACATTGTATATTTTTCACAACTACTTCAAAAATGACAGGATGGCAAAATGTCTCTTTCACACTACTTTTCCAAAGAGGGTTTCCTGGTATATTCTCCTGCCAGGAGTTTGTCCTTTGATTCTTTAGTTCACTTGGTATATTCTCTTGCCAGGTATCTTTCACTGTGTCTCTTTCATAGGTTTTATGGATTACCTGGTATACTCCCCTGCCAGGAATCCCCTGTTCTGGAATTTGCAGATCCCCTGTTGTACTCTTCTGCCAGGTATCTTTCTCCAAAAAGAGTTCACTGTCTGATGCGCTTTGTTCTCCAGGTCTTTCTACAATGTTCACTTTATTTCTAAGTATAATACAGTTACACACCTTCACTGCTTATACCTCTTTTACTTCAGGTTTCACTTGTTCCAACTTCCCCCACATTGACATCTCATACATGGAGTTTGGTACAAGTTCTTTCTGTTAACCTTTTCAGTATTAACATGCTTGGCTTGTGGCAATGCGTGTTCCAAGTTTCCCCAACTTGACATCTCATATAAGGAGATTTGTACAATCCTTGCCTTTCCACTCTATTTGGTTGGTATTCAAAATGACTATTCAATTGTTCGTTAGTTTGAAAACACGTCCCGGGACCCACAACTTCTGCGGACCGACTCATCAGTCTGACGTGTGGCTGCAGCGAAGTGCTTTCTATGGAAAGGCTACCTCAGACCCTCTTTTGGTTCCTGCGTCGGCTTTCCAACTCCTCACCGATGGACCCAGGGCAAGCCCACAACACTACGTTTCTTGGAGCCTCGCTGCAGCGGTCTGCTTTGCAGCGGTCCTCCCGCTGCTCTCTCACCGGATTCCCGCTCCTATGGTGTAGTAGGCCTCCAGGCGGTTGCCTGTGGGCGATTCGCTTTCCCAACCAGGCTCATCTCCGCATCTCTCCTTCTGCTGTTGGTCACGCTTCCAGCTTCACCTGCTCTACAGCTCTCCTCTCCTTTCCTCCACTGAAGTTCTTCATCAGGTTTAAATGCCCCATGCAGCTGATTATCAGTCTGACAACTAGTCCACATGTTGTGTTTGATTTTCCTTTCATTCCACTTTGACCCCTTCCTCCTTTTCCTCGTCTCAGTACTTGAGGCTTTATGGGAGTGGGATTCCCTAGGAGTTTCAAACCTTTTAATGTGACATTGCTTTACATTTGTGTTTCCATCAAAAACATTAGAGACAGAATATTTTATGTTGGTGTTATGCTCATATGAAGTATGAATGACATTTTGTTTAGAATGTTTGACAAGGAGGGGTTTTATGATTTCACAACTAGAGGGATTTGAATATTGACAATATGCCTTCAGGAACTCTGGAATTATAGTCTTCATCAAATGGAAGAGGAGCCTACCACGTCCCTCCTGATGGGGTCACCACTTCTTCCCAACAGCCATCCCCTCCCATGTGATCCTCCCTCATAATACCACCCCAAAGGTCAGGATCAGGTAGCAGCTGCCTTCCCCTGGCCAGATGGGAGGATATTTTAGGCTGGGGATCAGTGATGACTCTGTAGGAGTCCTCACAGTGTTGTGCAGGTGAAGGTTGATATAGGGAATAAGCGCTGGACCCCCACAATAATGGGGACATAGGTCCACATTGATAATTCTGCAACTTCTGCCCCTTTCAGAAATCAGATCCCAAATGTTAAATGCATTCTGTAACCTTGGACTTGCAGAGTTCGACATAGTTTGATAACCCTCAGAAGGTTGCCAGGTTAAAGTTAAAGAGAAACATTAGCAACACTACCATGCAGAAAGAGAAGACAAGCATGGAGGAGACGCAGGTCCTGCTAGCTCCACTCGTGGGACCAGGCTTTTGCATTCCAGTCTGCATGCACGACTCTCGCAGATACAATATGGGAGACTGAATTTTAACGTCTTGGTCCACACTGGGAGAAAAAAAAGGTGAAGTGAATTAAACACAGCTGCACTCATGAAGCCCTGGCAGCTCAGCTGATTCATGGTAGGGAAAAATAGCATACCAAGCTGGAAGTCTTACTGAATGTCTGACCTACTGATAGGGAAGGAACTGCTATAAAAGCCCATACAGGGAAAATAGTAGTGTGTACGTTTGGCATAGAGGCCCAGTGACAGGAGTTGTAGTTGTAAAATGAGTTGAAGATTAAGTAGTTAAAGGTGCTGGAGGAGTTATCGGTGCATGAGAGGGGAACGCAGACGGGTTTGGAGAAGGTGAACATCTAGGACGAGGGGAGAAAGCAAGAAAGGTTGGAGGAGGTAAGCACCCAAGATGGGAGTGCAAAGGCAGGTTGGTTGAAGGAGACGAGAAGAATTGGGAAGTGTGTGAGGGGGGGCAATGGGAAGTCCTTTGCTGGCATACAGAGAGTGCCCCAACCAGGCACCTAGAAAGCCACCTGACAAATCTCGCCTCTGAGGGACACCTTGGGACCTGCTTAAGAGCCTATCGCTCCTATAAGAGTACCCGAGACAACTTGGGGAGTGAGTATACCCAATGGCCTAATGGGGGCCGCCATTCACTCACCAACATATTTTTCATTGGGGCAACTTTTTACGAGTAGCTAATAGACATCAAGAAGCTGGCTTCATGAAAACACACATTTAGTTAATCTTCCTTAATTGGGTAAATCCCTGCTTTTGATAGGTTTTAAACACTTCAACAATCTCCTTGGTATTTCTTATGCTTGCTCCCATGTTTGAGAGCATCTCGAGTACATTGCTGCTGCCCGCTCCAGGCCAGCACCTACATTACTCTCTACCCGTAGCCACATTTTCTGGCCATCATATAATTCCCAGTGAAATTGATTTCCTATGAAACTGATTCCTCAAGACTATCCTTAAGTCTCCACATTACAACAACCACTTGCGTGTCACGTGTGTTGTTATAGTGGTCATCCACATATCGTCTTAAGTATGCCCCGACAATAGACATTCAAATGTCCCTAATGTCAGTCTTGAAAGCATTCCATATCATACTCACCCCTACTTCCCTCTCCCAATAATGATCGGGGTGCAAGTAGATTCGCAAGCTAAAGAGTTCTCTAAAAGCTGCAGTGACCACCACTGTATCCAGTGTAAAACTCCATCGAGTCCCGCTCTGCACATCCTGGCGTGTCTGCCATACTCTCAACATCAAGGAATGGGGGGGCGTGGCTAGCAGCGCGATGAGGAGGACGTAGCCTTTTGTCGCACCCGCGATCGCCGCATGAATCCTGATAAAACGCCTGATATCGCTAATTGTAAAACTTTAAAAACTACCTCTATGCTTAGAGGGAACCGTGGTGCTCACTCGGTCCAGACGGTGAAAACATTCGAAAGCCGGGCACGAAGATACGTCGAGGCGAAGGTGGACGGAGAATCGCCTGGCGCTTTCCCAAAATGGCCGCCTGAGTGAAGAAGCGTAACGAACGGTACACACTGGGTGACGAGGTGCCGCGACGGTTTCGGCCGAGGGAAAGACCGCGGAGGGAACTGGTGTGCTTCTGTGCGAACCTTAAGCGGCGACCTCACGACGAACCAGACCCGGAGCTGAGCAGAACGACGGGGGAGGTGGACGACTCGCCCCGGCCCTAAGGACCCGGGCCCGGGTCAAGGCGATCGAAGCCCTGCAACGTGTGTCCCCGGAACCCCCGCTCCCCTCCCCCCGGGACACGAACTGGTTTCCCCACCCGTCACATTTGTGAAGAGGAGCCGGGCCTCGTCGAGAGTTGCTCCCGGGCCTCCCCCACCAACCGCTCAAGTGCACAGTAGATCCGGCAAATCAGCCACTCGAGGACCGGGGGGCCTCGACGAATGGGAAGGTCCGGAGTATAGATCCTGGAAGAACACACTGGGCCGAGACACCAACCCATATATCATTTGGGCTGAGGCATCCGGCACGTCGTGCCTTGTGCTGCAGAACCAGTGCTCGCAGAGGGGGCCCCCTGAGAAGGAGAAGAACCGGCAACACCGGCCTAGACGTCGGATGCCTCCCGCACTGAGACCACAGCCCCGAGACACAGGGCACGGGAAGTGGGAGTGGTACACCATCGGGAAGAACCCAGCGGTGCCGTGGTTGGAGAGCAAGAACGTTTTACATTCCGAACCCACGGTACACACCCTGACACACGTTAAGGGCCACAAAGCTGCGGATGCCCGCTGAGGGGTGACACCACCTGGGCAGGCGGTGTGCCCAACCACACCACCCCTCGCCCGACTGAGACGGGACCAACCCAGCGGACGCTACCGAAGGCCCTTGGTAAGAACACTGTTATCGAGCTACTGCCCCAGGGTCGGGGTGCGACCATGGGTAAAGAAAGAACGAGGAAGCCCAACATGCAGAACAGAATTGAACAATATACTGTGCCCTCATCACAACAGATGGACTCCCAATTGCTACATCCCGACGGGATGGAAACTGAACACGCGCTCTCGTTTAAAGACGTTATGGCGGCCATTGTGGACTCATCTATGGAGCAGAAGATAGATTGCATAAGCCTCGACGTCTCCCTCCTTAGACACGACCTCCAGAAGCTGTCAGCGTGTACTGGAGAGGAAGAACAATGGATCGCGACGACAGTAAACGGCCTACACAATGTGCAGCAACAGATCCAAGGAATCTCGGGCACACTCAAGACGCTGGGGGCCAAGGTGGAGGAGAGCGAGGGAAGGTCCAGACGCAATAACGTTCGCATCCTTGGTATTCCCGAAAAAGAAGAAGGGCCCTGCATGGAACTCTTTTTGGAACAATTGCTAACAGATCTGTTTGACTTGCAATCCTTTTCAAAGTTCTTTTCCATCGAGAGAGCACACCGAATGCCCGCAGGCAGACCACTGCCTGGCGCTCCCCCACGCACCGTGATCGCGAGATTCTTAAATTATCGAGACCGGGATGCACTGCTACAACTTGCAAGATCCAAAGGTACAATTACATTCAACGGATCTAGACTAGCCTTCTTCCCTGACTACACCAGGGAAGTACAGAAAGCGAGGCAGTCCTTTGGGAAGCTTAAGAAGCAACTACAGACATTGGGAATCAAGTACGGCCTCCTCTTTCACGCACAATTGAAAATTTATCACAGAGGCACGACGGTCCATTTAGATGATCCTGGAGAAGCGTGGCGCTGGGCGGAGCAGCACATTGAAGGAGACTGGTCCGCAACCAGGGGTAACAACAACAGAAACAGGAACCCCAGACCATCACCGGAGCAACACCCCAGGCCGGACCGGCCACAACCACCAGATCCGCCAAAAGAAGGGGGAGATGAGTCACTGCCCTGAACCTGCTGAGAGCCTTGCCCATGGGGTACCCACCTTGTGGTCATTGTCAGTACGAAGCCATGAGACTACTAAAGGCGATTTCACACGTTTGTAATGCGGTAAGTGGGGGATCGCTGCCCTCCCACTTGGGTGTTTAAGAGGGGGTACAACACCATCACAGCCCCCCCCTTTGACTTTCTAGTTAAACTTTAATAAGGGCAGTTAAAGCTGACAATCAACTCCTCTTGATTGTCAGCAATGTTGGATCGACAGGTACTTCAAGTTGGGGTGGAGTATTGGGAGGGGGAGGGAGGAGTTAGTTGGGGAACTTTGTTTGTTATTTCAGGACCGACTCTCCCTCGTAGTTCTCCAGGGATGGTCGAGTTCCTGGCCGGTTGGGACCACACCACACAGGATCAGCGCTTCAGACTTGGATCTTTATCTTTCTCGCACCGCATGCTCACACGCCGGGGCTTCACCCTTAGGGGCAGCCTGCCTATCCCTCTTATACCTCCACCAGATGTCACTTGACCAATCTCACCCACCCATGTCTACGCGCCCCAGCTCTCTCAAGGTTCTCACCTGGAACGTGAATGGGATGGGTTCCACGATCAAAAGACGTCTGGTCAAGCAGCTACTCTCCAGATATTCCCCCGATGTGGCTTTGCTCACTGAAACACACCTTGCGGGGGCACACTGTAAATGTTTTCTACGCACCAATTACAAGACCGCCTTTCATGCGAGATACACCATGGGATCCTGGGGCACCCTTATCCTTCTACATAAATGGGTCCTGTTTGTTCTACATGCACTAGAGCAGGACCCTCGTGGACGCTACGTGATGGCGCTTGGGACACTCCGGGAAAAAACACTAGGACTTGTTTCCATTTACTCTCCACCTGGGCTGGGCCAAGAACTTCTTGATGACCTGACCTCCTTGTTGGGTGAGCACCAATCAGACAAGTGGTTCCTGGGAGGGGATTTTTATGACGTCATGTGCAATACCTTAGATCCTCCCCACGAAGCTGTTCAACTTTGTGTCTGCCCTGGGTCTTGGTGATGTGTGGCGGGAACTGCACCCGGGAACCAGAGGCTACTCGTTCCACTCCAGGGCCCACGGCTCCCTTTCAAGGCTTGACTACCTATTTGTTCCACACACAGACCTGTCCAATATGCTCTCAGCGGACTTGCTCCCCCGGGGGGTTTCGGACCACTCTCCTCTCCTGGTGGAAAGGCGACTGCATGGAGAGGCCCCCCCTAGAACATGGCGATTGAACACTTACTATTTAGGCAGCTCGGATTTGGTAGACCGCCTCACAGAGGCCTCAACTGAATACTTCGAGATTAATGGTTCTGACGAAACCGACCCAATTGTGCTGTGGGAGGCCTATAAGGCCGTGCTGCGGGGAGAGAGTATCTCCTGGACAGCGAACAAAAAAAAGGAGAGGCTTCAGAAGATAACTGAGGCAGAGGAGGAGGTAATCCACAGAGAAAACGAGCACACCCTAGACCCTACCCCACAGACCCATAGGTCCCTTCAACGCGCCAGTGAATGCCTCTGAAACCTTATGTTAGACAATGCCAAAGAGGCCCACTGGGAATCCAGAGCCCGGATATACGAGCTTGGGGATAAAGCCGGTAAGCTGCTGGCTTGGCTTGAGAAGAGGGATGAGGGTCGGCACTCGGTCCGTGAGATCATCACCCCGCAGGGGGAGATCTGTCAGTCAGACGCCGATATAGCAGAAGCCTTCACCCAATTTTATGCTGAATTATACCAGGCCCCGGAGCTACCGCTGGACCGGACCCTCCTTGATGAGGTGGTGCTCCCCTCCCTATCGGATCAGCAACGCGAAATGTTGGACTCTGATCTCTCTGAGGCCGAACTGGTAGAAGCCCTGGAACAGCTGCAACCGGGGAAGACCCCGGGCCTAAACGGATTCCCTATAGAGATATGGCAGAAACTGGGAGGCAATAACGTATCACCTCCCCTGCACCAGATGCTGCTGGCCGCGTTAGAGCGGGGCTCCCTCCCGGACGACCTATGTAGGGCCACCATAGTGGTCATCCCCAAGCCTGATAAACCCCAAGAGCAATGCGCGTCTTATAGGCCGATCTCGCTAATCAACGGCGAAGACAAGGTCCTGGCCAAGCTCTTGGCTAACTGACTACAACGGGTAGCGGACACACTTATACATCCAGATCAATGTGGCTTTATGCCTCATAAATCAAGCAGGATGAATCTGCGCCGACTCCACCTGGCGTTAGAACGGGCCCCCATCCTTGACACCCCATTGACACTTCTGGCAATAGATTTTGAGAAGGCATTTGATTCTGTCCGTTGGGATTGCCTTTGGGAAATCATGGCCCGTATGGGATTTGGGAAAAGCTTCCTAGGTTGGGTGAAATTGCTTTACACAAACATCCGGGCAGAAGTCAAAGTGAACGGATGGACCTCCCGGGCCTTTCCCTTGGGTAGAGGCACGCGGCAGGGCTGCACCCTCTCCTCTTCGCCCTCGCCATTGAACCACTGGCACTGTGGCTTCGTCAAAGCGGAGCATGGAAGGGATTCAAATGGCCCTAAGGGCATGACGACCGCATATCTCTTTATGCTGACGATCTTCTCCTGTACCTGGCTGACCCAGTTCAGAGCTGCCCCATAGTAACTCAAATGCTAGTCACTTACGGGGAATTCAGCGGGTTGAAAATTAATTGGAAGAAATCCGTAATGTTCCCGGTGAAGGGGGGGAGCAGGCAGAGTTACCGGGCTGTCCATACCGGCTGGAACGGCAGGGCTTTAAATATTTGGGGATTTGGGTAACACCTGACCTCACTAGATACACAAGACACAACCTCCAGCTGATCATGGATAGGTTGGTCAACAACGTCCACCACTGGAAACTCCTCCCTCTGACCCTCATGGGGAGAGCCGCGTTGTTTAAAATGATGTCATTGCCAAGATTCCTTTACGTTTTGCAGAATGCCCCGCTTGCGATCCCTACCCCCGAATTCAATCGTATAGAAACCCTTATTAGGGAACTCATTTGGGGGGCAGGCCGCTCACGCATTGCACTAAGTACCTTGCAGAGGTCAGTCTGGGAGGGTGGGATAGGCGTACCCCGTCTCCAGACTTACTATTGGGCTTCACAACTCTCAGTGGTCAACGACCTGCTTCACGGGGGTCGGGTGCTACCTCACATTAGGGCAGAAGTGGAACCCATACAAGGTACGGACCTGTTGCAGGAACTGTACCAACCTACGGGTAGGCCCACCCCCGCTCACAACTAAGGCTCACATTACTACGGTCTGGAGGCAGGCACACGTGTTTGTTGGGTGGGAAGACAAAATAACAGCAGCACAACCCCTATGGCACAACATCAATCTGAAGGAAATCGAGAAATTTGAACCATGGCCAGGCTGGGTAAGAGCGGGAATCCTTTGAATCAAAGATGTCCTAAAAGATGGGAAACTAACCTCATTTGAAGACATCCAGTGTAGATTCCAACTGCCCAACACCGAGCTGTACCACTTTACACAACTTATCCACGCCCTCCGAACCCACATGCCCCCAGGTGATTCAATCCCTGACTACACTCCGATCGAACGCAATATGCTACCCGAGTATATCCCCAGCAAATGCACATCCACTCTCTATAACGCTATCACCTTCTTCGTGACTCCCGAGCTAATGGGATTAAAGGCTAAATGGGAAAGGGAGGTGGGGGAAATAGACCCTGGGGACTGGATCCAGGTCCTAATGCACCCACGGGAGGCAGCCATCTCCTCCAGACTTAGGGCCTCATTACAACCCAGGCGCAAAGCGAAAAACGATGGTGTTAAAGGATTACCGCCATCGTTTTCCGCTAGGTCCGATTAAGACCCGTGACCGTTAACTACGATGCCATTAGCGGCATCGTAGTTAACGCTGCCGCTAACTGCACCAAGGACGCGCGCACGCGACCCCCCACACCGTAATTACCGGCATGGCGGAAAGGTACGCGAATGCCGACCCAAGCGGACATGCACCTAACGCCATCACCCAGCCCGTTAAGTACCTTACCGCCATGCCAGTAATTACGCCATCACGAACCAACCGTAAAGGGCCTTGTGCAGTGAATCCAGCTGCCACAGGTGCACAGAATCAGCACAGGTGGAGGCAATACAGACTCAGGAAGTACAAAAAGAGCACACCCAACCCCTTCCCAGACTCAGTCACACTCCACAATGATACCAATAGGACTAGCAATCTTGGGGCTGGAGGACCTGATAGCAATGCAAGTGCTACAACTACAACAACAACAACAACAACAACAACAACAACAACAGGCTGCACAGAGAAGACGCAGGAGGAGAAGGAGGGCAAGGCAGGCCCAGCAAGGCCAACTAGCACAGCCAGTACCACCACGCAGGCAGCCCACGCATCAGAGCCAGTCCATTCAACCTCACTGCTGAGCAGATCCACACCCTGTACTGTTTGGACCGGGACACCATCACCACCATCGTGGACATGACGCACAACGACATTGTCAGCAAGATAGAAACACCAACTGCCATCCCACCCCTACTGAAGGTAATGTCTGTACTCCACTTCCTGGCCACAGGCACCTACCAGCACACAGTGGGGCACTTGCATGGTATTTCACAACCATTATTCTCATGTACACTGATCCAAGTGCTCGATGCCCTCCTCAAGCACACAGACGACCACATCTCATTACCACGGTCTGCCCAGGAGATTGCAAACACCAAAGTGGGTTTCCATGCACTAGCCGGCATACCTGGTTGCATTGGTGCCATCGACTGCACCCATGTGGAATTGGTGGTCCCACATGCCATGGAGGTACCGTACCGCAACCGTAAACAATTTCACTCAATCAACGTGCAGATGGTCTGTGACTCCAACAGGATCCTCACACATTGTTGTGCCCGATTCCCCGGATCAACCCATGATTCAATGGTCCTGAGGAACTCCACAATACCACGCTACATGGAGCGACATGCAGGCCCAAGATCCTGGCTACTCGGTGAGTCTCACGTCATGACCTTGGTATGGCAGAAAGGGGGGGGGGAATGATGCATATTCCACCTGGCAGAAAGGGGGGGGGATTATTCATACTCCACCTGGCAGAAAGGGGGGGGGATGATGCATACTCCACCTGGCAGAAAGGGGGGGGAATGATGCATACTCCATCTGGCAGAAAGGGGGGGAATGATGCATACTCCACCTGGCAGAAAGGGGGGGGAATGATGCATACTCCACCTGGCAGAAAGGGGGGGGAATGATGCATACTCCGCCTGGCAGAAAGGGGGGGGGAATGATGCATACTCCACCTGGCAGAAAGGGGGGGGGGGAAATGATGCATACTCCACCTGGCAGAAAGGGGGGGAATGATGCATACTCCACCTGGCTGCGACTAGCAGAGATGATCATACCCTAAAGCAGCACTAACGTAATCTCACACCTGTAGACATTATGCCTGACCGAAGCAGCCCCACCATGTCAAAGAAGGTGTGTTCCAACCATGACACAACCATCTGCAAGTGCATTGTACCAATTTGGACCATTGACTCCAACGAAATGCACCTACATGCACGTCACTATACACCATCTACTGAAAGGCCTGTCCCACATAACAGCGCACAAAGGAGGCACATGACGGACAGAAACACCACAACACCACAGCACAGACAGCAAGGCCCACTAAATGTCCCTATCAACATCCGGATAGTTCACTGGGGTCATAATGATGCAGACAGCAATGTAGCAATCATGTGAGCATTGACATTACAGGACATGTGCCAGGTCACCTAAACATACGGGATGGACGGACACAATGGATGGGCACTCACAAGGCACTCGACCACCCTGCATATATGGTTTGTTGGCATGCAAAACTGTCCATGAGAGCCATGGACATATACCGTTTGCATAGCGTGAATCCATCAGCGCAACTGAAAGTGGTCCAAAGTAACAGTTCAATGTGCATGTTGGCACGTCATGTTCAGAATTAGATGTAATGACTGACACATACATTGTTTCCTACATACAGGTGATGCTGGCTATCCCCTCAAGAGGCGGCTCCTTACACCAGTCAGGAACCCACAGAACCAGCATGAGGCGGACTTCAACCGTGTCCATGCACGTACCCGTGTGGTGATTGAGCAGGCATTTGGCCTACTGAAGGCACGGTTTCGCTGCCTCAGCAGGTCTGGCGGGGCACTCCTGTACTGCCATGAGAAGGTTGCAAAGATTGTCATGGCATGTGTGATGCTACACAATATGTGTGTCAGACGGAATGTTCCACTGCCCCCTGACGCAGAACTGCAACCACCTGACGATGAGGATGATGAGGGTGGGGATGGGGCAGCACCTCAAGGAGGCAGCGATGCACAGGAGGGCCGTGAAATGCATCAGAATATCATTGACCAATGCTTCTAGCACACACGGCTGGTGTGTGTAACATGGAGACGGCACTTGGGGCACTGTGTGTGTCTGGGACATGCACACTGTGGACTGTACACCAATAAAGCACACATACGCAATGAGCAATGTCCACACATTTGATTTGTGCAAATCAAAAAAGTGTATTATCAATGTGCATAGGTCTGAAACACCCAATCCCCCATCCCCCTCCCCCCTGAACTCCCCAACACACCCAATCCCCCCTCCTCCTCCCCCCTGAACTCCCCAACACACCCAATCCCCCCTCTCCCCCCCATGAACTACACCGTGTGTCCATGATTGTCTGTATGAGTTCACTTATTATATTCCGCACCGCGGCTAGTTCTGCACAAATGCCCTTACTTGCTGATTGGATGGCTGCCTTGATGTTCTCAGCACATCTCTCCATGCCTGCACTTACGCCTCCACAATCAGCAACATGCTGCGTCAGTAGTGAGGACAATTGTTGCCTCGTTGATATTTTGTCCAGCGATTGCTGGAAATCAGGGGCAATGGAGGTTGCAATTGCTGGCCCAATTGGATTACTCCCCTCCTCCCCTACTCCCACTGTGCTGGGAGCGGCTGGCCATGTATCTCCAAGGGATAGCCCCTGTGTGTCGTCTCCGTGCAGGCTACATGGAGACGGGTGTGGGGAGTGAAGGTGGGCGTTGGGGGAACCTTCAGTGTCATCCTCCATATTCCCCACGTCGCTGTCGGAGCATGCTGCGACGGCAGCAGTCTCCCCAATGGTACTGCTCCCCGCTGACACATTGCCCTCAGTGGGCAGCAGTTGTTGTGTGTCTTCCGTGGGTGCTATCATGACACTTTCGTCGGGGGTCATTGCTGCCCTGGGCTGTCTTTCAACAGGGAATTTGGCCTGGTGTGGTTTGGGAATGGGTCCAGCAGAGGTGGAGGGTTGTTGTGCTCTTCCCTCTGTCCTGGGCTTCTTGGCTGGGGTGGTGCCACTCTCGTCCCTGCCGGTGTCCGATTGTGAGCCTGTGGTGGAGCAGAGGAGGGAATGTGTTATTGATGGGTCAGCGAACATTGAGCAGGCATGAAGATTGCCATGGTTTTGAAGGATAGATGGTGGACTTTGTAGGCTGTGACATACAGGTTGTCTCCCTTTTGGGTCGGTTGAGCATGCAGAAATGTGTGTGTCTGCTGTGGAGTGTGCATGCTGCATGTGTGCAGGGTGTGGGTCTCCTGCTGATGTGTTGTGTTTCCCATATGGAGCGACATTGTGATTCCCATGTAAGTGTAATTCAGGGTGTTTGCATGGCTGAATTGGAGGCACCTACCTGTGTCTCCTGATGTCGGGGCTCCTCTCTCCATTCCACCAACGCCCTCAATGCACTCTATGCCGATCGTCGAGGCACAAATCTCCTCCCATGGCTGCATCTTGATTGGGGAGTCTGCTCCCCCGCCAGTTGCCAGGCCCAGGTTTCGATTGGCTGACAGTATGCTCCTTACTCGGAGCCGGAGGTCATCCCACCTTTTGCGGCACTGTTTGGAGGTGCAGGGGTGGTACCTACGGCACTGCCCCGTTGTGCCACAAGTTCCCATATTTCCTTTTTGCGGGCTATGGCTGCTCTTGTCATTTCTGGCGAGAAGACGATGTCCGCCTTTTCCTGCAGCATTTCTGCCAACATCGTTAGTTCTTCCCGACTGAAGCGGTCCTGCCGCTGCCGATTGCAGGCTTTCTTCAGAACTTTGGGCATGTTTAGGTGGGGAAATGGGTGGGTAATGGGTTTTACAAGGTCTGAGGGTCAGGTGTGGTGTGGTTGGGTAGGATGGCAATGGATTGTGTTTTCAAAGATGGCCGCCGTGCTCTTTCCCGTTCCGCCGCGATGACGCTACGTCCAGTTCCGCTTATTTCCGGTGACCGCTAATTACGGTGACCGCTAATTACGGTGACCGCTAATTACAGTCATCGCAATGATGGGTGGCGGTAGTGCCCCTTGCGCTGCGTACGATGCCGGTAAGGGCCGTTTTGGGGTCATTTACGCCATGGCGTAGTTTACATTACCGGCATGGTGTAGTGCTCGTGCACGATGGGTCGTAATGTGCCGCACTTTACGGCATCGGACCAAGGCGTTAACGCTTATTACGCCATGCCGGTAATGTTGGATACTTACCGCCTGGGTTGTAATGAGGGCCTTAGACTGGTGCAACCTAAAATCCTGCATAGGTTGTACTACCCTCGCACTCTTTTATTTGGCTGGAGGAGGGTAGTGAGTCCGAACTGTCTTCGCTGTGGAGAGGAGGAAGGCACCTTCTTTCATATCCTCTGGGCATGCCCTCGGATCCGTGACTATTGGACTGCATGCTGTACGGAATTGTCCAGAGCCCTTACTTGTCCTGTTGAACTAGATCCGAAGGTCTTAATATTGGGAGTACCGGACATGTCTGAATTCAATAAATGGGAAAAACTACTATTGAACACTGCCATGGCCCTAGTGAAACGCAACATTGCCCAAAAATGGGGAGCGCCTGACCCTCCGACACTGGAACAATGGATACTTGACATGGACTCATGTGCCATGACGGAGCACCGAGTCTATCGCGCAAGAGGATGCCCGAATAAAGCATCCAAGATATGGGGGAAATGGGAAGAGACTGGGCCTTGATGTCCTAAGCAGTGGTGGTCTCCACATGAACAGAAGGTGGGCGGGATGAGTGGCCCGCGACCCACGGCGATGTGAGATACCAAAATATCATGTAAACACATGACTGGAGAAGCTGTACTGGAGTGCTCTTAATGTGTTGTCCCCTTTTTTTTCGTTGTTTTTGGCCCCCCATTTGGTGGCTGTTTTGGTTATGTCAAAATTCAATAAAAATGTTTTATCCAAAAAAAACATCAAGGAGTGGTATGACAGTCCCGGTGACAATCTCTCAAATTGGACTACACAACCAATAACCTCATGGTTCATCAATACACAATCTATACCCGAGGATGAGTCATAAACAGATGACAGATAGGTATATTGTAACTAGGTCTGACAAATGTCCAGCACACTTTCAAAAGTTCATAAAAAGCCATGTATTCTTTCCAGGTCGCGGACTGAGTTTGTGCATGCAAGTCAGTATGGTGTTAAAGTCCCAGCTATTATAATAGTAAACGCCATCGAGTCCTGGAATATTATAAACAATTCTCCTACATGGACAGATTGTCTGATTTAGGCCATACACATTCGCCAGTACCACCTATTTGCCCCTATAGGGTACCCTTAAGTACCACTTGTCACCCATCCCCTCGCAATGATACTTTTCTGTAAACAAAACTAGACTGATTTCTGCATTAGCATTAGCACTGCCCTACCCTCTGAACTAGACTTGTAAAACCTAGCTGACCCCCATTGCACTATGCTTTTCTCACATTCATTTATTGTAAGAAGTGTTAATAAGTTGTACTTCAAGCAACAGAAAGAGGAAAGTCCACAAAAAGAACACAAAAGAATAAATGTGTGCAAACTAACACACAGTCAATACAGAGCGGAGGATGTAACACGTAACATCGAGTGCCCGTCAATTAAAAATGGCAAAAGAGCAACGGACATACAATAACGAGATGTCATGAGCACTGCTCCCGAGAAGCCAAGTCAAGCCCAGCATCCCCGGAAGCAGGCTCACGACCCTCGTCCCCGGCTCCAGCAAACCCCTATTGGGGCCCTTTGGACCATGTCCTGGCGCCTCTGGCGCCAGGCTCATAAGGAACCTCAGTCCCGGTGCCAGAGGCGCCGGGCTCATAATTCTTGCAAAGGTGCTTGGGTGGACCTACCTGTAGCAGACCATGCTGCATACTCACCTTTGCAAATGCTGGCAGGATGAAGTCCCCAGCCTTCTCCTGGGAGGAACTATATCCTGAACTGGGACTACTTTCTTACCTGGGTGGGGCTGGTGCCACTCCTTAGCTCTGGAACACAGGAACTCTTTTACCTGGGCGAGGCTGAGGAAGAAGACACCCAATCACTCCAACACTATTTAAACCACACCCGATTGGGAAAACGTGCTTTGCGTTATTCTGCATCTACAGCAGGACGCTCACCTAGTCAGCTCCAGCATTCCAGTGACATCTCCAGCTTCAGCTCAGCAACCTGTGGAAGAAAGACACGAGAACTATACTTACCATCCAGGAATCCAGACACCGGCAGAACCTGCAAGCAAAAGAAACATACGGTTAGCAAGTTGCAACACGTTCGCAGCCGCGCTCGCTTACCTGATCCATCTGTGCTTTCACGGATTCTTCGCGGCCTTCTCTTCAGCAGCCTAACGGCACCTGTAAAGACAAAGAACATTGTTAAGTAGGAATCGGGTGAAGGCGGCCGCATTTACTTTTCTTACCTGCTTTTGTGCGCGTATTACGATCTCTTCAACCGCAGCAGCCCCGGCACCTGAAAACAAGAAAAGACATTATTTAAGTGCCATTAAAGACTGCAAGAAAGCCTAACACTTACGTGTTTCCCCACGTGCATCTGCGACTGGGAAAACGCCTGCAAGGTCCCGACACCTGCAAATAAGAAAAGAACATTGTTAGAGGTGCTATAATAAGGTCACAGATCATTATACTCACATACTTCGCACGTGCAACGGCAACGGACGAACAACGCCCGCAACATCTCAAGACCTGAAAACAGAAAACAAGGGACATTATTGAGGTGTCATTGAAATTCCCATACCTACGTACAACCGCACGTGTCGCGCTCTCAGTGACCACGCCCTCAGCATCCAGGCACCTGAAAAAGACAATGCAAAGACTTCATTAAAGGTGCCCATCTCTTCAAGACTATAAACTCTTTATACCTACTGGCATCCGCTCGTGCAGTAACGGCGGCATCACCTTTTGGCATCTCAGCACCTGTGCCACTTCTAAGGCCACAAAAGACTTTGAGGACCTCCAGTGACGTAACTGGAACCCACGCACCCCTGCATAAGTCGCAGGATGGAGAGCCCAGCATTTATACGCCTAAGGTGAGAGCTCAACAGGACATTTGACTTTCGGAGAGTTGGCGATTAGTGAGGAGGAAGTCCAGCCAAGCGGTCATTAACCCTTTTTTCTTCCGCCTGCAGAAACCTTACCCTGCACGCCAGATGGTCAATAAGAGGAAGCCCAGTCCAGAGAGTCATCCGAGCTCTACGCTTCTCAATTGAAGAGACTATAACAGTTCAGCCGGGACCAGCGCCTCCGTGGGAACCAGGTGAGCTTTACAGAACGCGAAGCCCTCCAATAACCTCCTACCCAGGCGCTATGGAAACTTTCGACACTGATCAACTGGCCCAGTTACTAGGGGAATTAAGAGCTGAAGTACATGCTGCCCGCCAGGAAACGAATGCCCTGAGGAGGGAATTGATTATGTCCAAAGAACGAACTGATGACCTCGCCAGACAGTTATTACAAACACAAGCGGGGCAAACCCCTCTACCTAATTCAGGAGGGACCTATACCCCGGCGGCTTCAGCCAATCCTGTTCAAATCAATCTGCCCGGAAATGTGCCTTTGGCTCCGCCCGAACGCTTCTCTGGTGACCCTAAGAGATTTGCGGTGTTCATAAATCAGTGCCGATTGCACTTTCTTTGTAGACCAGCTGCTTTTCCGACTGATCAGACTAAAGTAGCCTTTGTGCTTTCGTATTTTAGCGGCAGCGCCGCTGATTGGTCGATCCCTCTGGTTGCACAGGATGACCCGATTCTTCGCAATTTCCAGGCCTTCCAGGCCAATATGGAAAGACTTTTCGCAAGACATTCCCAGGGGCAGGCCCTGGACAACGAACTCCTTTCCCTACGGCAGGGCAATCAGGATCTTCTGGCTTATATTGCGTCATTTAACAGACTAATCGTTGAAACCAGATGGCCCGAAGACAAGAGGATCACGCTTTTCCACAGGGGTTTGCGTGGCGAACTCAAAGACGTCCTAGCCCAGGTCGTGAATCCCCCTCAAGATTGTTCAGAGTACATTGATTTAGTGGTCCAATTGGATCACAGACTACAAAACAGAAAGGCAGACCGCTCCAGGTTCGAAACTCGAGTATTCTCTAAGCCACTAACTCACACCAAAGGAGTTGAAGCCGTAGAACCTATGCAAATAGGGGTCGTAAAGGGTCCCCTAACCCAGAAAGAACGCGACAGGAGACGACAATTGCAGCTATGTCTCTATTGTGGAAATTCAGGACATTTCCTCCGAGATTGCCCGGTGAAACCTCCGAAGAAGACAGTGGGAGCTTCTGATAAGAATTCCGAAAAGCCCGAGCCGGGAAACGACCTCGTCCGACAAGTGTAGAGGTCCGCTTGCCGAGCGTAAAAACCAGTTCTTTGACCTTGCACTTCATAATGTCAATGGTCCTCATAAATCCAGAACGACCGGATCATTTGCATGCCATTAAAGCATACATTGATAGCAGAGCGATTGGAAATTATGTAGACCGCGAGATGGCTTCCAGGATGAACCTACCCCTTTGTCCTAAGGTAATTAAAGACGTCATTACCACAGTGGATGGTACGGAAATAGCCTCCGGACCGGTAACCCATACCACCACAGAAGTGACGTTATTAGGCCAAGATGGTCATCGGGAGGTAATCGTGTTCGATGTGATCAAGGACCCTCAGTTCCAAATAATTCTGCGGATCCCTTGGTTGGAGAAACACAATCCTCAAATTGATTGGCGAGCAAAGACGATACAGTTCCCAGAGTGTGCACCTACTTGTTATCCTCGACCCAGTATTCGCCTAGCGGTAGCAACATCCGAAGGACCGCAATTGCCTCCAGAGTATCAAGAATTCCAAGATGTCTTTCAGAAGGAACAGGCTAATACCCTGCCTCCCCACAGATCTTACGACTATCAAATAGACCTGATACCCGGAGCCACTCCCCCTTGTAGTAAAATTTACGCCCTTACCGAGCCTGAAAATCTTCATTTGCGACAGTATCTGGACCAGTACCTGGCCAATGGATTTATCCGCCCATCAAAGTCTCCTGCATCCTCGGCTCTGTTCTTCGTACCTAAAAAAGAAGGTGACCCTAGAACCTGTATTGATTATCGTGCCCTGAACCAGATAATGGTAAAGAACAGATACCCCCTACCTCTGATTCCGGAACTCCTTGACCAAGTTAAGAACGCCTGCATTTATACAAAGCTAGATCTCCGGGGAGCCTACCACTTGGTACGGATTAAAGAAGGCGACGAATGGAAGACGGCATTTTGCACCAAGTATGGACTATTTGAATACCAAGTGATGCCCTTCGGACTATGCAATGCACCAGCCGCTTTTCAGTATTTTATGAATGATGTCCTCAGAGAACTCATAGATGTTTGCGTAGTCGTCTACATAGATGACATCCTTGTGTACTCATCTTCAGAAGCAGATCATCGGAAACATGTTAGAACCGTCCTTGAAAAACTCTGCCAACATAAGCTTTTTGCTAAGCTCGAAAAATGTGTTTTTCACATCACGGAGGTCGAATTTCTAGGCTTTATTCTGACACCCAAAGGAGTCCACATGGACTCGAGAAAGGTAGACGCTATCATCAAGTGGCCATCACCTACTTCCGTGAAAGGTGTCCAAAGCATGTTAGGTTTCGCCAACTTTTACCGCAGGTTTATTCCAGAGTTTTCACGAGTGGTGCAGCCCATCACCGCCCTCTTAAGAAAAAACAAACGTTTCGAGTGGTCAACAGAAGCAGAACAAGCCTTTCAAGAGCTAAAAGCCAAGTTCACCTCCACACCCATACTGAAACACCCACGCCCAGACCTCCCTTACATCGTTGAGACCGACGCCTCCAGCTTAGCAATGGGGGCGGTTCTATCACAGAGAGATCCGGAAACTAACCAATTGCACCCCGTGGCATTCTGGTCTCGCAAGTTCTCTGCACCTGAAATTAACTACACCATCACAGATAAAGAGCTTTTAGCAATTAAGTCCGCTTTCAAGGCCTGGCGGCACTATCTCCTTGGAGCCAAACACACTGTCACGGTAATCACCGATCATCGAAACCTACAATACCTGAAAACCGCCAAAGCTCAGTCCTCCAGACAGCTTCGCTGGGCACTTTTCTTTGCTGAATTTGACTTTGTAATTACTTATCGCCCCGGCAACAAAAATGGCAAAGCGGATGCCCTTTCCCGGATTGGAATGGGAGATAATATTGTCAATCCTGAACCTGTGCCAATAATTCCAGAACAGAGAATCCTGGGCCTGATTTCTTCACAATCCATCGAAGATATCGAAGCAAAAGTTAAACAACTTGTGACCCCTTCGGACTTACAAAACTGGCAACTGAAGGGAAAGGACTTCATCATAAAAAAAGACCTGCCTTATTTTCAGGGACGACTATTCCTACCACATGCCGATTTACAAAAACAGGTAATCTCTTGCTACCATGATTCCTTGATGGAGGGCCACCCAGGCATTGCCAAAACCTCGGAAAAAGTCAAGAGACACTTCTGGTGGCCGTCATGGAGAAAAGACATAAAGGAGTTTGTGATGTCCTGTGGTGTGTGTGCCCAAAACAAAGGTCAGAAGGAAAGACCAGTGGGTCTCCTGCATCCGCTAGACATCCCGCCACATCCCTGGCATACCCTCTCCATGGACTTCATCACCGATTTACCCTCCTGTTCCGGATGCAACACTATTCTAGTAATTGTAGATTTGTTTTCTAAAATGGCCCACTTCGTTCCACTAAAGGGCTTACCTTCAGCTTCAGTTCTAGCACGGGAATTCCTTGAAAATATTGTAAGATTTTACTACTTTTGGCGAAGCTGCTGTCGTTTAGCTCAAATCGATGTGAGACTTTCAACCAGCCATCATCCCCAGACCGACGGACAAACTGAGAGGACAAACCAAACTCTGCAACAATATTTACGTTGTATGCTACAGCAGTCGGAAAGTACTTGGAAAGATATCCTTTGTATAGCCGAATATGCTTACAATAACTCGATCCATTCAGGAACCGGAAAAAGTCCCTTTTACATTTTATATGGGATTCATCCTCGAACCTCCAATCTCGACCCGCCCCAAGATCTTGGAACGCCTGCCGTGGATCAACTTCACAATGCTATCACTCAAGCTTTCAAAGAAGCGACAATCCACCTACAACAGGCTAAAGAACGGTATAAAAGGGGAGCAGACCAACACCGAAGAGACGCCCCTCAATACCAGGTTGGAGATCAAGTTTGGTTATCCACCAAACATTTATCACTTAAAGGACCTCACACCTTCAACCCAAAATATATGGGACCATATCCAATTACAGCCATAATAAACCCAGTGGCTGTCACATTGGGTTTGCCTTACCACATGAAAATACATCCGGTGTTTCACGTATCTCTACTAAAACCTATGCAACCTGGAACCAGACTGAATAAACCTCCAGAGCCTATTCAAGTAAATGGAGGACCTGAATTTGGGGTTAAAAACATACTGGACTCCAAGATAATCAAGTCAAAATTATACTATCTGATCGACTGGAAGGGTTACGGACCTCAAGAACGATCATGGGAACCCTCTGACCACGTCCATGCTCCTCGTCTAGTCAGAAAATTCCACCGAACTTTTCCCAATAGGCCAAAACCTCCGGGGAAGACAAGTTTGGGATGGGCCTTGAGGGGGGGTGCTGTCATGAGCACTGCTCCCGAGAAGCCAAGTCAAGCCCAGCATCCCCGGAAGCAGGCTCACGACCCTCGTCCCCGGCTCCAGCAAACCCCTATTGGGGCCCTTTGGACCATGTCCTGGCGCCTCTGGCGCCAGGCTCATAAGGTGTCAGGACCCGAGATTGGAAACATTGGTATCGCTGGCGGTTCCGCCGGTGATCGGTCTAGTCCTCACCCAACATGGCGCCCATCATGACGCTGAGCTTATATAATCCGGCTCCGCCCACTTTTCGGCGCGTTGTATCTGTTATTTCACTCTCTCTCAACGCTCCGACTTTGGATTATCGCCTACCTGTGTATACCTCCTAGTCCTCATTTCCCCTGGTTCCTTCCCTTTATCCCTATTCCTTACCTTTCTATTATCTCCGTATTCGCTACAGTTTTTCTCTGCGCCCACGAGTGCAGCTGTTACATCTGTTGCGGTACCCTTCCGCTTCGCTATTTCTTTCTTTGCTCTAAACTTCCACTTACCTTACTTCAACCTGGGACTCCGGCCGCGAGGGTGCTTCTCGCACTGTGTTTCCGCATCCGGAAACAGGAGCTTTCTTACTGGACTTGCTATCGGCTGTTCCTTCAACCCTTCTGACTGGTATTTCTTTCTTTTACAAACACGGAAGCGCTGTGCTGGTCGCCGCGGCGTTTCTCAAGCCTTTGTTACTTTTCTACCTTTGTCTATCTTCTCGGCGTAATACCTTCTGGCAAGTTGTTCCTTTCCGTTTCACCGCAGGGGGTTAGCGCTGCTTCAGACTACTTGAGACTTTGGTACAGTAGCCCTTTCTAATTACTGTTTCCCTTTTCCCTTTTCGATACTTTCCTTTTCTACCCTTATCTCAGGGTCAGCTACCCCTTTACTCCGTACCTTGCTTTTTTTGCCTCTTTGATTCCTGCCTTCAAACACACTATCTACGTCATCACCCCTGACATCTTGGAACTGCAAATTATAGTTCTGAACCATCTAAAGGACCTACCTTACGAACCCATCTATGACTAGGGTTTTTTCCGCCTTCGGGCTTTTTCCCCAGAACTGAGGCTGGCCCCCTGGGGTTCCCCGGTGATAGGTCCACTCTTCTGTCACGGTGGCCTCCGGAGGGGCCAGACCTTATCTTCACGAAAAGAAGGCCAGAACACAGAAAAGCAGGGTTCCAAGGACTAAGGAGAAGCCAGGCAAGTTTGAGACCGATCCTTGTGTACGTACATCGGAGGAGTCAAGTGAGGAGAAAGGGGAGGTGGACTCGGAACAGGACAGAATACAACGCCTGAACCCTAACATGGCTTCCTTGGAACAATATCAAGAGCTGGTGGCGGTAATGCAGAACCTCACAGTTGAAGTCCAAGCTTTGAGGACAGAGAACATAGCACTCCGACAGCAGGTAGTCCTACATAGAGACGACCGTGGAGATCTACCTGCGATGCCCCTTTCCTTTGGCAAGTACAACGGTTACCCGGGAGGAATGAAGGAATTCCTTGATGCCTGTGGTGTGTATTTTGCCTTCCGGACCCATGCCTATGAATCGGCAAGATCTAGGGTTGGAGTCATCATTGCCAACCTCACAGGAAATGCTCTGGCTTGGGCCACTCCTCTTGTTGCCAGAAACGGCCCTTCTTTGATTGATTATGATCGTTTTATAGAGGGCTTCAAGGAACGATTCGGCAGACCAGAGGTATTATACTCCTCCTTAGAAGCTATCCTGGATGTCGAACAAGGGAACACAGACGTCCAGACTTACATCACCCGCTTTCAGAGACTAGCAGCTAAGGCAGACTGGCCCGATTCAGCTCAACAAACTATATTTCGGAGAGGACTCCATGACGAGCTCAAGGACGAGTTAGCTCGTGTAGCCCGACCAGTATCTTGTCAGGAACTGATGACCTTAGCATTACAGATTGAATTCCGATTAACAGAAAGACGACAAGAAAGAAGACGATTCAGGAACAATCCTCAGTCTCTCAGTCTACCGAACCCTTCTCCAACAACCCGGACCAATGCCCCTTCTGAAGAACCCATGCAAGTCGGAACTACCAGGGGACCCCTTACACCGGGAGAGCGTAAACGAAGAAGAGAGACCGGGTTATGTATGTATTGTGGTTCCGCCAAACACTTATTGAGAAACTGTCCTGAAGTGCCACCCCGGAGGAAGGAAAACTTCAACCCCCGATTTACAGCAAGGGAAGTCTCGGGGGAAGTGCCAAGTACCCTTGCAACCACTCAAGAACCATGAACAACCCTGAGGAAAACAACCTGATGGTTTTCCAAGTCACGTTATGGTTATCTCTTTCGAGTTCCATTGAGGTACTTGCTATGCTGGACTGTGGAGCTGCAGGTAACTTCATGGATGCTAACTGGGCTATAGAACATCACATAGCTACCAAACGTAAGATAACTCCCATTCCGGTAGAGGGTGTAGACGGTCGACCCCTGTCATCCGGTCCTATCACCACAGAAACAATACCACTAAGAATGGAGATGAGCCATCACTGGGAATATCTGGTCTTTGATCAGATCAGAGCAGCCCATTTCCCTCTGGTCATCGGTATTCCATGGCTAAGGAAACACAATCCCCACATTGACTGGAAGGCTAATAAGGTGAGCTTCGACTCACTCTTTTGTAAATCAACTTGTATGGGCAACATGGTTTCCTCCACTCATCCTGAAACGGAACCACTTCCTACACAGAGTTCGACAATCATCGCCTCAGTTCCACCTCGATATCACAAATTCTCTGAGGTATTCATAGACATCCAACCTCGTGATCTTCCCCCTCACAGACCAGAAGATTGCAGCATTGACCTAGTACCTGAAGCAGTGATTCCTTTCGGGCGGATGTACCCTTTGTCACTCCCAGAAAGGAAGGTCTTACGAGAATATCTGGATTCTAATCTCCAGAATGGGCTCATTCAAGAGTCGAGATCTGCCTGTGGAGCCTCCTTATTCTTTATACCAAAGAAGGACAGCTCCGAACTGCGTCCATGTATTGACTATAGAGGGCTTAAGAAGGTGACGATCAGAGACCGGTATCCTATGCCATTAATCCGAGACATCTTGGAGGCGGTGCAAGGAGCCGTATATTTTACCAAACTGGATCTAAGAGGCGCCTACCATCTCCTAAGGATAAGAAGAGGCGACGAGTGGAAGACCGCGTTTCGCACTCCTTTCGGATTATTCGAATACCGGGTGATGCCATTCGGCCTGGTCAACGCCCCCGCTGTCTTTCAGAGGAATATGGATAAGGTGTTCGAAGACATGTTGTTTGTCTCGGTGGTGGTGTATCTGGACGATATCCTGGTATACTCTCGGTCGCTAAACGAACACAGGTCACTGGTGAGAAAGGTACTCCAACGTCTTCTTGAACACCAGCTTTTGGTTAAACCGGAAAAATGCAAGTTCGAGACCACTTCCGTATCCTACCTAGGATTCGTTTTGTCAGGTGAAGGCATAGAGATGGACCCAGCAAAGGTTAAGGCTATCATGGAGTGGAGAGAACCCAGCACTATCAAAGAGCTACAAAGCTTCTTAGGGTTAGCCAACTTTTATAGAAGATTTATACCAACCTTCTCCAACCTAGTGCTTCCTCTCACATTCCTGCTCAAGAAAGGAGTCAAGTTTGCTTTGGGAGATGAACAAAGAAGAGCTATTCAGACTCTGAAGGAACGTTTCTCCTCCGCTCCCATTTTGATACAGCCGGATCAGACCATACCATACATCCTGGAGACGGATGCTTCGATAGGAGCAGTAGGTGCCATCCTATTACAGAAGGCAGCTGATGACTATGAACACCCAGTGGCGTATTTCTCGAAGACCCTCACCAGTAGTGAACGGAACTACTCCGTCTTAGAGAGAGAACTCTTAGCCATCAAGTTAGCCTGCCAAGAATGGCGACATCTCTTACAAGGCGCAACCCATCCCTTCGTAATCAGAACTGACCATAGCAATCTCCGAGTTCTACAACAAATGGAGTGCACCAATGCCCGACATGCCCGGTGGGCATATTTCTTCCTACAGTTCGACTTCATAATAACCTATATTCCGGGCACAGAAGACAAGAAGGCAGATGCCTTATCAAGAAGTATCGGGAACAGTTCAGGAACCTACAATGAACATGACCACATTTTCCCAAATCTCAAGGTCCTAGCTTCCACAGTCTCTTTTTTCCGAGATCTGATACCCCATTATCAGTCCGGTGCAAGTCTACCCGCCACAGTCATTCAAGGCAAGGATGGACTGTACTATCATGATCACGCCCTTTTCATTCCCACCAAGGATCTCCAGAAGCTCGTCCTTTCATGGTGCCATGATACCCCCTTGTCGGGTCACCCGGGCATCAGAAAGACCTATGAACTCTTGCAAAGAGGCTTTTGGTGGCCAAAATTAAAGGCTGATGTATATCAGTATGTTACCTCCTGCTCAATCTGTGCCTCTAACAAATACCGAACCGGTAAACCGCTCGCACTCCTACAACAACATACCTTACCGTCACGACCATGGGAACATATTTGCACAGATTTCATCGTCGATCTTCCCCCTTCTGAGGGCATGACAGTGATTATGGTCACAATAGATTCATTCAGCAAACTGGCCCATTTTTCAGCATTTAAACAAATCCCTTCTGCCTCGGAGACAGCTGATATCTTCCTTCGAGATATAGTCCGTCTACACGGTCTACCCCAGACCATTGTATCTGACCGGGGACCTCAGTTTACATCCAAATTCTGGGCTTCGCTTTGTCAGGCCCTGGGCATCAACAGAGCTCTTTCTTCGGGATACCACCCCCAGAGTAACGGACAGACCGAAAGGTTAAACGCAAACCTGGAACAGTACTTAAGGTGTTTCTGCAGCACACAACAAGAGAGATGGCATTGTTTCCTTTCCCAAGCTGAGTTCGCCTATAATAACACCCTGCATACCACTATCCAAATGAGTCCTTTTTTGTGCACTTATGGATTCCATCCCAAACACCTACCAGAGTTTAGCTCTCTAGCCCCTAAGATCCCATCTCTGGACGGCGTGATACAGGAACTTCAGGAAGTTCATAGTCTCGCCAAGAAAGCACACCAACTCAGTCAACAATCACAGAAGAGATGGGCAGATAGGAGCAGAGCTTCCAATCCTACATGGGGACCAGGACAACTAGTCTGGTTAGCTACTAGATTTCTTCCTAGATGGGTTCATTCCGGAAAATTCTCTCCCCGTTATCTTGGTCCATTTTCCATTCTCCAACAGGTCAACCCGGTTGCCTTCCGACTCAAACTTCCTGACTATCTCAAAAGGGTTCACCCGGTGTTTCACGTCTCTTTGCTCAAGGAGTACAAGGTAGACCCGTTCCTTAGACCCATCCGCAAGAGTCGAGCCCAGGTACGTTCCATTCCAGAAGAATACGAAGTGGCATACCTAGTGGACTCCAGATACCACAGAGGTTGGCTCCAATACCTGGTTCACTGGAAAGGCTATCCTCTGGAAGAGAGGTCTTGGGAACCAGTAAGCCATGTTCATGCCCCTAGGCTCTTGAGAAAGTTTCATCGCCTTCACCCGGGCAAGCTGGGGGGTACCCCGAGAGGAAAGGGGTATACTGTCAGGACCCAAGATTGGAAACATTGGTATCGCTGGCGGTTCCGCCGGTGATCGGTCTAGTCCTCACCCAACATGGCGCCCATCATGACGCTGAGCTTATATAATCCGGCTCCGCCCACTTTTCGGCGCGTTGTATCTGTTATTTCACTCTCTCTCAACGCTCCGACTTTGGATTATCGCCTTCCTGTGTATACCTCCTAGTCCTCATTTCCCCTGGTTCCTTCCCTTTATCCCTATTCCTTACCTTTCTATTATCTCCGTATTCGCTACAGTTTTTCTCTGCGCCCACGAGTGCAGCTGTTACATCTGTTGCGGTACCCTTCCGCTTCGCTATTTCTTTCTTTGCTCTAAACTTCCACTTACCTTACTTCAACCTGGGACTCCGGCCGCGAGGGTGCTTCTCGCACTGTGTTTCCGCGTCCGGAAACAGGAGCTTTCTTTCTGGACTTGCTATCGGCTGTTCCTTCAACCCTTCTGACTGGTATTTCTTTCTTGTACAAACACGGAAGCGCTGTGCTGGTCGCCGCGGCGTTTCTCAAGCCTTTGTTACTTTTCTACCTTTGTCTATCTTCTCGGTGTAATACCTTCTGGCGAATTGTTCCTTTCCGTTTCACCGCATGGGGTTAGCGCTGCTTCAGACTACTTGAGACTTTGGTACAGTAGCCCTTTCTAATTACTGTTTCCCTTTTCCCTTTTCGATACTTTCCTTTTCTACCCTTATCTCAGGGTCAGCTACCCCTTTACTCCGTACCTTGCTTTTTTTGCCTCTTTGATTCCTGCCTTCAAACACACTATCTACGTCATCACCCCTGACATCTTGGAACTGCAAATTATAGTTCTGAACCATCTAAAGGACCTACCTTCCAAACTCATCTATGACTAGGGTTTTTTCCGCCTTCGGGCTTTTTCCCTAGAACTGAGGCTGGCCCCCTGGGGTTCCCCGGTGATAGGTCCACTCTTCTGTCACGGTGGCCTCCGGAGGGGCCAGACCTTATCTTCACGAAAAGAAGGCCAGAACACAGAAAAGCAGGGTTCCAAGGACTAAGGAGAAGCCAGGCAAGTTTGAGACCGATCCTTGTGTACGTACATCGGAGGAGTCAGGTGAGGAGAAAGGGGAGGTGGACTCGGAACAGGACATAAGGAACCTCAGTCCCGGCGCCAGGGGCGCCGGGCTCATAATTCTTGAAAAGGTGCTTGGGTGGACCTACCTGTAGCAGACCATGCTGCATACTTACCTTTGCAAATGCTGGCAGGATGAAGTCCCCAGCCTTCTGCTGGGAGGAACTATTCCCTGAACTGGGACTACTTTCTTACCTGGGTGGGGCTGGTGCCACTCCTTAGCTCTGGAACACAGGAACTCTTTTACCTGGGCGAGGCTGAGGAAGAAGACACCCAATAACTCCAACACTATTTAAACCACACCCGATTGGGAAAACGTGCTTCGCGTTATTCTGCATCGCAGCAGGACGCTCACCGAGTCAGCTCCAGCATTCCAGTGACATCTCCAGCTTCAGCTCAGCAACCTGTGGAAGAAAGACATGAGAACTATACTTACCATCCAGGAATCCAGACACCGGCAGAACCTGCAAGCAAAAGAAACATAAGGTTAGCAAGTTGCAATACGTTCGCAGCCGCGCTCGCTTACCTGATCCATCTGTGCTTTCACGGATTCTTCGCTGCCTTCTCTTCAGCAGCCTAACAGCACCTGTAAAGACAAAGAACATTGTTAAGTAGGAATCGGGTGAAGGCGGCCGCATTTACTTTTCTTACCTGCTTTTGTGCGCGTATTACGATCTCTTCAACCGCAGCAGCCCGGCACCTCAAAACAAGAAAAGACATTATTTAAGTGCCATTAAAGACTGCAAGAAAGCCTAACGCTTATGTGTTTCCCCACGTGCATCCGCGACTGGGAAAACGCCCGCAAGGTCCCGACACCTGCAAATAAGAAAAGAACATTGTTAGAGGTGCTATAATAAGGTCACAGATCATTATACTCACGTACTTCGCACGTGCAACGGCAACGGACGAACAACGCCCGCAACATCTCAAGACCTGAAAACAGAAAACAAGGGACATTATTGAGGTGTCATTGAAATTCCCATACCTACGTACAACCGCACGTGTCGCGCTCTCAGTGACCACGCCCTCAGCATCCAGGCACCTGAAAAAGACAATGCAAAGACTTCATTAAAGGTGCCCATCTCTTCAAGACTATAAACTCTTTATACCTACTGGCATCCGCTCGTGCAGTAACGGCGGCATCACCTTTTGGCATCTCAGCACCTGTGCCACTTCTAAGGCCACAAAAGACTTTGAGGACCTCCAGTGACGTAACTGGAACCCACGCACCCCTGCATAAGTCGCAGGATGGAGAGCCCAGCATTTATATGCCTAAGGTGAGAGCTTACCAGGACATTGGACTTTCGGAGAGTTGGCGATTAGTGAGGAGGAAGTCCAGCCAAACGGTCATTATCCCTTTTTTCTTCCGCCTGCAGAAACCTTACCCTGCAAGCCAGACGGTCAATAAGAGGAAGCCCAGTCCAGAGAGTCATCCGAGCTCTACGCTTCTCAATTGAAGAGACTACAACAGTTCAGCCGGGACCAGCGCCTCCGTGGGAACCAGGTGAGCATTACACGAGAGTGCGACGACAAGAACAATCATACAAAAAGTAGACAATAGCCCGACAGGACAATACCAAAACGCTCCTCAAAGCAGCAAAACAGGGTTATGGGCCTGGCTCCCGAAAGCACTCACACTGCACCGTAAGAAATAGCCATGCTTGCGGTCAGAGACAGCGACAAGTGACCAGACTGAGGAGCAACCAAAAGAAGTAACTCTATGCTCTTGGAATACGCGAGGACATTCACATTTGACGGTTCCAGGGGGACCAAATTTTGGAGAATTTGATATCATATGTCTCCAGGAGACATGGCTGCAACAAACGCCAACGATGGAAGGCTATCAGATCATTCTAGCACCAACCGCTAGAGGCTGTAAAGGGCAACCAACCTCAGGGCTGATGACGGCATGTCGAAATGGATGTGGAGTATCAATTGAAAAAACAATAACCGCAAATCAATCAATTTTGGCAGTAATACTCTCCTGGCAAGATCCAAAGAAGCAAAAAGCAGAGATCACAAAAGCCATTTTAGTCAACATCTATTGGAATCCCGCAACAACAAGTGCAAAAAAACATATTGCACTGTGCGAGGATGCAATTGACGTAGCCACGTCTGGACATCTAGTGACAACAATTCTCATATGCAGAGATTTAAACGCAATCTGTAAAGCAACAAAAAAATGCAAGATCAACCGTAGCCCCTCATGCTATAGAACAACGAGGCAAAGAATGGCTCAAGTTTGCCAGCTTGCGTGGGCTGCATAATCTGGACGATGCATTTCCGCACGCAAACAGATTGCCAACGTGGGAGCGTGCACTCTCTGCATCTACGATTGATTACATCTTCGTCTCACAGCCGTTACTACATATTACGAAAGACTTCAATGTCCGGCGCACAACAGCAAGTGATCACAATCTGCTAGAAACATCGTGGCATTTAGTGAACAATAATAACACTAAAACAAGCTTCCAAGTCGAGCCTGATGCCCAAAATATTCGAATTAAAATAAGCGCCAAGGACATCATCAAAGTGACAACAAAATACAAAGCAGCTTTACATTCAGAATCAGAGAATGCAGTTGATTACCAACCCTTGCTGATCCCGCACAAGTGTCGTAAAAAAAGAAGTGGGAATGCAACAAAATGGGACACAAAACATGCATATAATAAAGAGTTAATTGAAAAAAGGTGTGAATATAGAAGAGCATTACGAGGTGCACATAAGAACACGCCAGTAGAAGTGCCCAAAATCATCAAAGGCATCAAGACAAGGTATAAAGCATGGGTGAGGGCGCATAGACACACACTGTACCAGGCTGATGCAGAACAAATCACAAAAGCACTCATTACGAATAATAGCAGAGGCTTTTGGACCGTACTAAGAGACACAGGGAAAACGTTAAACAACCAAATTTTGAATAACATCAGTCAACACACGTGGAAAAAGCACTTTGAAACAGACTTCAAAGCAGCGACAACGGACAACAGCAGTGAGCAACAATTGGAAGCAGCAAATTGGATCAACCTAGAAAGCAAAGAGGACATTCTGGACGTAATTAAGAAGTTAAAAAATTCAAGAGCTCCAGGCCCAGACGGCATCTCCAACGCCGAATTGAAAACATATCCAACGGAATGGGCCAGTCTCATGAGCACCATCTTTCGCCGCTGCACCGAATCTAGATCAATACCCAAGTCATGGACAAAAGCGATAATCATACCGATTTATAAAAAAGGCAATTTAACGGATCCAATGAACTTTCGTCCTATAGCCCTATTAGACGTCATAGGCAAGGTGTACGCCTCACTATTAATGAAGAGATTTCAAGTGTGGGCTGCTTCGGCAGAATGTAATGACGACTTCCAAGCCGGCTTAAAAAAAAACACGGGCACCACGGGCAACATCCTAGCCTGCAGCATATTAAAAAGTAAAGCCCTGCAAAATAGGTGCAGTTTATTCGTGGTCTTCATTGACTTCACTTTCGACCGAGTAGAGAGACCACTCTTATGGAAGAAACTAAAGGAGTGGAATTGCCCCAATGACATCTTGGCTCCGATACAAGCTCTTCACCGCAACACCACAATGAGAGTGCGACTCAGTCGTGAACGCGAACTGTCAGCCGAAATCAACAGCACACGTGGAGTGAAACAAGGGTGTCCGCTGGCTTCCGCTCTTTTTTTGACCTATATCGGCGATATGCAAGAATTTGGGAAAACAGTAAGAGCTTTTCCGCCGAAACTTGGAACAACGGAAATTGGTCACCTTCTGTATGCTGATGACCTGTATGCTGATGACCTTACCATATTCGATCAGACGCAAATACGGCGACAACGCAAACTCAATGCTCAACAACAGTATGCTATGGACAACCTCTTACAAATCAATATAAGCTAAACAAAAATCATGATCTTTCAAAATCATAATAAAAAACCTAGCAACTTCAACTGGCAGCTGGGTCAAACAAAAATTGAGACTGTGAACACGTTCAAATATCTTGGAGTACTCCTGGACAGTTCATGTCAAGAAGCCACAATGCAATCCGAACTATACGCGAAGATGAACAAACTAGCGGCAGAAGCAAAGGCCATCAATAGCAAATTCGGAAAGTACTCACTCGTGCCAACATTAAACTTCTATAAAATGAAGGTTGTGCCGGCTGTTACATATGGGACTGAAGCAATGCCTGCGATCCCTAAGCGAATATGGGCAAAACTGGAGGCCTTGTTCTGGTGTAAAATACTGAAACTACCCAACTCTACATTAGGGGCAGCCATTCGTCGGGAACTAAGTCTCCAGTCATTAGAATGCACAGTGACCTGCAATACCATCATGCTTTTCAGAAAGACCAGAATGGACAGCAGCAACAAGATATTCAACATGATAAAACGCGAAAAGGACACCAAAAGTTGTGTCATGCTGATGGCATGGCAAGAAGAAAATCTTGCAGTGCTACACGAAATTGCATCAGATGAAGTGGAACTTATTGGTAACCCAAATAAAGTTGTATGAAAAATCAAAGATGCAGATTGGGCAAGGACAATAGATACGTCTGCAAAGTTACAGCTCACCTCTCATTTGCCACCCAACATGCTGAAAAGAAATGAGTTGCAAAGTTTTATAAAGCAATTTCCGAACAAACAGGCTTGAAACCTAATCTTGCGAGCAGGACTTAATTTATTAAAAACAAATTAGATATTACACATCAGAGGACAAGCCCAAACAAACAGCTGTAGATTCTGCGACAACACTTTATATCCCATAAAAGAGACTATAAGACATTTACTTATGGTATGTCCTTCTACTGCAGACAACACTACTTGCGGCAATTGGATGGTTTTGACATCCTACATGAAGAAAACACATGGAGGTGCAGACTCATTGGAGGCGATAAAACTACCTGGCAAATTGCTACGGCTAAAATGTTAGAACACATTGAGCAAAACCTACTTAACGGCAACGTCTGTGAACAAGCAACAAATCACGCGCAAAAAACTGCAAATGAAACTGCAACACTTAGATAAGCATTGATCCACTGTCAGGAATCGTCAAGAAAGTATTGTATTGTAAAAATCTGTCTTGATTAAACAACAAAAAATAAAAAAAAAGAAGTGTTTTTTTGGAGTAGGGCAATGTTAATCTGGTGTCTGCCGTTTATGCTGCTTAATCTTGTTGTTGATCTCCCTGGCATTCCAGGCCACCACTCTGACCTCCTTCTTGCCATTAGCCCAGTATTATTGGAATCAGATACTGGTCCAGCCCAACATCTGCATTCATTGACTGATTAGTCTTTAAATAGCAATACAAGCATGATCCTCTGTAATGCCACCAATTTCTGAACATTAGTCTCAATCCCACCCACATCTGCCTCCTCATTTGACAGACAATCTCCTCCAGTACACCCCACTGAGAACTTCAATAACAACAGTGATACAGTTCGGGTATACTTTCTCACAGTTTCTTCTATGCAGGGCATACGTTGTTGCCTAGTTTGGTGCTCTATTTTAAAATTTTCATTTATTTAATAGTTTTTTTTATAACATGGCTAATACCATACCTGACTTTGGTTTCTAAGCGCGGATCGGGATTCAAAACTTGGTTGCTCTGCGTTGTCTTGCTTCCAAGACCAGCGCCTTGCCCCTGTGCTATCATCTAGTGCCTGAGCTCCCCACTTCAATCCCCTGAATGTGAATTTAAGGGAGCAGTCCCCATCTCACCGATCACACCATTGAGCGTCTTAATGCAATGGGAAAGGCATTGGATGGAGTCGCTGGACCAGTCTTCTCCCGATCTGTTGCTTCTAGCTGCTTCCACTAGAGATCTGGCTCTCAATAGATAGCCTCATTCCCTTGCACCACAAAAGTCTCCACCACAGAGTGAGCAGCAGGCTTACGCATTGCAGTGGCTCTCGGCACCAAGCTCAGATGCCATGTCACCAAGTCAACAAGTGGTTTGGCAGGTCCCATTGTTAATCCCTGCAGAATGTGGTCGGCAATGCCTGTCTCCATGCCATACGTACTGTATTGAGGCACTGGCCAATTATCGTATTCCACTGTGCGCAAGGGAAAGCCTGGAAGGAGGCAGCTTGTAAGAAAATAAGTGCCAGGGCCCAAATATTTTCTAGCACGCTTGTGACACGGTTGCCGGGAAGTTCCCCACCATTGCTGCCACCTCCCACAGCTGCTCCCAGAAGTGTCGACACATTTGGGGTTAAACTACAGCTTGCACATGCTCACTGGAGTTCATGGATGCCCTGGCTGTCAAATCTTCAAAATCAATCTGAGTCTGAGACAATACGTGCCAGGCCCCAGAAATACGCGCGGGGGTTGAGCCCTGGCAAACATCCCCCCACAAATTAAGTACTGGAAGGGGTAGAGGCAGGGACACACTGCACTGGTCCTGTCATTAAAAAGTGAGTACCATTTCCCCTTACGCATCCTAAGTGACAAACCCTCTAACCCCAGCCATTTCATTCATCACGGGTGTTTTTATGTCCCGTCTATAAAATCCCTCATTCAAGTGTGTCTCTGCTCAGATTTAACAGGAATGAGAAATGACGGGCAGTCAAACTATTATTCGCCACTCGACACGCGGAAGCATTATCTCATCATAGCTGAACAGCTGTGCATTCCACACTTCCCAGTGGCTGGGCTCACCCCTCATAGAGCTACAGTGCAACCCCAGTAGGACCTGTCAGAGAAGCCACACGTGGGAAGCCCCCCCCCCCTCCCCTAAGCACACCAAAGGTGTGCTGGTCGGCAGGGGACATCGTTGTATACAACCAGCACATCATTTAAAACTGTTGGGCATCCGTGTAGAGGAAAAAGAAAACGTGGGAGAAAGTCATGCAGCCGCTCAGGGCAGGTCGTACGTGTCTGACGGGTTGGGCAGGGCACTGTTGGGCATCCGTGTAGAGGAAAAAGAAAACGTGGGAGAAAGTCATGCAGCCGCTCAGGGCAGGTCGTACGTGCCTGACGGGTTGGGCAGGGCACTTGCGCGTGGGAGGAACAGGATCGGGCGTTGCCTACAAAGGGAGCGTGTGTTAAAACAATGCACTGCAGCTTGGCAACAAGCGTCGGTCCCATCGCTGTTCCGTGTGACACCGCATAAAATTGGGAGGGGACGTACTATGAAAAACTTAACCTCATAACATGGTAGATGGTCGTGTTGCTGGCACTGATTTTCAACTAGTCTGTATATCTGCTCTTTTGGCAGGTGGTCTCTCCAGGGAAGAGGTAGGCAACCCCATTCCCCAGACAAACAGCAACACTGCAGGCTGGTCAGTGAAATGCAGCGTCTTAACCAGCGCACACTCAAATCACTGGACCGTGAGTGGGAAGCAAGGATAACAATATAACGTTCTCAGGTTATAGCTGCTGCCCCGCATTTTTTTCGATACTTGTAGTTCATCATGTTAGCCACAGTCATCCATATGGTTACAGCTAGTGCCCACATACATGAAGAGCTGGCTTCACCAGGAAAGCCCCCAAACAGACGGGCCCGCGTCATTACCTCCCACGCCAGCTGCTCAACAAATTCATACATGGATCCCTTTAGATTTCCCTGCAGGACTCAGCGAGGGGGGCGGGGGTTAATGTTACTTTACCTGACTCTACTCTCCTGGTCCCAGTGCTTTAAGTGGTTCGGGGACAGCTGGTGCCAGGCCCTGGCAGTCTCCAAAAAGTGGGGCTGATCCGGGGCCCTACCGGGCCCCGTCCCACCACAATTTTTGAGGGAGCATTATCCTGCCACGGCCGCAGCCGCAACGGGAGATGCGCCCCCCATGAAGTGAGGCGAGCTGACTGAAGTGCCAGCCATCCACATCGTCGCTGTAACTGGCTGGCACTTCTGTCAGTCACTTCCTCTGGTGATCCCTCTCGCAAGGTGGTACCAGAGGAAGTTACTGTCTATTTGTTTCCCCAGGTCGCCAAGGCGTCTTTAAGCCTCGGCGAACCTGAGGATTCCATTAAATATTTCTAGTTTTATAAAAGATGACTTGAAAAGTACTCAATTCAAGCCATCTTTTATAAAGCTTTGCCGACGGACAAAGACGTCTCTGGCTTTGTCCGTCAGCAAAGCTTTATAAAAGATGGCTTGAATTGTGCACTTTTCAAGCCATCTTTCATAAACATAGAAATGTTTAAAAAAGATGATTTGAAAAGTATGCAAACCATAAGGTAGGCACACAAATATATACATGTTATATATTTGTGTGCGTACCTTACTATGGTTTGTGTAGTTTTCAAGCCATCTTGAAGTACACAAAACATACCATGGCACGCAAACAAATATATAAATATAAGCATTTATATATTTATTTGTGTACCTTATGGTTTGTGTACCTTTTTAGGCCATACCCACCACCCAAGCCACACCCACAAATGAGGCCCACCCCCCGATTTCTTAACCCACTTGAAGCCCTGCCTGGTGTTATGTTATGTTACTTTGCATTTATATAGCGCCTTATGTACCATTGGTATGGTCTCAAGGCGCTGGTAGGTTGAACGCCCTCGGGAACTGAAGTTCAGGTCAGTAGAAAGAATTTAGAGAGTCAAAAGGAGCGTGTGAGCACCGGATATGTGTGCAGCTGGTGTGGCAATCGTGTGATAGCTGCTTCTTAGCTGTAGGTGTGGGGGCTGAGAGATCAGGAGTATGTGCTCGTTCTAGCAGGTTATTATCCAGACCGGTTTGGCTGCGTTAGGCCTGAGGAAAAACGCCTAGGCTGGAGGCTGTGTGACCAGCAGTGTTTAGTTAGGGTGATGGGGAGTATGAGGCAAATGATGGTATGAGAACAGCTATACCGAATGGTGTCATAGTACCGCTGTGTTCTATTTGAGTTGTGGCTTAAAGGAGAGAGTAAGCGTGGAGATGTAGATATGGTGGTTTACCTTAGCTGCTTGAGACCAAGCCCACTCCAAGCCCTCCATCCATTCCATATACTCCATCCGTTGCATGTACTCCGACTGTCCATTCATTACAACCGTGTCAAGCACTCAAAGCCGTTCGTTTCAATGCCCTTTCAAACTATTCCATGTAAGTCACGTTATTCTATGCGTTCCAATCTGTTCCGTGCACTCCGATCCATTTCATGCACTCCAATCCATTCCATGCTTTCCAGTCCGTTCCATGCACTCGCAACTGTTCTGTGTCCTCACATCCGTTCCATGCACTCCACTTCTTTCGAAGCACTCTGGTCGGTTCCAAGCGCGCCAGTCTGTTCCATGGACTTCAACCATTTTATGCACTCTAACCATTTATGCACTGCTGATTTTATTCGTTCTATCTCGTATTATCCTTTCTCCATGCATCATCGATCCATATACGTCCTCTTCACTCGTTCCGTCCACTTAACTGATTATACCCATTTCACATGTTCTATCCACTTCACCCGTTTCACCCACTTTACCGGTTCCATCCACCTACTTCATCCGATCTACCATTCCACCCGTTCCACTCATTTCACCTATTCTACATCAGTTCACCCATTCCATCCACATACTTCGCACGTTCTATCCACATATTTCGCCCGTTTCTTCCATCTGTTCCACCCGTTCCTTCTTCATGTTTCACCCGTTCCTTCCACATATTTCACCCGTTTCATCCACATATTTCACTCGTTTCATCCACATATTTCACCCATTTCATCCACATGCTTCACCCGTTCCATCCACATGATTCACCCATTCCAGCCGCATGCTTCATCCGTTCCATCCACATACTTTACGCGTTCCATCCACACGCTTCATCCATTTCATCCACATACTTCATGCGTTCCATCCATATGCTTCACCTGTTCCCACCGCATGCTTCATCCGTTCCATCCACATACTTCACGCGTTCCACCCCCATACTTCATACGTTCCATCCACATACTTCACCTTTTCCATCTATATACTTCGTCCGTTCCACCCAGTTTGTCTGTTCCACCCAGTTCACCTGTTCTACCTGGGTCATCCGTTCCACCCAGTTCATCCGTTCCACCCAGTCCATCCGTTCCACCCAATCCATCCGTTCCACCCGGTCCATCCGTTCCAGCCAGTTCATCCGTTCCCCCCAGTTCATCCATTCCACCTAGTCTATCCGTTCTACCCAATCCATCAATTCGACACAGTTCCTCTGTTCGACCCAGATTCATCCGTTCCATCCAGTCCATCTGTTCCACTCACATACTTCACCTGTTTGAATTTCATACTTCCTCCGTTCTGACCATATTTTTCATTTTATCCATCCACTTCACCCGTTTCATCCACATACTTCAGTCATTCTATTCGATATATTTGACCTATTTTGTCCACATAGTTCACCCGTCCCTTCCTCGTACTTTACCAGTATCGTCCAAAAACATCATCCGTTCTTCCAGCTACTTCTTCCGTTCCTACCACCCACTTCCATCCACATACATCCTCCGTTTGAACCGCACCTGACACCCGCTCCGCACTCTACACCCGCTCCGCACTCTACACCCACTCTACACCCGCTCCCCGTGCCGTATTTTACACTCGCTCTTTGCTCCGCATACTACACCCACTCCGCACTCTATACTTGCTCCACATTCTGCACCCGCACCGTAGCCGCACCATACCATAAGTCCGCTCAACGCTTCACATCTGCTCAACACCACCGTACCTTACATCTGCTCCATACCCTAGGTCCGCTCAACACTCCACATCTGCTCAGCACCATCAGACTCTACATCCGCCCCAGACCCTAGATCTGCTCAACATCATACATCCGCTCCACTCAGTTATCCATTCACACCCTACTTCCGCACCAGTAATCTATATCTGCACCACCAACTACGCATTCATTCGCTTTGCACACCCATCCACTCTGTGCACTCATCCACTCTGCGCACTATCCACTCTGCGCACTCATCCACTCTGTGCACTCATCCGCTCTCGGCACTCATCCTCTCTGTGCACTCATCCGCTCTGCGCGCTCATCCGCTCAAGCCACTCATCTGCTCTACGCACTCATCCACTCTACGCACTCATCTGCTCTACGCGCCTCATCCGTTCATCCGCTGTGCGCCCTCCTCCGCTCTGAGCACTCACCCGCTCTGCACAATCATCCGCTCTGAGCACTCATCCGCTCTACACACTCATCTGCTCTGCGCACTCATCCGCTCTGCGCACTCATCTGCTCCGCGCACGCATCCGCTGAACCTACTCATCCGTCTACGCACTCATCCGCTCTACTACGCGATTCATCTGCTCTACGCGATTCATCCGCTCTACGCAATTCATCCTCTCTGTGCACTCATCCGCTCAACACACTCATTGGCTCTACGCACTTCATCCGTTCATCCGCTCAAGGCACTCATCCGCTCAAGGCACTCATCCGCTCTGTGCACTCATCCACTCTACGTGTTTCATCCGCTCTACGCGTTTCATCCGCTCTGCGCACTCATCCGCTCTGCGCACTCATCAGCTCAACATACTCATCCACTTCACTGACTTCATCAGCTCCACTTTGTTTGTTCACCCTTATTATGCGTTTCATCTGCTCTACGTGATTCATCTGCTCTGCGCACTCGTCCGCTGTGCGGATTCATCCGCTCAACGCACTCATCCGCTCTGCGCACGCATCCGCGCAGCGCATTCATCCGCTCAACCCACTCATCCGCTCAACCCACTCATCCGCTCTACGCACTCATTCACTCTACGCACTCATCAGTCCTACGCACTCATCCACTCTATGCACTCATCCGCTCTACGCACTCATCTGCTCTACGCGCTTCATCTGTTCATCCGCTCTACGCACTCATTCGGCTCTACGCGCTTCATCCGTTTATCCGCTCTGCGCACTCATCTGCTCAACACACTCATCCACTCTACGCATTCATCCGCTATGCGTGCTCATCCGCTCAACGCACTCATCCGCTCAACGCAATCATCCGCTCTTTGCACTCATCCGCTCTATGCGATTCATCCGCTCTACGCGATTCATCCGTTCTACGCGATTCATCTGCTCTACGCGATTCATCCGCTCTATGCATTCATCGGCTATAAACTCTTCATACATTCATCCGCTTTGTGCAATCATCTGCACAACGCACTCATCCGCTCTATGCATTCGTTCGCTCTGCGCACTCATCCGCTCTACGCGTTTCATCCGCTCTATACGTTTCCTCCGCTCTTCCTGTTTCCTCCGTTCTACGAGACTCATCTGCTCTGCACACTCAACCGCTTTGCGCACTCATCCGCTCTGCGTGCTTCACCTACTTCACCAACTTCATCAGCTCCACTTTGTTCGTTCACCCTATTACGCGTTTCATCCACTCTGCGCGATTTGTCCACTCTGCACACTCATCCGCTCTGCACACTCATCCGCTCTATGCGCTTCATCCACTTCACCAGCTCCACTTCTTTCGTTCACCCTTATTACGCATTTCATCCGCTCTACGCGATTCATCTGCTCTGCGCACTCATCCTCTCTACGCACTCATCCGCTCTACGCGCTTCATTCACTTCACCGACTTCAACCTGCTCCACTTCCCTCATTCACCCTTATTATTATTATTTTTTGTATTTAAAAAAAAAAATTTTAATTCATTTTAATTCGTTAGTCCTTTTTAGTCAACCAATAGAGATTATTAGTTTTCGATCTCTCGCTCGGATCATGATGCTACATTGCTATTTATGATTTAACATTATCCAGTTTGAGTTAGGTAGAGTTTGGGGTCGGTTTTAGGGGACGAGCCAAGTTTTTAGTAGTTTGCAGAAAGACATGAGGTCTTCAGTGAGTCGGATGTGGGGTGGGAGTGTGTTCCACAGCTTGGCGGCCAAGGCTGAGAAGGATGATCGATCCGCCTAACCTGAGTGAGTTTGTTTTTGGTATGACTAGGAGGCCGGCTGAGCTTGATCTTAGAGTACGTGCTGGCTGGTAGGGTTTTAGTTTTTCTTGTAGATATTGAGGTCCAGTTTTATGCAGTGCTAGGTGAGAAATGCATAGGGTTTCGAAGCTCACCCTTCGGGCAACCGGAAGCCAGTGCAGAGTTTTAAGGGCTCTGGAGATGTGGTCTCTCGGGCGAAGCGCTAGTAGCAGTTTGGCTGTGGCGTTTTGTGCTCTTTGTAGTTTAGTCAGTTGGTATGCATGGATTACAAGGTAGAGGGGGTTGACATAGTCCAGTCTTGATATAACAATTGATTGAACCTCGGAGAGTCTGTTGGGAAAGGAGAGGTATGGAAAAATGCATCTAAGAGTTTTAAGGTGGTAGTGGCAGGGCTTTGAGATGTTGTTGACTTGGTGCGAGAGTGTTAGGTCGGAGTCTAGGGTGCATCCAAGATCTTTTACTGAATTAGAGCGGGTCGGGGAATTGCCCATGGCAGATGGCCAGGGTAGTGGGTGTGGAAGAAGTTTGGTGTTGCCACATACCATGATTTCGGCTTTGGAGGGGTTTAGCAAGAGGTGGCTTGTGGTCATCCAGATCTCTATGTCGAGGAGGCAGGAGGCAAGGTCAGGTCGACAGTTGGGTTTTGAGTTCAAGATTTTTAGAATTAGTTGAGTATCATCAGCATAGTTGTAGCACAGGATGTTGTGTGAACTCATTATTTGTTGGAGAGTGGCCATGTAGAGATTGAACAGGAGGGCTGATAGGCAAGCTCCTTGTGGAACGCCTGTGTGGACTGGTCGGGCTTGGGAGGAATAGGTGGATAGTAGAGTTATTTGGTTCCTATTTGTGAGGAAGGATGCTATCCATTTGAGAGCGGTACCACGGATTCCTAGGGAGTGGAGGCGGTCAAGGAGGATTGAGTGGTTGATTGTGTTGAAGGCGGCGGATAGGTCAAGAAAGATTAACGTGGCGCATCCGACAGAGTCTGCCATTTTTTTAAGGTCATCCCAGATTGAGGTTAGGGTGGTTTCGGTTCCGTGTCAGGCTCTGAAACCTGATTGAGCGGGGTCTAGGAGATTGTTGGCTTCGACAAAGGAATTTAGTTGGGAGTAAGTAGTTCGGTCGATGAGTTTGGCAAGGAATCTTGTGTTTGAGATGGGGCGGTAGTTTTTAGGCTCGGGAGGGTCGAGGGAAGTTTTTTTTTTATTAGTGGTTTGACGTGAACCGTTTTGAATGCATCTGGAAAGATTCCTGAGGCAAGGGAGTCATTTATGATGGTTCTTGCGTGTTCTCCTGCGCAGGTAGATGCAAACATTTCTTTGAGGGTTGTGGCCGGGCACGGGTCCAGCAGAGAGCCAGATGGTTTGCGGGCAGAGAGAAGTTTGAGAAATTGGTCAGCTGAAAGGAGTCGAACGTTGGTTGGGTAGTGGTTGCAGGCGATGGGTTGGCCCATATGGAGGGTGGGTTGCCTGGTGGGTGCAGGAGAGCTAGTTTGTTGGTTAGAGCGTTTGTTCTTTCGACGCTGTGGTGTAAAAGTGGGGAGAGATTGAGTCACACAGTGATTGTGAGGGGGTCGGGACGGTGGTGGTGCATGATGGTTTGGTGAATTCAGTGATGATTTTGTGAAGTTCTTTGCTGGGGTTTTTACAGTTTAGGATTCGGGAGTTGTAGTGGGCTTTTTTGCTTTCCAGATTTCAATCTTGTACTGATGAAGGTGCATGGCCAAGGTGGCTCTGCTCAGGGGAGTTTTGTCTTTCCGCCATTTGCGTTCTAGGTATATATAGTTGTTTACTGGTCTTCAATTCAGGTGTGAACCATCTAGGGAAAAGGCCACGGCGGGCTGATGGTTTGCAGGAGGCTGTGAGCTGCATTAGTGAGGTGTTGAGCCATGAGTCAAAGGTGTCAGGGGTTGGTTGATTATGGAGTAGGCAGGTAGGCGGGGGAGACTGGAGGAGTGCGTCGGCTAGGTCAGGAAGGATTATTAGATTCTTCCATCATTTGTGTAGATTCAGAGGTTCAGGTTCGGGTATGGGAAGCGGGTTGGGTGAGTGCATGGCGAAAGAGACAATGAAGTGATCGGACCAGATGATAGGAGTATGGGGATTTAGATGTATCCGGTTGTGGGAGCTGAAGATGGCATCAAGAGTGTGTCCTTTATATTGAGTCGGGCCATTTATGTGGGGTTGGAGGTTAATTGCGTCTGGGCCGTCAACCAGAGAGTGTGTCATAGGGTTGGTGGGAATGTCGAGCCATATGTTGAAATCTCCTAGAAGGGTGAGGTTGGGATGGTTTAGTTGGAGGGTGGCAATAGAGTCTCAGAGGTTGTTTGAGAATTGTCTATCATAGCCAGGTGGTCTGTAGATTATTAGGAAGCTGAGGGAGAACGAAGGGGAAAGGGATAGTTTGACGAGGAGTGATTTGCATGAAGGAATGGAAGGTTGGTTGTCGATGATTGAGGCGTAGAAGTGAGACTTGAAGGCGAATGCTATTCCTCCTCCTCTAGAGGGGCGGTTTAGTGGGATGAGGGAGTAGCAGGGGGGGAAGGCTTCATTGGCGATAGGGGCAAAGTCATCAGAGAACCAGGTTTCGGTGATGAAGACCAGGTCTGGTTTGTCAGAGGCGAGGAGGTCAAAGATGCTGTGTCTGTATTTTGCTACGGATCGAGCATTAAATAGTATGCAATTCACTTCGGTAGAGGAGGTTGCTGTCGGAGCTGCAGAGATGGGGGTGGGGAGAGGGTGGAAACCGGAGAGCGAGAGGGGTGGGGTGGATGATGGTTGATGGGAAGAGAGGGCGAGCAGAAAAGTTGGTGGGTTTCTGGTGGGAGTGGAAGGACACGTGTGTTGGGATGATTGCGTTTGGCACGGGGGAATTGAAGGTGGGATGTGGGGTGCTACAATATCTACACTACTTAATTTTATTTGTTTCTTCTACAGTGTCTCTGCTCCTTCAATCTGCCTCTCCCAGCCTAGTCACAAAGGTGTCCCATCAAAGCTTCCAAAAAATAGTTTCGAAATACAATAATTTAGAAACAAAAGCGTCGAAAAAATTGTTTGCGAATGCATTTTTTTTATGTAAATGTTTTTTTTTTATTTCGTATAGTAAACTTAGTGGACCCCCCCCCAAAAACAGCATGCATTCGAAAAAACAAATTTCGATGCTTTTCAGTCGAAACTGTTGTATTTTAACACTATGACTGTCGAAAAAGTGACTATAAACCGTCACAAAGCCAACTCTCAAGTACAGACGATCAATTTTTAAGGCCAAATATTAAATTTGGAGAGGCGTGCATTTCTTGTCTTTTTTTCCAGTACCATTGGATTTATATCTGTTATACAAAAACATAGGAACTGAGAGATTTGGCATAAAGCACTGTACAAGAACATACATTAAAATACCCTGCTGGATAGCTCACAAGTTAAGAGGTTGCATCTAAATGGGGCCGGCCCACATAACATTTTCTCATTTTTTAATCCTGTGGCTTGGCTGACTCAACCCCACAACCTTTCTAGGTTGATAAATTGAGGACCATTAATAGACATAGCAATTGTTATCACAGTGTTAAGAAGCAGGAGGAATCCTCTGAAAAACTCTGCCAGGAATTGACAGCTGCCCATGTCCTGCAACTGCGGCAAGCTCAAACACCACTGCACCTGCATCCTTCTAATTTCCTCTGCACACTTTTGTAGAGAAGCAGATGCACATGTCACTCATGGAGCCCACCCCTTCACCTCCGTCATATTTGAAGAACAGCAAGAAAGCACTGTGCATGACACCTGGTATCATCCCAATACTGCACCAAAGATATGAAAGATGCTATGCGCTCAGATTACCGTACCAAATGTACCCTCAAACTGATTTGGTAGAAGGACGTCTGCCGACACAAATGGACATAGAACTATAAGTAATGTCTGACAGGTGTAAAGTGACGCCATGAAGAGAAGCGACGAGGGCGCACTGAAATGATATATGAATACTGAAAGAAAGAAGATGTGACTGAAGAAACAAAGTAAACGAATATGCAAATATGAAGAAATCACATACACTGAGAAGATAAGTAAAAAGAGATGCAGTACATGTATATACACAGAAACGCAAGGTAGATGAGAAATATAGAAGCTTGCTAACCGTAGGAAAGATAACACAGGTAAAGCAGCCATGTTGAGAAGATGGATGTCTGTTTCGTATAATAGTAAGCTAAGAGCCCCAAGGAGAGAGATCAAGGCTGCAAAGCTGACAAGCACTAAAATACAAATGCGTGAAAGAATAAAGAATATTTGTTTGGTTCAGGATCACTGATGCCGCAGCAAACAGCAACTTCAAAGCAGAAAAGGAGTCCAAGAGGATAAGCTATGTACGTAGGACCTATTTCTCTTAGGTTAAGCAAAGGAGTAAACATTTGCGCCAAATGTTGGACAATCAAAGATGCAGAAAGCATATGGAAGATGGAGCAAACAAGTCTCCAGAGGCTAAGGGGAGTAATAGCACCCAGTATAAGTGAATCAAATAGCACTAAATAGGAGGATAAGATGGACAAAATCATGGTCTCCTCACACGTAGTGCAAGATCAGAAAACAAGGCCTATTCATAATGCTCCAGACGAACATAACAATGTACCTTCACTCCCTTTAAAGTTCTCAGGAATAGAACAGTCAGCAAGGTCAATTACAAAGAAGAGGCCTTGGCTTAGGGCCTAACTGATGAAAGATGGTAGGCTAATTGGCCAAGTGGGCAGCTGTCTGAAGTTCTTCCTCACACCTGGGTTCCGTTTTGTTTATGTGCTGCTAATGAGCTGAATGTCCAAGGTTGGAAGAGAGTGCCAACCAATCATGTGGGCTTATACAATAGTGGACTATACATTGTTGCAGAAGCCAATCCGCTGCTATTTTACTATTATCTGTATTATACCTTGTTAGTGGTAGTTCGAGGCGTGCCTACATGATAAGGGGCAGCCAATTATGTTACTAACACCTAAATAAACTATAGCTATACAAGGCATAAATAAGTCTTGCAAAATTGATTAGTCAAGACTGCTAAATAAAAATATTTTGATTAGCAATTCAACATGTATGATTAGCAAACTTGTTTAGCCTTACTTTCAATCAGGGCCAACGCAAGGCATGTTTCCCCTGTACGGTAGCAGAGGGCCTAGGGACCTCGCAGGCTTGTTTCACCACTGGTGCTATAATGAGCATGCCTTTTGTTGGACATGTGACCGGAGACACCACTACCATTCGAATTCAACAGGGATTCCCACTACTGCCTCGCAAATAGTCAACATACACTTATCTATCGGCAAAGCCTTCTAAATGGCAAGCTCCTTATTGGTGGTGGTTCATTGATGAACCACTGTTTCTGACAAGTGTTCACTTTCCCTTCACATGATGTGCAGAAGCAAGCATGATTCTGTCAAACAATGACTACAACGAGGTGACCTTATCATACAATACCTTTTTTGTGTGTCTAAGTCTAAAACGTACATTTCCCAAACTCATAGGATGTTTTTTAGCTTCACATTACTTTGCGTTCTTGTAGTTTTCCATTCAAGAGTTAGTAAATAAAGCTACAACCATAGTGTTTGTTCTCAACATGGATTTATATATTTTTCAACTTGGATGATGATTTTTTGTAAGTTTCAAAACATCTCTACAAAACAGTGCTCTTTAAAACTAAAGTACTATTTCTATCAACTACAGCTGAAAAGATATTTGGTTAAGGGCCTTATGTTGCAGACTGGTCTCAAATCCCGGTTTCACAATTCACTAAAGTGTGTGATCCATGGCAAATCATTTGATCTCACTGTGTTTTATCTGCAAGAATTAGAAGTGCTCACAAGCCATTCAGTTGACATGTGTCTGCTACACAAAAAAGGTAATTCAAGGTACTGCTTCATATATACTAATGATAATGGCACCTGTTAATCTGCAAAGCAAAGTTATGTGTCGCTTGGCTTAATTATAAAAACGTTTTGTAATGTATCTTACCATCATCACATTGAGCATTTAAGGCTACATATGAGCTCATTTTCTGTGGTATTGCTTCCATTGATGTCAATACATATGCAAATTAGGGAAGGCTTCATGTATTTCACAGCCATGCAAATTATAAACCTGGTAACTTTCAATGGAAAGCAAAGTTCACGTTTGTCATGAAAGTTCAATGTCGGCATACATATCAAGTTCCCCTCACAGGGCAAGTGCATTCATTCTAAAATACTAGCATACACTTTGCATGCTTGGTTCGGACTATAGAACCTGGTAAAATGGGTTTACCATAATCTTAGCTTTTGGTGCAGTCATTGAATTAAGATGGTGTCCAAATCTGGTAATATGTACAACACCCACAACAACACATACCAGGGCACTGCAGCTTTGCATGAGCAATGCAGACTTTCACATACACACAGACCTCAGCCTTACATGTGCACACCTAGCCTTAGATACGCAGCATAGCTTTTCAGGCACACAAACTGTAGCCTTTCACATGCATGCACACCAATAAAGCACATGTACCCATTCAGCCTTTCACATCCTTTCAGATTCATGCACACAATAGCCTTTTGCATGCGCACATGAAACCCTATCATGTTTAAGGCCATTGCAGTCTGAGTGGAAAGGTGGACAGCGAAGAGAGGGGAATTAGACAATTGATTTAGGAAGCAAGATGTTTGAGAAAGAAATAGATGAAAGAAGAGCCTCTCAGAAGAGATCAGGAGAGATGGACAAGAGAGAAAGTCGTAGGGTCGGTGGATGAGAAAAAAGTGAGATAAAATGGGGGTAAACCATCAATAAAGGGTGCAAATGTGCGCAAAAAAATTATGAAATCGACAAATGCTGGGGAACAGAGGTGGAAGCAATGACAGATCAGAGAGAAAGGGCTAACTTGTTTAGTACCATCCTGACTCCCTCCAAATATGTACTGTGGAAGACAGACAAGCTCCCATACAGTCACCCATATCTGGAGTTTCCATTAGCCAAAGCGCTCATTAAAAGTAAACCTTGGGGTCAGCCTGCAGCCTGGATCTCTGCTTTCCTTTGTATAGGCCCTGTTCTTTCCTGGAGATTGGTACAAAGAATAATAAACATGCTCATCTTCTCTGAAATGACATCGCAATTAGTGGGACATGATTTATAAAATGAAAAGCAATTCATCATTATTGTCTAGTGAATTGCGATGCAATACCAGTTATTTTATGCCTGGGTATATATGTTCATTTAACCTATCCCTTCACCCAATAGGGTTTTACTTTTTGCCAAGTAGGATGACGTTATAGCTGATGTACATTGACGTAGAAAACAAACAGATCAAGGTTCAAGCAGCAGAGAGGAGCAGGACAATGATTCAAGACAACCCCGGAAGGCTCAGTTGGGCAGACTATCGTACAGGGAGGCCCCTATACCCAAAAAGGCCGAATCCAAGAGCTTGGTGGAACGTCACTCTTCAAGCTAGAACAAATCTCTTCAAGAGACAGCTAAACAGTCTTGAATAGAAGGTCGGTGCTAAAAATAATGGAGAAAGTTGACAAGCTCCACCACCTATTGACAGATGACTTTGCTCTTGTAGAGCCCTATCATAGGGAACATCGAGCCAAGGCATACCTGCATATAAGATCAAAGGTGTTAAAGGTGTTAAGTGACCTCCCTCAAGAGGTGTCAAAAGATCTGCAGCGCCTAGGGTTTAAATTACAACAACTACAGACTTCTCCCCAGGCTTCAGAAGAGCCTGGAAAAGAAAAGAGGGGTTCATCGAGAACAAGAAACGACCATCTAAGATCAAAAGTCGCTCGCCAAGACGGCAGAAGGGATGAACCAAAGAGGAGAATAGATAGAGAATGGAGGGAACAACCAGCCGACCATGCTCAAAATCGGATCTATAGAAATCACTCAATTGTGATTACTCCAAAAAAATCGGCAGATCGACACCAGGATGGCCAACAAAGGAGAGCGGGGGCAACATCCCTTAAGACAGAAACAAAAGAAGCTGGGGATAACAAACCATGGAAGTGGATCACCGATACATTCGGGCGAAAACAGAAGGACTAGCAGTGAACCCATGATGCCATCATCTACAACAGGCAGACGGAAAAACTGTTGGCTCATTCCAAAAAGACCATCCTGCAGATGGCATCATGGAACACAAGGGGCCACCAACATCTCACCAGACAGAGTGATTTAAACCTAGGCTTATTCGACTTGCTGTGTCTGCAAGAGACATGGTTACTGGAAAAACCAGCATTGGATGGTTTCACAATCGAAGTTTCGCCAGCATCCAAGTCCACGCTAGGCAGACCATCAGCGGGTTTACTGACCGCCATACGCATGGGCTCAGGGATTTCCCCGAAGGGAAAAATCTGAGAAGAGTACGGCATGTTGGCCACTCTAACCACATGGCACTACCAAGATCTGGACCAAGGCTCTTGGGCTAGTGCTGATCTAGCCATTATCAACTTGTATTGGAATCCGGATAGAACCTCAACCAAAGACTTCTGTAATCTAGTAGCCAACGAAATTGATGAAATCAGAGTCACCCGCAACGTCCACAATATCATCGTGTGTGGAGATCTAAATGCAAAATGCGGGGTAGCTGCATCAGATGACAGCACCCCTGCTAATTTAGCGATAATCGATGAAAGAGGCCGAGCCTGGTTAAATCTAATGAACTCAAGAAAGTTATACAATGTTGCAACACTCCAGGATTGGGGCATCCAAATTCCAACTTGGGAAAGGGCGAAATCGGCCGCTAACTTAGACTACATCTTTACTACAGAAGGCCTGATTCCGTTTTTCTTCGCCTTCAAAGTACAAAAAACGAATGAAAATGACCACAACCTCTTGCATATGTCATGGGGCGGAGCTTCTCGAGAACAATTCTACTACTCTGCCGATATTGAATCCAACAAGCAGCAAAATCGACTACGGCTAACGTCCGAAAACATAAGAACTTTCAAGGGCAAATTACGTAGAAAACAAGGACTCTTATGTAGAGACATGACAGAGACAAGACCCGAATATGTCTCTCTACTGGCCCCCCACAAAGGGAGCTTTGCCGGAAAAATACAGACCCACCGAAAACATACTCACATGTACAACTCAATGGTGGTAGTAAAGCGGAAAGAACTAAGAAATTTAAAAAGACTGGCACTGAAATCCAATACCAAAGAATCTTGGAGCACCTACCATCTCGGAGAAACGACATACAAAACCTGGCTAAAGCAACAACGCCAGACGCTATATCAGAATGACGCGGAAGCCATGCAAAACGCCTTAGCGTTTAGAAACACGAGATATTTTTGGTCGCTCCTGAAGAGCGCAAATGGCCAGAATGCACAACCGCTTACAAATTCGGTTGCCGAGCAAAAGTGGATGTCTTATTTTACTGAACTCTATTGTCAGCCCTCTACGGTGGTGTTACACCTCTCAGCTAGGAACGAAGAACCCTGGATTGATCTATCAAATGTGGCAGACATCCTCAGAGTAATTACAAACTTAAAATCTTCAAGAGCCCCGGGCCCTGACGGCCTGACAAATCTAGACCTGAAGAAGCATCCGAAAGCCTGGGCCGGAGTCATTGGCGAGTTATTCAACTACTGTGTTATACAGAATCAAATTCCCAAGACTTGGACGGAAGCAGTTTTGGTGCAGATTTTTAAAAAGGGGTCAAGAGACAGTCTGGCAAATTACAGACCGATCGTCTTACTCGACATCATAGGGAAGATCTTTGCGTCTCTTCTGTTGCGGCCATGTGGGCCATGAAATCTCCGGCTTGACATGTTCCAAACTGGCTTTCAAAAAGGCGCCGGAACATCGATAAACCTCCTAATTCTCAACATTCTCAAAGCAAAAGTGAAAGGGGGCGTCCAAAATCTATATGGCCATGGTAGACCTGTCCCAGGCCTTTGACATGGTGGACCGCACCAAACTATGGACCAAGCTAACAATCTGGAAGTGTCCCAGACCGGTACTAGAACCGATAATAGCTCTGCATACAACAACGTCCCTCCGAGTCTGCCTAAACCAACAAGGAGTTCTCTTTGACCAGATCTACACGGAACGAGGAGTAAAACAAGGCTGCCCCTTAGCACCGGCTCTGTTCATAGCCTTCATCGGTGACTTCCAAGAGTCAGAAAAAAGAGTCCGCTCCTTCGTACCGAAACTGGGTCACTGCAAAGTGTCTAGACTGTGGTACGCCGATGACCTGATCCTTATGGATCACACGGCTATAGGTCTGCAAAGACAACTGACCAATTTAACCACATACATGGGAAGTAACAATCTTCAAATCAACAACAAGAAAACCAAAATTCTGATATTTGCCAAATCGACCAAAAAAAAACAGAATATGCCATCTTGTAGTAAAGGACTTCAAATACCTGGGTGTCCTGCTCGATAACTCCACAAACGACAATTCCCTTCAGGACGCACTATAGGGTAAAATCAAAAATTTTGCGGCTCAAAAACGTGCTGTGGATCAAAAATTTGGCAAGTTCTCTTGGACACCAGCACTCCAGTTTTACAAGGCTAAAGTAGTGCAAGCAATAACCTACGGTATGGCGGCCAATCTGAATCTGCTCTCAGAGATCTGGCCAAAGTTAGAGGGATTTCTGTGGAAATCAGTATTGGGCTTGCCCAAATCCGCCCCCATGCCGGCAATTCGGCGTGATTTGGGCCTCTCCTCTCTAGCCTCGGTGGTGGCTCAAAGCGCAGTCCAGCTGTATGGGAAAATCCTGTCTCCAAGCTCGCTTCCAATTTTTCAGGTTGTGGCATCCAAAATCGAATAAAATATTCAAGCGCAATCCGAATTTATGGGCGGATGCTTTATTCCAAATTTTTCAAAACATTATTGCTATACAATCTATTCCTGCTACATGGAGACACTCCATAATTATTCCAATATTTAAGAAAGGTGATTGTCAGCAGCCTCAAAGCTACCGCCCGATTGCTATATTAGACGCTCCAGGCAAACTATTTTGTCGGATTATTTTGCGAGAATTCAACGATTGGACATATCAGAAATCCAAAAGAGATCCTTTCCAGTCTGGGTTCATTAAAGGAATCGGCACTGCTCCAAATATGCTTACACTTAATTTGATCAAGCATAAATATGTGAACGAAAATCGTAATCTTTATATTGCCTTTGTTGACTTTAGCAGTGCATTCGATTCTATCGATCGACACTTACTATTTCAAAAACTTCATCAACAAGGGTGTCCTTCTTCAATCCTTACATTAATAAAACTTTTCCATTCCCACACCTCTTTGCAGGTAAGATTATCCCTAGAGGGGCTCCTCACAGCTATTATTCCAACAGAGCGGGGCTTAAAGCAAGGGTGCACCCTTGCAGCTACATTATTCAATTTCTTTCTGTTAGATATTGGCATGAAATTTGAGACTACAATCTCCGATTCACCTAAACTAGGTTCCCAGAAAGTGACATGGCTACTTTATGCCGACGATCTCGTTCTACTGTCATGCTCTCCTTATGGTCTTCAAAACTTGTTAAACAAATTGCAAGAGTATGTGCTCGAGAATAATTTAACCATTAATCTTGGAAAAACCCAAATTGTTGTATGCCACAAATCAGTAATCAAAAAAACCTGTAGATTCACATGGACCTTACACAATCAAGAGCTACTTGTAGTGCCTCACTACAAATACCTGGGCCTCCCATTTTCGGGAACACTGAACGACGATACATATTGTGTCATACTTGATGCAAAAAATCGTTCGCTAATATCACAAGCCAAAATTTTAATGTTTAAATATGGCAAATTCACACTATCTCACGTAATTACCTTTTTCGAGCAAAAGGTGACTCCAATTCTAATTTATGGAGCTGAGACCGTAGCACCAAAGTTAAGATCCTTTTGGGACCGGCTTGAATCTCAATTCTGGAAAAGCGTGTTGAGACTGCCTCAATCGACCCCAATTGCAATGATTCGCTATGAACTGGGAATAACTTCCATGTTTTGTCAAGTCCTATGGAAATTTTGCTCACTTTATCGGAAATGTTTAATTGGTGCCTCATCCCATAACATTTTGTGTGTGCTAGCTAACCATTTGATAACTTCTAAATTGAAACTCCCAAAAAAATGGTCTAAATGTGTATTAGATATATTAGTTAAAGCAGACATTACAATAGAATTATTGTTGACGAATCCAACTAAGGCAAAATTAAAATTGTATCACCATGACTGGATAAATACGCGCCAACAATGCCTAGAATATGTGGATTGTGAATTAGTAAAGCACTCGCATAAAAAAATGCGCAGCCCAGAACCATATCTAATCAAATGCCCTTCAAGCTATATGAGAACCCAGCTGATGCGTATCCGGCTAAATTTGTGTCCAACGAGACAGATCCTGGGTAGGAGGCATCTGGTGCCCCAAGATCAAACTTTTTGTAGACATTGCCTCAATCACCAAACAATTGAGACATTGAGACACTTAGTGGTTGAGTGTCCAGCTTTGAAAAATGTGAGGTACAAATTCTTCCACACAAAATGTAATTTTTATATAGAACATTCGATCGAAGAAATTTGGTATCACCTTCTGACCAATGCGAATCCCTCTGTTCAAATTGCATTGGTCCAATTTGTTAATCATGTGATCTCTGATCAATTAAGCTGAGTATGCAAGATTTGTAACATTTGTAACACTATGTACTTGATCATTTCCATTTTTATCTTTTATATCAAATTAATGTTTTTACACCAATCCTTTTTTTTTATTTTTGGATTCATAATGTATGAAATACTTGCTGAATTATTGTTGATGTAAATAATCTGTTTGAAAGGTTGAATTCTTCAACCAAATCAATAAAAAAAAAAAAAAAAAAAAAAAAAACTTGTAAACCTTTAGCTGCATGGGTGAAAAAAGTTCTGGAAATGCTAGAAGAAGTCGCCTGCTCGGAAGAAACTCTACTTACGAACCCAGGACGAGTAAAAGCGAAACTTGAGTACCAGGATTGGATAAATACCAAGGAAAAAATTCTGCTATACAAATCTCTAAAACATCTGCCCCCGGTGCACAATAAGTTGAAGGTCCCATTGAAGTACTGTGAAAAATTCCCAGAGAAAGAACTTAGGAAAACTTTCATGTGCGCACGACTGAACCTGCTTCACACGAGGGAAATTCTGGCCATCCGAGCCGGTTCGACTAGATCAAACTGTTGGCTATATGGATCTACAGACCAGGCAGAAACCATTCAACATCTTCTTATGTCTTGTCCAGCACTAACAGTAGAAAGACATTCGTACTTGGCACCACTTACTTCAGACCCTTCTGTTTTGGATGAAGAAACTGGCTGGTTTCGATTAATGGCAGGCGATTCTGCGAAATGGTCTCGGATGGCAGCCAAATTTCTAGTAGTGGCACTCAAAAGAGCCAACTACGTGTCTGCAGGAGTCGGTCTTTAGCCTAATGACCCCTTCTCGACCGAAAGTGGTGTCCCAAAGTACCAAACTAGTACCTCTAATGGAAGCATTGAACTTTTTTTGTAAAAACCGCTTTGGTTAAACACAAATAATAAACATTTTTTTTTTTTAAAAAAGAAAGCCTTTGTTTAACTGAAATGTATTTGAGAGTGTGTGAGCTATGATTTGTTAAGCTTGCCAGAATTGCTCACTTTATTTTTTTTTAAAACTTTTCTTTATTAGCATGAAAAGAGAACAGATAAACAACACAGTGCACAGAGCAGATGGTATTGCAGTTGCATGAATAACATTACATATGTTTGAGGATGACAATTAGGGGATAAGCCCTCGGTTTCACGATTCAGTGTGTTTCCGGAATAGCCGGGCTTACTTCATCTGGAGGGGGAGATGATAAAAGTTCTAGATCCTCCTTACTGTTCAGGTAGCTGCAAAACTCTGTCCATACATTCTTGGGGTGAGAGGTCAATGGGAGGGTGTAAATGTAGTCCTCCTCACACGTTTGAGTACAGGTGAGGGCCTTTAGCCACATCTCAAACGATGGGGGGGAGCGACGCTTCCAACACTGCAAAATGCATTTTTTGGCCACCATAGTAGCAACATTTAGGAATTTTGACATCTTCCCTGCCTCAGGCTCGTCCCACACTCTGAACAGGGCAGCCAGAGGTGCGGGAGAGATATGGGTCGTTGTTATCTCTGAGAGGGCTTCCATAATGGCTTTCCAGTATGGGCCTAGTGCTTCACAAGTCCAAAACTTGTGGATGTGGTCAGCATCTGTGGATTTACATCTAGGGCACGTATGAGCCTGGTCGTGTGCAAACCTTCCCACCCTGTGTGGCGTGTAGTATAGGCGATTCAGGAGCTTATATTGCATACATCTATAACTGGCATTTAGGGAGGCCTTACATGTGTGCGTGCACATCTTTCTCCATAGTGCATCTGAGAGGGGTAAGCCCAGTTTGCTACTCCACATGACACGCGCCGGCTGCGGTGCATCATCAGAGTTACCCATCAGCATCTTGTATAACGATGATGTTATGCCCCTGGCCCCCGCCGAGTTAGTTATGTATTGCATTTCGGGCAAATCTGGGGGTTCGTCGGGATAGGAGGGCCACCAGGCGCAGATTGCTGCCCTTAACCTGAAATACTGGAGCAGTTCCAGTGCAGTGACAGAGTGCCCGGGTCGCCATGTCTGTGGGGCAATGAACTTCCCACCGGGGTATAGGTCGGACAGTGCTCGATAGTCCAGGTCGTACCATTGTCTCATTAGGAGTTTGTCTGAGTAGGGCTGAGGCCCAGGAACTGCCAGATTGCTAGCCATTTGTAGTACGGGTGGTGACCAGGGTGTGTTTGAAGTAATCGTGTCCACACTGTAATTGTAGCTGCTACGGGATCAGCAGGGGCTTCAGTATGGAATGTGTGATAGAGGTTGAGGGAGAGGGTGTTGACTTCTTCACTTGCTAGTTTCTCGAATTTCACATGTGGGGGAGGATCTGTGAACGTATACCAGTGTGAGGCGTGTTGAGCTTGTGCAGCGGTCCAGTATTTGGCAAAGTCTGGGGCAGTGAAGCTCCCTTTCTCATATGGAAGAGTCATATGTTGCCACTTCTTACGCACCACGCCAAAATGCCACAGGAATTGGGTACATACAGTGCGTAGTTCCCTGAAGTATCGCCTCCCGGGCCAGACCGGCACATTTACAAAGATGTAGAGCAGTTTAGGGACAATTACCATTTTGATTAGGGACAGTCTGCCCGATAAGGAAAGCGGGAGGTTGCGCCACTTCGACAGCCGGGCCTCCACAAGCTGCGCCGCAGCCGCGTAGTTGTCAGCTAATAATGAGGGTTTAGGTGAGGGATACCTGGACTCCGAGGTATCTGATACCCCCACGTGACCAGCGGAGGGGGAATTCACATTCCGGCCGGGAGGTTGCCACTGTGAGCGGGAACATTTCAGATTTAGTATAATTTATGGTGAAGCCCGAAAATGTGCCGATTTTTGTGATAGGGTCTAAGTGAGCAGCCGGGTCTCTTATATATAGGAGTACGTCATCCGCATACAATGAGATTATCTCCGGGGTGTCTTGCAGGCGTATACCCTTTCGTGTGTGTTTGTCCCTGACGCTGTCAGCCATGGGTTCAATAGCAAGCGCAGAGTATTGGGGGAGAACGGACAACCTTGATGAGTACCTCTGTGGAGCGCGAAGGGGGACAAAACCTTAGAATTGATAAAGACTCTGGCTACAGGGTCTGTGTATATAGTAGCTTGATATACGACATCATTCGTGGGCGTATTCCCATTTTGTGGAGTACCGCACACATGTATTGTCACGACACCATGTCGAATGCCTTCTGGGCATCAAGGGTAACCGCTACTGCATTGGCGTTGGGGTCGATTCTGGGCATGACGTTAAACAGTCGGCAGATGTTAAGGGCTGTGGACCTACCACGAACAAATCCACTCTGATCAGGGTGAACTAGGGGGGTCATTATGGGGAGGAACCTGCTTGCAATGATCTTAGCAAAGATTTTCATGTCAGTGTTGATTAGAGACAGGGGTCTGTAGGACCCGCATTCATCAAGCGGTTTGCCCTGCTTGGGGAGAACGGTTATGACGGCCTCACGCATAGACTGGGGAAGAATAGCCAATCTGAGTGATTCATTCCAGGCTTCAAGGAGTCTGGGTGCAAGGATGGCTACTTGCTCCTGATAAAATTCTGAAGTGAGACCGTCTGAGCCTGGTGCTTTGCTCTTCGGGCAGCTCGATAAAGCTTTGGTTATCTCGTCGAGGGTGAATGGAACATCTAGCTGATCTCTGGTAGCGCGGGAGAGAATAGTCATGGCGATGTGGTCCAGCAGGAGGTCCGCATCGTGTGGGCTGTGTTCTTGTTGGGGGCCATATAGGGTTGTATAGCACGCGGTAAATGTTTCAAGGATGTGTTGGTCAGACCAGCTCAAGGCACCGGATGTGTCTTTGATTCAATCTATACGGGTTCTGCCACCCTCTGTGCGGACCAGTCTGGACAGCATCCTCCCCGGTCTGTCCCCTTCACCATATTTCCGGGCTGCCATGGGACAGGCATAGTATTGTATCTCCCTCCGGGCGTGGGCCTCAAACGTTTCCAGTTCCGATCTAATTTGTGCCATTAGGGATGGGGAGGGGGCAGAGGTGTACTGCTTTTCGAGGTCTTTTAGCTTCACCTCCGACTGCTGTAGGCTGTTTTTAATGACTTTGAGGACCCCAGCCTCCCTGGAAATACACATCCCCCTGATAAAGACCTTGAACGCCTCCCACCGGACCCCATCGGACGTATCCTGTCTGTTATTGCATTCGAAAAAGGTGGTGATATCTGCCAGGATTGCAGCTTTGAAAACTATATCTTGGAGGGAACTCCGGTTTGAATCGCCAGGCTGAGCGGGAGGGTTGGTCGTGTCCCAGTGTAATTCGCATTGTTACTGGGGAGTGGTCCGAAAGTGTGCACGGCAGTATCTGTGTATCTGTGGCCTTGCCCACCATTCCACTCGATATGAGGAACAAGTCTATCCTAGATAGGCTATCATGTACTGATGAGTAAAAGGTATGGTCTCTCGTCTGTGGTTGGAGAACTCTCCATACGTCTTTGAGACCTAGTGCGCCCATGTGTGTGTATAGTCTGTTGGCCACACGCGGGGTGGCCCGTCGGGCAGTCCCAGATCTGTCGAGCTCATTGTCCAGGATCAGATTCATGTCTCCCCCCCATATGATTGGAACCCCGACATATTTCACAAGTATGGTGAAGATTGCATCAAAAAAGTCTGGAGCGTCGAAATTTGGGGCATATGTATTTACAAGGAGGCATTCCATACAAGCAAGTAAACAATGAAGTATTACGTATCTGCCCTCAGGGTCAGTGCGACTGGTGCGCAGCGAGAATTGTACTGATTTGTGAACTAGAGTCAGTACTCCTCTGGACTGGGTGGAATATTTTGTGTAGTATCTGTTGACACCCCAATTCGGGGCGAGACATGCCGCTAGGCGTCCCAGGGCATGTGTTTCTTGAAGGAGGAGTACCTGCACTCCGTGCCTCTGGGCATAGGCAGTTATCCTACAGGCTATGGGGAAGTTACTCAGCCCCCGGGCATTCCATGTCATGATGTTAAGTGACATAGTGCCGTATTATGGGGCATCCCAGCAGCGATATTCATCACCATTCAGTATCTTGCGTTCAACTGCAGTACAGACATATTGCGTTGTAATCATGTACCCCTTTTTCATGCCGTTTTCCTTTAACCAATTTCCCACATTGCCTCCCCCAACCTCACTGCCCGCCCCCAACTTGCAGTGTAGACACCCCCACCCCAATATAGGCACCAAGAATTCCCCAAGCCCAGGTGGCTCTGGGTGCGCCAAAGCCACCACTCAAACAGTGGTCGACGGGCAGCACCCAACGTGGGTGTGCCTCTTCGGTGGCCCAACTGGGGCACGAGAGCAGTGGCAGCCAAATGAAAATGAACAAGAACATTGCAACTGCAGTGAGGTGCGCTGTTGCTCTGTGGTCGGCATCTTAAACATAGAGACGGACAGTTAATGCTGCCCAGCATAGGTTTCTGTGGTGGTCGTATCTAATATCTGGTTCCAGGAACTGATGTGTTTACCAGCAAAAATAGGATGTGGATGCAGGCGTGATCAAGACAAGCGGCCGGCTACAGGCACCGGGCAGAAAGGATGATGAGTGTCTCCAGTCTTAAGGCATGGCCGGCAGCCAGGTCACTTGTGGCAGGGGTCTATATTTGCTGCATGAAGAGCAACGTTGCCATCATCGCATTGAAAATCAGGGATCACCAGGTAAAATGGGCATCTTCGGGCATGGTAACCTGTGAATATTCGTTGATATCACATTGCCATCAACACATTGTAAATCAAGGATCGATAGAAATGGTGGGCCTCCATGAGGTATGCAGCACGTGATCAGTTGTCGTCGCCGCGGCCGCCCTCCGGACCCCAGAGTGGAATTTGCAGCTCGATGAATTTCACCGCCTCGTCAGGGACAGTGAAGAAGTACAGTTTGCCATTGTAGGTGATTTTGAGTCGTGCCGGGAAAAGGATGGCATATAGGAGGTTACGCTCCTGAGCAACTTCTTGACGCCAAGGAATTGACGCCTCTCCTGTTGCACCGCTATTGAGAAGTCTGGGAAAATTCTGATGGTGTGGCCTTCAAATCATAGTTCTCCCTTCTCACGAGACAGCCGGAGAATGAGGTCTCTGTCGCGATAGTTAAGTATTCTGGCAATGACAGGCCTAGGGCTGTTGCCCGGTTTAGGTCGCGGTGATAGAGCACGATGAGCTTGCTCCACTGTGAAATATGGCAAAAGGGCCGGATTATCTAGTAGGTCTTTGAGCAAATTTTCTATCGCGTCCTTCATCCGCCCTTTAAGAGCATTCTCAGGAATACCAATGATGCGCAGGTTGTTCCTACGGGAGCGAGACTCCAAGTCATCACATTTCGCTTCGACAATCTTCATGTCTCGCGACAGGGAGGCCACAGTGTCCCAGAGTGCGTGTATTCCATCCTCGTTGACGGAGATTCTATTTTCGGCCTGCGTGATCCTGGACGCTGCCTGATCCACACGGGTCTTGAATGAGGCAACATTCGCGTTTATGTCATCTAATTTTTCGTGGAAGGAGGCAAAGTTTTTGGCCATAGACTCCATCAGTGTGGTAAGATCTGACGCTACCACCCCTGATTGGAGATCGGGGTCAGGATCCTCCTGTAGGGTTGACACGTGGGGCGCCTCAGTCCGCGGGAGCGATTTAGCAAACTTGTCCATTGTGCCAGCTTGGCGGCGCCCTTAGAGCGGCCTGACATTGCAGGAGAGAGAAGTTGGGGTGTGGTGCAAGCACACAGGAGGAACAGGTGGTGGTGAGGGAGGTGCGGGCCTCGATGAAATTAGGGGTTTCGAGCCGATATCCCAGTGCCAGCAGATTATGTGGGACACAGCGCGGGGAGATAGCTGAGATGGGGCTGCAATGGGATGCACGACGCCAGTCGTGCCGCGGCAGCCAAGGATGGTTGAAGAGTGTTGGGCACAGCTAGCAGTTGAACGTGCCCATGATGACTGTGCCGAAGTAGCTCCCCAAGTATTTAGACCGTCTGTATTGTGCCAGGAGGGTCCGAGCCGCGCCGCCCAGCACCAGGGCCCGCCAGGCGTGGGGCCAGGAATAGTTCACCGCTCCGTATTGGGCCAGGCGCTGTGAGGCCGCACCAAGATGGGGCCACAACACGGAGTGTGGCTTCGTGTGGTAGGCAGGCAGCTGCCCTGTTCAGGCAGTATATAGTTCCAGGGGTTTGTACCCAGCTTAGGGGTTGCCAGGGCTGGGATGCAGCGGAGTCAGCGAGTCTGGGAGCAGCAGAAATGATCGTGAAATGGGCTGTGATGGACTACGTAGCTGGGCTTAGCAATGGACCTACGTCCTCACAGTTATTCACGGCAGCCGAGGGCACCGCCATGTATATCACCTCCCGCCTCTCACCTGGTCCGCCGCAGGAGCGGCATCGCCCTCCGGATCCTCATCGCCAGTGATTGCGGCGCGGAGCCGCCAGGCACGGGCCCGGGCACAGCAAGAAGCAGCCGCACCACCGCCGCCCGCGCAGCATCCCGGCGGCCACCAGCAGTGGGCCCCCGCAGCAGTGATGGGTCCCCCTCTCAGATGATGCAAAGTCCCCACAGGACGGGACTCAGGGGCCGCCACCGGACAAACGCAGAGACAGGAGCGGGATCCTAGAGTCAGGCAGGTTAGGCGGGGGGAAACAGGAAGTGAGACGGGCTCCGGAGCCGGGGAGCGCGCAGGCCAGCCACCGCCGAGGGCGCCGAAACAGGGTCACAGGAGGGCAGATCCGGCCCAAATTTGCACAATGTGCGCCGTACAATGGTGGGAGCAACCCTGCTAGGGGACGACCATGCAGAGTCTTGAGAACCGCAGATGTAGGCGGATAGGTGCCGAGGCCACACGGAGCTGGAAGGCTAAGCAGCCATCTTGGGCTGCTCCACAGCTCCACCAGAATTCCTCACTTTATTGAACTCATAATAAAGCAGTATTTTGCCATATTCATTGAGTCTGTCCAGTTATTTGTGCCTGAAATCAGTTATTATGGTAATCCCATCTAGCACTTAATACGCTCCAGGTACTACTGCACACTTTGTCACTGCAAAGTTTGCTGTTCTTTTTTGGTTTTTCTCTGGTTGTTCCATTATGCGATGTTCTGAGCTGTAAGGGACCTCACACAATTTGCTTCCCATTCGCCAAAATTATCAGTAAATAAGTCCACCTAACTCTGCAGAATCTAGTGGTCGCAAAGTGAGATCACTTCTAATTAGCTCGATAAACTGATAACTTGAAACGAAGATGCCCAAATCCTTAAAACACTGGTGAGAAGTAAAGCTCAAGGCCTCTTTAAGTCTGTCTGGTTATTTGGGACTGAAATCAGTTATTGTGGTAATTCCGTCTAGCACTTGATATGCTCCAGATGCTACTACACATTTTGGTAGCAGAGCATTGTTCAAGATCCAGACCCTCAGATTCTTGACGTCTTCCACCATCAGCTGGAAGACCGCAGAGTTTCCTGTGGAGAGTGGGAAAAAAAACATGTGTAAAATGAGACGGTCGTCAAGTGCCCCTTCGAAGAAATTCCTGTCCGGTCCCCACTGGCGCCCCGCAGGCTCGAAGTGAACAATGGACGTAAGTGGAAGCATTGAAAGTGGCAAAAAAAAGGGGAGGGATTGTATTGTATGTTAATATAGTTCGGGGAACGAAACAGGATTTGATTAAGGAGACCTAATTTCTTAAACTTAAGGAGAATAGAAGGGACTGCATCAAACTCCAGAACAGAGTATATTTAAGGGATTCCTGCGGTTAAGCCAAAGGAGGATGCGCGACAAACTCCAAAATGGAGTAAGATAGAGATGAAAGACTTTTTACTGGATAGGTAGAGAAAGACGATTGTAGAAATTGTTGTGCACATTTGTTCAGGGTTTTTTAAAAATATGAATGGACAAAGTTGATGCGTTTTTTTATTGGTTACGATAATATAATATATATATATATATATATATATATATATATATATATATATATATATATATATATATAAATATATATATATATATATATACATATATATATATATATATATAATCTCGGGAGGATAGCTCAGGGGTAACATGCTCGCCTTGGAAGCAAGATGATACGGAGCAACAACAGATTCGATCCCCGGGTCCGCGCTTAGAAACCTCTGGGTGTTAAGCGCGTTATAAATAACCTATCATAATATAGGTTGCAGGTTGAAACCATAGAATGATAGTAATACATTCGACCAGTTATCAGACCCTAAAAAATAAGCGCTTGGCGCCAATCATAGGAGGGTTGCAATTGAAGAAAAATAAAATATAGAGTAAAATAAGATTCTTAGATTATCAATAATAAAAGCAGGATAGTAAGAATCAATAGAACCATAAACAAAGAAGGAAAAACGAATATTATTGTGTAGGTTGGTGATTGTTGGGCGATTGATGGTTCTTGCACGAAATTGATTGTTGTGGTATAATTTATCAAAATAAACCACAGCATAAAAGAATCGGTAGGTATTGACAGTTAAAAATGAGTTGTCATTATGGGGGACACCCCCCTTTTATACGTGTGCAAAACATTGCCAGGGTATACACCCAAGATTAGAAAATACCATGCTGAGTGGGTAAAAGGCACAGCTGACAAAATGTTCATGCCTTGACATGCCTTGACAACCATAGTAAATCTCAGTGGCAACGCACTCGTCTTGGAAGCAAGACGACGCAGAGCAACACAGGTTCGAATCGCGGGTCCACACTTAGAAACTTCTTCAGTACTATGCGTGTTATAAATAACCAATTATAATTATAATTGTAATGCCATGGCCACAAGAAGCGTCACTACTGAGAACCGTATTGAAACACATGACAACATACTTACATGCTGCGTACTTAAGTAAGAAGTTACAGAATAGGTTAGCTGTTTTAGAGCTATGGAAAATGTATCAGAGCGAGAGAGAAGACCCGCCCGAGGAGTGGATGCTTAATCAACATAAAAGGGGGTTGCAGCGCCCACAGCTCCTCTTCCTCCTCCTGAAAACAATAGTACAACTGAGGACAAACAGATATTTTATCCTCTAAAGGAGTTAAAAGCAGCAGCGGGATATGTTAATCCGACATATGCGCCCCCTGCTTTTAGTAGTGAAGACAAAATAGAAGAAAGCAAAAGTAAAGAACATAAATATATGTCTACACACGATGAACATAAGGAGAGTGATAAAGGAAGGGACAGAGATAGAAGAGGAAGCCAAGAGACAAAAAGGAGAGAAAGACAGAGCTAGTGGAGTAACAATAGTACAGAAGGAATGGATGGGAGAACAGATACTACACAAATTAGATGGAAAGGGTATTGACGATGTCAAAGAAAGAGAAGAAAGAGAGGAATGGGAAAAGGAGGAAAAGGAAGAAGAAAGGGTATACAAAGAAGAGAAGGAAAACGAGAGGAAGCAAAAGGAAGAACAAAGAAGGTATGAAGAACAGAAAAAAGAATTAAACAGAATGAAGGAGAAGAGATGTGAAGAAATCGAAGCACAGAGATTGTAAAGAACGTAAGTTGCAAAGAAGGAGAGAGGAAGAAGAGAAAAGGGAGATGAGAAGAAGGGAAGAAGACATGAGAAGGAGTAGGGGACAAAGGCTGATGAGCATGAGGCAGAAGGCATAGGAAAAAGGATTGGGGATCTATATAGGCAAATGAGGGAGAAAGATAGTTATGAGGCTAGAGGGAGTATCGAAGGATCTCGACCGAAAGAAACAAGAGGCAGATTGGATGATGTAATGATGGACAAGCATAGAACGATGTCCTTAAGCAGACTAAAACTTGATGATTAGGAAAGGGACAACAGTCATACTAGTTGGGGTATAATGATGTCATATGAAGAAAGGTAAGAAAACGACAGAGCGCGAAGAGAGGGTGCATGTAGCTTTTTCAGTAGATCCAAGCGGTTTATGGTCATAAGACCGAAAAAAAAGGCTGAAAAAAAAAAGTCGATTTTTTTTGTAATGACGTTTTTTATTCGAAATGGGGGGGTTCCCCCCCCAACCCCTCTTTTTTATTTATTTATTTTTTTTACCATTTATTTTTTTTATCCTGGACCCCAAAATAAATATATAATTAAAAAAAGAGAAATTCGACTTTTTTTTCGGTCTTTTTTTTCGACCTTATTGTTAGTCGAGATTTTTTTTTCAAGATTTTTGACCGACCACCGATCCAAGCATAGAAAGAGGGATAAAGTGGTCAGACTTGGAGGACCCAAACCTACACCATATTCTGAACTACCACAAACATGCTTGCATAGTGCAGGGGATATATCCCTGCCTTATGTGAGTAGATTAAGGTCATCACCAGGTCGAAGACAAACGGGCGAGACTAGCCCCACCTGGAAGACAAGCAGCGTAGGTGAATACAATAGTAGACCAGGATTTACTCAATTCCCATTATTGGAGAAAGGGGGACAACAACCACAATATATACCATGGCCACAAATGGATGAAGAACATTTGGAATGTAAATTACCTAGTTTCACTGCAGGTGCGGAAAAATGGATTTATGAGTTATAAAGAATGACAGCGGGAATTAAGTTAGCAGTGGATGACGTAAAAGGCCTACTGGCAGCTATTCTATGGGAGAGAGCTGACAATATTTGGAGTTGAGCTGGATATGCAAGTGTGACAGCGCAAAACACGACACATGATGGAACGCCATTTAATAATTGTTGAGCAGACATATGGAGGGCGCTTAGAGTACACTATCCTGCCACATCAGACATGGGTGCAATTATGACAAGGAAAATGGGAGAGGATGAAGAACCTGTTGCTTTTATTCCGGAGATTCAAAAACGTTGGCGTCTTGAGATGAGGGAACCATGGGATAGAATAATAACATTATTTTACTATATTTTATGTCAGGGATTGCCCGAGCCATTGCAACACAGATGAAAAAACAGGTAGGGATATAAGCAAAGCCAAGGCTAGAAATACAGTTGACTTGCTAGAAATACAGTTGATTATCGTACATAATTGTTGAGTGTTACAAGAGAAGAATAAGAAAAAAGCTGAGAATAGAAAGCAGGAGGAAGGAAAGTTGGTTCAGAAAAAACTGTCGAAAATTGCATAGAAGGAGCAGTATTGATAAGTGGCAAAGGTGTGGCCATAGAAGAGTTGCAACCAGTGCAGCTGAGCTTTGCTGGTTACCCTATAGATCATGGTGGGTATAATTTATGGCCATGAGGTAGAGGGAAAGGATCTACAGGAGGAGGATTTAAGGGAGGACAGCCACAGCAATGTTAGAACTGTGGGAGGACAGGCCATATGGCCCACACATTTAGAAGAAGAGGGGGTTTGCAGCAGAGCTGGCAAGCTCCAAGAGCCGGGATGGGCTATTCTCCATATTATAATACAGCACCTCAGGAGTATTATACCCAAGATCACACGCAGTATCAGACACATGCACCGCAAATACAGCAAATGCAGCAGATCTGCTACAGCCAGATCCACCACAAGGGCAACCACAGCAAGCACCTACGCAAACACAACCAATACAGACAACAACAGACAGAACCACAATGGAATGTGAATACAGAAGTCCAACAAATACCCGCACCCAAGTTAGGGAGTGTTAAAGTAGTTGGGGGGGAATCCTTTTATGGGTACAGGCATGGATTTATACCCACAATAGGAAAGCCCACTGAGCGACTTGATGTGTTTAGTACTATCTGTGACACCAGACCCACAAGAAGAAGTGACGGACAGGGTAATGATAGTAGGCAAGACATTTTTGTTCCTTGTAGACATGGGAGCAACCCGCTCCTGTGTTTGAGAGGGAAAGTACCCAATGGCTGGCATTTCCATGAATGCGCAGGGATTCTCTGGGGCTATGAGATTGGTTCATTTGCTGACAAATTACCAATTTTGATAGGAAAACATGATGTATCTTCTATGCCACTATTATATTCACGGCAGACACGAGTTAATATATTAGCATGTGACTTGATGGCAAAACTTAACATGACGATCTCTTTCACTTATAAATGGATAGTGTGTTCCACTCCAGGAATACACTAAATGCATGTAAGAGAATTCATATTAGCATTTACAGGCCAAAAGGCATTACGAGGGGTTCCTCTTGACCCAGAAGTATTTTTGTATGGAGTAAATATGTTGTTGACATGGCTTCATAGACTGGTAGGTAAATTATTGAGAATACCTGACAAATTTTTGTTAAGGCGAGAAATACCTATGGATGATGAGGAAGGACAGGTTATCCCCAAGGTACTAAAAGCAGCAGTGGTAAGAGAGGAAAGGGTGGCTGTTCATGGGACAGATGATGAGGGAAGAGGATGGAGAGCAGTGATAGGTCTAAGTGAAGGATATAAACTAACAGACTTAGCAGATGAGGCATTGTTCAGAGATGATTATTCAAAGGATGAGTTAGTATTTTTCATAAGTCTCACTTATTGAATTCAAGTTCAGAACAGGGAGATACCACAGAGAATGGCATTGTTGAAAAAGAAACAATAATTTTTCTAGGAAGATTTAGAAAAGGTGCCAAGCATATTATTATCCGGCACGGCGCACTGGGGCTTTGCTGGTAGACTTATAGCTCCTGATACTGTGTGCCCAGTCTTTGCGAGATACATCCTGCTGTGTGCCTGCTGCGCACCACGTTTCAACACTTACCAATCCAGCGACGCTGGGAAGGAAAACTGAATATACATCTGTGGGGAACACTGAACCATTGATAGGCAAATTGCTCTAAGCTTGGAGCGGCCCATCAAACGCTACCCTTGAGGTTGCAACAACCATCCGCGAGGAGGGAAGATTTGCAGCTCTGTAATCTACGATTGAACTAATCTCTGAATCCACAAGTTACCGGACACCCTGAATCGTTCCCCCGTTGCCAATAATGACTGAAGGATCCAGAGGGGGTAAAACACCCGGCACCATGGACACATTTGAGAGATCGCCCCCCCTGGGCTGAGCCGGGACAGTCGAACCAACCCCAATCCGATCCAGCCCTCCCGACCCCGAGTCTCCTAAACACGCCAGACCTCACAAACATGAAGGACGCAATGGTGAAAGGATTTGCTGCGGTACACGAGAAGTCAGATGACATTACGGCTAATGTGGTGTCTATGTGATCCCAACCGGCCTAGGAGGGGGCCCAGATAACCGAGGTGGATAACAGAATCAGGACCAATGAGGACAACATGCACAAGCTGCAGGATACGGTAGAAATTTGCCAAGAACAAATGTGAAGACCTTGAGTCGCGCTCTCGAAGGAATAATATCCGTATAGTTGGGGTCCCAGAGAAAGCCCTAAATGAAAACATGGAATTGGGTGTGGAAAACCTGCGTAAGGACCTTTTGGTACAATCAGCTCTCTCCACCTTCTTTGCTGTGGAGCGGGCCCACCGGGCTCTGTCCCCCAATCCTATGACATGAGATTTCCCCAGACCTATTATCGCGTGAATTCTGAGCTATCATGACAGGGACCATCTTCTTCACCTGGCCCATAAAATGAAGGAATTAAGAGTGGGCTCCCAAACCATCCAAATATTGACCGACTTCTCTATTCTGATGCAGCAGGAGCGGCGCCAGTTTATTGGGGTAAAGAAGATGCTCCGTGAGAGAAATATCCAAAATGCTATGCTATTCCCGGCGCGACTAAAGCTCCAGTTCTGGGGAAAACTGTACTTTTTCATGGTCCCGAGCAAAGCCGTGAAGTTCATTGAGGCACAAATTCTGATAACCAACCCTGTTGAAGAACCTACGGAATGAGGAAACTTTCGCTGATTTATTACTATTGTCTGACTTCATGATCTATGATCTCTGAAGTAACATGAGTAGATGGCAACACACATGTAGTACATGCTACCTTGATACACTTCATATAGAGGATGTGAAAGTCCTGCTATACTGCACTATGCCATGCGGCAACGGTGCACCCCATTGCAATTGCTTGTGTAAGTTGTGGGAAATATGCCCCCTTGGCCAAGATGACGCAAGTTACTAGTTGGGAGGAGGACGGGGGCAGACACACTGCTGGGTTGGGGGTGGCAGTGAGGGTGGGGGGAAGGAGACAAACTGCCCCAGGGCCACATCTTAGGACCCGAAGTCTGAGCGCCTGTTGCGCAGTACGAGGGACGTTGTAGGAAAAAACGTTAAAAAGTCTGGCAATTGAATACACAGAGGTTTTGGGTAAACACTACATAACAAAAAGTTTGAGATGTGCATACAAGGTATGCTATGATATATCACAACAGGTGAAGATACTTTGTTGATATGTCCGGGGTCTTGTGAACTTCACTAAAACATGTAAAATCATATCCTATGCACAAAGACAAAGAGCTAATGTCTTGTTCCTGCAAGAAACCTATGCCAAGGAGGGAACATGCCGCCATCTCGGGAGGATAGCTCAGGGGCAACGTGCTCGCCTTGGAAGCAAGACGACGCTGAGCAACACAGGTTCAATCCTCAGGTCCGCGCTTAGAAACCTCTGGGTATCATGTGCATTACAAATAACCTATCATATCATATCATATAATATCATATCAATGTAGCCCTCTTGTGGGGGGGAGGAATAGATCCTTCACCTACAACTCCTCTCAGTCAAAAGAAGTGATGATACTTATACATAAATCCTTGAAATTTGTTGAAAAAAAGGCACACGTTGACCCTGAAGGGAGATAGTTGGTGGTCCATTGTATACTGGAAGGTATGGAAATGATACTGGTAAACAAGTACTGCCGCAACACTGACTCACCAGAGTTCTTTGACCAGATAGGGGAAGTCCTGTCTGGGTATTTTGGAATACCCCAGTTATGAGGTGGTGACATGAACCGGATTCTATATTGCTCACTTGACAGGACAAATACCGCTCCTCGACCCCAATCCAGAGCCGCCCGCCGACTGCTGTCCCTCGCACAATCGCTTGAGCTAATTGAGGCATGGCGTACAACACATCCACAGACGAGGGAATACACTATTTACTCTTTGGTTCATGACATGCCATCCAGAATAGATTTGTTCCTTATATCTGGTTCACTAATGGGGAGAGTGCTGGATGTAGACATTAGACTGTGTACGCCATCAGACCATTCCCCAGTGGCATTATCACAAAAAATTGGGTAATGGACACACTGGTTCCATATGGAGTTTCAAGCTTGCCGCTCTGGAGGACATTGTCTTCCGATCAGATATCAAAGCCGACATCGAGACCTTCTTTGCCTCCAACACTGCCGGCTCCTTGTCCCATGATATTAGATTTCAGGCCTTTAAAGTATACATCAGGGGGATGGCAATATCAAGGGAGGCTGGGATTTTTAAAAATATTAGGAGGGACCTAGAGAAATCCAAAATGGCTCTTAAGATCCTTGAAATAGAATACTCCAGATCCTCCAAACCCACGGTACTAGCACAAATACGCATGGAGCTGCAACAATTTGAAACCCACGCCACCAGAGAAGTCCAGAATTTTTACCGCCCACAGGCGGCGAGGAGATATGGAGAAGGGGACAGACTAGGGAGGACTCTGGTGAGAGGGGTCCAGGCGGATAGGGGGATGTCTCAAGTAGACTGCGTCCTTGATGGGCAGGGGAACATTAAATGGTCAGAAGCGGAGGTGGGGTATTCCGCGACTTTTACCGAACATTGTATGCTGCGGAGCAACCACACGGAGAGCATGCCATACGCTCACTACTACATAGCACCCCTTTGTCCTGTCTCAGCACCAATGCCATGGAAAAACTAGAGAGCCCCGTTACACTGGAAGAAATTATGGCAGTCCATATGGCACCTTACCTAAAGGGAAAGCTCCAGGTCCTGAAGGCCTGACTTCACAGTTCTACCAGGAATATCGCCTGCACTGGCCCCCAACCTTCCTTTGGTGTGGTGTGGGAGGAGTCCCTGAGAGATTCCCTTCTGCCTGAGTCACTTCAAGAGCCCGTAATAACGGTAATCCTTAATCCCGACAAGCCTAGCAATGAATGCGGCTCGTACAGACCACTGTCCCCTATCAATTGCAACACTAAAATCTATGCTAAGGTATTGGCCAACCACCTCCTCCTGTTAATGGCACATCTAGTCCACCCCGATCAGGCCGGATTCATCCCCGGAAGATCCACAGCACAAAATATTAGGCGGCTGTTTAATATTATGGCCAGAATAGACCCAGGGACTAGAGCAGTGGTGGTAACGATAGATGCTCAAAAAGCCTTTGACATGGTATCATGGGAATTCTTGCTGGCAACCCTGGAAAGGATGGGGGTGGGACCGAACATGGTTCGATATATTAAGTTACTATATACACAACCACTCGCCAAAGTCCTGGTTAACTCATGTACATCCGAGCCATTCCAACTCTCCCCTATCCTTTTTGCCCTGGCTATTGAGCCCATGGTGGAATATATCAAGAAGCATCAAAGCCGGCGTGGGATCCGCTTAGCCGGCCCTCCCGAGATCATATCCCTACATGCTGACGATGTGAAGCTATTCGTTAGAGACCCCCCATACTAGCTTGGAACTCATCCTCTAGGACATTAAATGAATTGGCAAATTCTCTGGTTTGTTAATCAACGTTTCCAAATTGGAAATGTTCACACTTACAAATGATACCTAGGACTGCCAGAGATCCCTATCGCTACGTTGGTCACCCGACCATATTAAATATCTGGGGGTGGAGATGTCTAGAATTCGGGCCTCCCTACTACATAACAACTATGATGCAATCAGGGCCCACGTGGAAACTAAACTTAATAAGTGAGGTCCCTTCCTCTATCCCCAGCTGCCAAACCCTTAGATCAAACTGACATTGCTCCCCAAGATGCTATACATATACGCTGACGTCCCGGTTTGGCCAGGGAAACACTACTTTGCCAGGATACACGGGCTCGTCGCACAATTCTTGTGGCATTCTGGTGCAGTTCATAAGAAATGGGTGGAGATGACGTTTCTATACGAGAAAGGGAGGTTCACAGCACCAAATTTAGAATTATACTGGACGGCTATCCAAGCACAATTTGCCACATTCTGGTAGCCTATGGAACAACCCCTTCCCCATGTCAAATTAGAAGCATTGGCTGCAAGCAATTCTAAAGACACTACTACTAGACCAACAGTATAAAGACGACTGCCCATACGACCCATTCGCTTTCACACTACGTGCATGGTGGACAATATTCACCATCTCTGGTACAGATTGCCCATACTATGAATGGCTCCCCCTGTGGAAGTTCCCTGAGTTAAGGCCAACATGGTATAGAGCAGTTCAGACGAGGTGGGAAGAACTGGGCTACAGAGCACTGACAGACCATTTCCCAGTGGGAAATGTATTACACCCTCTACCTGGAAACCTGGACAGGGGAGAGTGGGAGGGGATCATCTCCAATACTACAGGATCCGCAATGCAGTCTCAGCTAGATGGCCTGAATACCCCTGTAAGCCCCCTGAGACGTTCACTCTGGCCTACATTGCTAAATCTGGGGATTGTAGATGCATCTTCTCCATGCTGTATAAAATGATGCTGGACAAAACGGCGCCACTCACCTCTCAAGCACACAGTGGGTGGTCCCGAGAATTGGGCATTGACTTAACTGACAACCAATGTAGAAACGTGTGCATACATACCAGGAAAGTGTCAATAAACTTCAGACTTAAGCTCATGCAATTTAAACTACTGAATAGATACACCTGCTATGTTGACCAAAATAGCCCAGCCGATAGAACACCACTGCCCCAAATGTCATCATACCTCAGCTGATTCTTTACTCATGTTCCAGGCCTGCCCCCGGCTGAATGGCTTTTGGGACACAATTCTAGACAAAATGTCCAGAGTGATAGGCTCTACGCTTGAACGTAGCCCACTAGGGATACTCTTTGGTATATGGCGACTATTCAGAGTAAAGGACACCGTGCATTTGTGAGCATGGGTTGTATGGTTCCCAAAAGATCTCTGCTGTTAAAGTGGAAAGATAAAAGCCACCCTACAGTGAAGGAATGGTTGGTTGCACTGACCTGGGTCCAAGAATGTGAAGACCTATATATTTGTACACTTTCTTCCTCATCCAGGCCCCGTGATATCTGGGCGGAATTCCGATCCTACTTGGCTGTTGTTGCTACCACAGATTAAGACCAAAACGATCTGTACTGTATACCTGAATTGACAATGTTGATGCTAGTAAACACAAGACCATATTCTGACCTTAATGTATAATTTTGTGTAAATCGTACCTGCTTGATCTCCAAATGTTTCTGCTGTATTGTAAATTGCCAGTAAAAATAAAGGCTTAAAAAAGAAAGAAAAAGCTGCAAGTATTACAGTGGGATGTTCATTGAGCATACCTTATTCGCCATTTTGGAGAAACCTAAGACCACATTGACTAGACAAAGAGTGTCAGGGTTCGAAGTATTTATTTCAAACCCAGCAATCAAGATTGTTAGATGTAGAGTAGTGAAGCCAGCGACATTTATAGCAGAAACGGTAGGGAAGGAGGACTATGTAGACGACTGCACAATGCATACTGAGTTCTGTGATGATATTCACTATGTTAGAGAACATTTTCTCGGAGGGGGTGGGAATTCTATTCATTGATGTTCTTCAACAATTGACCAAATGACAGGAGAAAGACCTACTGGATCAGCAGTAGTGAAGTTAAAAACTAATGGTGAATTTGAAGTAGTGACCAGTGCAAACTTGCCTTCACATTGCACAGCAGAGGCTGCAGGATTAATGGCGCTTATCGCTGCACTCGAGATATGAGGATGAGGAAGTGACAGTGTATTGTGACTCCGCCTATGTGACATCAACCGTACACACAGGATTTTCACACTGGAAAAGGCGGGATTGGCACACCAATGCAACATGCGCCGCTATTGGACAGCTTCACTATCCTGCGCATACAACCAGAGAGAATCTTGCTGCCATGATTTCAGAAGACTGGTTTTCACCAAATTTGTTAGAACACGTCACACAGTTTATTGTGAACTGCATTGTCTACCAGAAGTTCACAGCAGGGTATAACTTGCGAACAGTGGGAGGAGCAATACCGAGACCCAATGGTCCTCTTCAGCATTTACATATAGATTATCTGGACGTGTTGCAAACATGCAATGGCTACAGATACATGTTAGTGGTAGTATGTCCCTTTTCCAGATTGATTGAGGCAGGTCCATGTACGCACCCGAATGCCAAATGTGCTGTCAAGTTTCTCATACGTGAGGTTTTTCCTAGATGGGGTGTGTGTGAAGTCTTGTGGGCTGATAATGGGCTGCATTTTGTAAATTAATTGTTTGATCAGACAGCTCTTCCATTAGTTATCAAATACAAGTTTTTGTCTGCCTATCACCCACAGGTGAATGGTATCTGTGAGAGGTTAAACAAACTCCTTAAAGAAAGGATAGTTAAAATCAAAATGACTGAAGAAGGGATGGCTACATTGCCAAACCTTTGCTCTATTTGTCCTGAGAAACCAGCCTGGCTCTGATCACCACCTAACTCCTCATGCGTTGAGGACTGGACGCTGCATGAGAGTACCTCTTGCTCCTCCCATTCAGATAAAAATGGATGCTCATAGTTTAGCAAAAACATTAGGGGATGAGATGCATGATTATTTGACAAATATGACCGCTAGTGTTTCTTTTATTTCTCAACACGTAAAAAATCGGAGGAAAGGGTCAAAGAAGATTAATGAAGACAGCCAAACAGTTGATCCTATAGACTTGCTGAAGCAACCTGGTTTATAGCCTTGGGACCAAGTACGTGTAAAGAGTTTCGTCCGCACTTGGAATAAACCTGACTTTGAGGGACCGTACATAGTGGAAGGGGTCACTGCTACTGCTGTGAAACTCGACGTAAGAAGATCTTAGCTGCACTTGAATGACGTAAAGCTTTACAAAGGAGACACCATTACCCCTTCTGCACCCGCTGACAGTGAAGAAAGAGAAGAAGTTCCACGAATGCAGACCAGATCGGCTTCCAAGAGTCAACAAAGAACGGCTGAAGAAAAAACAATTTGAACTATTAGTTATTCTCAAGTTTGAAGGGAAGAAAATACCACTCTGAAGTGTTCAAGAAAACTGTTCCAGTTAGGTTAAAGAGACAATGCGTTAAAACAAAAAAATAACACAAAGACTGCACATGACACTTTATGCTACACACATTTCTGTTTTCTGCTTTGGCACATATACTTAGATCTTATCCAGCTCTAGTGAGATGATACGTTGATATTGTCACTTGTTTCAGAAATCCTATAAACAGTCTTATTATTTTCAGGATCATCATTGCAATAATATTACAATTTTTGTTATAAAAGTGTGTTTTATAAAAGTGACAGAAACTGAACGATTAAATTAAAGAAAATGGGAATTTTCCATTTCATCAAAGACATGTTGCTAGCAGGAAGACCAATTGACACACCAAATGCATTAAGACATCAGAATCATTTTGCAATCTTTTCTGTGGCCACATGTTGTACAGTGTTTAGTTTTTATTTCCTTATTATTATGGTATTTCAACAAATGATATTCTACAATACAGATGGAGTGTGTAGCAATGAGACATCTATTTCTATTCCTAACAAAAGCACAAGTGATGTTTTCCCTGATATTTCCAAACAAATTATCTGATTTAAGAGAGATGCTGGGTAAGATCATGAGGATATAAATTCATATATTGATAATTTGCCCCATTTAAAGATTAACATGGGGTACCAGCACATGAAGTGGGGAGGAGAACATCAGATGATAGCTGCTATGTGTGTTCTCTCATCCCTTATGCCATAAGCGCAGCCAGAACATTAATTGCAAGAGAAATATCTATATATGATGCGATGTGTCTCAGCCATCTAGCAGCATGCACAACAAGAGTATGATTTGAATGGAGATGGACAACCCTACGATGGATGTAGAAAAAAGAATGTTCCCTTATGAAGATGAGTACATAAAAATGCAGAAAATGGAAAAAGACCCAGGTTGGAAAAGTCGGATGCTCCTATATTCATTCCGTGGTATGACTGGTGAACAGATAAGGATTGCTGAACAAAAGAAACTGCGGTGGGCAGACGCATGGGAAACACCAGGATTGCCAGGATGGTGCAAGAGGCCTCAGCTATTGGTATATGGACGAGTTGCCACCAGAACAGAACAGGCAAGATTGTCTCGGAGGCGGCCTCTTACGACGCACAGTTCCTGCGTATGTTGTGTAGAGGTGCGGCTTGAGACGGCTTGAGACGGCTGGGTTCTTTCCTCGAACTGTGCGAACTGTGTCATCGGTAGGCTCGGGCGGACTGGCTCTAGTGCTGGGTGCTGGGAACGGAGCGGAGTCGGGAGTACGGAGGAGTACGGAGGACGGTTATTGGAGGCTATTGGAGCACACGCCGTAAGGAGAGCCGCCAGGGGTGACTGGTTGTGCACACCCGGTCCGACGCCCGCCGCCCGATAGCGCAGCCCTACACGGAACGCAGAGGGCGCACTGGGTGCACTGTGAACCGGCGCCGGCGACGAGTCGAGCGAGATCTCCCCCCCCGGAGGTAACTGGCCTTACGGCAAGAGGTACGGGGAGGGGTGTTGGCGCCTGCGGGTGTTGCGCTGACCTGTGGGGCGGCTCGATTACAGCCTGGTGCCCGTTGCATCTTGGGGCGCTGTGCGTTATGGAGGTATACAATGGAGCCCATTGTAGTTGACAAGATCCCCGGGGATTACCGATGACCGAAACCCACATAAGGGTTTAGGTCCTACTGGTAAACGGAGGTCACTACTAAGGAGTGACCTGTATATCTGGATATTTTTTTGTATGCGAGAATAACTGCTGGGCGCACTTGCACAGGCCTGACTAGGTCATTGGCTGAACAAGGTGCCCCCTCAAACTGCGCATCGAGGCTATCTCCCTATTGTAAGATTTTGTGAGTGGGGTGACAGTTCCTCTACAGTGATAACCCTGAGCACGTGGATACTTTCTCTGGCGCGATTATCATTGTATCTGCGTTCCTCTGCTGATAAAGATTAGTGGCATCAGAAGCTGAGCCTGGTAGAATTCCAACTTATCAGGAGACTGTGGGGATCTTCCCTTTGATCCTGTAATTGGCCAATTCTACCTACTGGTGCCAGGTAGCCTACTTATCCCAGAGTGGATGGCTCCCCATAAAAAACCTGCACCTTCCAAATATAATCTAAGGAAAAAGACACATGAACCAGACTTGGGTCCTATAATGGAAGAGCCTAAAGGCAGGAGAAATAAAGCCAAGAAGGGAACCCCCGTAGATCAAGGCAAGATAACGGGTTTTTTCCCCATAAACATACCGGCTGAAAATAATTCTACAACCCTTGAGACGCCTATGAATCAAGTGACCAATACCTCCAATTTGGTCAGCTCACAAAATTTTGAGGATATTGACAACAACTCCTTATTGGATTTATGCCTGTCTATACAGAGAGGCATGACACCTCAGATAGTGGTGCACTCGGAGGATATGGAGTCTTTGACACCGGAGAACCAGAGTGAAAATCATGGCAAACGACTCTCTCAAGCTGTAACAATGGAGAGGCTATCTACATCACCTAACCTAGTTATTGATACTTCATCTGATAATGGAAGAGAGACAGTCAGTAATTTTCATCCGGTAGCCCAGGAAATTGCCGAATTACAAGCTTCCGTGGCTTCCTTACAGTTTGCATTAAAAATACTGCTGAAGATGTCGGGTCGCATATTGGCAAACACAAACACATTGATGAGTGACACTGAGCAAAGACGGAAGGCGGCCGAGGACGCGGAAGACAATCTATCTGAAGCTATTATAATAGCAAACGAGATGCACGAACAACAACTCCCTGGCCCCCATACTGACATAACAGCTCAACCAGATATACCAATGACCCGTAAGCAGCGGAGGTTGGCCAAGTCAGCGCTAGATAGGGCCAGAGTGAATACTCAAGAGCTCTTACCTTTTGAACTAGAGAAGCCTATTCCTCGCTCTAAAAAAGGGGAAAAAAGAGCAGCTCGAGCAAAGAAGCGAAGGGCTGCAGGAGATGGTTGTCTAACTAGTTGGTTGATCGCGGAGACCACTGAAGCCCCAGATGGGGCAGAGGAACTCGAAAACTCAACAATTGAATCTATACTTGAAGATGATGGCACTCTAGAAAGGCCCCCGAAGACAGCGCATGAGCTTGATTGTCTCCATAATACAGCTCATAACTCTACAGATTTGGTAAAAGAGTGTGACTTGAAGTGGGGGAATCGCACCTGTATTATTAGAAATTTATATCAATCTGACATAAGCGTTTGGCTTTCTCGCTCCGAATTCTTAAAGAGATTATTTTCGGTACCCCAACTGAGAGTTTTGCAATCGGAAGACTTTCAATTTCTTGAGCCCTTGTCAGGATCCCATCCCAAGGTATCAGCCCTGCATTGCAAATTTATATCGACTGCCCAACTATTAAGGACCTATAAAACAGAGCTGAAAACTGTTGACATTGAGATAGATGCTGAAGTGAACTATAATGAGCCTAGCAGCTCTGAAACCGAAAATGCTATAGATGGGCCCGTGGACGCTTGCCCTATTTTGCCATCAGGAACCAAGATGGACAAAAATGATGTACAATCCGTCCTGAAATGGTTGACGGAGGCATTGTCTAAGGTGGTAGAGAATCATTGAAAATTATCGTTGGCTTCTTGGAATTGTAGGGGTTTTGCCCACCTTTTAAACAAGACAGGCCCTATAGCTCAATTATCTCATTACAACTGTATCTGCTTGCAAGAAACCTTTGCAATGAATCCCCTATTTTTAGATGGATACAAGGGTCACCAGGTATTTGCCAAACGAGGCGAAAGAGGTAGACCCTTTGGGGGGTTATGGATTGGAGTATCCAATAGACTAAGTTCAAGGAGGATTCTCGGGAGCCAAAATGACCAACTATTGGCTGTTGAAATAATATACAACATTAAGAAGACCACCGAGAAAGTCTTGGTGGTGTGCTTATATAATCCTCCGGGCGCTATGTGTAGAGAATTAATACAAGAAGGGTTACATGAGCTATTGGCCAGTTGGTTAACCATTGAAGGAAATATTAATGTTTGTGTGGCTGGAGATTTTAATACCCATGTGCTTGGGGGAGAGAGGAGCTTTGCTAATCCTAAGCTCTGTCCCAGATGTGTTATGGAGCATGATAAATTAGAGGATGAAGGACTTGATTGGGTACACTTCTTTTGTAAGTGGGAATTTGAGATGTTAAATGGACGCACCAAAAGTGATCATCCAGGTAAACATACTTGGAACAATGGAACTGTGATCAGTACCCTAGATTATATTTTCGTGTCTCCAAGTCTGTTGCTACTGATTGATGATATGATGGTAATATCAAACATATGGAGTGATCATGCTATTTTGGCGTGCTCATTTGACATCCTGGAAACTCATGATCGAGTGTGCACTATGGGAGATCTGAAAATCAACCATGCAGGGACATGTATCCGCTGGTCGGATAAGAATATCTCTCGCGCTGAGGAAGCCCTACATAAGTATGGCTATCTCAGTGTCGAAGACTTTAAGAAAATGACCATAGATGGAGTCGAGGACTGGATATACCTGTTCTCTGAACAATATGCCGCAACCTCGGTTGGGACTATGCTCGGTGAGCAGGAGAAATGTCCTACCTATGACAGATTTATTCGAGATACTAAAAGAACTCTGAGGGCGGAACTAAGAAGAGCAAAGAAAACGAGTACGACTTGGGATATATATAACACTGTGTCCAAGGAAATAAAGATGAGATATAGGAGGGTGATTAAAGCAAAAAGAAGCTCTGATAGAAATAGAGCTTGGCAAAAGCTAATACAGACTATTTGCTCCCGTAAAACTAGCAGTATATGGGCTCTCCTTAATGAAGCAAGAGGGAATAGGACACGGCAATTAGTTAATCCTATTTCCAGTGTGGAATGGACTGCGTTTCTGGAAAAACGCAACATAGCGATCAGAGTCGAGGAGATAATCCCCTTGGGTAATATACCAACGGACCCTGATATTGACATTTCCCATGACTCCATCCTCTCTATGATTAAACTGTTGAAGTCCTCTAGGGCACCTGGTCCCGATGGGCTCCCTAATATTGTAATAAAAAGTAGTCCAATTTTTTGGGCCACCCTAATGAATGTACTGTTCTCCAAGATTTTGAGGGCAGGGGTACTCCCGAGCTCATGGCAATCAGCCATACTAATACCAATATTTAAAAAAGGTAATCGAATAGACCCTAATAACTATAGATTACTTTCCATGTTAGACAGTACAAGCAAAATATTTGCGTCACTCCTGCTGAAAAAACTACAGATATGGGTTGACCGGGCTAAAATCTTAAGTAAATTTCAATGTGGTTTTAGGCAAGACTACTCAACTAGCCATAACATTTTTGTTATGGACCATTTACGAACTAGAGCCTTGCAAAGCGGACAACCACCCCTCTATGCGCTTTACATAGATTTTAAAGCGGCCTTTGATTCTATCCCCCGAGAAAAACTATGGCTGAAGTTACAAAAGCTTGGCTGTCCAGCTGATCTACTATACTACCTAAGATTACTACATCAGAATACCAAGGTTAAATTGAAATTAGATCGAGCAGGTCATATGACGGAGGAAGTCATACAAAATAGAGGAGTTAAACAAGGTTGTGTGACCGCTCCCCTAGTATACAATCTGTATGTGCATGACATACCGTCATCTTTAGCCTTGGCAAAAAACTGTCCTCCCAATATTGGTAAAACTCCATGTTTGGTACTCGCATATGCAGATGACTTAGTGATCTTCGACCACACAATCAGTGGTATACGTCGTTCAGCCATAGCTCTCTGGGGATATTCTGAACAAAATGGGCTTACAATTAATGTTGAAAAAACACATGTGATGAGATACACATGTAAAAGGTCCGCTCGTGTCTCTCTATGCATTGATAGAGTTGTAATTTCTTATGTCCCTGAATATAAATACCTCGGGATTGAATTTGAACCCAGAGGTGACTACACGAATTGTAAACGCAATCGGAAAATAAGAGCTGCCCAAATTACTGCCCTATTTAAAAGCTTTACAATTAAACAGGGTGGTTACACATTATGGGGATCTAGACACCTCTATATACAGGTTCTAGCGCCCATGATGGTGTATGGATTGGAATCACTAATTAAGATGGATCTAAATTGGCTACAAATTATTGAGGGAAAATACTGGAGGAAGATACTAGGACTCCCGGTATGCATCCCTATGGCTCTCCTTAGACTCGAGTTGGGTCTGATATCATTAAAAGCACAGATATTAAAGAAAAGAGCCGGATTCTACTTAAAAATGGTGAATGGCGCGGGTAATGCTCTGCTAACGACATTTGCCCTGAATAATAATAATGAAAACACCCTCAGTGAATTCAAAAAACAAATGGAACAATTGCTCAAAGAAATTTGTTGGAATCATCGTGTAGGGACTTATACGGAGGCTATGCAATCCTGTATGGGGAGACGAGTTGAGTTATGGGATTGGCTAGAGAATTACGAACATCTGCGCAAATTAAAAAGGTATAGGTTCATGGAAACTAGATTATATACTTTCAAGAAACCACAGAAATACCTGATGCTATGCCCGTCCCCAAGATTAAGGAGGTTCATACTTCTATTAAGAATGGAATATCTTCCCATTAAGATGACCACTGGTATTATGGAAAAGATACCCAGAGAACAACGCTATTGTCGCCTGTGTAAGAATCAGGAAGCTCTAGAGACAGCTAAACATGTACTAACCGAATGCCAGGGTATGATGGTTGACATAAAATTACACTTAAGTATGTTTGTGCATAATTGGGAGACTACTGGAGACATGTTGTTCTGGAATCATTGTGTAAACACTAACAGTATGCATCTGTTAACTGCACTCTATTCCATTTGGATAAGAGTGGAAGATGAGCTGGGTATATCCATATGAGGAGAGCTAGCCATCGTACTGGATAGAACTATGGGATAATACAGACCAGTATATGTATTTTAACTGTCGACATGATAAGAAATAATCAAAACTATACCCATGTGTAACTATGGTGTGCTATTTCACGAAGAATTTTCATTTAATTTTAATTTTATGTTTATGGTGTTTTGAATTTTGTACTGAAAGTAATTAAGATGTATATGTGTAAAGTTTGAATTTTTAAACTATATCACATTAAAGATATTATTATTATTATTATTACCAGGATTGCCAGGATGGTGCAAGAGGCCTCAGCTATTGGTATATGGACGAGTTGCCACCAGAACAGGATGCGAAGAAGGAATTTTAGCATGCAGTGCACACCTATTGATGACAGCACCAGTAACAATAGTGCAAATAGTGAATGATAAATGTCTAAAGGGATGGGCCAAGTATTCAAAATTATTAACATGGGTTGAAAATGAAGCAGGACCTGTGTCCAAACTACCAATGAAGAATGCAACACCGTGGTTCTGAAACAGGAGTCTAACCATTGTTGCAGAAAATAAAGGATGGAAGCAAATAATTGATGTACCAGGAATCAATGGAGGAATTGCTGTGCTAATGGACCACTATTGGGCCTGTGGATCTAAAGCTTATATACAGCTACCTACTAATTGGGGAGGAATATGTTCTATATTGATCATACATGTTCCTGCATTGGTGAGTCCCCAAAGTGATCTCCACATAGAAAGCTTTTTGGAGATGGATGCACAACAAAGGGAGAAGAGGTCGCTCAATCTCACCCAACAGAAGAGAGGGAACTATTTTTTGGCAAAATCAACAGAAGCTTATCATGACATTCCATATGAGCACAAATTGTTCAGTAGAATGGCAGTAATCATGCCAGGAATTCAAACTGCAGTGAATGCCAAGTGGTTAAAAATCACCAGGTGGGAACTGCTACAAACAATTAACATGGCAATAAAAGGATTTAATGTGATTAGAGAAGAACTGAGGGCCATTAGACTCATGACCCTCCACAACAGATATGTCCTGGATTTCATTAGAGCAATGGAAGGAGGCGTATGCACCAAGATCAGGCCTCCTTGCTGTACATACATACCTGCCCATGATGGAGAAAATGGAACCTTGACAGAAGCAATAACTATGCTGTCAATCCTGCATACGAAAATGGTGGAAGAAGTAGAGGAAACCGACTTGAAGATTGGTTTTTGTGTCTGTTCTCATGGGTTCCAACCTGAATGGCAAATGCCTACAAACCACTGGGAGCAATACTAGTGTTGGTATTGCTGTGTGTTACATCTGCGGTCCCAAGGCTGGCCTGGTTCCAGCTCACCCTGCGTCTCTACATGGCCAAAAGACTTGCTTCACCTTATTTGCAGCATTGGAGGTTGCCCTCGAAACAAAGTGTCCCCATTTCCGGGCATCGAATTCTGTGTACCGCTCACGTGACAAATCAGCTGTCTGCTGCACGTTCACGTAAGCCCCGCCCCCGCTGAGACCATTTAAATGCTACTCTTGCTACTGAGAGACGCTTCTAATTAAGCGTTACTATATCGGTGAAACTCCTTGTTAGTAGACCCTTCTGCTACGACTTTGGACTTCCTAAAATGACTGCCTTGCCTGTTCCTTTGCTACAAGTCACTCCTGATTGACACGGACCACCCTCTGACTTCTCTCCTCTTATCGTTCTGGTTCGTCGCTTATTGGATTACGAAGTTGCCGTTACCAGCAGCTCCGTTGAGTCTGCATCTCCCTCTCCAACTTCTAGGGATCGGACCACTCTTGTTACACGTCGTGAGTCTCTTGTTGCCGGCGTCCAGCCATTGCCATTCCGCTTGGCAATTACATTCTGTTACGAGCATAAGAAAGTGGGTAAGCTCCCTCAATACTGTTCTTACCTTACCTGTTCTTGATTGCATATTGTTGACTGAACGAAAGTCTAGGACCCAGCCCTTTTTCCTCTCTTTAACTAACTTTGTGTAACCAACTCTTCATTGAACTCTCAGTGGAATTGAAATCATCAGTGTGTGTGTTTGGGGACTTATCGTGCAAATCCTGGACGCTCTCCTGTTCTTTTGCACCAACCCGGCTCTAGCTGCATTCCGCGTGCCGTTCGGTGAGAAACCCCTTTACTAATATTCTAATTTTTTTATTTTATACTGTCGTTGTTTTTCCCTGTCCACATGGCACATTTCACATGCTACGGGGTAAGCATTTTCCCTTGTCATCTCCTAAGGGTCTTCCTGTATTTGTTCATATTTAGTAATTAGTCCTCCTTTTCCTAGGGTTTGGTTCCTTCAGTTCATTCAATTTCCATACTGTTGTCAGCTCCACTTCAAGGCGCTAAGGTATTTCCACCACCATTAGGAACACTGAGTTTGGCATTGTTTTTTGCTACTATAATCAGTTCTTCTTTCCTTTACAGCCTTGGCACAGCGGTGTGGTATCCCGCTCTTTTGGGTAATCAACACCTCTGTCTGTTATTTCTTAAACAGCAGAACGGTTTATTGCATTAAAGCGAACCTTCAGGTTGAGGGGACCCGGTTCTGGTTGCTTTCCTGTCTTGGAAGGTTACACCAGCATGGGCTGAATATTTCCAGAGCTGCTCCCCCTCATCTGTTGATTAGGGATCAGAGCAACGCGCCGACCAGTTCAGCTAGGTGGTGAGTAACACTATGGGCCTCATTACAACCCTGACGTTAAGGGGTTAACGGTGCCGTAAAAGGCTGCGGAATCATTAAACCCTTAACGCCCGATTCACACTTTAACGCCTGCTTTTTGCAGGCGTTAAAGTCCAACCCGCTAAGGGACCTTGGTGCTAATTACGGCACCGTAATTTACGGTGCCATGATTAGCGCCTTCCCCATTCCCATTGAGCCCTATGGGCCAAAAATGGGAATGGGGAAGGGGCCATGGTGAATGGGGATTTACCGCCCGCCAACCTTGGAATGGGGCGGTAAATCCGCCATCCACCATGGCGGAGTCCGGCATGGACCATGGTGCTAAAAGAACCATGGTCCAATGCCAGGTTGTAAAGAGGCCCTATCATTCTATCTTATAAGAATAATCATAGGACAATGCAAGAAAACAGCAAAAAAAGCTGTTGGGATGAAGCTAATGATCGATGTGAATGCTGTGACTGATGAGCACACACAGACCGAAAGCACCACCCATGAGCACCTGAAAGGAAGTACTCTGGCACCCCCAGGAACACAGTTTTATGACACTAAGGATCATTAGAACTATGTAGGACATTGCGTATTCTGTCCACCGACCAGGGAGTTTTTCCATATGACCTGGAGTATGGATGAAGATGTAAGGAATGCAGGCCACCTGAGGGGGTGACAAAGATATGGATTGTGAAGAGACCACAGTGTGAAAAGAAGCTGAAGAAGACTGAGGAGGTGGTTGAGGACTTGACCAGAGGGGGGAATGTAGAGAAGCAGATGTACACGTCACTCATGGAGCCTACCCCCTCACCTGTATCATATTGGAAGAACAGCAAGAAACCACTGTGCATGACAGCTGGTACCATCACAATACTGTCTCGAAGATATGAAAGATGTTTTGCACTCCGACAACCGAACCGAATGTACCCTCGAACGGATGTGTTAGAAGGAAGTCTGCAGACACCACTGGACATAGAAGAGCTATAAGTAAAGTCTGACCTGATAGGTGTAAAGTGATGCCATGAAGAGAAGAAACAAGGGTGCACTGAAATTATATATGAATACTCAAAGAAAGAAGATGTGACTGAAGTAACAAAGTAAACAAATATGTGAATACGAAGAAATCACATACACTGAGAAAATAAGTAAGAAGAGATGCAGTAGATGTATATATATAGAAACGCAAGGTAGATGAGACATATAGAATCTTGCTAAACGTAGGAAATATAACACAGGTAAAGCAGTCATGTTGAGAAGATGGACGTCAGATTTGTATGATAGTAAGCTAAAAGCCACAAGGAGAGAGATCAAGGCTGCAGAGCTGACAAGCACTAAAATACAACTTTGTGCAAGAACAAAGAATATTTGTTTGGCTCAGGAGCAAGGATGCTTCAGCAAGAAACAACTTCAAAGCACAAAAGGAGTCAAAGAGGATAAGCTATGTGCATAGGCTGAAAGGTTGAAATGAGGATAAGTAATGTTTCTTCACATAACAATACTTTATTCACTTGGTCATTATGTCTTAGAATGCCGCCATAGCTCGCTTGTTATATTGTTGGACATACATATTACAAAAATCAAACAACTTTCTGTTAGCAAGACACTTCTGGCCTGAACTCTTCATCTGAACCTTCACTGTCTCCAGAATATCCCTCTGATTTACTATTGTCTTACCCCATTGATGAATCATCTCTAATCATTTTGAAGAACGAGTTGCTCGTTACCTTCTTCCTTTCATTTTCAGTTGTTATAATAGGTCCTTTCCTTTCAGTTATCTTCAATGAGTCAGTGTGAAATGGAGCAGTGTCATTGTCACGAGCTGGCTGGTGCCCTATTACTTTGTCTCTGCGCATCAGTTGTCTCCATCGCTCTTTGCTGGCAATCAGCATATTGTTTCCTATGTTCCTTACTATGGTAATAATTTTCTCGAACCTCTTGGTCTTTGATACAGGAGTCCTTGGTCATCTTTAGGTGGGTTATTGCATGCAGATCTGTCTCCCACATATGGAAAAATAGTCGTGCTGTGTGGAGTTTTACGGTAATCTGATAGATCATGTGTTCAAAATGCTTGTGTGTCAGATGGGCAATGCGTAGTGACTACTTCATGTTGGTCATGAATCCCTCCACGGTCCCATTTGCTTGAGGTCACAAAGGAGTGACGAAACCCAACATTTTGGAAATCATTGCTCGTAAAGGGGGGGGGCATTATCTGTTTTCCCTATGTTTGGGACCCCATAGGACGTAAATGTCATGTCAAGCGCTGGGATGAAAACTGTCGCCAAGATGGATGCTAGAATGTGAACATCTTGCAACCTGGATTATTCATCCAGGATTCCTAAGGCATACATACCTCCTGGTGTGGGACCAAATAAAATAAATCCCTACTGCTTCCCCTACACAGCCTGGCAGAGGTGTCATGTGTAGGGGCTCTGTCTGAGTGAGTGGTTGTACCGCTTGACACATCACACATTCTGCAATGGTAGACTCAATTACTTTATCCAATCCGTGGAACCATACCCTTTGTCGCAGCATCCATTTCATGGAAACCACTACTCTGTGACCTTTGTGAGCTATTGCCACTACTTGTTTTTGCAAATACTCTGGGATGATAATACGCTATCTCGTAGGAGGATATTCGACATAGCCACTGACAGAACATCCTTCACCAGAGCAAAAGCTCGTATATGCTCTTGATACACACGTCCTGATTTCTTGACGTGTTTCCATTTGCCAGAGTCAATGCAGCGCCTCACAAAGGTCAACAGGGGGCTCCTCTGGGTGTGATGTTCGATGACTGACAGTGAAAAGCAAGTCAGGCTTTGCCGCTTGTATGTTGTAGTTAATGTACCTGCCAGTGACAGATCGAGTTTTTAGGCATTATTCCATCGAATAGCTCCAGAGAAAATCAGCTGGGTTTGCATCCTTGCCAGAAATGTGTAGCCCTGAAGTCTGAGACCCCATCTTGTGATCTTTCGCAGCATTTTTGCTTTGGGATTTCAAAATATGGTGAGGAGCACCTGAAAGTCAGTAATAACAGTAAATGGCTTGCCAAATATGAAAAGGTGAAACTGCTTGCAGGCCCAGACAACAACCAGGCTTTCTTCTCAGGCTGCGAATAAGCCTGTTTAGTAGCTGTCAGACTTCTGCTGGTGCAAGACACAATTCCTATTGGTGGGGAGGCTCCTTGTTTGTACTGAGCCAGTATTGCAACCCAGACAGGGCTGGCATCCGCCGTGATTTCAGTCTCACAAGATGGGCCAGAGTAAGACATGCCGCCGGCTGAAGGCATCTGATTCCTGATCACGTCGAAAGCATTCTGGCACTGTGAAGAATATGAGAACTGGTGGTAGTGTTTTGTTTGGCATCGCATTCCACTAGAACTTACTTGATTATTTGCCTGACTGCAACATCAAAAGTCACTGGCAGTGACTGCAAGGCAGGAGCTCTAGGAACCGGCTCCTATCTGCCTTGTTTATAGGGCACTTGCAGTGTTGAAGCAGCATTTGTTTGGCTTTGCATTCTGCTGGAACTTACTTGATCACATAGTGGTATTAGTCGGCCATTGATGGTAGCAGGTGCAAGAAGGCGAGTACCTGGGCATCTAATAGCAGTACCTGAAAAATGCGTAATACTTATACACAAGTCAAAACTGTTGGCCTTGCCAATGATTTTTTAATAAGACTTCAGCGAAGGAAACGCATAGTGCTTATAAATCGAGTGGTTGAAGCAGGTATCAGTCAGCGCCGCTGACTGATACCTGCTGCTCCACAGAGGAGTTTTTACTCGCTGCCAGTGGATTCTGATTACAAGATTGTTGTCTAATCTAACAGCGGCTGTATGCACGCCTAAACGTGGCGCCCCAGTTGGCCTGTGGGCACCCTACGTTCTTTTTGCACCTTAGCAACACAATTAAGACTTGCCCTGAAGAAGGAAACCTTTCCGAAATGCATTGGCTATAGTATTTGTTTGTACATGTGTTGCGGCTACTTTCCTCTCACTAAGTTTCTTATTAGTGACAGGTTCATTTTTTGGATAAAATTTCATTTTGGAAAACCAACAGAATTACTTCAAGCATTCATTATTTCTTTGACTATTTTTTCATATATTTAAGGACACGAGAAGGTTCTAAACCAGATAACGTGATGCCCCTGTAGGGGCCATACTGAGAGCGGCTGTGTGACCCTGTATTTTTACATGGTCTCCTGCCTTCGTTGAATAACCAAACAACACCTTAAAGCTTTGCTTCCTCCTCATAAGTCATTTCTTCTCATCCATACACTAATGTAATAGTTTTGGCTTATAGGTGGCTATGCCACCTAATAGCCCAAAATAAAAATTGCCAGTAAACAAAAAAAGGTGTTGAGGGAACATCTGGCATTCAGTCCTATTCACCCATCTTTGACACTGGCAGGATAGAACCAGCAGGCATAACAAAGATTAGTATGGCATAGCTCAATAAAACCATCAATAGATCCATTACACATGAGGGTCTTGACTTGCTATTTATTCCTTAGGAATGTACTTCTGCTACACTAGGAAGCAAGAGTGACTGAAAATGGGTCTTCTCTAGTAGCCCGGGCAAGTGTCACCAGTAACCCCTACACCAGTAATCCCTCATCGAATAGAGGAAATCCACCTTGTAACTCTATAGAAGTGGCAATCCACAGAATATAGGCAAGAAGGATCCACATAAAATAGACATTCACTGTAAAATAAACTTTCATAGAGAAGAATGCCACTTGATAGAACAGCCATATTGCACTATTTCATCAAATATTACCATTACGGTCAATCGCATCTTGACATAGATGTTATAGAGATACTCGAGAACATGCAATTTGCCTCATCACATATTGTGAGAAAACGGAGGGTGTTCTCACTCCTAAACCCCTTGGATCCTTTGCGCAGGTGGCCAGGGAAAGGCCATTACAATTGGATCCTGACCCTGGGGGCGGAGAAGTGAGGGAGGATCACCTGGGGGGAGGATCCTTGGGAACTGGGAGTGGAGCACCCTAGAAAGAGACATGGTATCCCCAGTCACTAGTGACAACCAACCCAAGCCTTCCTCAACCTTCATGGGTTATTGTGCGTCAGCTCCCCATGTTCCTTCACACATGACAAGTGAAAGTACTGGGACGAAGAAGAAGCAACTAAGAGCAATGAAGACTCTGCTCTTTTACCACTCTGGCACCGGGGTGAGGAAGATGCCTGCTGAGAGTTGTAAGAGACATGCATGTCCCTTTAATTGTGGTCAGGCAGGGCTAATTCAACATTCACACCTACAGCCTGTCAAAGGGCTGCAGATGTATAGAAGGAGCCCAATTCAAGGTGTGAAGAGCAAGGTGGAAGAAGAGGCTGAGTCGAAGCAGCAGCAAAGAGGCTAAGAAAAGCAGCAGGAAACCGTGGCGTAGAAGCATGCTGAAACACTGAGGTCTTTCGAGGGAAATGACCTGTGGAAGTGCGGCATGAGAGCTGAAGTTAATCAAATGCTGGGAAGGGAGCAGTGTGGAGAGGCCGTCCCTTTTCATGCAACTGGAAGTGCTCATTCCCCTGTGTTCAGAAGGTGAAACAGGAGTGCCCAAGGAGCAGAAATTTGAAGCCTAATCTGGAAAATCAAGGGCCAAATGATCCACGCTGCCGGGAGGTCATTAAACACAACAGGTGATTTCTTAGCAAAGGAGAAACCCGCTATGCAAGTGTTTGAACTTCCTGAGAGGAACACATTTTATCGGAGTGGTCGGGTATGAATGATAACACTTTTTCGAAGGTCTCAGAGCATAGGGTATTCCATTCTGAAGTAAATAAAGAAGAATTAACTTTGCGAGAGGAATACATTGTATCCGAGTGGTCGCGTGTGAGAGATGACACGTTCTTGAAAGTCTCCAAGCATTGGACATTCCATTTTGAAATTAATAAAGAAGTATTGCACAGCAGGCTGAATACCAAATGCATTTTGAATGCAACCATCACCTATTGAACACCAAACCTACACCACGGGTAAAAAGGGAAGGTGTTTTATAAGTACAATCTGCGTCCTAAAACTGAATGAAACCTTTACAAGTATAATTCCACATTTATTGAATACCGAACTGAATGAAATCTTCGCAATTGAAGTCAAAAACTGCATGTTACAAAGAATTACCTTTTTAAGAGTTTGAAGTTACTTTTGAATATAATCAATATGCATACCTCATCCATCAACAATATAAAAAGAAGAGTCATGACTGGCAACGACTTTTACAGAGAAAAAAGGCCATTTTGGTGTGGCTGAATTTAAGTCTTGGGGAAGGGAATCCTGAGGCTGGAACTATTCCTTTGGTACTAGGATTTGTGTTACTTGGAACTTGAGGAAGGGACCCCGAGCACTGGTGAAAAGTACATTATTCTAAGTTCAAGAGAGGTAACTTTAAGACTTTTTGTTAAAACTGTTTCATACTTAGGGAAGGGAGCTGAAAAGAATCTGCAAGCTGGTAGAGGATTGGAACTTTGTGTTGGACACTGTTTCTTTTGGTTGCATTGTATATATTAGTTGTGAGGGCAAGTATAGGTTTTGGACGCAGACAGATTCATCAGTTGAACCTGTTGACTCAGACTTCCCTTAGTTTTATTTAGGTAGAGAAATCCCACTTTAGCATAGGGCAAGTTTGGGCTTCTTCCATCCAGACATTTACGTTTGTAAAACTATTTGTTTTGAATTTTGAATATATTGTCTGTGTCTTTTTTCATTATGCATTCACAATATACACTTCTATTCTGACTCCATAATTGATTTTTTCATTTCAAATGATGGTGAATTTGGTCGCTTAGGTTAGTACTGCCACTATGAGTACATCACAGGGCTAGGAGACAAACATTAGTAATCTATCGATGCCAAAACTGTAACTCGTTTGCATGTGATAATTTTTAAAAATCAACTAGTGAGACCAATTATTTGATAGCACCTGACAGACTATGGATAACTTCACTTTTACCAAAAACAATGGAGCTTATAGAAGGGTATATCTAGCTAGCAACCAAGGGGACAAATGTAACAGTGAGGACGAACATAATTGGCTATGTATTCCTTCATTTCTTTACACTATTGATGTAAAACGTCCCTAACACAACAATCACTAAATTAACCTGAAATAGTCATGGTTTCTCTTGGAAATGAAGGCCTATTTTCCAGGTAAAGTGAGTTCAGCATGATCTACCAGCAGGAAACGTGGATAATAGGTGATATTCCGATAGATGGGGGAACCACGATACAGAAGCTGCCTACAAAGGGGGCATCGCATGGGCGGCTTACTTAGTGTAACTAATTTGTATATTTTGGCAGGATTGACATTTTCTTGTAGGCATCTCCTTGTCGATATCATAACCTGGAATGCCCCCCTGTGATGCTCTTGTTTAAGATGTGAAACGGCCACATTTATTTATCAACATTTATTACTGACCGGGCCGTAGCATCAAGAAAGTAATGTTCTTGATTGTTAAAGATGTATTGAAGGAACACGCAAATACACACATGGTTATACAAAACGGTGACCTCAACGCTAAAATCCCTATCACATTAGCCACACATGAGAAGTTGCACAACTCAATACCTAGACAAACCTCCTGTGATGCGCATGGAGTTGCTTGGGCTAACTAATGTCCATTGACTATTTGTTTCCCACTCCTTTTTTGCATATGAGCACGATATGAACATTATTGCATGAGAAGACAGGGATCACTATCCCGTAATAGCTCATATTGGGGTAGGAGTAGCCAGCATGCCTACAGATAGTGCAGGACCTCTTGAGGTTACTAGAAATAGGCTCAAATGGACTCCACATAACATGCTTATTGTGAATTTAGGACTATATGACATCAAAACAAGACACCCCAAAAACCTATTGTATAAATGGTTGCAACATTTGGGGGTCAACCATAATCTGACTGATATGAACACACTGGGGGCCCCATTATGACCTAAGCGCTAAGTGTATAACGGTGCCGTAAAAAAAGGCTGCAGCGCCATTAAACACCTAGCGCCTAATTACGAGGTCCCTTTGCGGGACCCGACCATAACGGCTGGTTTTACCAGCCGTTAAAGTAGGGACCCGCAAAGGGACCTTGGTGCTAATCACGGTACCGCAATTTGCGGTAGCGTAATTAGCTCCTTCCCCATTCCCATTGAGCCCTATAGGGCAAAAATGGGAATGGCAAGAGCCATGGCGGCAGGGGGAATTACCGCCCTACCAACCTCGGAATGAGGTGGTTATTCCCCATTCGGCCATGGCGGACTCCGGCGTTGACCATGGTGCTAATAGCACCATGGTTTAGCGCCGGAGTCCTAATGAGGCCCTAGAAGTTCTACCTACAGCTTACATGACGAAATACTATGATTCCATTGGGGACATTGTTAACTTAAATGCCTCTAACAAGAAAATGTGCAATAGAAAGACCCAATTCACATGTAAGTCTCAACAGAAACATCATGTCAATATGGAAATAGAGGATGGCAAAGGGAACTTGAGAAGAGACCTCACGCAGCTCGGACAATCACTTATGACTTGTATTGAATATACTACGGCAGTGAGGCAAAGAAAGGTGCTTTATTCCAATCGCCTCAGAGCTCATCGTCAAAAGAAAATACAGGGTCAGTGACAAGCACTAATCACTATTATAGGGACAACAAAGTTCAGGCCTTTAGGAGACCTGTTAAGCCTTTTGAGATCTTATCAGTCCCCAGAGGTGGTGCTACTAAAGAGGGCCGGGTTAAGTCTATGGGCAAAACAATTGTTAGAACCTTAAGTACTGCAAAATGGTTCCTTCTTATTTCAACGAAGAAAATTACTTCGATGTAATTTACTTCGTTGAAATGAATTTGCCCACCATCTCCCTCTTCACCTTCACTACCACCCCCACCCCAAGCCGTTCTCCACCCCCTTTTACCTCTTACCAGACAAATACTTTTAAAAAAATCAAAGTATTTTTGAAGCAATTTCCACAAAGTGCATTACATCGAAGTAATTTACTTTTTGGAAACAATGGGATATGCTGCAAATGACATCATATTACCAAATGTAAGATGGCATAAACTACGTTTTTGGGAGCTAATTACTATCATTACCTCACTGATAAAATCCCATTCCCCACAGGCTCATGGACTCTGCGACTCTGAATCCGCCCTGATGGGTGCAAATTCTTCATGTCCTGTTTAATGCCATTAGCCCCGAAAACTGACGATAGAGTATTATCGTATCCGTCTTTAAAAAGGGACTACAAACAAAATGACCCCAAAAATGAAAGGATTTTAGCTATATTGGATGCGTCAGACAAAGTATTTGCCTGCGTACTCCTTATGAAGTTGGCCAACTGGGCAGCAGCATCCAACATTATATGCTTTAACCAGATAGGTTTCGGAAGGGCAATGGCAATTATATCAATAATAGCTGCTCCCGGCATAACATACACAGTTCTAGCATATCTTAAAGGTCAATATCGGTGGGTAATTCTTAGGGTCACTTATGCCCCCCTTCTTAAATATCCGAATTATCACTGATCGCTTCCCTGTGGTAGATCCCTGTGACTTATTAATGGTCACCACCCATCGCTTCCAGGAAGGGGGCCTAGGTTCTTGTGACTTATTAATGGCCATTGAAAAGGCTAAACGTATAGGTAACTTCTTTTGAATTTGTAAGGTATATTTGTATCAGATGGAATGAGAGGTGTGCGCGGTATAAGGACATTATCTAAGTTCCATCAATTAGACGGGCCCCTAGGATGTGTCTTTGTAGACACATAATTGTCAACATTGTTCCATTGCAGAGTCCCTGTATTAGCAAAAGATTGTGTAGTAGCATAATTACAGCACCTACTTTCAGTTTTAGCTGAAACGTTGAGCTGGTAATGAACTGTTTATTGAAACTGGAACCGCCATACCCAGTGTGAAGGGAAGTGGGGCTGGAAAGAAGTAACTTGAAATTATTATGAATGTTTGCGATAGTGGAAGGTGAAGTTAAAATGATAGCTTTTGTTGAATTGGAAGGGCACACAGAGGTGCACTTTGCCATTTGGACAGCAGAGTGCAACCCAACACTGATAAATTGCATCAGCTAAGTATGAAAAAATCCCTAAGCATTTTATAAACGTAGACGCGTGCCCTTGTCTGTACAGTGGAATATTCATGGTGGGTACTTCAGCAGACACTATGGGCCTCATCACAAGTCTGGCGGCAACCCTTAAAAGTGGCGCTAATGGAATTAGCGCGCCAATACCTTGGAGCTGGAGGTTAATGAACACAGGTGACTGAAATGAAGCCACAGGTGATCCCAATCCACCCCGGAGTGCTACAAAAGGCACATCCCTACCCCCAACACCATAATGCCACTAGCTACTGTGAGCTAGGACAGGCAGCTGCTCATGCTGTGGCTGGAAGTAGAGAGGCAGGCCAATCAGGCCAGGGCATAGGGAGCACAGGAGGAATGGGGGGAGGAGGAGAGCCCAGGCAAGGCGTGCATAGAGCTCCAGGGTTAGGCCCGCACCCTGGACCCTCACCGACAGCCAGTTGGTAACCCTAAACCGCCTCAACAGGGAGACCATAACAGAGATGCTCACCACAATACAGGTCGACATAGGAAGTAGGATCAACATCCGAACAGCTGTGCCCCGACTGCTGAAGCTAGTGTCTGTCCTGCAATTACTCGGAACCGGCACCTTCCAGCACTCAGTGGCCATGATGCACGGCAAGGCACAGCCCACATTCTGCACAGTGTTGGGCCAGATGCCCGAAGCCCTCCTGCGGCAAGTGCAATGCCACATCTCACTGCCTACCACCGCAGCCCAGGTCAATGCCATGAAGGCATAGTTCTATGCCATAGTTCTATGCCGTTAACAAAATCCCAAATGTGATTGCTGCTCTGGACTGTACCCATGTTGCACTGGTGGACCCACAGGCCCACAAAGCAGTGTACTGTAATCGCAAGCACTACCAGTCCTTGAATGTGCAGGTGACCTGCGACCCCAACCTGTGCATCACCCACTGCTGTGCCTGCTACCCTCGTTCCACCCATGATGTCATGGTCCTATGGAACAGCACACTACCACGATACATGAAGATCAAGGGTTGCTGTGTCCACAATCATAAAACATTTACATGGTCTGCTCCACCGATACTTGGAAAAGTGCCTGCTGGAAATGTACTTTGTTCATCTGCTTTGTTCAGCGGATCACCGTTTAGTAGTATTTCAAGTTTCTGTAAATTTGTGGGACTGCAGTTCCTTGCTAAACCCAATAATACAAATATCAGAAAAATAGACCTCATTAAGAGTCTGGCAGTAACCCTGCCGGTGCTACCAGCGGGTTGCCGACGGACTTGCAAGATCTACCGGTGCCTGGCTTGCCGGTAACACCAGGGGATTTCAACCACAGTGTTCCGGGAAGCCAGGCACCAGTGAATTGTAAATCCCCATTCCTATTTGAGTCCCACAGGACTCAATGGGAATGGGGACCACGGAAGCACCAACACTGTTAACAACGGTGCCAGTGCTTCCGTAAAATTCTGCGGGCGGGTGTTATCCCACACGTCAGCCCTTGGCAGGTGGGACAGCACCCGCCCGCAGAGTCGTACTGTGCCGGTCTGGTAAAAATGGTACCGGTAGGCCTACCAGCACCGTTGTTATCGGACCGGCACAGTCATAATGAGGCCCAATGTGTTGTTCCCCGCTATTAGCCAGGCTTGGAATCTAGAACAAATATCAATGGACAGTGCTCTTGTGGTCAAAAGGCTCAGGCCTGCTGGTGATGGACAGTGTGACAGTCCTGGGCTGTCCTGGGCTTTCTGTTAAATATTCCACTTACCACTCCCAAGACATGGAAGCAAAGAAAACATTGTGAGTTCAGTCGTTGTACATCTTTTGGTGACATGGAAAAATATGGATTAATTAAATCCATTGAACTTCTGCAATCTAGAGGAATGCAAATAGACTTGAAAGCCACTGACATGTATGTAGGAATAGCAAAGGCCATGCAAGAGCAGTTCCCACACATAAAGCATCAATATGATATATGGCATGCCACAAAATCAATGTCTAAAATAATTACAGCTGCTGGTAAAATAAAAAGGCTACAGAAAACATTTTAAATAAATTGGTCACAGTCTATCAGCAACCATCTTTGGTGGAGCTAAAAAATGTGTTATGGATCTGTAGATATTCTGCTTGAAAAATGGCATTTAATGCTGTACCATTGGTCAAACATACACTCTTGGGAAGAAAACAAACATTTCCATGAATTTGCACATGGAACAAGGAGCAGGGGCATTAGAAAAGGTGGTTTGTGCCAGACTCGACTCCTCACACAGCAGCGGAGAAAATTGGATACGAAAAATCGTTTTCAGGACACATGTGGGGAATGACCAAATTCTGCCATACTGGAGATTTGGAGATGTTCCATAAATTGTGCCTAAAGTACAGGCCTAAAAGGTTGCTTTTTGGTATAGACAGTATGGAGGCCAGAACAAGAATGGCAGTGTTTGCACACATGGAGAACACTGGGAGGGAACAGGCAAAAACTGCAAGGACTTTCAGGATGCTTTGTTACAACAAGGAGTTTACCAAATGAAGCAAACAGTGGGTGGCAAAGTCAATATTCCAGCAGATGGATTTTGAATTTGTTAAAGATCTGACATTGAATGTGCTGGCCATGCAAACACATGAATTGTTCCAGATTCTTTTTCCAGGGCTCAGTCTATGCCACAGAACATTGCAAAAGAGGGCTGTCCTCCCAAAAATGAACTTGTTGAAAGGTTGACTTGTTTGGAAACTGTTTTGATTGTACAGAGAATGGAACAGTATATGACTTGCAATTGTCCCATCATTTTTTTTTAATTACTTTTTGTGAAGTAATCTACTAGATAGGTATTAATAGTTGTATTATTCTTTTTTTTTTTTAGTTATAAACAATTCTTATTTCAATTTCAACATAAACAAACACACACATTATTTTCAATAACATTTCAACTCCCTTATCCCCCTCCCTTCTTATCCTCCCCCCTATCATCAGGCATACTGGGTTTTGCTCCACTGTTCACATGCTTCCATCAATCTGTGGAGCAGCAGTAGTTACTTGTACAGAGCTCACTACTTGTTCCTGGGTGTCTCATTAAGAAGCTGACATATATGCGATAAGCTCTCTCCACACTCCAATCCCACCTTCCCCTTGTTCCTCTGATTTGCTTGCCGCCTCCTGCCACACTGCAGTCTGTGCATTAGCCCATTTTAACAAGTCCCTCCACCATACTTGCGCTACAGGTCTTACTTGCACTTTCCACCCCATCGCTATCCTCTGTTTCGCCTGCTCCATCCCTCAGCTGACAATGGTCCTCCCAGATCTGTTTCCCACTTCTGTCTTAACTGGTCAACGTCCCTTCCTACTCTTGACATTATTAATTTGTATATACGCGACACTTCATGTCCTCCTTCTGACACATCATAGAATGCTTCAATAACCTCATCTGGCTGTAAGGTAACATTTGGCTCTGGCCATCTCCGTTAGAGGTTCCTCAAAAGTCTGGCATGCGTAATGTATTGACCTTTATGCATTACGGTATCTGCTAATAATTCCTCAAATGATTGGGGTTTCCCATTCTTAAGTATATCTCCCACTGTAGCTACTCCCATTGGTTCCCAGTTATTCCGGACGTTCCTCCTCGTCTGCTCATCTCCCCTTCTAGCGCCACCAACAGTATCCGTGGGGAATATATTGTTGCGCTCCCCAGCCACTTTCTGGCTCTGCACCACATGGTACATCCGAGACGCAGCAATAAATGCTTGCTTCGTTTATACACGTCCGGTAACCATATCACTTCCCTCAGGAAGAACAGAGCACCCGCTGTCCCCAACAGCTGTAGTTCCGGCATTTGTTCATCTGACAGCCACTTGGCTACAAATTGTAGTTGACTAGCCATAAAGTATACCTCGAAGTTAGGTAGATTAATGCCCCCCTGCTCATATGTATTCTGAAGTTTCCACAATGCCACTCTATTCCTAGTGTTATTCCATATGAAGCTCCTGCATGTGCTATGTAATTTATTGAAGAAACCCTTTGGAATTGCAAATGGGACATTAGCAAAATTATGTAGGAGTCTCGGCAGTACCACAATCTTAAGCAGAGCTACTCTCCCTATCAAGGACAGCGGCAGCTTCGCCCAAAAGGACATGCTTTTCGCAATTCTGCTCACTGCCTCCACCGTGTTATGCTTGTGTTCTTCTTTGGGTTCATGATATACGTCTATTCCCAGGTGTCTAAAGGTTACTAACTCCCATTTTAATGGCAGCACTGGCAATCTGTGTATGGGTCTCCCTTTATACACCCCCAGGTGATAAAGGCTTGATTTTTGGGGGTTAACCGTTATCCCAGACACTAGGACATATCGCTGCAGCACTTCCAGGACATACTGCAAGTTTACTTTCGGGTATATCAGATACAAGAGCATGTCATCTGCATACAATGAGATGAGGTACCTCCCGCCTGTTGCGCTTATCTCCACCTCCCCAAATTCTTCCCTTAGCTAGATTGCTAATGGCTCCAGCGGTAATATATAGAGCATCGGAGACCACGGGCATCCTTGTCTCGTACCTCTACTCAGCTGCCATTGCTTGGAGATAGTGGTGCCCATCTTCACACTCGCCATAGGTACATTGTAGAATAACCTCACCCATCCTATATATGTGGGTCCCATACCAAATCCTTCCAGAACTGCTAATAGCCAGGGCCACTCAATAGAGTCGAACGCTTTAACAGCATCAAGTGACACCACTGCTACTTCGTGTGCATCCTTGTTATTGTGATCTATTATATGATGCAACCTTCTCAAGTTATTAGTAATGATCCTACGTGGTACATATCCCATCTGGTCTGGGTGGATTAGCTTCCCTATCACTGGTCTCAGCCGCATTGCCATTACAGCCGTAAAGGATCTTCCCATCCTAGTTCAGTAGGGACAGTGGCCTATATGATCCACATTCCGTCTCTGATTTATTAGGTTTCAGAAGGTGGATGATTATTGATTCCTGTAATGAACCAGGTAAAATACCTTGTTCCAATGCTTCATTCAACATTGCTAGTAGCGGGGGGAGAATATCCGCTCTATATTCCTTGTAAAATTCACTGGGTAGCCCATCAGTCCCTGGAACTTTACTAGTTGGCAGCTCTTTAATCACATTTTCTAGCTCTTCGATCGTGATCGGGGACTCTAACCTATATCTCTCTACCTCAGTCAGTTTGGGGAGATTTATCTCTGTCAGTACTTCTTGTATGTCCACCACCTCCTCCTCCGTGACTTCCTTAAATAAGGGTTTTTAATAATGAAAAAAAACACATTTACTTCCATCTGGGTGCCTCTCATCCTGCCGTACCTCCCCTTACTGCACAAATAGGTTGTATTGCAGTTTTGCTTTTATACAGCCAGGCTAGCAGTCTGCTGGGTTTATCCCCCTCTGCATGTTGACGTTCCACATATTTCTTGTAGCTTAATTCACACAGCCTTTCCCATTGCTCTTTGCATTTTCGCTAAAGATCGGACATTTCTTTGGCTTTTGCAAAAGTCCCACTACTCTCCCGCATTATAGCTTCCAATTTGCTCTCTAGCTTTTGTAAGTCTCGCAATATTTTCTCTTGTAGCCCTTTAGATTTGGCCATTGCCGCTCCTCACATCACCACCTTGAAGGCCTCCTACAGCGTGCGCGCTGAATCTATGCTACTAGTGTTATGCTTAAAATATTCCTGCCCCTCTATCCTTAAGTGTTCCCGGAAACTGGCATCTTTCAGCGCTTCCACCCTAAGTCTCCAGTTTGGGATCTCGGCTGGGGAGGGCATTATTCACCATGTGGTAACCAAAGGGCATGATCAGACAGCACTCTCGCTTTGTATTCCGCATGCAGGAACTCATGTACTATCTCCTCACCTACAAACACATAGTCCAGCCTTGTGTAAAAGGTTTGAGGGGCAGAGTAGTGTGAATACCCGCTATCTTGCGGGTGTAGTAGCCTCCAAGTATCTCCCAATTTGAGCATACTGAATACTTTCAACGCTTTAGCAGCTGGGGAAGGGCTAGTAACTTTACCATCTGATCTATCTTTGGTCGGGTCTAGTGTACAACTGAAGTCTCCGCCCAATATCAGCACGCAATCTCTATGTGGGCCAATCTTAGGATACAATGATATAAAATAAGCAGCAGTGTTTTGGTTCAGGGCATACGTATTGCTGAGACATATTTCTTTACTTTCAATCATGCCTCTAACAATAACAACCCTGCCTTCATTGTCTCCGATTGTCTGAAGGACCTTGAACAGAACTTTAGGGGCAACCCAGATCAGGACCCCTCTGGCGTATGCAGAATACGCGGAGCCAATTGTCTTCCCACTCCATTTTCTAGTCACAATGTCCAATTTCTCTTTGGTGAAGTGTGTCTCCTGTAGGAGTGCTATATACACCTTCTGGCATTTGAGATACGTCATAACTGGATTTCTCTTTATATAACTGTTCAACCCTCTGATGTTCCAGGTCACAATTCTAAGATCCCCCATACTCATATATCGATTTGGAATCTGTCTCCACTTTTACTCCTCCCCTTTTTCCTCCATACGCCAGTGTAGGCCCCCAACCCCTTAATTACCCCAACTCCCATTCCACCCTTTACCCCAACCATTCCCAACTGTCGCCCAGCTCCATCCCTGGATCTCAGGGTATCCCCCATCTCGTTCCTTTCTCAGCCTACTGCTGGTACTCAGGGCGCAGCAGGAGGATACCGAACTACCAGTATCCTAACAAATCTAGCTACCGGGGTGATAGCGTGTTTCTGAGTGCTGTTGATTATGAAGCAGCACCTTTGTCTCCTGCATTTAGCCAGCATTGTGCTGCACTATGATATTAGTATACAACTCTCTAGAAGGACCAATATCCTTGTTTCGACTAATTAAATTACGATTCTGTTGTATGGCTACAAGTCTTTAACTCAAATGTTACCCAACAATGTTCATTCTAGCACTGTCCATTCTGTGCACGGATCCGGCTCCGCAGGAACCCCATCTCACTTATCTTGTCCCCTTTCCACCTAGTCGTCGGCACCCGCTGGCCAGTTCATCATATCCAGCCATGTCGTTACATCCTCTGGGGTATCGAAAAAATGAGCTTTATCTTTAGGCAGTACTTTCAGTTTTGCAGGATACAACAGCATACTTGAATCAAGTCTCATGCAACTTTCTTTTAACCGACACATAACTCAGACGTTGCTTCTGTACCAGGAAGGTGTAATCCGGGTATGCCGTGATGGTCGCCGATGCTCTGCTTACAGTCCCTCCTTTGCGGAAGTACTCCAGTATCTTCTCTCTATCTTCATAATTCAATATCTTGGTGATGATTGGCCTCGGAGGGGCACCCGGTGGTGGCTTTTTGGTCAGGGCTCTGTGCGCTCTCTCCACAGTGAACCCCTGTGTGAGCGCTCCAGCGCCTATTTCTTGCAGCAGCATGTTTTCTATATAGTTTATCGAGTCCGGATTTTCCACTTCCTCCGGTAGTCCTACAATGCATACGTTATTTCTGCGTGCACGTCCCTCTGCCACCTCCACTCAGCTCTCCAGGTTACACATTTATTGCTGCAATATGGAGACTTTCTTGGCATTAGCGGTGCAAGTAGTTGTATTAGCTTTCACCTCTTTTTCCAGCCCTCCCGTACTTTCAGATAACACTCTAACATCCTGTCTGAGGAGGTTGACGTCCACATTGACGGCATCAATCTTGGACTCTAGCACAGTCTTCAGTTCTGCAATGGGGGTGTCAATCTTGGACCCCCACGATGACTTCAACTCCGCAATAGCTGTTAGGATCTGTTGATCATCACATACTGGAGTTATCTCTCCTTGTGTGCCTTGCTCCGGAGTATTTGCGACCTCTGTTGCTTGAGTCGAATTGACAAAAATGTCTATTGATGGCTGTTTGGTTTTGGTTTATTTAGTTTAGATGCCATTTCACCTCTGTTGTGTTGCACTGATCGGTTGACTTAACCTGCAATGTCTCGCCCAGGCCTATATGTCCTCCTGTAGAGTTCTGTGACCTTCACATTAGTGTGACCCTATTCAGCCTTCCGTCAACAGAGTCATGCAGGTACAGACCATTTTTGTTAGTGTAGTCCCGTGTCAGCTATGTGATTCGCTACCACCCGCTGCTATGTCCTTACTTCATCTACATCACCTATGTTGTTTGCGGGTATTCCCTTCTGCTGTGCGTAGGCTCCGGTCTTACAGCTTGTTTCACTGTGTCGTCTCCACTGCTGGAACCACAAACATTCCAAAGGGATAACACCACTGCAGCTGTCTCATGGAACTTGCAATATGCTGACGTTCTGGTCATCAATTAATACAGATGCTGGGGTCTTCCAGTAGTCCTTCTTTCCTTCCCCGTAGCGCACTACACTTCACGGCCCCACTACTCATGCATCAGCTAGTTACTGCAATGACTCTACTTATCTTTTCTTGACTCAAGCATCTGGTGGGCTTGTCTCCATTCGGAATTTGGTCCGGGCACACCCGACACCCACTTTCCGTCAACCGACTCTGTGCCAATTTCCGCCTGCTGTATCTGGAATACACAGATTGATTGTTGTGCACAGGCATTGATGTTTTAACCTGTGCTTCGTTACATTGTTAGCGGAGCTGCCAGTTCTTATTGTCTTGTGTTGGTCCCTGTTCAGGACACTATTATTATTGACTATGACTTTGAAGGAAACATTGCCCCTGAGTTCCATGCACACATTTCTACTATGTTTCCCCAGCTCACCGTTCACATGGATGCGTCCTATTTGCTCCTATATTTCGCCTGGTGTGGTTAGTGAAACGAGTGCCCCTGTGGAAGAACAACCTTGTTCTCTGTGCATTCGTCAATGTCAGCGCAGGCGGGGGCTCCAGCGGTTGTTCTACACCTGCCGACTGCTACTTTGTATCCAGATCATTACATCTCCTTTGTGTGCTTCGGATAACAAAAGTTTGGTCCCTTTTAACTTCGTTCGGGGCACAAGCGGGCTCGGGTGTGTCCAGATGCCGCTGTGATGCATATGGACAATGTCCGCAACCAGGCTCGTGTCAGGCCATCTCCACAATATGTTTCTGTTATGTACTGTGCGCTGATTTGATTAACTTTGTAGACTATGCGTTCCTGTTACTGCGATGTGCAGTAACACTGTTTGTTCCGTGCCTGCTAAATGGGAATCTCTTTGTTCGCATCGCAGTCCTGCTTCATATCTATGTGCCATCTCTCCTCACCATTCGTGTCCCAGCAGTACCGAGCGTGTCATTCGGATGCACTCCTCCGGCGATGCGAGATGCAAATGGCCGTTGCTACACTCTGGCAGTGGGGATCCGTTCCGCCACCATGCTCGTGATCTCAATGGGGCATACTGTGCTTATTTTGTAAGAGGAGTGTGACAGTCCCAGCGTCCTCCGTTCAGAGGGAGAATATGTTTCCTGCAGCCACGTTTATCTTGTGGTATCACCGGTCAGCCATGCACGCCGTACAACACTTTTTTATTCATTCTGCGCCCCGGTTTCTTGAGTTCTCCCTTTGCGGGTGCCATCTTGTTTCTACATCCGTGATTTCTTCTCCGCTTTATTTTCATTTGTATCTTCGTATTCACATCAGGTCCCTCGCCTCCAGTCCCATCAATATGATCCATGCATATTCCTACAGCAGCTGTGTTATTTCTGTTCGAAATGCACCAGTCTCAGCATACGTGCAACGAAGGATCATGTAGGATCTGCAGGAGCATTGGTGAAACACAACCTATACCATGGCCACTTAGCCACGCCCCATAGTTGTATTATTCTTTACCTTTTTTATTTCCCTCAAGATCATTGATTTATATTACAAAAATAAAATGTCAATCTGGTTATTTCATGTATGTACATTTCTTTCAAACTCATTCTAAAGTCGTTTTTGATGACAAGCCTACATAGAGACTTTTTTATTCTCAAACAATTTGTAAATAGTCTCGGCAAATGATTTATTCAGAGAAATAGAAAACCACAGAAAGTAATGCAATTACATAATTGAATATTTTAAATACAACAGATGCAAGACGTACCATTAAAATTATTAGAATATCTTGCACACAGGACATGGATTGACGGAACAATAACTATTAATTGGGTTCCATGAGGAGTTGTATTGGCTTGCTAGGGGAGGATAAATGTTTTGCAACAGCCCAGTGTTCATGATCTATACCTTTATCATTTACCCTATTTTACATACACCACACCATATGGTATTCTTCCATTGCAAAATATCCTTGATGCCACTTCATCCTACGATTACTTACAATAATGTATCATACCTATGTTAAAATGTTTCGCCATCCCTTCACTCTTTACTGACTTCCCTTTCCTTACCTGGCACGCATTGCCCTTCGGGTAATTGCTTGTAAATGTCCTGCTTCAATTGCCCTTGTTCACATGTACATGCCAGATCACATTTGCCATTAATGTTATGCAAGACACAAGGTGAAATTATGCTTGGGCAGTTGATGGTAATTGTAGCTATAGGGACTTCTCATAGACAACACAGTGAAAGACGCTGAATGGACTAGACATTTAATTTGCATGCATATTGCACTCTCTTGTAAAGTTTGTTGCATATTTGAATTCATGGAAGCAAAGGTAACTGCATGGGGTGTCATCCATGGATATGGTGATGAAGAGAGTGTAAGTCTGACCAATAATATGTATTTGTGTTGTGCACGTAGCAGAAGCGCTTTCCTTTGAAAGACTTACATTTTTCAGAAAGGGGTGAAATGGATGGCATCTCAGATGCAGACATTCTCACATCCTTTTACAGGAAAAGCTTTAAGGGGACAATATTGTCTATTATGTGCATAAAATATGACCTTTAATGGTACTATTATAATAATATGTACTACCTGACTGTTACATCCTTCTGCACGTGTTATTGACCTGTGCAGAAAAGTGAGTATCACAATCTACCATAATTGCATTTATGGTTATTACTGGGGGGTAATGCCAAACTATATATTTGTAATGAACTGACAATAGTTCAAGAATCTCAGCAAAAAATTGAAGCAGCTTGGAGACTAACTTTGTTGGCAAGTAGGAATCATGCTAAGCTGCTGCAGATTGCAAAAGATCAAACGTTTATGTGCCCTAGTGTTAGCCAACATTAATATCACAGGCAAAAGTATATGTGTTAAATTCATACTCTGCCAATGTGCAATATGAACATGCATCTGTGGCCTTTGCTCATTTTCATCTTACTGTGGAGGCCCACATGTGGCGGACACCCAGGCGCGCCTGCATCAATGCAGAAATCAAGATGATTGCTGTAATAGATCTACACGGAAGCCAGTAATCATTTAAAAACTGGACACATTCTAGGCATGCTGGAATTTTTGTGATGTCATCTTTTTTTTTGTATTGTTGCTCACTGCATGTGTGGCCTTGGGTGTAACAATCTGCCCCACCTGGTGCGGAATTGCTCTTTTGCCCCACTTCCCAGTCCGCCCATGCCGTCTTTATATATTAACCCACCGCTTTTCATTAATCTATATCCATGCATCTGTATTTCATGCTGTAACCATCTCTATAGGTCAAATATGATTACTGAAATGAGTTTGTGTGCTTTAAAACCACACTAAAGGTGGGTAGCGAATATCTACTTAGCTAACAGCAATACATACCAGGCATTGGGCACTAGGTGCATCTAGGAATGTTACAATAGGTTGCGTAGTCCCAACAGTGAAAATATTTAACCAATGGACAGAATTTCCAAAGTCGTTGTATTGGAGTCGTAACCCTAAATTACGAGTGTAATCCAGACATGGAACCCTTGCTCACTGTTCTTAGAGAGGAACAGCTCCACCTCACTGACGAGGCCCAACCAGGCTGAAACACTTGTCTGGGGTTGCTGTTGGTACTCTTGTTCAGAAGAGAATTGCCAGGCATTTCGGTGCTGGACTGTCCGTGGGCAGGATAAAGACTGATATGTAGTGGAAATTTCTCTTCTGTGAAAGCACGGTGAGCTAAAGACTCTGGTTGAGACTCTAACCCGGTATATAGGCCGGTAGTAGAGAAACTTCCAGAACCCCCCTTATTTTTGCATATTAAGTAGCTTTGGGTTTTCACTCTAATTTACGGGGGTAATCCAGATGTGGAACCCTTGTTCACTGTTCTGAGAGAGGCACAGCTCCACCTCACTGACGAGGCCCAACCAGGCCAAATCACATGTCTGCGGTTGCTGTTGGTACTCTTGTTAAGAAGAAAATTGCCAGGCATTTCGGTGCTGGACTGCCCTTGGGCAGGACAAAGATTGATACGTAGTGGACATTTTTCTTCTGTGAAAGCACAGTGAGCTAAAGACTCTGGTTGAGACTCTTACCCGGGATATAGGCCATTAGTAGAGAAGCTCCTAGAACCCCCCTTGTTTTTGCATATTAAGTAGCTTTGGGTTTTCACCCTAAATTACGAGGGTAATCCAGACGTGGAAACCTTTCTCACTGTTCTTAGAGAGGCACAGCTCCACCTCACTGATGAGGCCCAACCAGGCCAAATCACATGTCTGGGGTTGCTGTTGGTACACTTGCTCAGAAGAGAATTGCCAGGCATTTCGGTGCTGGCCTGCCCTTGGGCAGGACAAAGACTGATACGTAGTGGACATTTCTCTTCTGTGAAAGGATGGTGAGCAAAAAACTCTGGTTGAGACTCTAACCCGGGATATAGGCCGGTAGTAGAGAAACTCCCAGAACCCGCTTGTTTTTGTCAAGGTGGGAAAGCCTGTTTTAAGGATGTTTAAAGTGGCCGACGTTGATCGAATAAATTGGTCCATGCTGTGATTTTTCATTTCTGTTTCTGGGATTGCCCTATTTCCGTATAGCCCAGTCCAAGCCTGTGTGCAACTCGCCAAGGCGCATCTGTGAAAGAATCCGTAAATGTTGTGGGACCAGGTGCCTTGATACTGTTAATAGAAGTAAATATTATTTGGTGGTAGTGGAATACTTTAAATATTTCATTCTGTTTTACAGCACAGCTTGCCATTAAAAACAGTTAATATTGTTCATTTTTGTGGCATGTGTCCCAAAAAACAAAACCAACCCGTGGTTCACTGTGAACACAGAATAAAGGGTCTCATTGTTATTTGCCCTTGAAACTATTTGAAGGACACAATGTGTCGAATATCCACAAAGAATAGAGAAGATTCACTATATTGAAAGCAGACAAAGGTACGTTACGTTTTTATTACTGAGATTTGACTTTCGAGGCGATTGGTCATCGTTCACATAGAGTGAATGGAAACTCAAGACATAATGTAAGCATACCTTTTCATACTATTTCGGCGAGTGATGATGGCATGTGTGCTGTATGCTACATGATTAATGATGTGACGGATCAATGTTGAATTTAATGCAAAGAATAGACATCATAATTGTAAAATAAATTGCTCGTTAACATTTATGGACTGTACATATTGTATTGTAAACCAGGAACTGAGGTATATATTTGCATTCTCCGTTATTCATAGTTCTATTCTGCTGATGTGCACCTGTCATGGGTTCAATCTTCCACCTGACGGCTTCTTCAAGCGCATTTGGACAATAATCATCAACAACGCATCTGTGATAACCATTATCTGGGACGATCATCAGACACCAATCTCTCCTTTCGTTGTTGCATCAATAAGAAGCAACATGGCAGCCTAAAGGGTCTGAGAACATGCAGCTGCAGATGTGAAAGTGTTGTATTTGAAAGGGAAAGTCTCCTTTCTTCTAAATAAGTAACAGAATGCCATGTGCCTCGAAGAAACATTGGTGATGGAATGTAAGAACTTTTCTATGAAGAATGAAAAGACTGAACAGAATCGGCATTATAAGAACAGCTTTCACAGTCATACAAAATATGCAAACCATGCAATGTTATCTAGCTGTAACCTCTCTTGGAAAAGGTTATAAATGTTTTTGTGGACATAATCTCCTCTTTTGAGCGTTATGTAAAAAAATTAAAGTACTTGTTACGATCCCAACTATTGCTGTTTTCTTCTAAATATACATTTTTGAATCCCTTTTGTGAAAAGAAACAAAACTTTAGCATTTTGTGTGCATGTGTATGTTTATGTTCCTGGTTCTGCATCAGGTAACGTTAAGACGTGGGTGATGACAGGGTATGTTTGTCTACGCTGCCCACGAACGTCATTAAAAAAGGTGGAGCATATTGTTCTGACTAGTGATGTCAGCTTTATGGGCGGGTGATCTGAATTACTGCCGTAAGGGCACTTGGACTTAGGGCGATGGATCAAAGGATAAGATTAGCACAACATGTCGGTACCTGATCTGTCGTTTTCGCATGTGTAAAAGTGAGAAAAACTAAGAAAGATGCATTGGACATTTTTTTTAACATCAATGTATGCTCAAAAATATATGCCTGATCGATTTGGCCAATAACATTTCTGAGAAAACTACCCCTTTCACATATACTTTGACTTTTTGATTAGCTATAACTTTAGGGTTGTAAATAGTTGCCTTATGCTTGGTGATTAACCTATGGTTACATTTTAACAAACAATACATCAGATTTGTTGTTAATTAGGGATTCTGATCTTGCCATTTCCTCAGTCGAACCAGTTTTGTGATCCGACCACTGTTTAGTCTATTTTCATCTTATCTTAAGCTTCATAGATCATTCCTAAGATCTCTCCAATTACAGCTTTTCACCAGAAATGGGCTGGTGTTGACATGCAGTCATTGGTAACTTATATTAACACTCACTACAGTCCTACAGCTGCAGCAGATGTGTCTTTTGATAAACTCTTTGGAAAGGGTGGGTGATACTGTAGCCCCTCTCAAGAAGGTTCAAATTCGGAGACACCCGTCTGTGCCATGGTTTTCAGATGAACTTAAGGCAGCCCGGCTGGGGCTGAGACAAGCTGAGCGCAGATAGCGTCTCACGTATGGTTAAATTGAAAAAGACTGCTTATAAATAGTGTGCCACAAATTATCGTGCCTTAGGGAGGCAAAAAAAGTTTATTTTACTAAAAAAATGGATTCAGGGGGGGCGTGGCCAACTGCGAGATGCAATAGACGTGAGCCTTGCATGCTCCCGCGGCTGACATCCTGCTTGTAACGCCCGCAAACTAGCACCTGCCAACCCCCAAAATACAACCGCTGGTGTGTGGCATCTTGGGGCACATCTACGCCAAAAATCTGCGTGAAACGCACCAGGGTGGAGAAACTGGAGGCCGGTGAAGAGGGGCCCCGATGCCGACCTGCAGGCAACCAAGATGGCCGCCGGAGCCAGACTGGTGGGCGTACTGTGAGCGGGGATCGAGGCGGCCCCGCCGTGGTTGCAGACCGCCGACCCACCAGCCTCTGACCTGCCGCAGCGAGGAGCTCGGGCGCTGGGTGGGGTGGAGGCCCCCCGTGCGCGCAGACTGAGGCAGAGGAAGCCCGCACATGATCGCGCCTGGGGCTGGGTGGCTGCGCTCCGAGGAGTGAGGGTGTGAAGGAGCGAGGGAACGAAGATGGAGATCCGAAGGACCCCGGCATGGCGAGATCCGGAATCCGAGCCACCCGTCTGGGAGCGAGGAGGCGGGAGGGGCCCAATCGAGACAGTGCTGATTCAGCGCGGCGACGGCGGATGCTGCCCCACTGGTGAGTGCTCATATCAGAGCCCCCTGCGTGTGGCCAGCCCCTCTGCTCTTCCGACCGGAGGGCACCCCGGGCAGCCCGGCTGGGGCTGAGACAAGCTGAGCGCAGATAGCGTCTCACCTATGGTTAAATTGAAAAAGACTGCTTATAAATAGTGTGCCACAAATTATCGTGCCTTATGGAGGCAAAAAAAGTTTATTTTACTAAAAAAACGGATTCAGGGGGGGCGTGGCCAACTGCGAGATGCAATAGACGTGAGCCTTGCGAGCTCCCGCGGCTGACATCCTGCTTGTAACGCCCGCAAACTAGCACCTGCTGACCCCCAAAATACAACCGCTGGTGTGTGGCATCTTGGGGCACATCTATGCCAAAAATCTGCGTGAAACGCACCAGGGTGGAGAAACTGGAGGCCGGTGAAGAGGGGCCCCGATGCCGGCCTGCAGGCAACCAAGATGGCCGCCGGAGCCAGACTGGTGGGCGTACTGTGAGCAGGGATCGAGGCGGCCCCGCCGTGGTTGCAGACCGCCGACCCACCAGCCTCTGACCTGCCGCAGCGAGGAGCTCGGGCGCTGGGTGGGGTGGAGGCCCCCTGTACGTGCAGACTGAGGCGGAGGAAGCCCGCCCACGATCGCGCCTGGGGCTGGGTGGCTGCGCTCCGAGGAGTGAGGGTGTGAAGGAGCGAGGGAATGAAGATGGAGATCCGAAGGACCCTGGCATGGCGAGATCCGGAATCCGAGCCGCCCGTCTGGGAGCGGGGAGGCGGGAGGGGCCCAATCGAGACAGTGCTGATTCAGCGCGGCGACGGCGGATGCTGCCCCACTGGTGAGTGCTCATATCAGAGCCCCCTGCGTGTGGCCAGCCCCTCTGCTCTTCCGACCGGAGGGCACCCCGGGCAGTGCCGGGCTCTCTCGGCCCGGAGCGCACCGAAGCATGGGGGAGGCCCAGGAGTCACCCGGAACCCTACCCAGTGGAATTACAACGCGGCCTGCCAGTGCACCCACAGACGCTGGTGCCATAGTCCTGCTCAAGGAACACAGATCTCCTGCTACATCGACCGGGGCCCCCGGCCGCCGGGAGCAGCGTGGGGTGAGCCACGCATAATAGCGGCAAGTGGTGGGGTGGCGGGGCGGACTGTCGCCGGGCTGAACCAAGAGCACAACCACATCGCAGTCCCCCCCACCCCCACTCAGAACAGCCTGAATAGTATTGAAACACACAGGGGTACACAGGGGCGAGAAGTGGCACAACAGGGCCCGGAACCCACGGAGAGAACAGCAACCTCCCGGGGTGGCAGCTACCGCTGTCAATGACCGAGAGTGATGGGACACTGGCCTGGCACTGCAGCAGCAATTAGAAGAGCGGCAGAGAGAACCGCCACGGACCAGGGGCCGAATGTTGGAGGCAGAACTCTTATAATCCCCCGCCCTCAGTAAAATTTAGCCTCCACTGAAGGGACACCGGGCTTCCTTGGGGAGAACAAATCGTACAACAAAGCACATAGCCCGCTTAAAGAGCACCAACCCCCCGTGAGGCCAACAACGTGAGCGGCAAGGGGCGAGCTGACCACCACAGCTGCAAACAATAGCGCGACACCGTGGTCCGCTATCGTCCTGTGGCCGAAAATAGGGAGAGACCCACACTGCATCCCCCTCCTCAGAGCAGTGGAACCCCACTGCTTTGACATAGTGCTGCCAAGTGGAGACTGACCTTCGAAATACGCTTTGCGATCAGCAAGACAGGAAGCTCGCTACAAGATCATGCCTGCAGGGCCTGGCAGCAAGTATGGGGAAAGAAAAAGCTAAGAAACCCACCATGCAACACAGGATCGACCAATACACTGTTCCCACATCACAGCCCCCAAACTCCAACTGCTGCCCTCTGGAGACACAGAAACTGCACACACGCTCTCCCTAAGAGACGGCATGGCTGCCGTAGCGGATTCGCGCTCATCAATGGAGCAGAAGATGGACGGAATAAACCTGGATGTATCCCTCCTAAAACATGACTTACAGAAGCTATCAGCGCGCACTGGAGAAGCAGAACAGCGTATCTCTAACACAGAGGCTGGGCTACAAAATGTGCAACAACAACTCCAGGGAGTCTCAGCCAAGCTCAAAACTCTGGAGGCTAGGGTCGAGGAAGGAGAAGGGAGATCCAGGCGTAACAACGTTCGTATACTCGGTATCCCCGAGAAAACCAAAGGTCCATGCATGGAACTTTTCCTGGAGCAGTGGCTAACAGAACTCTTCGACCCGCAATCCTTTTCCAAATTTTTCTCTATAGAAAGAGCACACCGTATGCCCACAGGTAGAGCAGTGCTCCTCCACGAACCGTAATAGCAAAGTTGCTAAACTACCGAGATAGAGATGCACTCTTACAGCTGGCACGAACCAAAGGTACAATCACCTTCAACGGATCCAAGATAGCCTTCTTCCCCAACTATACGAGGGAGGTACAAAAAGCGAGACAATCGTTTGAAAAGCTCAAACGACAACTTCAAATATTAGGAGTTAAATATGGCCTGCTTTTGCCTGCTCAGTTGAAAATATATCATGAAAGGCACAACGGTCCACATTAACGACCCAAAGGAAGCATGGGGCTGGGCAGAGCAGCACATAGAGGGGGACTGGTCGTCACCTCAAGGTAACAGGGGCAGAAACCCCAGACAACCAGTGGACCAGCGGCAAGTGCCGGACCAGCCACCACTACAGGACCTTCCGACGTACGTTGGAGATGGACCCATACCCTGATCCCGACTAGAGGCCCAGAACCTACAGGCAGGTACGAGACCATTCTATGAACTACTCCGCAACGTGTCCCGAGGGACCTACATAAGGCATTCCACATACTTACAACGCGGTAAGCGGAGGCTTACCACCCTCGCATCTGGGGACCCCGCCCCCAACCTCTTTAGTTTAACTCAATCGGGGATTGTTAAGTTGACACCCTACTTTTTTTGAGTGTCAGCGATGTTTGGGCGACAGGTACTTCGTGTTGGGGTGGAGTATGGGGAGGGGCAGGGAGGGGTTAGTTTGGAGGAGTTTTTTGTTGCCCTAGGACCGATGCATCCTGGTAGGTCTCAGGGGTTACTATGGCTCTTGGTTAGTTGGGGCCACAGCATGTTCAGACAGCAATCCAATCACCATTCTTCGCACGATATACATCACATCACCAAAGACGGGGATCTTACCGCCACAAGACATCCGTCCAACCCTCTAACAGACTTAATAGATGGCACCCGCACAATCCCAGTCGCCATTGATTGAACGCCCCAAGTCCCTCAAAGTGCTCACCTGGAACGTAAACGGGATGGGCTCTGCGATCAAACGACGCCTGGTTAAACAGTTACTCAGTAGACACTCCCCCGACGTGGCCCTGCTAACGGAAACATACTTAGCGGGATCACACTGTACTCTCTTCCAGAGAACCAATTACAGGACCGCCTTTAATGCGGGATAGACAATGGGATCCAGGGGCACTCTCATCCTTATACATAAACGCATCCCATTTTCTTTGCAGAACTTAGAACAGGACCCTCGGGTCGCTATGTGTTAATCCTAGGAACGCTTTGGGGCGAGAAACTTGCTTTTGTTTCAATATACTCCGCACCCGGACTGAGGCTGGAACTGTTAGATGAACTGACTACCCTCATGGGCAAACATCAACCTGATAAGTGGTTTCTGGGAGGTGACTTTAACGACGTCATGTGTAATATCATTGACCGCACCCATCTCAGACAACACAACCCGAACACCCCTACGAGGATATCCAACTTTGTATCCGCCCTAGGTCTTTGCGACGTGTGGCGGGAACTACGAGCGGGTACTAGAGGTTATTCATTCCACTCAGGAGCCCACGGTTCCCTCTCCAGGCTTGACTACCTCTTCCTTCCGCACATAGACCTCTTTAGAGTATTGTCGGCAGACACACTCCCCAGGGGAGTCTCGTACCACTCACCTCTTTTGGTGGAAATCCGGTTGCACTTTATAACCCCCTCTAAAACTTGGAGACTGAATAAGTACTATCTGGGCTTCCCCGAGCTGGGGGACCCCCTCACTGAAGTCTCCACCGAATACTTCGAGATTAACGATACTGGGAAAAACAACCCGGTAATAATATGAGAGGCTTACAAGACCGTGCTGCGGGGAGAAATAATTTCCTGGACAGTGAACAAAAAGAAAGAGAGACTCCGGAAGATAATAGAGGCAGAAGGGGATTTAACCCAATGGGAGAATAAACACATCCTTGACCCAACCCGTCAGACCCAAACGTCCCTCAAACGAGCCACTGAGCGCCTCCGAAACTTAATGTTAGATAATGCCAAACAAGCCCATTGGTAATCCAGAGCAAGAATATACGAGCTTGGGGACAAAGCTGGCAAAATGTTAGTCTGGCTAGAGAAGAGGGATGAGGGACAACGCTGTGTCTGGGAGATCGTCACCCCATGGGGAGAGGTGCCAGTCGGACGCCGAGATAGGGGAAGCCTTCGCCCAATTCTACGCCGCACTATACCAGGCCCTAACCTTGCCACTAGATCCAAACCGCCTAAACGACATAACACTCCCAACCCTGTCAGCACAACAGAGGGCGACACTGGACTCTGACCTCTCAGAAGCCGAAATAGTTGAAGCTCTAACACAACTGCAAACGGGGAAAACTCTGGGCCCTAATGGGTTCCCGGTCAAAACTTGGCAAAAACTAGGCGGGAACAACGTAGCACCCCCCCTTCTTAAAATGCTACTAAGCGCCCGAGAACAGGGCACCCTCCCACCAGATCTGTGCAAGGCAACTATTGTAGTTATCCCTAAACCCGACAAACCCCAGGAGAGATGTGCCTCCTACAGGCCGATCTCGTTAATCAACGGCGAAGCTAAGGTCCTGGCCAAACTCCTTGCTAACCAGCTGCAACCTATGGCGGACACTCTGATACACCCGGACCAATGTGGCTTTATGCCACACAAGTCAACTCGAATGAATCTGCGTCGGCTTCACCTGGCATTAGAATGGGCTCCTATCATTGACACTCCACTGGCCCTTTTGGCAATTGATTTTGAAAAGGCCTTCGACTCGATCCGGTGGGATAGCCTTTGGGAGAGCATGAAACGCATGGGGTTTGGAGATGGTTACCTGGGATGGGTAAAACTGCTCTATAGGAATATCCAGGCAGAGGTCAAGGTGAATGGATGGACCTCCCGATCCTTTCATTTGGGCTGGGGTACGCAACAGGGATGCCCTCTCTCCCCCCTCCTATTCACCCTCACGATTGAACCACTCGCTCTATGGCTCTGCCAGAGCGCAGCATGGATGGGATTTAGGTGGACTGAGGGACATGAAGACCGAACCTCCCTGTACGCAGACGATCTCCTAGTATACCTGGGCGAGCTGGCCCGGACCTGCCCTATAGTAACTCAGATGCTCGTCTGTTATGGGGAGTTTAGTGGATTAAGAATCAATTGGAAGAAATCCGTATACTTCCCGGTGAAAGGTGGAGGGCAGGCCAACCCACAGGATTGCCTGTACCGAACGGAGCAGCACGGCTTCAGGTACCTAGGAATCTGGATAACAGCAGATCTTACCAGATATGTATTGCACAATCTTCAACCGATCATTGACCGGTTTGTCAATGATGTTCGCCACTGGAAACTTCTCCCCCTGACCCTCCTGGGTAGAGCCGCACTTTTTAAAATGATGGCCCTTCCAAGGTTCCTTTATGTCCTGCAGAACGCCCCACTGAAGATCCCAAACTCTGAATTTGACCGGGTGGAGACCCTTCTTAGGGAACTTGTATGGGGTGGAGGCCAATCACGTATAGCACTGACCACACTTCAAAGGTCGATCTGGGAGGGCGGGATAGGGGTGCCCGGCCTCCAAACCTATTACTGGGCCTCACAACTCGCGGTGGTCAACGACCTGCTTCACGGGGACCGGGAACTACCCCACATCAGGGCCGAGGTGGAGGCCATGCAGGACATAAATCCATTACATTTATTATACCAATCCCCTCAGAGACCCCAGGTTTGTAGGGTGGAAAAATAAAATAACCGCGGCACAACCCCTATGGCACAATAGCAGCCAAAAGAAATTGAGAAACTCGAACCATGGCCGCGCTGGGTGAGGGCTGGGATTCTGAAAGTAGAAGACATCCTGAAAGACGGGAAACTAACCTCATTCGAAGACATGCAATTTAAATTCCAACTCCCAGACACCGAACGGTACCACTACATGCAGCTGACCCACGACCTGAGAACCCATATACCTGCAGAGGCCACTGTCCCAGACTACACACCGATAGAATGCAACATTCTACCAGCGTACATCCCCACCTAAAGCATATCCATCCTCTATAACGCCATCACATCCTTTGCTACTCCTGAACTGACTAGCTTAAAAATCAAATGGGAAAGAGATGTAGGAGAGATAGACCCAGAAGACTGGATCCAGGTACTAATACACCCATGGGAAGTGGCTATCTCCTCTAGGCTCAGGCTGGTGCAACTTAAAATCTTGCACAGAGTGTATTTCCCTAGAACTGCACTGCATGGCTGGAAGAGGGCATCGAACCCCAACTGTCTCCGGTGTGGTGAAGAGGAAGGAACCTTCTTTCATATCCTGTGGTCATGTCCTCGGATCCGCATCTTCTGGGATGCCTGCTGTAGTGAACTGACCAGGATACTCACTTGCACTATACAATTGGACCCAAGGGCCCTAATCCTGGGTGTACCAGACGAGAGTGATCTCAATAAATGGGAAAAGCTGCTCCTAAACACAGCAGCGGGTCTAATGAAGCGTAACATTGCACAAAAATGGGGAGTGCCTGAGTCCCCGACGCTGCAACAGTGCAACAGTGGGTAATAGACATGGACACATGCGCTATGATTGAACGCCGGATATATAACGCAAGAGGCTGCCCAACTAAAGCCTCCAAAATATGGGGGAGATGGGAAGAGGGGGTGCCCTGATTCCCACGGACAATGGTGATGAAAATTTTGAATAAATACACAGAAGGTCAGGGAAATGATCTTGGTAACTGGTGATACGAATATTAATGCTAATTTATGATTGGTCCTCGAGTGCTTTTGTTTTTTCTCTTTGTTTCCTCAGTTTGTGGTTGTTTTGACTATGTTTAAAAAACAATAAAAAAAAAAGTATAAAAAACAAACCGATTCTGCATTCAGCCAACCTATAGACCTTTTCTCAGTAGTCAGGTCACTTTTGTCATCAGATAAGCTGACCAATTTCGTAACTCCAACTCACGGACTCTGCGATTCCCTAGCCCCCTTTTTCATATCCAAAACGGAGTCTATTTGGGCTAACATCTCTTCATCTTCTGAAGTGATTTGCTCCACGGACACAGTTTATACCTCAGTGGTAGCTGATTCCATGGCGAACTGGTCGCAGTTTCCTTTATTTACAGAGGAGGCTGTTGAGTCTGCCATCGGCCAGCTTCATTCTGCAGCCCCACCTGATCCAAACACTCAGTCTATTTTTAAGGAGATTTCTCTTGGTATTCTTCCTTTGATTAACCAAGCCATTAATGCATCTTATCAGTCTAGCTGTATCCCGGCTAAACTGAAACAGGCTAACATTATTCCTTTGTTGAAGAAGCCTTCTATCGAACCTTCATCTCCTGCAAATTTCCGCCCAATTTATTTGTTAGCTTTTTTATGAAGTTACTGGAGTCATTGGTCTCTCCCCTTCTTTCTTCCTTTCTCGAGTCTTCTTTTTTTTTTCTTTATCCTTTCCAATCTGGGTTTCGGCCTGGGCGAGGTACTGAGAGTGTTCAGCTCTCAGTTATGGACGATATGGCTAGACTGACAGACAAGGGTGAGGTTGGTGCTTTGATATTGTTAGATCTATCTGCAGCTTTTGACACTGTCGACCACCCCACCCTGCTGTCCCGACAGTCTTCAGCCGGTCTCAATGGCACAGTTCTAGACTGGTTTGCCTAATTTCTAGCCGATAGGAGTCATCTCTATCTCCGCTTTTCTCTCTTCTTCCTTTTCACTTTCCTGCGGTGTTCCCCAGGGTTCAGCTTTGTCAACAGTGCTTTTTAATCTGTACATCCAGCCTCTTATGGCTCTTGTCATGTCCTTCGGCCTCAGGTGTTATTCATATGCCGATGACACTCAAGATCCTGGTCCGTTTAGATCTTGACCGGACTGAGGTGTCATCATGTCTATGTCTGTGTGGGGGTTGGATGAGCCACAATTGGCTGAAGTTCAATGGAGACAAGGTGGAAGTCTTGGTGGTGGGTGCCTCCCCTGGTCAGTCACTATAGGTACCGTCATTATGTCCACCATATCTGGGCAATTTCGCGGTTCCAGTACTGGCTGTGAAAAATGCTGGGGTGATTCTCACTGCCACCCTGTCTTTGAATCAGTAAGTTGCAGCTCTCTGTAAAGCACAATATTTCAAGCGTAAGATCCTGCGGAAAGTTTTACTTCCCTCCCAACATTCCAGACCGTGATCTTCATTCCCGGTCATCCGGTTTTCTTGTTGGTAGGTACTTCCTGTGTTCCAGGATTGGTGGCCGAGCCTTTTTGGTCGCTGCAGCCCAACTCTGCAATGCCCTTCCACTGCCTTTAAGGCATATTTCTAATCATCTTGAATTCAGACGTCTTTTTTTTTCACCACTTTATTTGTTGTTTTGAATAACACGCAAAGAACAAACAGTAACGATATCTTAAAAATTTAACAATACATTCAGGTAGTAAAATTCATAACATTTGCAAGATACATGCGGCACCATATTTGAACTAATGAAAATATAGAAATCAATAGCAGTCACTAAGTACCATTCTATACCCAGTTTACCAACATTTGACGCACCACAAACAAGACAAGACAACATTAACGTGCACAACAGACAACTCCAAATAACCAATAACCAACCCAATAAATAATGTAACAGACTAATCAACACATGGTTTCAGACTTTCGACCATACAATTCATCAAAAGACTCCCAAAGTCGGGAATAATAACCCTCCTTACCCTGTTTCAAAAACATAACTTTTTCATAGTGCGATAGGGTCTGTACATCCAATAACCATTCCTCCACTTTTGGTTTCTTTCTCGACTTCCAGACTCGTAATATTTGTTTCGTCGCCACAACCAAAACTCTATTGATCCAGTCTGTTCGTTCTCTGGCCCTACTCCCCCTTCCTCCGTTTGATAATAAAATTGTTGAAGAGAAAGTACGTGGAAGTTGTTCCGCCACCATATGTCCAATATATCTAAAACATTAGACCAAAATTCAGACGTCTTTTGAACATTTTCTGTTCTAAAAATATAAATAACTTACCAGTTCATTGATGTGTTTTCAGCTGTTACGTTGATATCCCAGCGCCAAGATGCCTTTGGCAATTGTGCGCTCTATAGAAAAAATCATTAACATAACATTTTGAAAAAAAGCCAACTCTTTCCCGACTATTTAATATTAACTGTTTTCAGTTGATACTGTGACACTCAACTCTGAGGAGACCATGGGGAGGCGGTGGCCGGGTGAGCAGGGAGGGTTGTCTGGGGAAGACACTAGCTATGGGATGAGCCATCTGGAGGTGCCACATGTGGGATCCCCCTCCCCCACACCCCACCGAGCTACGCCAGTTACCCCTGGAATGCATCAGCAAGCAGCCAGAACTCACCCATTCAGGGAAACTACTCTGGTATAGCCCACTAAGAAATGTATTGTATGAGAAGTAAAGGGGGAGTGACTTATAACACCACATTCAGAGAGGAGTGGTGGCTGCAGAAGGAAATTCATATAAAATATGCTTGTGGAAAGGTTTTCAAGTACTGTATACATTGGAAGTCAACTGCCTGCTCCAGGCAGAACCGTTAAATGCACTCCTGAAGCCCAACAAGTCTGCAAAGACACGGAAATACACAAGGCGACAGGCACCACACAAGCTTTATTTGAGCAAGCAAGTGCAATTCGAGAAGACATTGGAAGCCTTCTCTAATTGCAGTAATATGTAGCTGCGGTGATGCCTGAGCATGATCCAAAATGGCGGACAACCTGTTTGAGCTGTCAGGCACGGTACAGTAGCTTGAGCCAATCTGAGTTACTATGAGCGGTACAACACCTGATTACATGAGGAGGAAAGGCACATGCACAGAATGGGTGGAAGGTGGAACAACTCAGCCCATACCAATCACACAACTCTGGGCCCCTGGCAAAAGTGACTCACCAATAAGAACTATTAAGGGAACAATTAGTGCTATATCCTTAATATGATACAAGTCATAATCCACTATGCTGTGTGGAAGTTAGGACAGTGTTCCACAGAGTTCATGATGTAACAGAGAAAAGGAGAACTACAGGTAGACAACGGGAAGCTGCCAGGCTACGCAGGATACACGGTGTGAGAAAGAAAAGGCCAGAGCAAAGTGGCTATAGGGGGCTTTGACCCAGAAGCTGGCAAGGGCCAGGGGATACTGAAGAGCAGTGGCAAGAGTGTATCCAGCTGGGCCACTAACCCAGATACTGGTGGTATTTGCAGTGCCACCAGAACTGAGAAGAAGCTTTGTAACCTTGAAAACATGTGGCTCCAGCCCAGGAAGGCAACAGTGGCTGGTGTTGTAAATACTGCACTAGGACAGGAACAGAACTGTACAGTTTTGCCCCGGTATGAGTTCAAGGAGACACCCCACCCTCCTGGGCAAGTGGGTAATGTGAATGGTTTGCCTCAGTAGGAGTGTTACATGACTAGAGAGTCCCATAGGAAGGCTCATCTTATGAACCAACGGTCAGGGCCAAGTAAAGAAGTGCACCAGGACACTTAAAACATTCAGAGTTAATTGATGGATGCATTCCTGGGTGTGACTGCCTCAGAACCTTTCAGAAGTAATGAGGGAGTGTTAGTTCAGTACAACTTAACACTGCAAATACAAGCACTGGAATTACTGCCACTCATGTTGAGGATACAGACTGCAATACCTGAAACTGCATTCCTGAGGGGAACACAAGGCTCTAAAGAGTTAGACTAGCACAGAGTTGAACGAGATACTCATGCCAATCCATTTATTTCTTTAAAGTGTTCATAATTGTGTGATTCATTTGTTGGGATCAGCAATTCATTAATTATATATGTGCTCCCTTGACCATTATAAGTTGATTCAGGTTACATGACAGATTTATATATAAGCTCTGGACTGATAAGTTTAGAAACTGGCAACTTTGCATTTACTGCTTGCAATTACTTACTCGCAAGTGAGATGCTCAATGCTGCATACCTTTGTTTTATTATGCAGTTGACAGACTATAATCTCAACCGTGAAACCATCTCTTTTGCATTGTTACATTATCTGTGTTTCTTAACGAGGAAGGCTACATCAATGTTCATAACAATTAACTTACTGGATGGCCTCTCTTCATCCAGATCAACTCTGCATAAGATCAGAACAGTGCTTGGGCCCAGGTATGCTTGCTCTCCCAAAGGTCAGAAGCAGGCTGCCTTGAACCAGGTTTCCAAAATAATGACTGCTTCATGGGTAGTCAGGATCAATAGGTTTATGTCGAAACCCTGTAATGTTTCAGGATCCAATAGTCCTTTTTAGTTTTGGCTATTAGATGGCACTGAAAGAGCTACCTTTAAGCCACAACTATTGTCATTAAAATGAGAGCTTTAACATAAAAGCTTCAAATAGGGGCTTTGAATGAGGGTCTCTAATGCTTTTCAATGCAGATGACATATGAGGATGGATTTGGGTTGTTTCGCTGCATGCCCCACCCATTTAACGCCCATCTCCAAGTGAAATCTATATGATTTTCCACCCATCTCACTCCAAACCACACCCTTTTTGCACTCTTTGGCTGGTTTTGTATGGTCTGCTGAATTTGTCAGCCATTTTTACTTCCAAAATGGCGGGCATCATTTTTTAATGTTAAGAAAAAGTTATTTGACTTTATTGATGCTTTAAAAAATATTTACTTTAGCTTTGAAGTTCTGTTATTATTATTATTTATTTAATATGCATATAACAATTACAGTTTTTCATATAAAACACATAAAATCACAAAATGTTCCCAAAGTGTACTATACGTCACACGTCTTAGTCAATCACAAGTTAAAAATGTCACTATAAAAACATCAATACACCATTTGATAATTCTGTTAAAATATCTAAAATCTTCACATAAAACTTCATCAAATAAAAAATGTAATTCATGTCATTGCCAGCCATAAGACTCAACCACATTTCAGACATATTGCACTTATACGTATTGTTATTATATTTCATTAAGTTTTTCCTGCGTATATTATCAAGGCTTTCACATTCACATATTATGTGATGGGCTGTTTCCAATGTATTTACCCCAAATAATCTACAATATCTAGCGTCTTTATGAATACCATTTTTTGCACCTAGTATTACTAATATGTTACAGATATTGAATTTAAACTTTAAATACCATTGAATCGTGTTGCTGGAAATGCATACTTATAAGTGGGTTTGCCTTCCCTGGACATCAGATGATTTAAGAATGGACCACTGTTTACTTTTTCTCCCAGGTTTACTGTCATCTGTTCATAGTCTTGTTCACAGATAAATCCTTTTAATTTCTGCTTAATCTGCGCAATAAAGAACAGCAACCAGATTTCATTATCATTTTTTGGCCACTTGTCAAATACCTTTCTCCACCTGTTTATGGTAACAAAATTCATTTTGGTGGTTGAACAACCAAATTGTTCCATAACCTTTATCACAAATGTGCCATTGGTAAGTTGGTTCAATTTCACATATAGCATAGCTGTAACGCTCACCTGGCTCCCACGGAGGCGCTGGTCTAGTCTGGGTTGCTGTGGCCTCTTCAAGCGTGATGCGCAGAACTCGGACCACCGATTGAACAGGACCCCCAAATCTTGCTTGTCTGGCCCGTAGGAATATCCTTCTGCAGATGAGAAAGGAGATTAACTGTCTGCAGAATAGTTTGATTGCTCCCCCCTTCCCCCCCTTTGTTCTTCTCTGACTTCCTCCAAAACCCCCGGTTTAAGCTCACCTTATGGTTTGGAAGGATGAACTCTCCATCCTGCTTCTGGTGCAGGGGCGCGCGTTCGTCCAGTTACTTCACTGGTTTTCAGAATGGCGCTGGCAAAATCCACTTGACTTTTCTGAGCGATATGCCGCAAGTATGAAGATTCAAAAGTTCAAGTGTGAGCCTCTTTTTATGTTGTCTTCCTAACCTGTGCTCTGTCCTTTATTTCAGGTGCAGAACGAAGGCGATGCGTTGAGGGGTTAAATTGCCGATGGTAAAATCAGGTGAGTTAGTGATGAGGGCGACCCCTCTAAATGTCTTTATAATTCCCCAGTAATGTCTTTTGTCCTTTTCCCATAGGGGCCGGGGTGCGGTACCTGCCAACGAAGCGGCGCCGACCCGAAATGTGGAATGGTTCACCAAGAAAAGCCGGTAAGTATTATGGCTGAAAATTCGGCTTTCCTCCTGTGTTCCCTCTGCTCACCTTTTGTCTCTTCTTCTCTCCCCTAGGTGCAGAGATGTGGCGACCGATGCTGACAGCCGCGATGGAGCCGGGAGATGTCTCGAGGACAGGTGAGTGAAGCGCGGCGCTGCAGCGAGCAACGCAATGCTTTTAAATGGAAGTCTTTCTTCAAGAATGCTGGTGTGAAGATTCCGGATGCAGGTAAGAAGTTTGAATAAGTTCTTGGTTTTCACCTTTCTCTTCTCTTCTTTCCTTACAGGTGTTCCAGGTTCGAGGCGGGCGTGGCTGGAGTCCAGGTGCAGGAGCAGACACGGTGAGCGTTCAGCTGCTGGGATGCAGAACAACGCGAAGCACGTGTGGCTGTCCGGGCGTGGCTTAAATAGCCTTGGAAGAAGTCCTAGGTAAGTATTCTTCCACAGCCCCACCCAAGAAACAAAATAGTCCCTTCAGTAAAATAGTCCTTCCTAAGCCTCATTTGGCTTGGGTCTTCATGCAGCATGGTCTGCATCAGGTGAGTATGCAGCATGGTCTGCATCAGGTAAGTGCACCAAAAACTTTCCTTTATGAGCCTGGCCCCTATGGCGCCAGGACTGATGTCCAACATGAGCCTGGCGCCAAAGGCGCCAGGACAGAGTCCAAAGAGCCGCTATAGGGGGCCGCTGGGCTTTTACCCGGGGGCATGATGCCTGCTCCCGAGGGTGCTGGGCCTGGCCTGGTGCTCCGGGGGTAGGCATCATGACAATAGCCACCATTAATTCAATACGACTATTCACACTTATCAGTCCACATTCTAGCAATATATATTCGTTTGAAAGGTTTTTTGGCATCCTCAACAATATCCTCAGTACTTTGGCTTCAAATGCTTTCAACTCTTTCTTAAAACAACTTCCCCATAGTTCAGCACTATATAGTAAGCAAGATACAATTTTGGCAGAATATAGTGTGGCGACAGTGTTCACTGAGAAGTTTCCTTGGTTACCAATACATTTTCTTAGCGCCATAGAGGCTATCATACATTTACGCTTTGTATCACACCAGTGTTTTTTCCAGTTAAGCTTATTATCTATAACCACGCCCATATACTTATATTCATTCACAACCTCAAGTTGTCTCATTTCAATCATCCATTTTGTTTTTTGATTTCTAATCAGATGTTTGGAGTCAAACTTCATTACTTTTGTTTTTTCAATATTAATAACCCAATCATTCTGCTTTGCAAACTTTACTTATTTATCCAGTTTTACTTGGAGGCCCTTTGGTGTATAGTCAATCAAGACTGAAGTTATGTTGTACATTTTAATGTATTTTGTTTTTAAAATAAACAAGTAAATGTAATAGTTACGTTTTGGTCTACAATGTCTTCAAAATGTTCATATAGTGATTTGTGGGGTGTTGGTCAAGAGTTTTTGATGTAAGCAGCACCTGATTGGCTGTTTACTGCGGGATGTCAGTATGATGTGGGTGGTTCATCAGTCTGTGTGTGTTTACCCAGGGCAGCCATTTTCTTTCAGCATCAGTCAATAGGTCAGGATGTTAATTTTGTTATATGGTGCATGCACTCACTCTCGCCATGCTGGGCGCAAGGATGGAATTCTAAAGAAATGTCAATTTTGTTTATCCAGCCTGAAGAAAATCACAGCGGATGTCCCTGCTGCAATCAGCACTGGATTTTCTAGTGGCCCAGGCGTGAGATTTTTTTGTTAAGGTAGATAGAATCGGAATTCACATGATTACTTATCACAGAGGTTTTGCAATGTGGGTTTCCAACTATTTATCGTTTCACCTGCCATGCTGCGCCATCACAACAGTATGTTCAGCAGGACACGTGTGGTTCATGCTCGTGGCTGTGCTGAAAGCTTTTCAAGCTGTGTCTGAACAGATGTCCGGATGGCTTGAGGTGACTTTTTAGACACAGGCCTCTGCCATTTTAATACAAATGCTTTTCAGCCTTTTCTAAAGAGGTATTGATGGCTGCGCTGGGGAAGAGCTGGGCGTTCATGCCCTTGTCATCCTTCTGTACTAGCGCTTGGCCCACACCCGTGTGGATGGAACGGGTGAAGTGTGTAGTTGGAACTGGTGAAGTGTGTGGTTGGTATGTGTGGAGTGTGTGGTTGGAACGGGTGAAGTATGTGGATGGAACGGGTGAAGTATGTGGATGGAACGGATGAACTGATGTAGAATGGGTGAAGTGGGTGGAACGGATGAACTGATGTAGAATGGGTGAAGTGGGTGGAACGGGTGAAATGGTAGAACGGATGAAGTAGGTGAATGAACGGATGATGTGCTTGGAACCGGCGAAGTGGGCGGAACTTGTGCAGTGGATGGAACGAGTGAAATGGGTGGAATTAGTTAAGTGAATGGGACGTGTGAAGATGAAGTATGTGGATGGATGATGCATGGAGTAAGGATAACATGGAGTAAGGATAACATGGGTAGAACGAACGAAAGGAGCAGTGTGAAGATAACGTATGTGTATGGATGATGCATGGAGAAAGGATAACGTGGGTAAAACGAATGAAAGGAGTAGTGCATAAAATGGTGGAGTGGTTAAAATGGTTGAAGTACATGGAACGGATGGGAGTGCATGGAACGGGTTGGAGTGCATGGAACGGGTTGGAGTGCATGGAACGGATTGGAGTGCACAGAATGGCGTGACGTACATGGAATGGTTTGGAGGGCATGAAATGCCTGAAACAGCATTGAAAGGAACGGTCTGAGTGCTTGAATCGGTCATAATGCACGGAACAGTCGGAGTACATGGAACGTATGAAGCTCATTGCTATTGGAGTGGGCGCGATCTCAAGCACTTAAGTAAACCACCATATTCACATCTCCATGCTTACTCTCTTCTTTACACCACCACTCAAATAGAACACAGCGATACTATGACACCATTCGGTATAGCTGTTCTCATACCAACATCCGCCTCATACTCCCCATCACTCTAAGTAAACACTGCTGGTTACACACCCTCCAGCCAGGCGTTCTCCTCAGGCCTAACGCAGCCACAATCGGTCTGGATAAATCCTGCCAGAACTAACACATACTCTTGACCTCTCAACCACCACACATACCGCTAAGAAGCAGCTATTACACAAATGCCACTCCAGCTGCACACATATCCGGTGCTCACATGCACCTTTGACTCTCTCTACTCTCTCTACTGACTTGAACTTCGGTTCCCAAGGGCGTTCAACCTATCAGCGCCTTCAGACCATACCAATGGTACATAAGGCGCTATATAAATGCAAAATAACATAACATAACACCTATCATGTATTTGCTGAGTCCATTGGCGTGTGCAGAGCCATGAATCAACCCGTCGTTCTCGTGCCGTGTCCATGGAATCCTGCTGATGAATTAATGGCTTGCACGTAGATGTAATGCCCTGGCCCGGGAGCAGGCACGCGGGCATTGTTGCGCAGGTGGCTGTTTTTCAAAGGTCAGTCGTTTTCTAGTCCTTAGTTCTGAGGAAATTGAATACAAAAAAGCTGCGTTAAAGCAATCGCAGATGTCCGAGCAACAATTCCTTGCCTCTAGAGTGTCATACAAAGGGTTTCATGGCCATGTGGCCCAAATGTCCGGCCACACCCTGCTCTAATATTCATCATTTGAAATGTGGAATCCACCGACTGAGATATTTGTCCATTCTCTTGAAAAAACACCTTTTATTTAACGAGGCACCCAGTAGTGTTAAATGTGTGCATTTTATCTTGTTACTATATTAAATAGCATGTGCTCTCACCCGAGTACATTACACCGAACTGTACGTTATTAGGACAGTACAGATCACTTTTTGGCCCTGTGCTTCTTATAGGTGGATGACTACAAAGTGACACGTGGTATTGCTAAAATATAATGGATATAGTGGGTACATTATTCTGTATAATACTGACATGATGATTAGAATTGTCCTCATTAGCCACTTTGAAGTTAGGGAAACGTGATGGTGTGTCAAAAGGCTGTCTTTTCTGTTGAGGGACTCCCTTGAGCTTCGGTTTCTGTTGGCACATGTTTATGTTCAGAGGTATCCTTCCTTTCCTCTCCTTCCCCCAGAAGCTCACTGTCTCTAGAGCCCTGGTTCTCTCGAAGCTGGACTACTGTAACAGCCTCTATCTAAATCTGCCCGCCTCTACTCTCCGCCCTTTGCAACTCATCCAGAACAGGACTGCGAGACTTGTCCTTGGCCTCAAGCCCAGGGACCGTATCTCTCCAGGACTGAAATCACTGCACTGGCTCCCAGTGACTGCGAGGATCAAGTTCAAAACCCTCTGCATTGTCCACAAGGCCGTCTGGGGCCTTGGACCAAAATACCTTCAACTCTCTCTTCCTAAATATCTTCCTTCTCAAGCTCTTCGCTCATCCGCCTTCAACTCCCTCAGGGTCAGCCGCTTCTCCAAACAACGAGTTGGGGGAAGATCTCTCTCCGCTGCAGGGGCCTCCCTCTGGAACAGCCTTCCTGCCTCCCTGAAACTTGAGGAGAACCATCTCCGGTTCCGGAAGCACCTCAAAACCTTCCTCTTTGCCTCCGCTTTCTCTCCCCCTCTCCCCTGCTAATACTGCTGAAACTGCATTGAATCTGCAACTGGGCCACTCACCGTTCTCGGTCCTTGGCCCAGCCACTCTCCCCTGCACTTCCTCCCTGACAACCCCTGCACTACGGGACTGTGTCTGTATCCCTACAGCCCCCCTTACCAGCACTTGTCTGCACTTACCTCGCACTTGCCACCAGCTGGCCCTTGTTATTTATCCTGTATGCTGTATGCTAATAACCCTGTACTGCACTTTCCCCTCTCCCTTTCCCCCTTGCACTTTTCCCTTCCCCTCTACCCTTTGCACTTGCGCAATCTGAATGACACCTGGCCTAGTAGGAACATTGTCTGTCTTCCCTTGTTCCCCCCCTGCTTCGTCGCGCCTTGAAACACTTGTGTATAGGCGCGTTACAAATATCATATCATATCATAGACACCATCATGATATGATAAGTCATTTATAACGCGCCTGTACACAAATGTTGCTATCATCAGATGCTATGTGGCACTTCTTATCATACTCCTATTTCATCCACACCCAGTACTACTGGGGCGACAAGACAACTTTTAGAGTGTCTTTTCAAAGTCAAAAAAGCAAATGATTAATGAGAGTGCTCATCCTACCATGTTCCTCAGGTCTCCACACTGTCAATCAAACATGGATACGCAGGGACAGCTTGACACTGTTTTAATGAGGTACATGTTACAATTGCTCTCCCTTACATAGTGGCAATTTTCAAGAAGAGCTGTCCATTCCGAAGGCTGTTCTTGTGAATATAGCCAACACTGCAGAAACACGTGCTGTGAATGTCAGGATTTCTAATTGTTTTCAATTACATTTTTTATTTCCCAGTTTCAATTTCTCATCAGCACAGATTGTGCTCGTTTTAGACAGTGTGGTATTAGCAGCCTGTTCTTAAGTAAGATCTTCAAGCTATGCTTCTGTCACTCAGACAGTTGTCCATTAGTCTCGCACACCACCCTGCCATCAGTGAGGGCACTGCTTAATTTGTGGGGCCATTTGTCAGGGTTGAGCCCCAGCAGTGCTGGAAATGGACCAAATTTATTGGAGGAACCCCCTCCTTCCCCTTCACGGTGGGTGGGCTGCAGGGGTGGTGGGGGGGATGTTTGTCGGAGTGGGCGGGACTGGGGACAGATTGTCAGTGGTGTGGGCATGACTGTGGGGCAAAGCAAAGTTTCAAATGATCTGTGTGCCCTGAATATAGGAGGCCGGCTGCTCTGCATAAAAACAAAAGTACATTTTGGGAACATAAGAATGACCACCAATTTATTAAACATGTGTGAGCTAGTAATTCAAACGTTCATTTCTTCTGAGCATGCAATGCACAATCGGTATGGTGCTAATTTCTTCTGTCAGAAGTCGCCCTGACAGTAAAATGTGGGCAAAACATGAGACATATGCACAGCTTGGGACGGTTTCATTGGTTGAGCTTGGGCTGTTGAGCAAAGGAGACTTTCAGACACAGTCTGTGAAGGCGTTGAACATCAAGCACTCTGTTTCTATGCGTGCAGCTGAGTGGCGATATGCAACGAGTGCAGTAAACCCCGGGAACATGAACAGTATCTACCCCTGACTGCTGCTTGCCCACGGCAGTCATGGGCAGAGCGCTTCCTCAGATTGGTGGGGCGTGAGAGGGTACGGGGGACTTTGGACTCGTGTCTACCACGCAAGACAGTTTTTGCTGGAGCCAAGCTCCATCTTGTTCTGGCCCAATTCCTCCCCTGAGCGCCAGCATTTATTTCTGAGGACCTGCCCTTATTTTGTGAGTCTCGGTTTTATGATGATGTGTTTTTTGGCAACCTTTTGTTCTTTAACTATCAAGACAGCCGTACTCACAAATTGCAACACTTACCATGTGCCTATGCACCACAGGCCAGCTCATTGTTCTTTTTGCACCCGATGAGCCACACCGGTTATGCTGTTTATACCCATTTTCCGGAATAAACCTACACCAGAAGGTGCCAATGCTGGGCGCTCAAATTGGCCATACCAACACACGGCTAGAATCAACCTGCATGAAGTTGGCGCTTCTCTGCTACTGTGATTGCCAGTAGAACTGCCGGAGTAGGGTGGGTGGCTCGAGTGTATGGTATGGGCAGCAGCCGAGCATCATGGTCTCATGTGTAGCCAACTAGTTCAGCAGCGCGGCATGCACATGCCTTTGCTATTGGGATGCAGCACTCAATATTTCTCTCGACTTGAGCCTCTTCAGGGCCTTGTTCAATAGGGCAATGCCCGTATCTTATTAGGTGCCTCTAAAGTGCCACCTATGCGCTGAAAGTATTGTACTAGAATACGGCTAAGGCAACATTACATATGAGGAGAGACACAAAGCTTTTAGAGTTGATTGGTGATTTACCCACCCCGTTGACTGCCGATGGCCCTGCGAATCCCTACGCTGAGTCACACCCACTTCCTGCCCCTTCCCCAGCCAAAGCAGATCCTCCTGTGATCTCTTTTGCAAATCCTTCCCTGCAGCCCTGTTAAATAGAAGCATTGGCAAACCCAACAGTTTTGACTTGGTTATAAGTATTAGGCATTTGTCAGGCACTGCTATCATATTCCTAGGTACTCGCACCATTGTGCAGCTGCTACCATTGATGACCAGTTAATGCCACTACAGTAGTGCCTGGCAAATGCCTTTCTCATGCATACACAAAGGCCAAAACTGTTGGCATTGCCAATGCTTGTTTCCGATAGGTGGTGGAATTCGCCCTTCAGCCATTGTTTTTTGTTACTCTAGCCATTTGGTATTTGGGTCTTTTAAAGTGGTACATTTCTTTTTCATTACTGTAGGCCGCTTCAAATTTCCTATTCTCTGCCTATTTTTATGCCCAGACATTATGCACTTTAGCAATTACTTTTTTAGGGTTGCGGGAAAGCAAGAAGGACTTCTGATTTAGCATGTGTGGGACTCAAGCATGAGGAGCCATTAGTCGATTTCCTCAGTATGACAATTTGAAAGAACCAGCCTGTATTTGGTCAGGCTGGTATTTTTTTTAATGTCATATTTATTAAAGAGAACAGCTTCTTATTATTGAGGTAATAAGTCCTGAGGGTCTGATAGCCATTAGTACCCGGCCCGTTAGACCGGGGTACTAATTGCATTTTTTTCTGTTTCGAAACGCTGCCGTTGATATTATGTTATTTTCTATTCAATTTGTTTGAATACATGTGTTAATAATTTATCACATTTTGAAAAGTTGCTTATATTTTGTTTAATATTGGTTGAAATGGTAACTAACAGCCTTGAGGACGACCAGGTGTTGGTCGAAACACGTGTCGGCTGTCTTGCACACTTATTAAACACAATTTGTACTAAACAAATGGATTAGTGATTGAATGAATATATTTGGCATCCAATTTAAATAGGGAGAGTGCTGACATAACCAGACCTCTATTAATTTTTGGGTTGAAACTAGAACTATGCGGTTGAATGACTTGCTGGGCGAAGGTGGATTAACCTTCGTTTTGGACCCTCCTTACCTCTCTGACCACGCTGGTGGGGATGGCGGCGTCTTCTCCCACTTACAATCGGGCTGCGCTTAAAATACTCATGGATTTGTCTATGTTGTAGGGTGCACATTTTTACTTCAGTCCTCTGCCTTTGTTCACTTGCTACCAGTTTCTCTGGGTTCTTTGCAACAGGTACATCTTGCAGTTCCATCGCATGCATTGTATTTTTTGCACCTAGGTAACCCTTCAGGATGAATGCAACTTGGTGCAGATTTAAACCACTACGGGGTGGACTCGTTTGAATAGGCCTACAGGGCACCATTTAGTGAGTTCCTATGATTTGTGGTGGGGTGTAATTTGACCTCATAGTTTTTAGAGCCTTCCAAATCATAAGTGTAAGACCTGTACCTGGTAGTAAACTCTCCACATTTATAATGCGAAAGGGAGGGAAGAAAAGGGACTCCTAAATGGTTAAGTATATAGCATATCCTGCCTGGCATCACTTTGCTACTTGGGTTAAACATATACCTCTTAGGACACAAAGATAAGGCAGTTTCCTTTTTGTACGAGTTCAAACGTGTGTTGTTTAAACGATAAATCCCGTTGGCAATCCACTGTTAGGACATCCTCTAGGTTGGTGTTAGTTCTATCCAATGGACTCAGTCAAAGATGCAGCCCACCCCAGGGAAAGCATGAGGACACCCCTTTGGAGAGCTCCAGGTTCAAGACCCAGCCGGAGAAGGATGTATACTAAGCAGGATTTGAGCCAATGGGGAGTCATGGTAATCCAGAATAAGACACAGCGACTGCAGCCCAGTTTGAGAAGGCCATTCAAAGGGTGGATTATGTAGATTAACTCCCATAAATGCACAGTCTCAGCCAATTCCTGCGTTAAGCACCACTATACCCATTCAAAACAATGTGTCTCAGCATAGGAAGAAGGTGGTGTGTGGCTGAGGGGCGTGACACACAGGGCCCTAGTTATGATTGCACTGACCCACAAGATAAGACTATTTCAGTTTATTCTCCCATTAAGCTCTCGTTTCATATTTTTTCTCCTTATCTATGTGCTTGGCAAGCTCAGACATAAGTTCCCAGTTGATCCTCTGCAGCCTGCATGGCTGACAAGTGAACTTGCGTCATCTGGATTCCTGACTTTCTACAATTGTTTTCATTTGCATGTGTCAGCATATCATTCACTGTACGCTGCATGTAAAGTATAGCAGAGCCCTCAATGTGAAAACAGTGGCTCTAGGGGCCCCATATACATTCCCGCTACCTTTCCTCCTCTAGTACTTCACCCCTTATCCTACAGCTGAATCCCATGAAAAATTGGCCCGACTGTCGCATAGTCACTACCTTTTTTTTTTTTTTGAACAACACATTCAAACATACATCAAACAAAACCAGAGCAGCACCATGATGGACACAATATAAGAAGTTCGTGTTGACAAGAGGCAAAGAGCAGGCCAAAGCATAAACACAGACCAATTGAGCTGCACATCCCACCCCTCCGATAACCTTCATCACACTGCTTCCTCCCATTTGGGCCCGATCTTCTGGAATTTGGTCGGGCATGCCCATGCGTTATTGATTCCGCTTTCATATGGCATACATATATCCATATCTGATACCCATTTGCTATACCTGGGCACATCTGGCTTGCCCCACATCATGGCTATGTTTCTTTGAGCCAGAATGGCTGCTGTAGATATCAGCAACATGGCAAAGCGACCATGGGAATGAGCACCCCAGATTCCTAACATCATCATCTTGGGCTCAACAGGCACTAGTTCCCCCACCACCATAGTCTCTATATTTTCAATAAACCCGGAACATTTTCTCTATACCCTGTTCGACCAGCATCCAACATCTGCTATTACTGAAAAGTTCCTTAAAGTACATGTACTGCTTTGCTCCTTTGTCTCCTCCTCAGAGTACGGTCTGCTATTGGGCCATCCTACCTACTGTGCTTGAACGCCACAACAAAAGGCAAGAGATGAAATCCAACCTATATGTAGTGGGTGGGTGGAGGAACGTGGGGGCTGCAAAATGCCACTACACGCAGACCCAGGGAAGCCCTGACCACTATTCCAGGAATGTATCTGTGGCCAGTACTTACAGTGCCAGTTGCTCTGGATTCTGCTTGGAAAGACTCGGTAAGCCCAGGGATGGGACTAGGACCTGATATCCAGGTAATGAAACTAGCGACAACACAAGTAAATGAAAAGAATATTTTTACCCATGGAAATGGCCCACCAGGGAGAAGCAACAGGAAGAATGAGGAGCCGGCCAGCTAAGGACAGTCCTACAATGAGAACAGATGATGGCAACCCAGGACAGTTAAGGTGGAGTAGTTCCAACCCACCTCTCAACCAGGCCAGGGAGACAGCACAGCAACAACTGAAACGGTCCAAAGATTGGGCAGCCACCAGCCGAGAGGACTGGGGTGAAAGGAAGAAAGGGGGTGGGGGACACACAAGTAAGAACGTGATAGCTTCCTAAACCTTAAGGAACAAAGGACAGGGGAAGGTGCAGGAAGGAAAGAACCAGAAGACCAGTCTTCTTTGTCCATGCCCCAAGTCTGGAACCTCCTCCCAGTCAATATCGGACTCGCCCTGTAACTTCTACAGTTCAGGAAGGAGCTCAAGACCCTCCTCTTCAAATAATGTCTCCTCCCTAGCACCTAGGTCCACACACCTTCCACTCCCTACCTGCGACTGGTGATCTGTTCACCACTATTTCCTTGCCTGGTTGCTTGTAGGTCACTTGCTGGCAAATTGCCTGCCCTCACCTGTCCTTAGCTACCCAATCCCTTGATTCTCTGCTGCCCTCACTGGGTTCCGACCACCCTCCCTGTGATGGTAAAGCGCTCTGTTGCTTCACTGAGCTAGGCCAATGCTCAATAAAAACCCCAATAGTAAAAATGGAATATGGCCAAACCAGGTCCTTTCATGGAGCAACTCCACTTGACAGCAGTCCTCCAGCCATTCGGGTGAGAATGGGACCAATCTCCCCTAAAACTGCCTTTTAGGGCCTCATTCGTGATCCACAGACAAAGGCATGTCTCCACTAAATTGCTTGTGGGCTGCTAAGGCAGCACATCACAATGAGGCTTGCAGTTGCAGGGCGACTTGAGTAGAAGTCCCACTGGCAACAAAAACAGCAAACTAGGAATCCGGCAAAAAAAGAAAGCAAGCGCTTCAGGATACCCACAAGGGTTGGCCAATGCACTTGCACAGTTGTGCATTGCACAATTACTCAATGCACAATTCTTTTCAATCAATGCAGTGTTTAAAAAAAAGCTAAGTTGAGAAAGCAAGCATAACAATTTATGAGTTTGCTTCACTAGATACGTGGCTCCATACTAGACTTTGGAAGTGGAAAACATTGCACAGTGTTCCATGTTTTGTGGGACATATTTTGGCAGGAGATTTTGCAGGGCTGCTGCTTACTCCATTGCGCATTTCTCAGAGTAACCAATTTCACTTGCAAAGATGCTTGGGACTCTGGCTCTGGGATTCAAGGAATGTGCATTCTTGGGTGCATGCCACAGCTTGACAAAACAAGTTCCATCTTGCAGGCCCTCCATTCAGGAGGCTGAACTTTAATAGCTCCCGAGTCACGATAACAAACTCCTGGTCAGAGAAATTGGCGCCCATGAGATACCTCCAGCTCCTGCTCCATGAATTCCAATGTCGACCCACGCACAATAGCGATCTAAATATTTTAGTGGGGCAATGGGTAATATGGGAATTTAACCACACTATACAAAAAGTAACTTCTATTTTGATGGCCCTTTGTTTTGTTTTTGTGATTGCCATTTTCCAAGAATCAGTAAATGTCATTGGATAATTTTTTATGCATTTGTAAATGACGCATTATTACTAAATGACCATTCTGCTGTTTTTTCATCAGATTTCGTAAAAATGTTTTTGTCCAATATTCTTACAAATCTCACTTTCATTAACTGCACGGAATTCTATAAAATATTCATTAACATGCGTTACACTTTATCTCATGTATTATTCACTATGCCACACTACGTTTTTGAAGACTTTTTAATAAATAAAAAAAAAACTAGTAACCCATTGCATCCCAAATGTTCTTGTGTGAGCAATCTAAAATTGAAAACTGTCTTAATAACATTGCATAAAATACTTCAAGTTCACAGACATGCTCCTTCCTAGATAGTAAGTATATTGGGCTTAAAGGTTTGCTCTATCCGTGTGTGTGCGTGTGTGTGCGCGTGCGCGTGCGCGTGTGCGTGTGCGCGTGTGTGTGTGTGTGTGTGTGTGTGTGTGTGTGTGTGTGTGTCTCTAAGGCTGCAAGTGCAATGCAGGCCTTTTAGTTTGGCTACATAGTCTGTTTGATTCGCTTCCGTTTTCCCCCACCCCCATATAGGCTCTCATTTGCTCTAATGTAGCTCTGGAGAGGAAACATGAAAAGACATGGAGGGCGAGTATACAGCGTATCTGCTAGTCCCTTTTCCTCTGCCAGAGCATTCTGGTTTTCCAGTCTCAAGCATTGCCTGGCTCCCCCTTTATGGTCCGGCTGTCTTCACTCTAGGGTGTTCCACAGCTGGGTGTACAAGCCATAGATCTTTTGGATTGCCACTGCTCACTGCCTGAACCAGCCTTCTGACCTAGTCAGTCCTGCAAGCCAGCGCTACTACTCTTTGCAGCAACCCTCCTTCATCCACACACACCCAGCCACCAAGTGCTCTGCTCTATTGTTCATACTGCAGTGCTGTGATGCGTGTTGTGCTGTCCTGGAGATGGAAGAAAATAAATTCTGCCTCTTTGGAAGAGGCACTTATGGCACATCAGGTAGTCAGTGTATTCTTGAGAGGGGTGATGTTCTTGATATTGCACAATATGGAGCAGAGGTGAACGTATAAATGTTGACAGTGTAAAAGGAAGCACCATAACCCATTCAAGCTGGTCTCTGGCCGCGGTGGCCTCCCCTAGCAGCCGGATCTGGTTTATGGCCTTCATTTTTATTGCCCAATTAAGGAGCTGTGTTGGATCAGAATTTCAAGTGTATCTAAGTGTGCCCTCTCTCCCATAGCCAGTAAAGCAGTCCGCTTTCATACAGTTTAGTTCCTTTGAAGAAGAGTAATAGGCACTGAACAGTTTCACACCAGTCATCTTTTTGTTCTCTCTACTTTTTAGTTTGGGCTATTCGGTGGTGCTGAAAGCACTACCTTTAAGCCGAAACTATTGTCATCAACATAAGAGCTTTAACATAAGGGCTTCAAATAGGGGATTTGAATGAGGGTCTCTAATACTTTTCTAATGGAGATGATATATGAGGAGTGATAAAGTGTGGTTAGGTTATTGAATCCCTCCCAATCCCTCCCCCTAGCCATGCTAATCCCTATGGCTAGGGGCAGGGAACTCTTTCAGCTCTAACATGGAGGCAGCCATCTTGGATACTGTCTCCAAGGAAGCATCTGGAAACGAGCCAAAACTAGCAGCCATCTTTGAATGGGAAAGATTGCATGCATCTTGATTTGCAATGAGGACAAGTTCAGTTTGTTATCTGTGTAGGTTGTGGTTTCTCTTCTGCACATGCATGTCAATGGCTTCCAACAAAGCTTATTTAATAAACATTAAAACAAATTTGACGTGAAATATTGCAAAGATAGGCAACGCAGACCAAGATAGCTTTTTTATTTGTCATCCATGTATTATTAGTGTTGTTGTCTCTCTTCTACCTGTGACGGTTTCTCTTCACCTTGTTAATGCTATTTATATTCAATCAAGCGTATTTAAACAGAAAGAAAAAGCATAAATTACATTGTTGGTCCCAGACATGAGTTGCATAACCCTCTCCCCACTCCTACTGGAAGGAAGACGCTGCCAACTGTCAGACCCACTCTCGGCTGCGTGGGATTGGGGCCTGAACACAGAAGACTGGCCTGAGGCACTGTGCATCCACAGACACAACCATGGCAGAGGTTGAGCCACGAGGTGGCCTCAAATGCCATGGTGCATCTGCTGGTCGCTTTCCGGCCGTCTCTAAAGTGGGGGCTCACACTTTCTGTCTTAGGTGGGATAAGAGGTTTACACACATGCCCTGGAGCAGGGATGTGTCAGGAGAGAAGAGCACAGGTAGGTGGGAGGGGAAGTAATGGAGCCTGAATTCACCCACTGGGTGCAAGAAATGAGCAGGAGCGGACATGAGTCACGGTTTGAGACTGGCAGAGCTTCCCATTACAGTGTGCACCTGGTCCTGGATAGACAAGGCAGAGTCGAAGCTCCAAAGGGAGGCTGGCACGATAGAACCCAAGTTGCACTTCCCTGACTGAATGATGGATGCAGGTAGGCTATCCTTATACCTCTTTCCCACCATTAAGAACTCAAGTTCTTTCATTTTGTGACCATTATATTTCTTAAATGCATAGCCAGATATTGTATTATATATATTACATTACTGAAGACGTTTGAGGTCAACAATATTACCAATATCTTGCGGTTCAAAGGCTATGTCTTAGGAATGCTAGAGGGGAGAGACCTGATCAACACGAGATATCACACCCAGCACTCTTGCTATATTGTGTTATTCAGCCATTTCTCAGATCTAGATACTGTGTTAGTCCGTCATATGCCTATTCTTGCCATATTGTGTTAGTCAGTCATTTCTCACATCTAAATAGATTGTGCTCGTCAGCCGTTATCCCTATTCTTGACATATTGTTTCAGTCGGCCAAATCTGACATCTAGATAGATTGTGTTAGCCAGCCATATCTCAATTCTTGCCATATTGGGTTAATCAGCCATATCTCACATCTAGGTAGTTTGTGTTAATCAACCATACTTCTCTCCCAGGCTTACTGTGTTAGCCAGCCATCTCTCGCATTTGGGCATACTGCCCTGATAATCCACTATTTCCAGCTGTCACTGCATTTACTGTTCTGCCCCATTTAAAATCCCTCTCCCCATTCCAGATGCGCTAGCCCCTGTTGCATGAACTCTAGGTGCCTTGTGCACCGGTCAGACCCACGCAGGTCTAGTCCCTCCCATCTACTGTGATATCTCAATCACAGCCACCCAGTGTCTCCAACCCACTGACACACACACACTGCCACCAACTGCACACGCCTAATCCCACATACGCAAGCAGCTCTTGGAGATTCCACAATGCACCACATTCACACAACACCAGCCTCCTCACGCAGCACCATCCTCAAATGCACCAGTACACTCTCCCAGAATCACCCACTACAGATCACACCTCTCCCTCCATACACCAAATATTATCCTCACACCCTCATTCTCAAACCCATTACAACACCTACCCGGAAACATGCAAGCGCACGCCATCTACCACCACACACTATCCCACTCCCACCTCACATGACCTACATCCTCCACCCTCAGTCCTGAAGCCACTTCACACCACACACAACCTCGCTACCACTTTAAATCCTACACACCCACCGACCCTTCACCACCACCACTCACTGCACACCCTCCTACTCAGTGACCAGAGGAGCTACCTGGCCCACCCAGAGTTGTCCACTGCATACCTCCCACCGGCACCGGTTCTCCTCCAACCCCCTTGCTTACCATCCCTCCCTGAGAATCCATAACCTCCCTCATAACCACAGCACCAACCCTCCAACTCCCAGACCAGAGGGGCACCCTGGCACACCCAGAAACAACTGGACCTTCCACAGTTCGTTTCCTTCCCGGCTCTTCGCTTCCCTGTCCCCGTTGCCTCTTTCCACTTCCCCGCCAGTAGGACCCCCCTCTGCCAAAGCATTCCACCATCCAGCGTCCAACTCTCAGACCAGAGGCGCTCTCTAGTGCTCCATAAAACACAGACTGTCCACTAGCACAACTCTAGCACCTTCTTTCAGAAATGCACCTTTCCCAAACCGTACCCACCCCTATCCCTGGTACCTTCTGCTACAAACCCAGAGACCATGAGACACCGGCCTCACCTCATCCCTCACACGAGGGGCACATGTCCCCGAGCACCCTTCAGAATGACACCCTCCTCACACACACTTGACCTGCCCCACTCTTGCAACAACCATCCAAGAGGAATCATGGTGGAACTGCAACAGCTTTGGCCTGGCCCAACCCTTAACTTGTCCAGCATTACCTCCACCCCACTCACCCGATCAAACCTTCCATGGTAAACTCTGCTCACCCACCAACCACCATCATCACCACCACGCCTACCACCCCAAATTGGCGTTCCCTGACAAGCTCCTTCACCTCACTAAGCGTGGCACGTCTTGCCCTTTCCCGAACCATCACTTCAACTCCCTTTCCCGCAGAACCACCACCCTTCACCTCTTGAACTACCTCCCCCTTCCGGCCCCCTTCTGTGTAGATGATGTCCCCCTGTTCTTCCCTATTCTACCCTTTCCCCCCCCCTTCCCCAGGCCTCATGCACCTTCCTGTTACAACCCTAGCCACACACTTCTGTACTACTGACCACCCCTCCCCAGCCTTTCACCAACACCCAAGCCGCTCATCCCACGCCACCACTGAGTCAGAGACCTGCAACTGCCCACCCCCTCTTCCCAGTCTCTAGCAACCTGCAGCCCTTTATGCACCCACTAAAATAACCCCTCCCCCTAACCACCTCTGCCCATCCTATCTCACTGAACGCCCCAACCGACTGTCTTCCCCACTACCAACACCCTCCCTCTGACAACCCCAGCCCGGCCAATCCCGGTCATCCTGGCAAACACTGCTGCCTCTAGCTCTGACAAAGTCACCTGCCTACTCTTCAATGACCACTCCATAGCCAAAAACAAACAGAATCTTTAATCTCCTAACCTCAGAGAACTCCACTCTTATCTTCATCACCGAAACCTGGTTCTTGGACGACATCAAGCCTATCGCTCACAAAGCATTTCCACCTGTCTATTCACTCATTGCCCACAACAGACCTTCCAGAGGAGGCAGTGAAGCCATCCTGTGCAAACCACACATCTCTATCACCTCCACTGAAACACAACCCAGCCCAGCTAAATGCGAATCACTCCTAGTCAAACTCGCCTGCCTACTCTCTCACACAGCTACCTACTGGTGTACAGACCCACAGACTATTACAGACACTTCACCAACAGCCTATGTGACTCTCTGGCAGCCATTCTAGTCACCCACCCGGCACTCACCTTATTGGGAGACTTTAACATCTGGTTTGACACCCCCAACAACTCTGTGACTCTACCACTGATTGACAGCCTGGAGGCACTCCACCTCACCCAGCAACACAAACTACTGGCCACACCATCAATGCTATTTCCAGCTCCTCTGACCTCATCTCCACATCCACCCCCAACCCCTCATCTGGACAGACCACTCTGCCATTCCTTCTCCATCCTCACACCACTGACAACTCCCCCTCCCCATCCCCACCCCGAAGCCATCCTCCGCCCCTACATTTCAGATCAAATGCTGGAACAAGGTCAAGGTACTACCGGACCTGGCCGAGCACTACTAAGGTTCCTTCCGTCACTCCCGACCACAACTAGTCTGCTACCCATAAAACTCTGACTCCTGGCTTAGTGACTCCCTCAATCCCCTAACCCCTTCCAAATCTGCTCCTTCCCGCAAGTACCCACACCCAAATCGTACACCGCCAACCTGAAGACTCTCAAAACAGATAACTGCTCTCTTGAGCACAAATGGCGAGCTTCCAGAACACCGCAAACCAAATCAGTACTCGGCCACCACCACAGAAACTACAAATCTGAGATCTGAAAGGCCAAAAAAGTCTACTAGAACAAAAGGATCCTGAACTGCCAGAGCAGCAGAAGACAGCTCCACAAGATCATCACCAAATTCCTGAATCCGCCCTGCACCGCACCCTGACTGCCTTCTCACAAACACTCTGCCATTTCCAGTCTGAACAATTCCACAAAACAGCCCTAGACAGGACGGCCACCATACACTCCACACTCGCCTCTTGTCCACCTATTCTACATCTACTATACCAGATCCCAGCCTGACACACCCCCAAGAACCCTTATTTATGCTCCTTCAACCCCATCTCGAGCAAGGAGTTCATGAAACTACTATCAGACAGCCGACCCTCCGGCTCACTGCTTGATCCTTGTCCCCCCTCGCTCCTCCAAGAAATCTTCACCTTCACCTGTGCAGGAGAACTGGCGAGATCCATCCCCAATGACTCCCTCACCTCTGGCAACTTCCCAGATGCCTTCAAAACTGCACATGTCAAACCTCTGCTTAAAAAAGCATCATCCCTCAACCTCTAGAATCGAGACTTTGGTGAAGTTGAAGCGATGGGTCAGTTTCTGTGTGGAGATAGGTTTGCTATGTTGTTGGGCTGCGTTCAAGAGGTTGTCTTTCTTTTTGGAAATTTTGTTCTGTAGGGTTACTACTTTATTGGATAGTGCTTTTTGAATACTGGTACACCAGTTTTTGTCCTTCACGCAAGTGTCTGGGTCAGGTAATGGAGATTCAGGTTCTTTGAGTATTATGAATAATTCTTTTATGCTTGAATTGGCTTGCATGATTCTTTTGTCGTATGTGTCATGTTTGGCTGTAAGAATTTCCTTCTTGTAGAGGGAGGATATATTGGAGAGATTGATCCTGTTATCGTCCGTTGGAAGTTGTCTACAAATAGCTTCACTTTTTCTTTTTTCTAGCCTTACTGATTTGAGGTATGGGGAGCACCAGGTGTTTAAATGCTGCAGCGTTTCGGGACAGAAAAAAAACAAGTGACCAAGAAAATGGCCGCCGGGTAGGGAAAACTGAGTCTGTTTTCCATTTCCATGGCATCCATCGGGAGTGGATGCGCTGGGAACAGAAATGTTCCTAGCGTGTCCGCTGCCGAAAAAAGGAGCAGAAGCTAACTGGGGTTGGGAGGGCGGAAGGGAGGGAGGGGAAGAAAAAAGGGCCCCACTCCGAGTCTCCACGCGGCTGGAGGCTGCCATCGTACCCCACCGGGGACGAAGGAGCAAGAAGGTAAGTGGGGTGGGGAGGGCAGGGTTGGAGGGAGGATAGGGAAAACATATATATTTTTTTAAAAGCGTTACCTGAGTCCCCGGTGGGGGGCGAAAGCACCCTCTCAGCCATGGGGAGGCTCGGAGCGAGGATGGCCCCGCTTCGAGCCTCCTCACTGGCTGAGGGCCTGCCACACCCCCTGCCGAGGACAAGGAGGCTAGAATCCCAGCCGAGAAGTGAAGATTCTCGGCCGGGTAACGACCCAGCGAGAGCCTATCAGAATGCGTGTTGCATTCTGCTTGACTCTCGCCGGGTACTCATTTGTTATATTCCTCAACTAGGATGGAGGGGTCGGTGGAGTCCGGCAGAGAATTGAGAGTAGTAAGTATTAAGGGTGTTAATTTCTTGCTGTGATGTTTTTTTTTAATTCCTGGTGGGCATAGAGTGGGCCATTGGGTTGTTTCTGGGGGACAGTGTTATGACTTCTAGAGAGAATCCTATGAAGTGGTGGTTGTTAGGGAGAATTCTCATTCTATGGCTAATTTCCCTTACCTATAGAGTCCCCCAGCAGCTTTGCTGCATTTTAAGGGTTTGTTTCTTTCTCCTGCTAAGAGTGAGACTCTTTTTCCCCACTCTTAGGCCTTTTTGCTATGTGTGTTCTAGGCTATTATTTTGTGTTTAATGTCTATGGGATTTTCTCAACCCCATAAGAACCATCTTTATTCACATGGGTTACACAGCACCCTCAGTGCAGTGACACAGGGGTGTTGTAGCGACCCCCAAACATAGACTCCATACCCTGGGACTGACTACTGTCTCCCAGGACATGTAAAGTCCCAATTGACTTTACTAGTCAAATCCTATGAACTAAACCAGTACAACCCATCTTACTATGGAGGTGCTGGAAAGGGTTAATAGTTTTTCCCTTATGTTCATTTTCGAGAGGGTGCCGTACAGTCCCTCTCTCCAAAGTTTCTGGCTGGTGGCAGTGGTTACTACCGTAAATATTCTACCGCAAATATTTCCCTATGGGATTTTCCCATTGTTCGAGGCTACCACTTTTTCTGACAGCCTCTAACATACCGCCGGTGCATTTTAATATTGACTCTGGTAGGTTTTATTTGACAGAACTTTAATATAACTTCTTTCTCATGTCTTTCTCTAAACTCCTAATCCAGGTTGAGGATCCTTTGTTTGTCCTTTTGGCGGGCTTCTGCCAAGAAGCGCTCCTTTCGCCACTGAGTCTGGGGTGGGTCCATTGTGTGGGAGGGGGACTAGGACCCCTGGACAGGGTTGCCTCCGCAACCCATGTCGCACTCTATCCTGATAGGCTGGAGGGTCTCCCGCCAAGATGACCACTCCACTGTGTGAGTGACAGCTAGGCTGCATCAATGGGGATCTTTTTGCATAAAAGCAGGGTCCTGAGGACTGGAAGAGCAAGATGTCGCCACTGGAACTAAGAAGCCGAAGAGGAGAGAAGCCAAAGACATCTGCAACGATTGAACCACCGGTGAAGCCCTGCTGCAGCATCTCACCACTTTTCTCCACACGTCGAGAGAAGATCTTCATCTGCAAGAGCCTTCTTCCCTTGAGCTGGTGGGGCCAACCAGTTTGCCCATCGCCTTCCCAGACCTGCCCTGGTCAAATCTCCCGTACCCTGTACGCAGAGGCCGGATAGCCAGGAACCAGTCCACCCGACCGCGATTTAAAGGAGTGTACCTTTTATTCGTCAGGCAGCACCGCGGCTGGTTTCATACCTGGGTAGTGTAGAAACTCGAACCTTCCTCCACAACAAGAGCCTCTCTTCCTCTGCTGGATCACCCAAACTGCAGGAACTACCAGGAACAACTGCCAGCGCAGGAACCACTTCTTCATTTAAAGGTACATTGTTCCGCCAGGCCGCCCTTTCTTCGCGGTGGCACTAAAGGTTTTTTAAATCCTTTACCTCCCTGTTGGGTTGGCCGCCCCTCTCTCTTAACATTGTCTTTTCAACTTCTGCATCCACCTTTTCAAATTCGTTAACCAAAGACTTGACTGCAGCTACAAGAACATTTTGCTCCTGGGCCCTTGCCCTGTACCACTGACTCTGGCACAGGCCTACTGACTCTGGCTACATTTGTTAGATCTGCCTTCTCTAGATTGATTCTCAGCTAGAACTGTGGGGTGCACCTATTTCTTACAACTGCCCTTTCCTTCCCTTTTTTAAACCCTGTGAAATGCCATTTTGCTCAGTTTTCATTTAGGTATTGCCTATACTGATGCACTGTCTTGCTTAAAACTCGTTCACAAACTTATGGGAAGTGTTGCTAGGGTGTGTAAGAAGGTATTTCTGAATAACTTGTGTTTTCCCTCCCCTGTGAGAAATTGCTAGAGCATCCCTTGTGTGTGGTTTTCACTGTGCCGTTTTGCTCAGTTTTCATTCTGGTTCACTTGGTCTACAATTTAACTTGGGAGTGTGTATATTTTTCCTTTGACTTAATTTAACTTGCTAGATGACTGTGATACATGTGTTTTATTAGAAGTGTATAAAATAAATATATAACTACTTTTTAATACAAAGCTTTGGTCAGTGTTTCCTTGTGCCACAGTACTGTAGGCCTATTGTGTAAACCCTGAATACTGCTCATCTCCCTCTTGAGATAAGTCTGACTGCTCAGCCACAGCTACCAACTAAATCTTTGTGGTACAGACTGATACCAAAGGGGATTTATTGCTCTCACCTGTAGTCTTAATCTTCTGTAGTGCTCCCTAAGGGAACTGCACAGGATTCTGCCTAACAGTGGTCAGTCCAGGATTGAGGGTTGGTGAATGTGATGGTAGCTGTGCAATTGTGGTCAGCCACCCAATCAAGGGTTCTTCCTTTATTATGGGTGGGAGAAGTTACTTTTTGATTGAAGCCTAATTCAGTGAAGGAGCCAGCGATTAGGTCTGCCTGCTGGTCTTTGGGGTAATTGAATCCTAGGTTGAGGTTGCCTAATAGAAGAACTTGTAAGGAATTCTTTTAGTTGTCAGAGAGAATGGTAGTTAGGTCCTATTCAAACGAGCTGATGGGGCCAGGGGGTCTGTATAATAAGTGGATGGTAAGGGTATTAGAGCCGGCAATTTGGCAGTCAAGGATTCGCATGATTTAACATCAGAAGGAGCAGCTAGTCTCATAGCAAGGTTGGTGTACCACATCACTTACCTGGGGCAGGGGGCGCACCTGTAGGTCCCGGCACGCCCCATCCTGGCGATTCTATCCCCGATACCGGCTGGGGGGACCGCTGCCTTTTGCGGCACTCGCCGCTTCCGGGTTTCCTGTGTATCTGGTTTCACGCATGCGCAGAAGGCCGTGTTTCTGCCTTCGCGCATGCGCCGTCCACAGAGTGCTTGGGAAGCCGCAAGCTTGCTTCCCAAGCCTCGTTCTGGGCACGGCAGCACCCGGGGACTGCACGGCTTGCGTTCCAAGCCTCCCGGGTGCTGCTGGCCCTATTGAAGGGCCTGTATATTGAAACTCACCGCGTCTCAACGCGGTTTGTTTCCGGATCACGTCCTCGCCCCCGCAGCTCCTGCTGCTGCACTCACCTACCTTAGCCTGGTTTCTTGCTTCCTTCCTGAATTCCCTGCTGGTTCCCTTGGGTCTTGTTCCTCCTTCACCTTGGTCTCCCCTGGGTTCCCTTCTGGGGTCCAGTTCAGTCCTGTTCTTCTCAGCCATTGCTTCTGGTCCTGTCCTGCCCTGCCTTTGCCTGCTGCCATTTCCAAGAGCCTTTGCAGCACTCAGTTGTGGACTATCGTCCCTGTCCTTCCTTTTGCCTGCTGCCATTTCCAGGAGCCTTTGCAACTCTCAGCTGTGGACAATCATCCCTGCTCTGCCTTTTGCCTGCTGCCATTTCCTGGAGCACAGCAGCCCTCAACTGTGGACAAACATCTCTAACCTCAGCCTTTGCCATCTGCCATTTCCTGGAGTCATTGCTGAAGTATTCATCTGAGGACAGTCATCACTGTATCAAGAACCGCCTTCCCTGACAGTGCTTGCACTGTCTCAGCGTCACGTAAATCAGGGAGGTGCTGGTTCACTCCTGACCCTGTTGATTCCAGGGTGAGGGTTGTACTGGTTTCTCACGTCACACCTTCTGCATTCATCAGTCGGACAGCCTGGCGACCTCACCACGATCTACTACCGGAAGTTCAGGTATTCAGCGCCCACAAGATGCTTTCCTTAACAGATTGAGATGCCTGCCTTCCGACTCCGAGATGGATGAGGCTCAGGAACTTCGGGAAGAGAAGCGAGTTCTTCGGGCCGAGATGACTGCACTCCGTCAAGAGAACATTGGTCTAAGACAGATGGTGACACAAGGTTCTGGGGTTGCGCTTCAGGGTGAATGAGTTATGTCCCATACCGCTCCTATCAAGTTTGACGGTGATTCAAGACGTGTGGCAGAGTTTTGCAACCACTGTAAGATACATTTCCTCTTTAGAGCCTCCTATTTCAATTCTGACAAGCCCAAGATTGGATATATACTGGGAAATTTGACCGGGAATGCCCTTGCGTGGGCACCCCATTGGTGTCCGCCAATAGCCCCATTCTTAAGACTTCGCAGCCTTTGAAAAAGCATTCTTGGAGGTTTTTCCAATCACCGAATCTGGCTTTCGCAGCACAGAACCAATTGATGGACCTTAAACAAGGATCTATGGACATTATAGCCTACATAGGTCGCTTTCGTCAATTGGCAACCGATTCTCAGTGGCCTGAAATAACCCAGAAAACTTTGTTTCAAAGAGGTTTGAGAGATGAGTATAAGGACGAGTTACTGCAAATGCCAGAGCCAGACACGCTCCAGCAACTTGTAGAACAGGTTTTGTGCATAGACCATAGATTGGCAGAACGGAGGGGAGAGAGACGTCGAGCAGAGCGGATGTTCTCAAGATCACCCAACACTCAGACCGGAATTTCTGGGTCTTTGGACCCCGGCCCAGAACCCATGCAGTTGGGAGCCATGAGGGGTCCGCTGTCCGAAGCAGAACGGAAACGCAGAAGAAGTCTGAGACTTTGTTTGTACTGTGGGGCCACCGGGCACTACTTGGGTTCCTGTCCTCTACGCCCCCAAAGGAAGTCGGAAAACTAGAAGGCCTGTCGTCTGTAGGAAAGGCAACGACAGGTCCTTACTCGTACCCAGTCCTTTCCGACTCCAGTTCCTTGCTCCAGCCCCTGCAACCGGCTGTCCTACTGGTTTTGAAGATCAAGCTGATATGGTTAGACAAAGAGGCGGAAGTTCTTGGCCTATTAGACTGTGGGGCTTCCGGAAACTACATAGACGAAGCATTCGCAGCATGTCATGGCATACATTTGTTCGCCCGGAGAAGTGTCCTGCCCATAGAGGTGATCGATGGGACCCCTTTATCTTCTGGGCCAATTCGTCAACAAACCATGTGCTTACATATCCTGATCAAGGAACATGGGGAAAGAATCGCCCTGGATGTCATCAGATCACCCTCCTATCCAGTGGTTTTAGGATTGCCCTGGCTTCTTAACCACAATCCAACCATCAATTGGGGAGTTCGCACCTTGAATTTCACCTCTGCTTATTGCCTCCGTAATTGTTGCTCGCCCGGCGTGCCTCAGAAGGATATCACCTCCATACCCCTTACGAGGAGTACTGGTCCACCAGGGTTTTGTTCACTGTTGCCAATCCCTCAGGAATACGCCGAATTTCAGATTGTGTTTTCCGAGCCTGGGGACATACCTCTGCCACCTCACTGAACTTTTGACTGTTCCATAGATCTGGTACCTGGTTCTGTGATACCCCATGGGAAGGTATATGCCTTGTCCCTAACCGAGAAGACGGCCCTACAAGAATACCTGTATGATTGCATCAAGAAGGGATTCATTGCGCCCTCAAAATCACCTGCTGGTTTTCCTTTATTTTTTGTGAAGAAGAAGGAAGGAACCCTACCACCCTGTATCGACTATCGTCAACAAAACGACATCACACGAAAAGATAGATATCCATTGCCTTTAATTCGGAATATCATGGAATCTCTTCGAGCGGCCCAGTTTTTTACCAAGTTGGATCTGCGAGGCGCCTATCATTTAATTCGAATTAAAGAAGGCGATGAATGGAAGACGGCTTTTAAGACTCCTTTTGGGCATTACGAATACCGGGTCATGCCATTCGGGTTATGTAATGCCCCGGCCGTTTTTCAGCGCTTTATGGACAACATCTTTAGCGATTTGATCGGAATATCTGTTTGGGTGTACCTTGATGATATTCTCATTTTTTCTGCTTCCCTGAAACAACATGTGGGACACGTTCGGGAGGTGCTTCGACGGTTGTCCCAGAACCAACTGTACGCTAAGGCAGAGAAGTGTTCTTTTCATCAGAAAAGAATGGAGTTTCTGGGTTATGTGATCAGTGGCACAGGTATATTCATGGATCCAGCCAAGGTACAAGCCATTCAGAACTGGACTCAACCTTCCGACCTGAAGTCCCTTCAACGATTCTTGGGATTCGCCAATTTTTATCGGCAATTTATACCACATTTTTCACAACTCACGGTTCCTTTGACTCAACTAACCAGCAGCAAAGTACCCTTTCTTTGGAATTCGCAGGCCAACAAGGCTTTTGACACCTTGAAGCGAGCTTTCAGCACTGCACCCATTTTGCGTCATCCTAATGACGAGATGCCATACATCGTGGAGGCAGACGCTTCCGATTTTGCTATTGGTACTGTTCTCCTGCAGAAGGAATCTGGAACCGACATGGAACACCCTGTGGCATATTTCTCCCGCAAGCTCACTTCTAGTGAACGGAATAACGCAGTAATTGAAAAGGAGTTGTTGGCCATCAAAGCTGCATTTGAAGAATGGAGGCATCATTTCCTTGGGGGACGGCATTCTGTGGAAGTACGCACTGATCACCGTAACTTACAGTATTTGAAGTCTCTTCAGTGCCGAACCTCTCGTCAAGCTCGGTGGGCTTCTTCTTCTCCCACTACGATTTTCATATTACGTACATCCCCAGTGCTCAGAACTTAAAAGCCGATGCTTTTAAGGGAATGCAGGGATATGCCACTAATATCTCCAAAGCATTTTCTATTCACACTTTCACCTCATCTCCAGACAATTCTACAGGACACCATATCTGATCCAGCTCGGGAAAGCCTCCTGAGGCAATCTCAGATCACTGAACGTAATGGGTTGCTTTTCTATCAGAACAGGTTATATATCCCCACAACCTCTCTTCGAACTCTTGTACTTCATGGGTTTCACGACTCCCGAGTGGGTGGACATCGTGGGGTGAGAGCCACCCGAGAATCGATATCCAGACAGTTCTGGTGGCCTGGATGGGCCGATGAAGTTGACCGGTATGTTAAGAGCTGTCCTGTGTGTGCCCAGGTTAAGACACCTAGGAAGAGACCTCTGGGGTTGCTTCATCCCATGGAGATACCTCCTTACCCATGGCACACTATTGCGGTTGATTTCATCGTTGAACTACCCCCATCGGAGGGATATACCTGTATCATGATTGTGGTGGACTGTTTTACTAAGGCTGCCCATTTCGTTCCATTTTCTAGGATACCCACTACATCTCAGATGGCTTTGGCATTTCTTCAGGATGTGTACACGTTACACAGATTACCAGAAAAGATCATATCCGACCGTGGATCCCAGTTCTTGTCATCTTTCTGGCGCCAATTGTGTGGTCATCTCGGCATTCACCGAGCACTTAGTTCTGGTTATCATCCTCACACTAATGGCCAGACTGAAAGAACTAACCAGACACTGGAACAGTACCTTCAGTGTTTTGCCAATGACACCCAATCTAACTGGAAGGCGCATCTGGTTTTGGCTGAAGTCTCCTATAACAACACGGTTCATTCTGCTACCGGTCTGAGCCCGTTTTTCTGTTTGTCTGATCTGCATCCCAGGCTGGTGTCCTTTTGTCCCATGCTACCCAGTGCGGTTCCATCTGCTGATCATCTTATCACTACCATCCGAGATAAACACTCCTTGGCACGCAGAACCCTGGCGGAGGCACAAGAACGCATGAAGCAACGGGCTGATAAAGGGAGGACCCTGGAACCCGCTTTCCAGGTGGGGGATTTGGTTTGGTTGTCCTCCAAGAATCTGCCAGTGCGTAATTTACCTACCAAGTTGGCTCCCCGCTACTTTGGCCCGTTCAGGATTACTAGGCGTTTATCGTCTGTAGCGTTTCGTTTACAGTTGCCTGAGTCCTGGCGGGTACATCCTGTTTTCCACGTTTCCCTTTTAAAGCCATACTTGGTCGACACTTTTGGGCGGTCTCCCCCTCGTCCTGCTTCAGTTGTTGTCCGGGGTACCCCAGAATTTGAAGTGCAGGAGATTTGCGATTCGCGCATAAGATGGGGGGTTCTCCAGTACTTGGTGGACTGGAAGGGCCACCCTGCCTGTGATCGCACTTGGGAACCACGTAGTTATGTGCATGCTTCCCGTCTGGTTCGAGAATTCTATCACCGTTTTCCTTGGAAACCTGAGGCATCTGGCCTTCCTGGGAGGGGACATAGTGTTACCACATCACTTACCTGGGGCAGGAGGCTCACTTGTAGGTCCCGGCGCGCCCCATCCTGGTGCTTCTGTCCCCGATACCGGCTGGGGGGACCGTGGCCTTTTGCGGCACTCGCCACTTCCTGGTTTCCTGTGTCTCTGGTTTCGCGCATGCGCGGAAGGCCGTGTTTCGCCCTTCGCGCATGCGCCGTCCATAGAGTGCTTGGGAAGCCGCAAGCTTGCTTCCCAAGCCTCATTCAGGGCACGGCAGCACCCGGGGACTGCACGGCTTGCGTTCCAAGCCTCCCGGGTGCTGCCGGCCCTATTTAAGGGCCTGTATCTTGAAACTCACTGCGTCTCAACGTAGTTTGTTTCCGGATCGCGTCCTCGCCCCCGCAGCTCCTGCTGCTGCACTCACCTACCTTAGCCTGGTTTCTTGCTTCCTTCCTGAATTCCCTGCTGGTTCCCTTGGGTCTTGTTCCTCCTTCTCCCTGGTCTCCCCTGGGTTCCCTTCTGGGGTCCAGTCCAGTCCTTCACAGCCATTGCTTCTGGTCCTGCCCTGGCTTTGCCTGCTGCCATTTCCAAGAGCCTTTGCAGCACTCAGTTGTGGACTATCATCCCTGTCCTGCCTTTTGCCTGCTGCCATTTCCAGGAGCCTTTGCAACTCTCAGCTGTGGACAATCATCCCTGCTCTGCCTTTTGCCTGCTGCCATTTCCTGTAGCACAGCAGCCCTCAACTGTGGACAAACATCTCTAATCTCAGCCTTTGCCATCTGCCATTTCCTGGAGTCATTGCTGAAGTATTCATCTGAGGACAGTCATCACTGTATCAAGAACTGCCTTCCCTGACAGTGCTTGCACTGTCCCGGCGTCACGAAAATCAGGGAAGTGCGCATTTGTGGCGTTGGGAGCTGGTTCACTCCTGTCTCTGTTGATTCCAGGGTGAGGGTTGTACTGGTTTCTCGCGTCACACCTTCTGCATTCATCAGTCGGACAGCCTGGCGACCTCACCACGATCTACTACCGGAAGTTCAGGTATTCAGCGCCCACGAGACGCTTTCCTTAACAGTTGGTTTTAGCTATTATGGCTAAGCCTCTGCCTCTGGTCGTTGTTCTGTCAGCTCTAAGTATTGTATAATCCTCTGGGGACTGCAAGCATGATGGCTGGGCCGGCAGCAGAGTGAAGCCAGGACTCAGTGATGGCTAGGAAATCATATTTTTCTGATTGTATAAGATCAGCTATCTCAGTGGCGTGTGGCACTAAAGAGCAGGCATTTATTAAGGCCCCCTTGAGATGTGGGGCTGCCTTTACTTTTGGTGGTGATAGTGGAATCTGAGTGATAGTTTTACTTTAGAGGAGTGCATTGAGTGGTGTGTTCTGTCGGCAGTTGATTAATGGGTGGGAGTTCCTAATATTAGTATTTGTAATGGACCTGGCCAGGGGTTCAAATAATTTAGGTAGTCTGAATCAGAGTCTTTGATTTCTAAATGTGGTACTACACAGGTTGTCCGTTTTGAGGGTGTGCAGGATGTGAGTGTTAGAGGTGTGTGTCCTTACTAGATTAGCATTATTGTGTGGCGGTGGTCTCAGAGGGTCGTTCGTGAGTGTTGGTGTTTGCTCCATCATGGCTGAGCAGGGTATGGGTGAGAGGTATGGGTGAGTAGTGGAGGTCATAGCGATCAGGTTGAAGATGGTCCTTAGTAGGACTGTGTAAATACCTGTGAAATACATATGGAGGTAGCACTGTGTAGAATACTGCCCGTGGAGCATGGATAGGTGAGGTGCTTTAGTTCAATGGACTAAGGTGCAGGTTGGCAGAGAAGAGAGGTTCTAATTGCTGAGGTCCGCGACACAGATTTAGCGTTGTAACCTAATTCAGAGTCCTGCTAATAGTAGAGAGAACAAAGTAGGCTAGTTCGGAACACTAAACATAGCAGAACAGGCTGGTACGAAATGCTAGGGCCGGTCTATGGCACAGTACATTGCAGAGTAGGCTAGTTCAAATGCTAGGGCATATGGCACAGGACATTGCAGAGTAGGCTAGTTCAACTGCTAGGGCATATGGCACAGTATATTGCAGAGTAGGCTAGTTCAACTGCTAGGGCATATGGCACAGTACATTGCAGAGTAGGCTAGTTCAAATGCTAGGGCATATGGCACAGTACATTGCAGAGTAGGCTAGTTCAACTGCTAGGGCATATGGCACAGTATATTGCAGAGTAGGCTAGTTCAACTGCTAGGGCATATGGCACAGTACATTTAGGCTAGTTCAAATGCTAGGGCATATGACAGTACATTGCAGAGTAGGCTAGTTCAAATGCTAGGGCATATGGCACAGTGCATTGCAGAGTAGGCTAGTTCAAATGCTAGGGCATAGTCTGTGGCACGTAGTGGACCTGTGTTTTGGGATTGTACTTATGCTTGTGCGCGTCTCTGCCGGTGTCCCTCCGTGGACAGCCGCAGACAGTCTATGTGCCTTTGTAGTCGTGCCTTCGTGGGTCAGGTTGCCGGCTCGCGCCTTCCAGTGCTTCCGGGTAAGGCAAATAGGCACTGCAGGCCAATCCGGAGCCTCTGCAGCGATGGATGTGTGTTGTGGATGTTGCTAGGCAGTTAAGCTGCTAATAACTCCTACCATTGAATGCACATAACAGAACTACCGACCGGTATCCTATCTAGCAGAACTAGAAACCCATGCGCTAATCAGCACTTATAAACTTAATCACTGACCTGCAAATATGGACTACGCTATCAAACCAAGAATTGTCTCACTTGCTAATCCTTACGAAGAACTATAGCAAGAAACGGCCTAGCGCTTATGTGTTGCTAATCCCAACCATTTGGGTACATCCAAGTAGAAATACCTACCAGGGATCTAATTTAACACACAGCCGACCAAGGCGAGCGCTAGCAGATATGCAATAAGAACATGAGTTTTGGGACTGAACCCCCCCTGTCTCCACCAATCTTCAACAAACAATGTGACCCACCAAGATACAGGAAGATTCCACGCCCTTAACAGGGACTGAAAGCTGAACAGAAACAAGGTCCCCTTGGAAAAAACACAGACACTCAAACACACCACTAGGCTAACTCTTGCCTCTGCACCAACAAACAATTAGAACGCAGCTAGACCCCTCATATAATTTGACCTAACTGCACACATACTTACACACCGCCACATTCACCTCAATAGCCTTTAGAACGCAGCTATACCCCTTGAATTTGGGCTATCTGCACACATAACGTCGCCCTCAAGCACCAGCGCCACCAGAATGCAGATACCATTACCATTGATCTCACTACAGACATTCTACTTCCCTTACACAGCCAGAACACCACAGCTAATGCTAGTATGCAGCTACACATCACTGGCTGCACACATACTGAGTGCACCCATCCACATTGTACTACACTATTCTCCACTGACCTGCGGTCCCCGAGGGCATTCAACCCACAGCGCTATGGAATCATAACAATGGTAAAAGGCGCTTTACAAATGCCAAATGAATTATAAGTTACTCACTGTAGTGACTAGTGTTCTCCTATTCCACAGTCCCCTTTCCTCCATACTATATGGTTGTCCTTCGCTAGGGACGGGAACTGAACCTTCTATCACCAGGAAAAATTGTCTTCCCTTTAAATTTAGATGCGTGCCGGGGAACGGCCCTGGGAGCATGCGCTCTCCTTACTCCACCCACCGGTGCAACTCCTCAGTCCCCTTTGACGCGTCGACAATATTATGATTGCCTAATGACACAGATGTTACGGGGAGGATGGTGGGACGTATGGAGGAAAGGAGACTATGGTCTAGCAGTACATTAGTCACTACGGTGAGTAACTTATAATTACTCTTATGTTTCATCCCCTTTCTTCCATACTGTATGGGCTATTACAACTGAATGCAGCCCTGTGGAGGAGAGTTACCCCTCAAGATTACAGATTCTTCAACACCGCCTGGCCAAATGCTGCGTCCGACCTGGCGCTGGCATCCAAGCAGTAGTGTTTGCAAAAGGCATATGGGGAAGCCCACGTTGCCACTTTGCTGATCTTCTGTCATGGCATGTGTCTTTAGAAAGCCACAGCCGTGGCCTTGGCTCTGATGGCATGGGCGTGCACGTTTGCTGGCAAAGCCCTGTGTTGTCCCTCATATGCCTCCTTGATGGCCATAACCATCCACCTAGCTATAGAAGACTTGGAGGCTTGATAGCCTCGTTTTGACCCTCAAAAAGTGATAAACAAGGCATTCGATTTACAGAAGCTTTTTGTCCTGTCCAGGTAAAATTGTAGAGCATGCCTCACGCCATTACAATACCTTCTGAGCCTCATCCTTTGGATCTGCAAAGAAAGTTGGGAGAAGTATCTCCTTGTTAATGGGAAATGAGAAAACTACCGTAGGGAGAAAAGCAGGATGTGTCCTCAGCACCACCTTGTCCCTGTGAAATGTGGTATATGGCTCTTAAGCCACCAGGGCCTGAATTTCGCTGAACCGGCATGCTGAAGTAAGGCCAACTAGTAAGGAAGTTTTAATGGTAACGAGCCTGATGTCTGCCGATGCCATGGGTTCGAAAGGCTTTTGTGCCAAGGCGCCTAGCACCACGTTAAGGTCCCAGAGCGGTGTGAACGTTTGACTTGAGGGTACAATCTAGTCAGACCCGCCAAGTGTCTTTTAAACACCGGATTAGAGGAGGAGAAGAAGATGGTGCCTCTGGAGTTCTTGTAGGCCCCTATGGCCGTCAGATACATGCAGCAGGTATCTACCTGCACACCTGAGTAGGCTAGATGAGCAGCGAAGGATAGAACATCATCCAGTGAGCATGTCAGTGGATCAATCTGGTTTGGCCTGGCCCAGTGACAGAACCTCGTCCACTTACTCTTGTACTGGAGTCGTTTCCTGACCCCTGTATGATAGCCAGGTTGTCCTGTGACAAGTGGCGGTGCTTCAGGGCGACCTGTTCAGGAACCATGCTGTCAGGGCTAACTTCTGTGGACTTGGATGAACCACTGTGCCCACCATGCTGGGAGAGTAAGTGGGCTGGACCCACCGGGAGATGTACCGGGGGCCGATCTGCCAGCGGGAGGAGTTCCGAGAACCAAGAGCTTGCGGCCACCATGGCGCTATCAAGATGAGCTGAAGACTCTGTGAACCCCTGACTTGCGGATGACCCTGTGAATCACTGGAGTGGGGGCGGGGGGTGTGGCAGCGTATGCATGCATGCCGTTTCATAGGATTTGCACCACACCCCCCAGAGATCCCCTGCCTTGCCCCAGCCAGGTATCAAACTTGTGGCATCTCCTGTTGCTCGTGGTGGCGAATAGATCTACCTGAGGGTGGCCCCATCTGTCAAAGATCCCTTCAGGCCCTCGTCGTTCAACTGCCACTCATAGGTGTCGATCCCCAGCCTGCTGAGTCTGACCGCCTCCAAGTTGGATTCCGCGGAAGGTTGACTGTTGATAAGTACATGTTGTTCGACAGTGCCCACTCCCAAATGTTGATGGACAGCCTGCAGAGCGGAGGGGACCCTATATGTCCCTGCTTGTTGATGTAATTCATGCAAGTGGAGCTGTCTTTCTGGATACAGACCAACCTGTTGCTGATAATGGGGAGGAACGCTTTGAGGGCCAGCCAGATGGCCATCATAACTAGACGGTTGGGTTTCAGCTGTTCCTGCCTGGACCATACTCCATGGACACTGGTTGTCCAGTGTAGCCACCCCCACCCTTCTACGGACGAGTCTGCGGTAATGGTGATCTCGGGTAAAGGCTGCCTGAACGGCCTGCCTGTTAGCAGGTTGGTCTCTGCACTCCACCAAACCAGGTCCTGGTGGGAGTGTTGTGGTATGCTGACTAGAGCCGCCTGGGAACCAGTCTCCTGATTCCAGGAGGCTGAGCAATGTAGATGCAGCCTCCTCATTTTGAGTCTTGTGTGTGGCACAGCGAAGAGACAAGCTGCCATTTTTCTGAGCAGGTGCTGGTACCACCATGCTGAGATCACTGGCCTGCAGAGAAAATGCCTTGTGGCCTTCCTGATTGCAGTGATCTTACCTGCCGAGGGGAAGATTCTCTCTGTATAACAGTGTGGTCCAAAGGCCAATGTGAACAGCCAGCGCTAATACGTTAGGAGTGTGAAAAAGGCAGCGTTCAACTTGAAAATTTGAGGGTGCCTGGACCAAGAACGTAAGAAAGTGTAATCAGTGAACTGCGCCAATTAACAATAATACAACAACAGTTAAGTTATGTTTTTTATTCCATTCCACAGCCTGACATGTGTTTCGAGCAAAGCTCTTTTTCAAAGGCTGTACATAGTTTCCAATATAAAGTCAATAACATATTCATTATTGTATACACATCATATCAATTGGGCAAACACCAAGGGGTTGAAAAGGGAAAATGGCCAAAAATGAATGTGTATTACATAACATTGTTTAAATCATTACAATATTGCACAACCATTATGATTAAATAACATTAGATGATAGTGAAAAAATTAAAAATTCGTACAGTCAATTACCGTTTTACAAGGGGCATCCATCCGGTTCCAAAACCAATAAAAAGGATGACAAAACAACATGGTAAGAAAATAAGTGCGTGCGGTGATCAAACAACCCTAGATGAATTAATGGGCTGAATCAACTAAAATGAATCAAGACTATCAAGGTATATTTACCGATGAACCTTGTCCAAGATGAAATCTGTACAACAAGAATTAAAACCAAAGGTCATAAAAATTACAAATTGCCGTAGCTATTAACAATCTGAAAACACAAATCTTTTCCAATATATTGCACTTACCACTAGTAACAATTTTATTTTAGAGGAATTACCTTAATATTACTTGCAATTGCAATGACAATTAGAGGCAATCTGCAATAATCCACATTCGAAGGGGAATTGTTGCCCACGAAGATGCAATAATCAACCAATTCAGGATGACACACATATCCAATGTCAGTAGATAATTGAACAATTAGCAAAAAAGAAAAAGAAACAATCACGGAATTAGGTGAAAGCGCATGATTGAAAGGCAGGGACCGTATCAAAGGAGCATGCGGACCGCTTACCAGCCTTCCAGCAACAACAGTATCCAAGGGAGAGCGCGCGCGCGTGATGCAGCTCGTGTAGTTAAAGAGGAAAACTAGGTCGCGAAAGCATCAACGTGACAGAACATCCAGCGGCGGCCATATTAGGTGAGGGAAAGGAACGGCTATAGTCAAGTGACATGTTACTGAGCCTTAATTTAACGCTTGGATCAACGAATAAATTGTGTGATTAAAGCGAATCTGCTGGCGCTATTACATGCATAATTTAGGTGTTAATACAAAATAAAATTAGCACACTGAAAAATAGTGCATCCTGGTTGTGTAATCAACCACACACACCCATTGGTGCTACTAAGCCTGGGTTACCACTTGAGCCTACAATTTGATATAGTAAATGATGCGAATCATCTGGCGCAATTATATATATTATTAATGTGGTAAGAAGAATAAAAGTTAGCGCTCTGAAAAGATATGTCATCCTAGGTTGTGTAATCTACCGCACACACCCATTTACTCATCACGGGGCATAATCACAGTAAAGTTAGCTCCCATTAAGATCAAAAAATAAAAATAAAAATAAATAGCATAAAGAACACGACAGTCGAGTATAGCTACCTGCAGTGTCAATGGCACAAGCAACCAATCTTACTAATTGCACCCAATATAACCATATATTCAATAACAAAAAACCTGATAGGAAATTTATACATGATCCAGTTATACATTAGCCAACACATAAGTCAACGACTATATGCAACCCTATATGAGTCAGAATCAATATTTAAATTCAAATTTATTAATGTGATATAGTTTAGTACAAACGTACAAACTTTACACATATTATATCATAAAAGAAAAGTAAAAAAGAGAGAGAGAAATAAAAAAAACCCATCATGGAATATTTATACAAATATACTAAAAACAAATTTACAACTATATAAAACCATTCTGTGTACAAATAAACACCTTCATTCAGCTCGGATCCTTAACTGCAAATTAGAAGAATGGTTATACATATTGCATATTACATACTATATGACTCCAGGGGCCACTCTAGTACTCAGTTGCATGCAAACGAGAGCTTCACGCCACACCTGAAAAAGTGCTATTTGCAATTTAGAGTTCAGAGTGTTAATACACTGTACCCAAAAATCTATCTGCTCAATGAATTCGGGGTTATGGACAAATCCCCCTAAGTGTTTAATGCGATTTGTTCTCATCCTAGAGCAGAGTGTTAAGACATGTCGAGCAGTTTCATTCTCATTGGGAAATTCACATATTCTACAATACCTCTCAGTTTTGGCTAAGCCCAACTCCTGACCCCTGGCCGCCAAAGTTGGCAAATGGTTGATGCGTAAGAGTAAAATAAAGCGCCTCAGTTGGTCCGACAGACAGAGATTTAAGTAGGGTTGCGCCTTCATAAAGGTATAAAGTACATGCGTAACAAAGCTATAGGTTTTCAGGCCTTCAAGGTGCGTATAATTACATTGCCAGTCCCACAAATTTAGGTGGTTACGCAACTTGTTAAACAGGCATCAATTTTCTCTGCCCCATTCTGGTACCCAACTGATTTCTTCACACAGGTTATTCAGCTGAGTTGCAAATTTTTTCAGTTGGCCTGCCTCCATATCCCTGCTAATACACATGAGAAGGCTGTTAGTAGGGTTATTTTTAAGCCGGATGTAAAATTCCATCCGCTTTTTCAGGACCATAGCCTTAAGAGATCTAATTCCTAGTTCCAGTCTGATCATGGCCATTGGGATGCATTGTGGGAGGCCAAGGATTTTCCTCCAGAATCGACCTTCTACGAGCTGTAGCCATCCCAGATTCATATTAAAAAGAGGGTCAAGGCCATAGGTAACCATAGGGGCCAAACACTGAATATACAACTGGCGTGCAGCCCATATTGAGAAGCCACTCTGTTCACGTGTAAATTTGTGTATGAGCGCGGTGAGTTGTGCTGCTTTTGCACTGCGCGCCTGAATGCATGTGAGATAGTTCCCCTTATGATCGAATTCTACGCCAAGATATTTATACGTAAGGGTGTATTTGATTTCAGTCACATCAATCATCATGCAAGGCCTGGCCACTCTTCCTGCCGAGAACAGTAGCAGATTTGTTTTACTGGTGTTTATAACAAGTTCATTGGCCTCAGCATACCGCCATACCTGCTCCGCGGATCTTAGGATCCCACTAAAGGTGTGATCTAGGATCACTAAGTCATCCGCGTAAGCCAGTATGGGGCAGTGACTAGAGCCAATCTTTGGTGGACAATTATTGATCCCCTGTAAACACTCTGGCACATCAGAGACGAACAAGTTGTACAGGGCAGGAGCTGTTACACACCCCTGTTTTACCCCTCTGGTCTGGAGAACGGGTTTAGTCGCAGCGCCTAAATTATCCAACCGCACTTGTATCGTGTTGTTCGTATGCAATAGTTCTAAATAATAGAGTAGAGATTCCGGACAGCCCAATTTTCTTAATTTCTTCCATAATAAGGATCGATTCACTGAATCAAAGGCTGCCCTGAAATCTATAAAAAAGTGCATATAGCGGAGGATTGGCGCGTGTCAGGGCTTTACTTCTCAGTGCATTCATCACAAACAAATTGTGGGTTGTTGAATAGCCTGCTCTGAAACCACTTTGGAAGTTATCCAAAATGCCCTCACTCTCCACCCATTTTTGTAGCTCATTGAGTAGAAATGCTGCAAACAGCTTACCAGTGCAGTCCAACATAGACAATAGTCGATAGTTCTCAGGTTCAGTTCTATTGCCCTTCTTGAACACTGGTATAAGGATTGCTGCCTGCCAAGATGATGGTATTTGGCCTGCCTCCATGATCTTCCTATAAAGAATTTTGAGGAGACAAGCCCAAAAAAGGGAGTTATTCTTCAAGACCACATTAGAGAGGCCGTTCGGCCCCGGGGCTCGAGAGGAATTTAGTTTTTCAATTCTACATTGTAGTTCTTCAATTGAGACCACGAAAGGCGGGATTTTGGGTTTCGTAGAGACTGGAATATCAATATTACTGCTAATACCACCATTACGCTTTTCCAAGTAGGTGGTCCATTCGATATTGCCTATAGGTTTTACCATGTATGAGGACTTTTTCCCTTTTACTTCCCCTAAAATTGACCAGATTTTCCGAGTATTTCTGCTACAAAGAGTGCTGAACGTATATTGCCAACTGGCCAGTTTCTTCAACCTTTTGTGTGCTTTTAGCCATATTCGATAGCCATTTTTCAATTCCCTCATTTTTGTGGCTGTAGCCACTCTGGTGAGGGGGCTATTTCTGACCCATCGAATATCGCTTCTAAGCTTACGCTTCCTGTCTCTAATGGCCCGGTCATAAGTAACCTCTTTCATAGTCTTACCCACCATCGTGCACACTTTATAGGACCCATGACGAACCGAGAAATCACTAATCCACTTCTCAATTTGCTCAGGAGACATTTGATTACATTGATCGGTCAATTTTGGCCCCCAATCACCTGTGGCCATAGTGGCCTTTGATATATTCTTCTCCGACCAAGAAATGCGGTTTAGGGAGTGATTACTTGTCAAGTGACCCAGGTTAATCCCCCCCATCAACGGTTCAGAAACTACCATGCTCATGATCAGTGGATTGTGATCACTCCATTCAATTTCTTTTACCACCATATCAGAAAGAATCTAAGCCACCTCCCCGCTAGCAAAAATATAGTCAAGGGTACTTCCAGATCTTCCATTACTCCAGGTGATCTTACCAGGCCTGTCGCTGCAGGTCCGCCCATTAATTATTTCAAGATCACAACACCCAAAAAAGGCCAACCAACAATCACCCTCCTTATCCGCAATTGGGTGTTCCCATACACTATTCTTGAATAGAAGCGGGTTATTGCCGGTGCCACCCCACAATTAATTCGACAGTTTAAATCCCCAGCTACAATAACAAAAAACTTCTCATTGTTTGAATTCCACTCAGCAAACAGTTCATGTAGGGCTTCTTGAATGTATTCTCTTGACTTTGCCCTTGGCGGATTATAGATTTTAATTAACAGCATTTTTTCCCATAAGCCTTTTATACTAAGGGACACTTCTACCGCACATATATGATCACTGTTAACCCCTGGAATCTTTTTACTTAATATCTTGTTTGTTACTCCAATGGCTAGGCCCCCAAATGGGCGCCCACGATCTCCTTTCTTTGCCAAAGTATGATGTATTGTATATCCATCCAAAATCGTAGGGGTCATCAACCAAGTTTCTTGCAACAGTATGAATGGATATTTATTTATAAATGCCAGGGAACCCTTATCCGAAAGGAAGTGTTGGTGGCCATGCGTGTTCCAGCTCAAAATAGAGTAATCTCATGGCTGCTGAAGTACCATAGGTAACGAATCAGCCAGCCATTTCAGAGTGTTCTGAATGTCGGCTAGCTGAACCTTCTTTGTAGGTGGTTGGGGGGGTCTGCCATCCTTATTCTTAGGCGCCACATAGTCTTTGCTGGGAAGGGAAGGATCTTCCTTTTCTTTACTAGCATCGATTTCCATACCAATCTGCCTTAGGGATTTCTTGTAAGACCGGATCAATTGCGCCGATGCTAGGACACAGAAGTGAAGGGCTGTGACATTGGGGTTACGCATCTCCAGTGGTTCAACAAAAGAGAAGTCTTCCGAGCGTATTACACGCAGCTGAGGAATTTTGTGTAACTTGGCCAGAACTTCAGATCTTGTCAACCACATGTCTCTTTTTTCTGGTTAATATTTTTGATTATGCAGATTTTACTTGCATAAGTGTCCTCGCCTTTGTTAGTGGCAATAGATTCGTATGACTCCTCATCCACAACGTCCCCATTTTTGCAAGGTGTAGAGCATTTAGTAGATTCTCCAATTCGGCTAGTTGAAAGCTCAGATTCCGCATCTTCATGGGCCGTACTTATGGAGTCGTGTGTTATGTCTGGAATAATCCAGTCATTTAGGGACCCTACCCCTTTTTTTGCTCGTTTCTTATTTTTCCGGGCCCTTTTTTTGCTTTTTTGGATCGTGCAGCCGGGGGGATAGTTGCCGGTAAAGGGGAGGCCATTTCCACCACCGCGTTTTTGGCGGCCTCCCTTTTCTGTTGTCTACGCTGTTTTTTAGTCAGTGGTACTCTCGTACCCGCCTCATCTCGTTCCTCTGGATTAGCTCCATCAACCGGGGCCTCGGGCACAGGGGCACCCTCCATAGTAAACAGAGTTAGCGGGGCAGGCTCCATATTTCCGGTCGGGTGAGGCTGCCCAAGCTGGATAATGGAGTTTGTGTGGATCCTTCCACACAACTTTAATAGAATTTTAAGCGCAAATTGAACAGATGCCATAGAGGCCTGCAATTCCGCTATGGCTGTGCCATTAGAGCCTTCACTGCCCCCCTCGGCCAAGTGTTCTAATTCTTCGGGGTCAACAAAGAGATTGGGGGAGGCAGATAATCGCCCCATCGTTGGTACAGCTGGCGAAATCGGTGTAGGGTGAATGGGGAGTATGTCTGATAGGTTGGAGGACGAGTTGCCTGTTTGTTTGGGGCTAGGGATAGTCCTATCCCTTTGGTAGTCCCTATAGGCAGGGTTCAAAACCTGCGCTTCAACCACTATTGGACTTTTCCCAGCAGACATTGAGGGTCCGTTTAAAGTTGCCATTGATTTTTGGATGGACAAACACAAGTCCAGTAGTGAGTTGTTATCAATGTCATTATAGTTGGTAGAGTCTAAGACACCACTGCCGTTATGAGAGGGGGAAAGAATCTCTTTTTCTAAGACTGCAGTGTCCACGGCCGGTGTTACTTTAGGGATATTCTTCCCAAACATGGCTGGGATAGTTCCTTTTCCCGGATTGCCACACTCCCCGTTTTCATTTGCTTTTTTTGCTTGCTTGGGGGGTTGCTTTGTCGCTTTTTCCATATTACCTTTACTCAGGTTATACCTAGATTTCTCTGATTTAGTTTTGGTCATTTTGTTAAATGACGCCGTATATTACAGTAATGGCGTATATAGGATTGACCAAGTGTACGTTTACCTCCGGTGCACGTTACAGCTCACAATGTAAGTGAAATCACTGGTAGGGATCAAAGAGGAATATCACCCTCCGCAGTCTCCCTTCGTGGTTACAGCCACTGAAAACGTTACTGTTACGTTCCTTACCGTTCTTCTTTTTTTTCCCAACACTTTATTAGTTTTCTCATAAACAATAATAATAAGAGAAACAATGTTTCACAGAGAGTATAAGCATGAAACATACAAACTGACAAATGCATCTTAAACAGTTCATTTCAAGCTGAAAACCAACCATAGTGAAACAACCATCAAAGAGAATCACAGCCACACCAGACAAGACAAGAAAAAAAAAAAAAAAGAGGAACCCCACTCTCTACACCTCGAATACCATTACCACCAAACAATGCAATATCCCCATCAGCCATACAGGTCCATAAAAGGACCCCACAATTTCAAATAATCTTCATCCTTATCTTTATTATGGAATGAAACCTTGTCATACTGCGCCAACACATGCAATTCTGTCAGCCATTCATCAACATTAGGTTTCTTCCTTGATTTCCAAACCCTGAGAATCAACTTAATAGCCACCATAATGGCCCTATCAATCCAGCAAGAATGACTCGCAATTAGACCTCTCCTATTTTTACGTGAAAGTAAGATGACATTCACTGCCGACCTCCGCAAAGTTACATCAAAAATCAAATCAATTCTATCAATCACTGCCGTCCAAAAGTCCAGCACTCTCGGGCAATCCCACAGTAAATGCACCAAAGTACCTCTATCCCTGTTACAACACCAACACAAATCATCCGGTCGGAGCCCCAATCTAAACATCCTAACAGGTGTCCAGTACACTTTCCCAATCATTTTTTGTCGAATTAACCGGAAGCCCATATCAGGACCCAAATGCAAATTAACCTTTAGAATGTATTTCCAAACTAATTCAGAAATCTCATCCAGAACATCATCAGACCAAGTAATTCTCAATCTAGACCATGCCTCCCGAAGTTTCTCATTAATAGGCATAAATTGCATATAAGTACGCACTCCATATTCCGGACCTTCCAATAAGGTAGCAATCTCCGGTTTATTTCCAATAGACCCATCAGCCAAAACCAATCTACAAGTTACCAAATTTTCAAAAGCCAAGTATCTATTCAATTCACTTCGCCGCAAACCATGTCTGTTCACTAATGCCTCAAAACTTAATAACCTATTCCCATCCAACACATCTGCCAATTTCAGGATACCCTTATTAATCCAACTTGGCCAATTCAAACATTTATTATCAATCTGCAAAACAGCATTGTACCATATAGAAGCATCTCTACTGAATCCGTAATTCATATCATTATCCCGAAACCACTCCCTAATTACATGTCTAGTAGCCACAATCGGGCGCAACTTCAATCTCTTAATCGGCAATTTATCCATACTATATATGGATCTCAAGTCAAAGGGAGCACAGACACCCCTTTCCATACGCAACCAAATTGGTTCATTCACCGCTCTATCCCTAAAGTAATATGAGCTTTTTTTAAGTACAAACGCGTTATAGTATTTCATCAAGTCAGGGAATCCAAAGCCTCCATCCTCCACTCTTTGCACTAGCATGTATTTCGGAATCCGAGGTCTCTTACCAGAACCCCACAAGAAAGAAGAAAAAAGTTTCTCAATCTTAAGTAACTGTTTCTTATACAACAACAACGGGATGGATTGGATAACATACAAGACTTTTGGCAAAAGAACCATCTTAATTGCATTGATCTTTGCCCACAGGTTCAGAGTCAATTTCTCCCATCTCCTAATTAACAATGACATTTGCGCATGTACCAAATTCAGATTATATTGCTGTAATTTCTTCAAGTCCCCAATAATATGAATTCCTAGATATTTAACCCCCTCTGGAGACCATTTACAATTCCATGTGTTCAAAACCGTATTCACACGCCGACCAGACAAAGGAAAAACCTCAGTCTTGTCCCAATTCACTTTGTGTCCCGACAATTCACCCACTTCTTGAAACATTGATTTTATTACATCTCCACACACTTCCGGATTTGATATCATAAGGAGCATATCATCAGCATACGACAGAACTTTCACTTCAACCTTCCCAACATTAATACCCTTAATAATCTCACATTGTCTGAGATAAGTAACAAGAGGTTCCAACACCAAATCAAACAAAAAAGGAGACAACGGACAGCCTTGTCTCGTGCCCCTTAACAACTGAAATGGATCTGAAATCACCCCGTTAACCAACACCCGGGCCCTAACATCATTATGAATACAATCTACCATCTTCATAAAAACTGGGCCAAAACCCATTTTCAGTAAAGTGAATTCTAGAAATTTCCAGTTTACCCTATCAAAGGCTTTTTCAGCATCAAAAAAACCTATGACTTCATTTGTGTCCTTCCCAAATCGGTCATCAACCACATTTAACACGGTTCGAATATTGTCATAGCCATATCTCCCTGGGATAAAACCCACCTGTGACCCGTCAACCAGATCTCTCATACAAAAACCCAATCTGTTAGCCCAAATTTTTGTGAAAATTTTAAGGTACACATTTAGCATTGAGATAGGCCTATAATTCCCACATCTAGTGTGATCTTTATTAGGTTTTGGGATCACCACAATCAGTGCCTCTTTCATGGAATCACACATCATACCCAATACTACAAAATCATTATAAAGGTCACACAACACAGGTGCCAACTGAACATCAAATTTTTTATAAAATTCTGAGACAATACCATCTGGACCCGGCGATTTTCCATCATTCACTTGCAATATAGCCAAACTAACCTCAGCAACCTCGATTGCAGCATCATGAGAGGTACGTTGTTCCTGAGTCAGGCTTGAGAGTAAAATTTTTCCAAAAAATGTATCCAGCCTATCAGAAGCCGGGTCTCCATCTTCCCCATACAATGCCTCATAATAACCCTTAAAGTAACTACAAATATCGCCATTTCTATTTAAAGTAACCCCCCCATCAGTTTGGATAGAAGTGACACATGAATCAGACACCATCTCCCTAAGTTTATACGCCAATAATTTGCCATTACGATCACCCGATTCCCAGGACTTCTGTTTCGAATAAAACAAACTCTTACTTGCCAGGTTTTGAATATGGGTCCCCAATTCCGCCTCCAACTTACGTAATTCCAGTTTGGATTGTCCTGAACCATTGGTAGCACAGACTCTCTGCAAATTGTTTATCTTGTCCTCCAAATCACCAATCAAACGTTGTTTTTTTTTCTTCAGATGAGCAGCTCTACTAATCAATTCACCCCTCAAAACCGCCTTAAAGCAGTACCAAACAGTCTTAATACTGGCCGAGTCTAAATTTTCATTAAAGTAATGACCTATGAAGGTCTCCAAGCCCTCTACAACCAAAGTATCCTTCAGCATTTCAGCTTGCATCTTCCACCTCCTCGTCTTAGTACTCTTACTATCCAAAATCAGTTGGAGGTCCAATAGAGCATGATCTGAGATACCTCTCTCTAGTATGTTTGTCGAGATTGTTTGATCACTCAAAGTCATACTAATAAAGAAGTAATCAATTCTGGAGAAAGAATCATGAACAGGCGAATGAAAGGAAAACTCTTCTTCACCACGATGGAGTTCCCTCCATATATCAATAAGATTGTATTTGAACACAAATGCCCTGAGTTCCTCACTAATCCTCTCATTATAATACCTACACTCTGATCTACGATCTATTTTACTATCCATCACTAGATTAAAGTCACCACCCAACACTAATGAATCACCCTCCATACCATCCAACAAAAGGCTCAATTGATCAAGAAAAGATACAGCTGGCGAGCATGGCGCATACACAGATCCAAATGTCATTTTTTTCCCATCTAGGAGCACATCAAGTAATAGGATTCTACCTTCCCCATCCATAACTGTCTTTTCAATCTTAAACAACAAGCCCTTCCTAAACAAGATACTTACCCCTCTAGATTTAGAATCATAACAATTCGAGACCGCTCTAGAATATTTCGAGTTGGCCAAGTATTTTTCAGTTTGTTCATCCAGATGAGTCTCTTGAAGAAAGACTATATCAGCACCACTTCTCCACAATCGTGCTAGAACCTTGCGTCTTTTCACAACATTCCCAATCCCCTTAACATTCCAAGAAACAAAAGTTAACGCAACCATAACTCCCAAATTAGAACAGTATCATAGGAGCAGTAACCATCAAGATCAGAGGCAGAGTTCCAAAAAAATAAAATAAAAACAAAGTGCATAGACACAACAACAACCAGACATTTAAACGAACAAACAGATAGCAAGTACAATCTTTGCACAAAAAAAACACTCCGATAAGCAGCGGACCTAACACATTTCATATTATGTACATCGAGTAAACCATTCTGAACCATACCCACCAGAGACGAATCTCCAACCCAAACCTTATTTATAGTAATTCACAATAATATTCCACCCCCCGAAATCAATCCAGCTTATGTGAATTCCCTTTTTACCACCCCCCCCCCACAACGTAATCAGGTAAAAAAAAAAAAAAACTCAGTACACCATATATATACAATTCCCCAACCACAAAACCAGAGTCTATACAAAGGCAACTACTAGACCCCCATAAACCCAATAGACCATTCCCCATTTAAACCCCACAGTCAACATGAGTCAAGTGGTCAATGAAATCAACATGTTAGCCCGCAAAAATCACAGTACTACACCCCCATCCCCCTATGAGACCGGACACGAGGGTGTGAAAAGAGATCAGTTTCCAAGTAGACCCATAGAACACATAAAGCATTCAACCCATATTTAATTTGACTCTCATAACAGCTTCCGGCAAAAAAAAATATAGAAAAAGATGGAAGAGGGAATGAGTATAAGCAGCCGGAAGTCATAGAAACACCTCTAAAAAAAAAACAGAGCGCTGAAGGTGTATGCCTCCAAGAACCTCTCGTATTCAAAGGAAAGTTATGTGCTACCCCTTTCTTTAAAATATCTGCAACCATATAACTCATCCCTCAGGGGTACTGCAGTAACAATAAAGTCAATCAGGATGAAATTTCAGCATTCCCCCATCCCCTTCAAAAGATCAACAACAAACCACATGTACCCCATATACAACAGCATCCCAGAGATGAACCAGCAGGGAACATCGCAACTGTGGAATTTACATGAAATGTATAATGCAACTAATCATAACCACTTAAAGAAATAACTCGGGGCCCTTGAACATACTTATTATAAAAATGCATGCAAAACAGAAAAACATCAGTCCCATATCCAGTTTCCCAGCTGCAGCTCCATAACCAGAATATTCCTCAAAGCCAACACGTTCGTATTGGGTGGTGCCTGAAAGCCAGTTAATTCCTCCATACCACCTTAGGTCTTGTGAGAGTCTCCCAGAGTCTCCCTCCTTCCGATGTGACTCCGGTCCCTGTAACGAAGTTCAGCAGAATTCCTGAAGGGGGTTCTCTGGGGGTTACGATGCATCCATTGTCATTATAGGCTATGACTGTGGCATTATAGGCAAGTTACACACAATTAAATGTAGCAAGGCATTTAAGGGACACGTGCGTTTTCAAGTTATGCTATGAGCAGGAAGCACCAGTGAGTTCGTTGGAGGACAGCTACGGGATGCATGAGCCGACGCAACTCCCCGTAACAATATTATGGAAATACATAGGCTTACCAAGTTCCGGAGAGGAAAAACGGGGGCTCCACATAACGCGAGCACATGCGAGTGGACGATGGACTGATCCTGACGGGCTACAGGCTGTAGGTGATCCAGCCGAGTTCCGCTTCCATCGCACCACCCCGATCACGACTGTACCATGTGAGCCACGTTACGTCGTACGCAACGAAAACAGGACAAGGTGCCTTACTCTAAATTCCCCATCCAGGAAGGCAACTCCACTCGTATTCCGGGAAAAAGGTACATGTAAATAACGTTCGAAACCGTTGTAATAACGGAAAACAGGCGGCGGCCATTTTTGTCCATTAAAAACAACAGCAAAGTAATAATAATAAAAAATTATAAGATATGTGCAACTAAGCATCTGTCAGCACCACAGACTAATGTGTGTCAGACCGACCCTTCCTCCTCCTCAGTCTCTCCCTGGCCCCCAGACCAGATGAAGTGCCTTCCATTGGGTCCAAATCTAAGCCAGTTAGGAAATTCTCAGCCAGTTTGCTCTCATTAAATGAGTGCAGTTGACCATCTACCACAATCTTCAGGATTGCTGGATAAACCATGTAGTATTTCAGGTTCTTCTCACGTGCTTCAATCTTAGCTCCAATAAAAGTTTACCGTTCTTCTGATGCGCTTTATATGCGTCCTGGTGGGAATATAATCTCCAGCCCACCGCGGCCCACAAGTGACCACTTGTACTCCCACTTCTCCGCACTAGAAGTGATGTTTTGTAGTGTAGGTCGCTGTTCGCTTCTGCTAGGCTCCGCCTCCAAATTAGTCTCCAGTGAGAAAATACTCGCAGGCACCACAAAGGACCACTTGTCCTCCCACTTGTCCGCCATCAATTTAATCAATATGATTAAAGCTGATTAAAACCATACATTAATACAAAATTATCTGCAATATAGGGTAAATCATAAGAAAACATGAAATTCATGATCGGAATTAAGTCCACAATTGACCAATCTATGTTTACAAATAAGTCTTGCTTCCAATTGTCTGAGCCTGAGTTCCATATTGCCACCTCTTTTGGAAGGACGTATTTGAGCCAACCCAATACATTTTAAGTCCTTGAAGTCATCCAACTGGTGTAGAGTCTGCCAATGTAATGCCAATGGATATTTAGCATCCTGTTTATTCAAAGAAGCCAAATGCTCACGGATCCGAATTTTGAGTGGCCTGATGGTGCTCCCAACATAGAATAAGCCACAAACACATATGATACAGTACACTACAAACTTTGTGTTACAATTAATAAATGAGTTAATTACATGCTTGCCTGTTGTGCCAAAATCTAGAGCTTCAGATTCAAATGTGTGTGAACACATGTTGCAACTCCCACATTTATGAAAACCAATCAAGCGCCCTTGATCTAACCATGTTTTGGCAGTGGGTGCTGGTGCCATAAAGGACGGGCATAAGAGATTTTTAAGAGTAGGAGCTCTACTAAATACTATTGATGGGTGTGGTTCCAATAGTTTGGTAAGATCCTTGTCAAGATGGAGCAAGTGCCAATGACGTTTGAGTATAGCATACACACCATTACTGTCACTGTTGTACCGAGTGATCAATCTAATTTTATTAAAAGGCGTATTAGCTGAATTTGTTCTAGTTTTGGGTTTAAGTAAATCAGCCCTCTTCATACTAGACACTTCACGTTCAACCTTAGTGAGAAGATTTGGTTGGTACCCACGTTGTACAAATTGGTCATGTATAAACAGTTTTTCCGCATCAAGATCTGCATTGAGAGAACAATTCCTTTTAGCTCTAATGTATTCACCTTTCGGAATATTGTTGATAACAGAACGTTTGTGAGAACTGGATGAGTGTTAAACTGCATTAACCGAGGTAGGTTTACGAAAAGTTTTAGTGATAAAACCCATAGGGGACACCGAGATATTCAAGTCAAGAAAGTCCACAGAATCATTAGAATAATGATGTACTAATTGCAAACCCCAGTTATTAGCATTCAGAATATTTACAAACTCACTTAGTTCCACTTCATTGCCAGTCCAAATCATAAAAACATCATCAATGTATCTTTTCCAAAGATATATCAAGTGAGAAAAAACTTTGTTCTGAAACACATATTGTTCTTCAAATTGGTGCATAAATATATTCGCCACAGAAGGAGCAAAACTAGCTTCCTTTACAATCCCAATCAGTTGTTGGTAATATGTCTCATTGAAAAGGAAAACATTATTTTGCAAAGCACAAAAAAGAAATTCTTTGATCATTTCAATATGAAGATGATATGATGCTGATTTGTGTCGGAAAATGTAGGTAATGCTGGCAATTGCTTTCTGATGATCAATAGAAGTATATAGTGATTTAACATCAAGTGTGACCAATAATACTTCAGAAATATAAGGCAATTGTGCAAGAATATCAAGAATATGCATAGTATCTCGTATGTATGTGGGTGTGGAGTGGACCAGTGGTGCAATACATTCATTAACATAAACTGATATTGGTTCCAAGATTCCACCCTGGCCACTGATGATGGGTCTGCCTTCAAGTATCTTATCAAACGGCTTCTGAATCTTAGGCAAAAAATAGGCAGTTGGCATTGTTGGTTTGTCAGAGAACAGAAAGCATTTTTCCACATCAGTAATAATTCCTAGTTTGTACCATTTGTCAATTAGAGAGTGAAATTTATTGCGTATATGTGTGATAGGATTATTTTTCAAAATGGCATAACACCCAGGAGAGTTCAAATGGTCGAGTGCTATAGAGATGTAATCTTCTTTATCCATAATTACAACATTTCCACCTTTATCAGCCTCCTTAATCACAAGTGAGTCATTAGATGCTAACTTGTGAATGGCGAAAAGCTGTGCTGATGATAGATTGGAATATGTATGATGAGAACGAGAAGAACAACGATCAAACAATGTGTGGAAATCATTAGTCACAACCCGATGAAAAGTATCTATGACATTATCATCTGAAAAAATAGGAGTGAATTTCGATTTGTTTGCAAATTCTTTAATTGTCAAATTACGATGCTGTATATCTAATTCTTTCATGGTATCAAGAAGATTAGACTCACTGTCAGACATTGACTCTTCCTCTCTGCCCTTGTATCCCAAATTAGCCCCAGCAATGTCAAGGACTGAGTGTAGAGTAACTGAGTTCTTGAGGTTGATAGAGGACCCCAGATCGTATAGCATGTGCATGCGTGCTGAAGCTGTGTGACGTACTGCCTCTGGCGACTCTGCTCCACAAGCCAGTCGTCGAGGTATGGATAAAGGTGGTGACCCTCTGCCCTGAGCAGGGCTGCTACCAAGTTCATTATCAATAAAGCTAATGGAAAATAAGTCAAATGAGTCCACTGCGCTTGCAATAAACACAGACAAGATAACTAAGGCTGCAGGTGACTGGTTAGTGTGGGTACATTGCCTGTGTACACCACAATGAAAACATATGTTGAAATGAAAGAGTTCCAATCATTCGGCGCCAATTGTTAAATTCTAGTATGCTTCAGTTGAAAAAAGTCTTTAATGTACAAATGATTCAGCCCGTTTCGAGCATAGACGTGCACTTCATCTGAGGCTGATAAAACAAAACATCAATTCAGATGTGCATCAAAATTAGTTACAATTAAACAACCATAGCAACAACCGTCAAATGGGCTGGGGGAGGAGAATACATCAGCAATACCACAGATATCCATAACAACCGATTCATAGAAACAGGATTGTGGTCATTGTCCCAAAAGGAACATTTTCAGCAAAGTCATCAATATATATCAAACCAAATTACATAGATGAAATCCACAAGTATATCCAACACAGATATCATTACAAATGATAATCACAGTGACAAAAACAAATAAGAAAAGAGAAACAAAAACAACATATGTTAATAGGCTTGCTTTTGTTAAAATATGTATGCATAGTGCGCAAAAGGGTGAATGTATGCCAAAGTCATGGTGTACGTAATACATTTGCAAGAAATACCTTGATAATGAAGAGATCTTGTCAGATCACAAATTGTACCAGTCAGGTATGGCAACCTGCTGGAACTCTGTCGGGTGTGCGTAACACTAAATCCGAAAACAAACGTAAAAATGAGCGACTATTAATACTTAGTGTAAATCATCAATAAATGATGAAGAAGCTCATTCTCAAATCGACTGATGTATAATGAAATGATAATTTATATTCGTACCGCTCTTGCTTCGCGGTTGCGGAATGAAACTACGTAAATTGTGAATGTTGACAGTTCAAATCATGAAAAATACCAAATTGTGGTCGCAATCGCATTAGTGGTAATGGTCAGTTGTCATCCCATAGAGAAAGAAGGGAGAGATAAAAGGACAGAAACAACCATCAACCTCACATTGCCATATCTTGACTTCATCTAGCTCTAGAATAAACCTGCAGGCGGGCCGTGGTCCTAGGGACTGTGTGACAATATGCTTACCTTGGTGGTCGGCTGTAGCCGCACTGAATTCTCAACGCTGAAAAAGAGTGTCTCGCGCTCGCGTATAAAAGAAACCGTTGACTAGTGTGTGCAATACAAGGAACAAACACAGCAAAAAGGCGTCGCCATCGTAGGGGAGTAACGTATCGAATTGGCTGTTGCTGATGCTGATAAGCCTGATATGTTGAATCTAATAAATGTGCATTTTACAAATACAATTGCTGATTCCCAACGGAGCGATACCCCTAGGTACTAAATTCTGAATGATATATAAAGAACCCGTCAGTAAATGAATTCTCAAGATCAAGAAATTCTTTAATGGATAACCGCTCACTATAAATTATATCTGATAAGCCATAATTGATATGGCGAGCAAGGTCCATGGTGTATAATTATATGGTCAAGACTTGTGCGTGACATTGACCCTGTTGCGCATCCATGCTCTAATATGGAATTCATTCTCCAAAGCAAACCATAAGGACAATACTGTATATAGACACTGGCCCTATTGTCACCTAAAAATCATTGTACAAGGGCATATATGTGGTATATTATTTACTCTTCGCACAACCATTTGTTTTATAAAAACACTGCAAAATCATGGTCAAAATTTAAACCACAGTAAACCGTTCTATATTTGCAAATTAGCCTGGCTTATAATCTGCGTAACATCAGCATTAAATTACCCCCATGTGGGGGCGATGTAACCTTTGTCAAAACAACAAAACTTGATGTCTTGTTTGAAATCCATTTGATGACATTTTTGTCAATGACTGGCTAAGGGGTATTTTGCATCTTGGCTGGCAATGGTAGACAGATGCTCCCTCATTCGTATCTTAAGGGGTCTAATGGTGCTGCCAACTGGGGAGTTGTGCCAGTGGGCGGAGTCAGGGGTGCGCACGCTGCCAGAGGGCGACTTACAATTTTTTCAGGTGAAAAGGGTTGTTTCCCCTCCCTAGCGAGGGACTCCCATACAGTATGGGCGTAGGAGTACATAACATAAATAGCACTTGCCGGTACGTCCATCAGCAAGCATGTTGCATGACCCTAGGGTGTTTTTTAAAGGCCCTAAAAGTATTAAAGGCCCAATGGTTCTAGCCTGGTTGCAGCAGGGGGTGATTGAGCTTACTCAATCCCGATCAGAGCCAATTAGTGTTTCATATTCCCCAATATGGTACAGTTCAACTAAATCTCCACTGGCCGGAATGGATAAGCAGGATTCTGCAGGTGCAAATGTATCAGTGAATCATGTTAATTGATTAGCAAGCTAGATTAATGTGCTATCCAGCTTTCAAATTTAAGAACTTATCGATTTATTGAAAACTGTCCTTTATAAAGCTAGCAATGAAATCATGAATTTGCAGTTCAGCATTGCCTTATTAACTGCTAAGCGTGTAGAGTTAGAGGGGAATTTGAAGAATAGACCAGGTGACTTTGTTAAATGGGATATCATATTGTGCCTCCTTTATTGTATATATTGGCCTAAACCCAGTCGCTCTGCGAAGAAATCCGCGTAGCAAAGTTCCGATCTTCGATCGATTTAGCTGCCATTTTAGGTTAATCCGCCATTTTGATTCTCGCTCCAAAGTCACCCTGTGTTCTAAAATGGTGGACAGTGTTCTTCTGTTTGTAACTTGGCCGTCCTGACCTCTACATGCAAGTTAATGTCTAAACTTCCTGTAGGCCAAATGTTAGGGTCATGCAATGAGACCTTGTCCTTCGATGACCTGTAGATCGAGGATTACCTGTGCCAACGATACTGATTCACAAGCAGATATTAAGCACAATGTTGTTCAAATACTGAACGTGAACACTTGTTGAACTACATTGTATTAAACATGTACTAAGGCTTAATGTTAAATCTGAAGATACACTGTTGCCATTGTAACCTATTTGTGTATAAACTAGGAATAATCCATATGCATATAGATGAATAAATTAGAAGTGAACTCGGCACGAACCCCTAGCCCGAGGAATCATTAACCTGTAGATGGGCTGGACATCATGTTAGAAATTGCATAAAAAGAGTGAATGTTCTGATGTACAGTCCTACTCACTTCTCACACCGAAAGGGCTGGTATTCGCTGTGATGTACTGAGGGCCAGATAGCTATCTGATACTTTGTTCCTTTGAAAACTGTTCAGTTATAGAATAAAGATCAGTGTATCTCTGTAAGCCCGTGTTTGGTGTATTTCCTTTTGGGGTACTCAGCCTCGATATTCTCTTTTTGCTTTTACAGATGGCGCCCGAATAGGGACCCTCAAGATTGATGCCAGCTTGTTGAAGGTTGATGCGGATATCGGACCGGGATCGGACCGTGTAAAGGGGGCCACTTTCTTGGATGAGACGCGACACCTCAGCAGCGCTGCACGACCCGATCCCTGGATGGTGAGCACACGGTCCGAGTCAGCATCTTGACGAGGGTCCATATATACGCAGACTGGGGATATGCACACAGCTCCATTTCGGACGATGCGCCGGCCACACAGCAATAGCAGCCGGCTGTCTGGAGTGCTGATTTAATCACCTCCCTTTTGCTCCCCCAGGTAAGCTTCTTGCTCCTACTCCCAATATGCCACAGACCTGGCTCTAACAACGGACAGCACGGAAAGCAGCTCAGTGGGTACCGCCACACGGCCCCTAACAGCTGCTCCCCCTTCTCATCTCCCCATGCAGCTTGATGACCTGCCTCCATTTTTTGACACAAGCATCCATGGTGTTCTATCCAGTAAGAACACAGTGGGGCTCTCAAACCACCCCATCTTCGGGCTTCTGTTCTAAAGACATCCGCCCAGCCCACTACTTTGAATTGAACCTACACAGCGGATCAGGTACTTCTCTCCTGCCCGTGATGGTACGGCACCACCTTTTTTGGATGAATTATTCACCAACCCTATATTTTGCCATACCGTAGTCAATTCACGGGTCTCTTTCTGTACATATATTTACCTCCTTTAGCCAAGTGCGCCAAGTACAGCTTCGCCTTCCAGCAATTTGCCCCCAGGTTCCTTTGCCTCCGCACCATTGGAAGACGCTCCATACTTCATTTTGTCCAGGTCAGTGACTGGCCATCACAAGCAATTAGACAGTGTATGCTCTCTACACTTTCCACCCTTTGGGGGTTTTTAATTTGTTTTTATCACATGCTAGTATCACAGTTTCTTGTCACAACACCTAGGTGAACAACAACACTAATTACGTCCTCACTTGATTCCTTCATGTAGGGAGACCCGGTCCAGGCCCTTGAAGAAGGCTCTCCATGCCGAAACGTCACGGGACACTACACCATCTGGGCAAGCTATCCCTGTCCCTACACACCATCTGATCTACATTTAGACGTAGACCAAAGGCTTGGTTACCTCCCAATATCCAGTACACCTTGATAACAACAACTAGGATGTACCTGTGAAGACTAGCTCCAGTTCACTGTTTACAAATTCACTTCTTAAGTGCTATGTGATCATATGGGGGTTATTCTATAGAAACATTAATTAAATGTGACATGTATAGAGGTTGTCCCCAGTAGCATTCGTTGCTAAATAATTGCCCTGCATTTATGTATATGTATTGATATATCTCTGTTCATTTATGAGTAATGTGAATTTATTTCTATGTTTGCTTTTTCTGTCCTCTTGTTTTTCCCAATATGTCTGCCAAATGTTAGGCAGGTGTTGTTCAAAAAAACTATAAAATACTATGGGAAACCAAACCCATGTTCATTCGACATCAACTAAATAAACAAGCTAATAGTCACTGTATATATGTTTTATTGCTCACATTTCCATCAAGCATAAGTATACAGCTTTTTTGATACTTGGTATGTTAAATGGTACAATCTTTGCAGTAAATGTGAATGCAGAGTGATAGTCATTAGAATTTGTGTGGCAGGACGCCACCCTCATGTTCCAATATACATATATCAAGGCAGGCAGATTTGCCGAAATCACCAACCATGAGGAGATCTTCGTTAGAAAACTTTGTAATCCAATCGGACCTCCTTAGGATTTGATCAGGTGAGTCGTGACCCGATTCTTAAGTATCCTGATCAGTTGTTTTGGTGCATTGCACTCACGAGTTCAATGACTGACCAGGTAACACCAGTATTCTGATATGCCTGGGAAATTGTCTGCCTGCTTCAGGGCATTATTCCGCAAGGACAGACAATCTTTGGAAAATGGCCGTCTGGCACTAACGGAGGGGTTGCCGGCATGTACTATGTACTGTAAGCACGGCATTGGTAGTATAGTATTTAATTATATTTGGCACAGACAAAATAGACATGCTTCCGAACTTCAGTGGCCAATCAATGGTAGTTTTGAAATCCCTCGCATTGAATACTTAGAATCTAGATTATTGAAGAAAAAGTCTAGACCTGCAGCATTTGATGTATTACAGAATTGGAAGAAAGAAGCTATGCAGCAACTTAAGAGTAGAGGAAAGCATGTGCGCCGTCATATGACGAATGCCGAAAAAGCATTGTTGTATGACCAAAATAAACAGTCTGAGTCAGTTAGGAATATGTATAGGGCTTTTTCACTTGGGATCCAGAAAATGTATCTTTCTAAAGACGTTCATGTTTCTGATGAACTCATCGATAAATTGTTAAATGAACGAAGGCCTGGTGCCACTGCGCCACCTCTGTATGTTCCTCTTCCTGCTGCTCTGCCTCTCCCTGATTGAAAACTATAATTCCTGAGAAGAGAATGATTTGGGACAAGCTTACTGCCTGTGTCCAAGGGAAGTCTGAGGGTGCTACCGAGTACTTTAATCGGTTCGAACAGGTATTTTCAGATTTCAGTAGACAAGACTTAGGCACAGAGTCTGGGAAAAGATTATTCGTGGCCAAATTTGTGCGTGGATTGCTGCCCGACATCCAGTCGCAAATTATGTTCTCCGAGAGAGCTTGGCAAGCAAAGTCTCAGTCAGAAGTATTGCACATGGCTCAGTACTACGAGAATCGTGTCAATAATGAAAAGGAAAGAGTTGAAAAGAGAAAAAGGTGACTTAAAAACAAAAGTATTATTGCATCAAATTGTTAGAGGCCCTAGAAGGGGTAGTAAGCAATTTAGAGGTCAGTATGGGTCACAGGGAAATGTGCCCTCGGGTCCTGTAAACATTAACCAGTCTGCTTATTGTAGACAAGAGGGTCATTGGCGTGCACAATGCCCGATCCTCCAGCAGAGGTCAAATAACACATTTGGGAATATGGGTAGAGGATCCAGAGGTCGCCCAGGTGTGGGGGGTCCTGGTAGAGGTCAGTTTTCACAGGATTCACAGCAATCTTTTTCGCAGGACAATCAGACATTGAGTATGGATAATAGAAACATTTTTGATCATCCTTCTGCTGCTTACCTCTCGAAAGAGCTTCTTTTTGACGACATTCTGTTTCGTTAGGATTGCCCGAAGCAGGGTTTCAAACCAATGCCTATTCCTGTTAATCAGAAAGGTCCCTAAATTGAGATGTTAGTGGGAAATAGGAAACATCTATTCTTGATAAATACAGGGGCACAGAAGTGTTCCATTGATCATTCACGGGTTCCAAACATTCCACTGTCAGGGCAAACCAATGTTTCTGTAGGGTTTTCGGGCACACCAGTTGTCTGTCCGGTTTCTTCGCCGGCACCTATCTTTTTGGGTCCCTTTATGGATCGTTGTCCATTCCTTTTGACTACGAATTGTGGAGAGAATTTGTTGGAGTTGAATCTGTTGAAGGAATTAAATGTGGTAATTCATTATCCTTCTGATGGAGTGCATTTGACGATATCACCACAGCAACTTTCTGTCTCTCAATTCTTGACCAGACCTTTGCCACAGGAATTTAGTGATGTTCCGGAGTGTTTGTGGGCAATTGATGATAATGAGGTCAGTGTCTTTCAAAATGAACCTGTTAAGATTATCTTGAAACATGGAGTAAAGCTGCCACGTATTCCCCAGTATAAGACTTCGGTTGATGGTGAGCAAGCTTTGAAATGCCTCGTCTCCGATTTTGTGCATCGAGGGGTGATTGAGGAAATTGCAGGTAGTTTGTGCAATAGTCCGATTTTGCCCGTGTACAAAAAAGGCGATTATGCAATTCCTTTTTTGCTTCATAATTGATCTACGTGCCATCAATAAGATCGTTGCTCCACAATTTCCAATTGTGCCTGATGTGACGACAATATTAACCATGATCCCGGCTTCAGCTACTCATTTTAGTGTCGTGGATCTAAAGAACGCTTTCTTTAGTATTCCTATACACAAAGACAGTGAGCCTCATTACACGGAAGGCGGTAATGGTTAAAGGTCACCGTTAATGGTAACGGTGACCGTTAACCATTACCGCCTTACTACGAGGTCCCTTAGCAGGTTGGTGCTTTAACGCCTGCTTTTTGCAGGCGTTAAAAACCAACCCGCTAAGGGACCTTGGTGCTAATTACGGCACCGCAAAATTGTGGTGCCGTAATTAGCACCTTCCCCATTCCCATTATGCCCTATGGGGCAAAAATGGGAATGGGGAAGGGCAGTGGTGGAAGGGGGAATTACCGCCCCGCCAACCTTGGAATGGGGCGGTAATTCCCCTTTCCACCAAGGCGGTGCTGGTATTTTACCGACATGGACCAAGGTGCTGATAGCACCATGGTCCTCCGCCTTCCGTGTAATGAGGCCCAGTAGATACGTGTTCGCGTTCACCTTAGGGGGACGTTTGTTTAACTTCACCCGTGCACCGCAAGGCTACATGGAAAGTCCTAGTATCTATAGTAGGGCTTTGAAAGAGCACCTTGATAACCTTGAGTTGCCCTCTACTTGTACACTGCTTCAATATGTCAACGACTTGCTTTTAGCTGCTGACTCAGAGAGCGCTTGTAAGGAGGGCACTGTGTTGTTGCTTATTCACTTGGCTAAACATGGACATAAAGCTTCGCTTAAAAAATGTCAATACTGTTGTCAGGAGGTCACCTATTTAGGCTATCTCCTGTCAAAGGAGGGAAGAAGGTTGACGCCTGAACGGATAAAACTAATTTCTGGCATGTCTGTCCCAAATACACAGAAGGAAGTTAGAGCCTTGATAGAAATGGCTTCTTACTGTAGGCAGGGGATCCCCAATTTCTCACTAGGGATTAAACCAATGTTGGCTTTGACGAAGAGGGGCATTTCTTTGCCATTGCCGTGTAACTTGGAACACCAGCAAGCATTTGATTTGCTCAAGACTGCATTGTGCTCGGCACCAGTTTTGGGCACACCAAACTATGAAAAGGCCTTTGTGTTTATGTGCATGAATGTGATGGATGTGCTTTGGCTGTATTAACGCAGGAACATGCAGGGAAGAATAGGCCGTGCGGCTACTTTTCTTCCACCCTTGATCCTGTAGCATGCGCTTTGCCAAGATGTTTGCGAGCTGTCGCTGCGGCTGCTGCGTCTGTAAAACAGAGCGAGGGAATGGTCCTAGGCCATCCTTTAACCCTGATGGTACCTCAATCAGGAGATGTTCTACTGAACAGAACACATACGCAACACCTCACCTCTGCACGATTAACGAGATATGAATTGATCTTTTCACACCGCACATCAAAATTCAGAGGTGTTGTGTTCTTAATCCGGCTGAACTTTTACCTTTCCTGCAAGGTACTGCTTGCAGTGACGAAGAGTCACATGACTGCCTTTACACTACCAAACAAGAGACAAAAGGTAGAATCGATCTGAAGGATACTCCTTTGAACAATTCACAAGGGGAGCTGTTTTGCGATGGTTCCTGCTTCAATCTTCCGGATGGTACATCCACAGCTGCTTATGCAATCACCACATTGAGCACGGTCGTGGAAACCAAGAGAATCAAGCATAACTCTGTGCAGGCCGCAGAGATTATGGCATTGACCCGAGCTTGTGAACTTTCCGAAGGGTTTACAGTAAACATATATACTGACAGTCAGTATGCCTTTGGGGTGGTTCACAACTTCGGTAGACTTTGGGCAGAAAGAGGTTTCTTGACTTGACATGGTACAAAAATCCAACATGGCTCCTTGATATTATGGTTACTCTCAGCACTTGCACTCCCTACTCAGCTAGCTATCATAAAATGCGCAGCGCATCAGAAGATTGTAGATAATGTAGGAAAAGGGAACACTTTTGCTGACCAGATAGCCAAACAGACAGCCACTGATCTCTCTTCAGAAATGTATACTTCAAGGGAAGCCACAAATGCCTGTCCTTTGGATGAGGGTATTGATTCCGTAAGGGATATCCAAGCCAATGCCACATTAGAAGAAGCTAAGAAATGGGCTGAGGGTTTGGGAAAACTGGATGATGATGGGTGTTGGGTGGACAAAGTTGAAGGAAAGTGGTTACTACCTAACACATATATTATGATGATGGTTGTTATGGCTCATGGTCCCACCCATATATGTGCTCGAAAAATCACAAAAATGTTGCAAAATGTGTGGGTAAATGACAAAATCCCTAAAGTAGCTGAACGCTTCGTTCAGGGGTGCATGATTTGTTTGCAGCATAATGTGGGAAGGGGCACATCAACTCCTAGGGGTAGTTTCGGTCCACCTTCTGTCCCCTTCCAGGTTCTTCATTTTGATTTTATTGAAATGGAGTGTTGCGACAATTTCAAGTATGTATTAGTTGTCATCTGTGATTTTAGCAAATGGGTCGAAGCTTTTCCCGTCAAAGATGCCACAGCTATGACCACGGCAAAGACTATGTTGAAGGAATATTTTCCAAGATTTGGGTTGCCGAGAGTCATCTGGTCGGACAATGGTCCACATTTTATCGCTGCTGTAATTCTGCAGATATGCGCAGGATTACAGATCGATGAACGTTAGAAAGACACAACAGCATCATCAAGAACAAGCTTGCTAAAACGTGTGCCGGCACCAAACTAAAATGGCCAGACGCCTTACCGATCGTGTTATCTATGAGAACAACCCCTCAAACTAAGACTGGCCTCTCTCCCTTTGAGGTGGTTATGGGTAGGCCAGCTAATATTTGACATGTTCCGTTCTTTACGAGACATCAAAAATGTACTTCTCTCTGACTACTGTGGCCAGTTAACTAAAAACCTGTATTTGATTTATCGCCAGGTGTGAGAGGCTTTACCTGTATGGTACGAGGGCCCCGGTCACAGCATACGACCGGGAGATTGGATCCTCACGAAATCGTTTGAGCTATCTTCTTGCCTCACACATCGTTGGCTGGGCCCCTTCCAAGTTTTGCTGGTCACACAGACTGTGGTGCCGGTAGCAGGCCGAAAGAATTGGATACACACGTCACACACCAAGAGGATTTCACACCCAGTGCCACACGATACAGAAGATGCAGAACCCCTCACCAATGCTGTAACCAACGATCACGAAGCAGCAACCAGCATTGAGAGTGCATCGGAGACTCTCCCTGAGCCTGTGAGGTCTGGAGAGACAGCAATTTCATCTCCACACTCTCCAACTGTTTTGTTTCTGGAAGTTGTCCCGAATCTTGCTTCTGATCATTCACCACTTCCAGCGGGCAGTGACGACACGTTGTTCACAGATCACTCAGTACCAGGGATCACAAGGTACGATCTGCGTCCGAGGAAGTAGACGTACTGCACGGTTCGGCTGTGCCATCAAGGAAAATCATTAAAGGGCTTGTCTTGTTGGCCCGATCATTTGTACATAAGGGGATTCTGTTGGCTAGGGTTTGTGGAAGGACTAAGCAAACGCTCGGCCTGGAGGTCGCCAGCAAATAACATTGGTGCTTTTGTTTGAAGAATACAATGCCTGCAACTGCTCCTGCACGCACAGAACAGATAAGAAAATGTGTGACCATCTGCGAAAATCCAATATGTGGGCCCCGAAAATTGCTGTCTTGTGATAATGTTAGTTGGTTTTACAATAGTCATTGTCTTAGGTTTCTGGAAACTAGAAGAAGTACATCCGTTTGAGAATTTGTTGCCTACCGAAAATGTACCTACTGTTTCTACTCCTTTCGTGCATATGCACACTCTATCTCCTAGAGACTCTGAGCACAGACAGAGTTATCACAACAACACACTATTACTCATCATGAATGCTACACATGCCATTTTTAACAAGTCTAATTATTGGGTCTGTTCACATTTACCGCAACACGGGGATAAGGGGCTAGGTTGGTATATTCATCCTTTACCTTTGACAAATGCATGCTATATTTCTCTTAGAACACTATTCTTTGGCCGATGGAATGATAGCATCTCGGGGAATTTTGATGGGACTAACTTGAACGAGTTTGAAAAACGTGTTCTGACGCCCCGGAGATGCTTGCTCTTTGCATATAGGAGTAAGCTTAATGTTGCTTCTATTAGGCCTTTTGATAGACTGTCCCGTCCTTTTCAATCTTTGATCTCTTTCAAGATGGCTCCTATAGGCAATAAGGATGCCACGCCTCCTTCCTATACTGTTAACCACAGCCCCGATTCAGATTCTTTCTGCATACAGAGGAATGGTACTCAATGTGTGATTTTAAAGGTTGCGCCAACGTTGCGAATTTGACTGGCGAGGACAGACCTTTTTATGTAGGCGAACCGGTCTACTTTGTTTGCGGTAATGTAGCATTTCCATGGTTACCCAGGGATTGGCAGGGAACTTGTTATTTAGGGATTCTGTTACCTGGGGTATTCATTGCTAGTACTGTAGAGATTTCAAAGGCTCGTCCTCGACGAGACAAGAATGGTGACACTTCAGCACAAGTTCTAGGTGATTTAGCTAAATCCTTTGTGCCATTTTGGGGGCAAATAATGAACTCTGAAGATATCAGGAGACTAGCGAGAGTACTGGAGAGGACCATCAACCGGACCACTGACATACTCTATAATATGACTCTAGAACAGAAAGCAATAAGGTTAGTAGCACTTCAGAATCGGATGGCATTAGATGTCATCCTGGCTGAACGTGGTGGGGTATGTAAATTAGTGGGGTCCGCTTGCTATGTTTTCGTGCCAGATTCCTCCCCAACTATCCTCAAGGCAATAAAGAATCTGCATGTCCTTATTTCAGAAGTGCATGTTCCCGAGGGAAACTGAGATCTTAGCGCTTGGTTCTGAGACTTCTTATGATCTTGCGGATGGAAGCTACTTTCGGTCTTGCTGATTATTTTAGGTATTCTGTTGTTTCTTTGCTGTTGTATACAATGTCTTCCTGGTATGTGTTAGATGCTAGGGGGATGTTGCGCACAAGCGATAGGTACATTAGGACACAAAGTATGCACCCCAGAGAAGGCCTCCAATGAATATGTGCTGAAAGAAATCTTAGTATCTGATCTTATGGCAATTGATATCTCCGATAGTGATTCAGGATGTATGGACATTGAGAGGTGGAGTTACTCGTAAAGTGATTAGAAGTAGTTTAGCGCTTGGCTTAGGCCAAAAGGAGGGTGTGTTAAACAGGATATCATATTGTGCCTCCTTTATTGTATATATTGGCCTAAGCCCAGTCGCTCTGCGAAGAAATCCGCGTAGCAAAGTTCCGATCTTAGATTGATTTAGCCGCCATTTTAGGTTCATCCGCCATTTTGATTCTCGCTCCAAACTTACCCTGTGTTCTAAAATGGTGGACAGTGTTCTTCTGTTTGTAACTTGGCCGTCCTGACTTTTACATGCAAGTTAATGTCTAAACTGCCATAGGCCAAATGTTTGGGTCATGCAATGAGACCTTGTCCTTCGTTGACCTGTAATCGAGGATTACCTGTGCCAATGATACTGATCCGCAAACATATATTAAGCACAATGTTGTTTAAATACTGAACGTGAACACTTGTTGAACTACATTGTATTAAACATGTAGTAAGGCTTAATGTTAAATCTGAAGATACAATGTTGCCATTGTAACCTATTTGTGTATAAACTAGGAATAATCCATATGCATATATATTAATAAATTAGAAATGAACTCGACACAAACCCCTAGCCCGAGGAATTATTAACCTGTAGATGGGCTGGACATCATGTTAGAAATTGTATAAAAAGAGTGAATGTTCTGATGTACAGTCCTACTCACTTCTCACAACGAAAGGGCTGGTATTCAATGTGATGTACTGAGGGCCAGATAGCGATCTGTTCCTTTGAAAACTGTTCAGTTCTAGAATAAAGATCTGTGCATCATTGTAAGCCCGTGTTTGGTGTATTTCCTTTTGGGGTACTCAGCCTCGATATTCTCTTTTTGCTTTTACAACTGTGGGAAATTATATAAAGATAGGTCAGCAGAGCTTCAGGTTAACTCTGCACCCCCATTTAGGGATAGAAAGGAAATCCCCCATGGAGGCTACTTTAACTGATAAGGAGGGTCTTTTCACTTAAAACATGGATGTTCCTTGAGTGGGGAGAAACAATCAAAGGACATTTATGAGTATACACAGAGGAGTCAGAGTGAATCAATCTATGAAGATTGAAGACAAACATGCTTACAGATATGGTTAGTTTGGATCCTTCAAGCAGTAGAAAATTATTTTTCCATGGGGGTGAGCTGGCACAATTTACACTTGCCACCTAGGCAACACATGTGGTGGTTGTACCCTAGCCAGGTTCCTGCCTACATCCTGGCGGTAAGCTATCAAGAGCACTGTGATTGGTTCCCAGAGTTATGTGACTGGATGTTCATTTTAAAGTTTACTTTTGCCACCTCTGTCATTCTGAGAGGATCCTGTGCACCATATGAAGGGCTTGCCTGCAAAACGAAGTTCCCTGGGCCTACAACACTCATGACTCTGCATGCAACCTGGCTGGAAGCCATCTGCCGCACAGTTATTGGCTCTCAGAGGGTCACGTGACACCCTCCCTCTCTTATTATTGGGTCTCCCCTTGGCTTCCAGCCTGGTTGTCTACTGCCAAGGGACAAAAGCAGCAGAGTGTAACTACCTGTTTGGGTATGGTTTTGCCTAGGTCCAGAACCCTTGTTCAAACCTGGCCGTCACTATGCCTGCCCAATGCCTGACACCTGCTTACACAAATAGGATCCTTCAACCCCTCAGCTATTAATTCAATGCAGAGCTTCTGTTACCTCACAAGACGAAGGAACATTTCTGTTTTGGACCAGTTAACTTATTTTTGTTTATCAGTAGAACCATTCTAGCCCAACTCAAACTTACACCTTCTTCTCAGATGACTTTCCCCTGCTTCTCTTTTCGATCACCCCCCTATCCTCTTCTCATGGGCTGCAAAGTTTCTTCATTTGTTGGAATCGGATCTATGTAATCACTGCGCCGCCCGTAACTGCGATGGCCGAAAATGCTGATGCCAGATATGGTGCAGCGATCATATCGATCACTGTGCCTGCTTCCCTCAGCCTGCATTACCTCTCCCAATCCTCCCACCCCACTTACCTTTAGGGCGGCGCACTTCTGTGTGTGCCGCCCGCACTCTGTGATCCCTGCAGCGTCAGCTCTTCGCACTAACATGGGTTAACGCTGACGCTGCAGGGTGCTTTTCTTTTTTCTTACGTGTCCCCCGCTTTCCAAAATGGTAAACTGGGGACACCCCCGCAACCCCTGACTCTCGTTACTGCGCCCAAGTAGAGCGGGGGACACCACCACAACCCCTGCTCTGCTTGGGTGCAGTAAATGTCACCCTCATTTTGTGTGCCTCCAAAGTGGCAGTGACTGCGGGGGGGCACAAATGAGGGCGACATTTTGGTGCAATACCGTTGGAATATTATCTTAAAGACAGGGGGCAGACGGTCCAAATGGGAAGTTCTTTCATCCAGCAGCTTTCTAGCCTAGGGCGTCCCACAATATTGTGCTCCTTCTTGAATGTATCTGCCGATACAAATAATAAAATGGGGTTCCGAATGCCAGCTATAGGCACAAAATACTCAGATCCTGGTGGATTCCATAGCAAACATGGCAGTAGAGTGGTGGAGGAATGCCTAGGTGTGATAAACCAGGGGCAAAAGAGCTGCCTGTGGCTAACAGTGATAACACTGAAGTATTATTGCTGTTTGGCTCTGGTGATACCACCCTTTCTTTCCCGTGGTCTGTTAGTCTAAGTGCCCCTCCCCGTGGAGGTAGTTAAACACCTAGGGGCTACATTTGACAGCCAACTGTCCTTTTCCCCCACAAGTCGATGCAGTTGTGAAAAGTGCTCACTTTAATTTGTACGACATTAATCTGTGTAAGCAACTACCGGAGAAGAATTTTAAAATACTAGTTCAAACAGTCCAAAAATCACACGGTTCTTGCAATTCTCGGCCCGAAAACAGAGCATATTTCGCAGGCTCATCTATCATTCAGTTGGCCGTCAATCAAAGATCAAATACTTGGACCACAATATTCTTATTGAGTGACTGAGGACAATCGGGAATGTCTCAGCCGGCGTATCAAATGATTCACATCTTTTTTGTCAGGGGGTTTCTTATCAAATGCCTTGCCGCAGCACTGTGGAGTCCTTCAGGGGTACTCCCTCTCATTGTTATTAATTTATATCAACCATAACAAATAATAGTTTAAAAAAATGTAAAATGTATATCTTCACGCTATAATGAACATCGTACCAAGGCACAAGGTCAGCTTTCAGTTATACGCGGATGATACTCAGGTGTCCCGTAGGCTAAATGATATAGAGGAATCTTTTGTTACAGGTGAGCAGTTGCCGGAGGGAAGTTAGTGGTTGGATGGCTACTAATTGGCTCCAACTCAATCCAAACAAAACCAAGGTCATCCTGTTGGCCAGAAGCATCTTTTAGGTTAGAATAGATGCCTCCCATTTCGCTTACTTCTGGAATCAGAATTGAAGTATGCTAACCGGATTAATATGTAGGCTGCATATGGCAGTGACCTGGGTTGTGAAGGTCAAATTGGAGCAAACGTGCATGCAGTCTTTTATAATATGCAGCTGCTACTGCAGGCCTTTCCATATTTACCTTAGAAGGACCATGCGGCAGTGGTAGGAGTCCTGGTAAATTACCAATCTATTGGCCCGGGCTCCTGCCAAACAAATATATCGGCTGCAGAAAACACAAAATGCAGCAGTCAGATTGGTGTTCAGAGTTAAGAAGTCCACACCAATTTCAGGGCTTTGCCCATCAATCCATTGGCTGACTGTGGAGGACAGGATAAAGTTTAAGATCGGATGCATCGTATTGAAATGTCCCAATCATTTTACTCCCTCTTATCTGGTCTACAAGCTAAACGGTTAGCAATCATCTCAGCTCCTAAGACCAAAGTATGCGTGTCTGCTGACTATCCCCCCCTCCCATGGCCCCCGCATTACCATGTGTGTCTAGAGGAGTCTGCAGATTCTCAGTGTTTGAACCAACATTTTGGAATAATGTTCCATTAGAGATCAGGAAATTAGCATCTGTGTCCAGGTTTGGAATTTTCTTTCAAACCTATTTGTTTAAATAAGGCTGAGGATAATTTAACTGACTAATAATTAATGGATTTGCACCAAATATGTTTCCATCTGGGCACAAAAGGAACAAGTTACTTACCTGTAACTGTTGTTCTCCAGCATGGGTCTGGCATGGATTCACATGCTCATGAATATTCCCCGTCGTCAGGCTGGGAATCCTCGGTAAAGAAAAATCAGTATCAGTTTCGTTTCTGATCTGTCTTTCGTAGTAGTAACCAATCACTGATCTCTGCGTCATACTGACCACAGCCAATGACTGCCATCTCCCTAAGCCCCGCCTCTGGCAGCCATCTTCAGATTTGGTAGCACGTGAAGTGGCAGTATGACCAAGTGAAGAGCCGCAGAGGGGTAGGCGGGAGGGTTCGCATGTGAATCCATGCCAGACCCATGCTGGAGAACAACAGTTACAGGTAAGTAACTTGTTCCTTCTGCAGCATGGGGTCTGGCATGGATTCACATGCTCATGAATAAAAGAATACATAGCAGTACACATATGCACAACCACGGGAGGTGGCAAAGGCTCAACATTAAGCATTACATCAAAACTCAACATTAAGCAATTCTTACCTCCTCACCAGGCTCACCTAAGGCGAACAGGTTGCGCAGCACTGCTTGGCCGACCCTCGACTCCTCCCTGGAATCCCGATCGACGCAGTAGAATTTCGTGAAGGTGTGCGTCGACCTCCACGTAGCAGCCCTGCAGATGTCCAGCAAGGGCACACCAGATAGGAACGCCGTGGTAGCTGCAATCGCTCTGGTGGAATGGGCTCTCGGACGGCCAGGCAGCACTCGTTTTGCCAACCGATGGCAGTACATGATACAGCCGGAGAGCCATCTGGAAATGGAAGCCTTCGAGAGAGCCTTCCCCTGATTGACAGGTCCAAAGTTCACAAAAAGTTGTGACGTCTTCCGAAAACACTTTGTGCGGTCCGCGTAGAACTTCAGTGCTCTAGCCACATCCAGCGAGTGCAAAGTCCTTTCAGCCGGCGACGAAGGCGACGGGAAGAAAACAGGCAACACCAAGGGTTCGTTGAGGTGGAAGTCCGACAGCACCTTGGGCATGAAGGAGGGGTGCGTCCTGAGCACTACCCTTGTGTCGTGAAAAGTCAAGTACGGGGGATTGCAGGAAAGGGCCTGGATCTCTCCCACCCGTCGTGCGGAGGTGATGGCCACAAGAAACGCTGTTTTCCACAACAAGAACTTCAAGGGAGCCAAGTGCAGAGGCTCGAACGGAGGTCCCATGAGCTTGGTCAGCACCACGTTGAGCTCCCACGTCGGGGCCGGGGCCTTCACTGGCGGGAACGATCTGAACAGTCCCTTCATGAATTCTTTCACCAGACGATGAGACCACAAAGACGACCGTCCCGTGGTTCTGGTGTATCGGGAGATCGCAGCAAGATGAATCTTGATGGAAGCGTGCGCCAGTCCAGCCTTGGCCAGCGTCAGCAGGTACGGCAGTACTTGGGGAGCCGTAATCCGTAGAGGGTTAATCTTCTGTGCGTGGCACCAGACAGAGAACCTCTTCCATTTGTGTCCATAGCATTTAAGAGTTGAGGACACCCTGGCCTTGGCAAGAACCTCTCTGCAGTCGGCCGGTATGTCGTAACCTCCAAACTCTAACGCTGCAGGAGCCAGGCCTGCAAGTTCAGCGACTTCGGGTCGTGATGGAGGATGGCGCCTCCTTCCCTGGAGAGAAGATCTGCGTCCACTGGCAGTTTGATTGACGGGGACGCTGACAAGTCCAGAAGGTCCGGGAACCATATCTGCCTCGGCCACGCAGGTGCAACGAGGATCATCCCGCACCGTGACCCCTTGAGCTGGTTGATGAGCCGGATCAGCAGCGGCAATGGAGGGAACGCATATAGGAACAGGCCCTCCCAGGGGAACGAGAAAGCATCGCCCAAGCTCCTCGGCTGGGGAAACCTGCTGGCGAACCTCTGGCGCTTGGAGTTCGTCGCCGTCGCGAACAGGTTGATCTGGGGTGTGCCCTACCGTCGGAAGAGGCGGTCCACTAGATCCTGTCATAGTTCCCACTCGTGGCACGAGCGCAGCTCTCTGTTGAGCGAGTCGGCGATGGTGTTTTTTATTCCTGCCAGATGAAACGGCACCAGAAACATCCCTTGGGCAACGGCCCAATGCCACAGATCCTGTGCCTCCTTGGACAGGGCTGGGGATCTGGTACCGCCCTGCTTCCTGATGTAGAACATGGTGGTGGTGTTGTCGGTGAAGATCCTCACCATCTTGCCCTTGAGGGAATGGAAAAAAAGGACCTGAGGGCCCAGAACACCGCGCGGAGCTCCAAGATGTTGATGTGGAGAGACTTCTCCTCCGAGAGCCAAAGGCCTCTCGCGTGAAGATCTCCGGAGTGTGCTCCCCAACTTTCCAGGGAGGCATCCATGGTCACTGTCTTCTGGTGGCCCGGGGTCTGGAAGTCCATGCTCGCCGTCAGATGCACGCGGGTGCCCCACCACCATATCGCTCGTCGAGTGTGATCCTCTCCTCGAAGCTGCCCGTCGTCTGGATCCAGCGCGCGTCCAGGAACTCCTGCAACGGGCGCATCCGGAGCCTGCACAGGCGGATGAGATAAATGCAAGAAGACATCATTCCGAGGAGGGACTTGATGGAGCTCACCCTGACCGTGTCCGCGACCAGCATCCGCTGCACCTTGCCCAAGATGGCCCTCGTCCTTTCCTCCGACGGAGAGGCCAGAAGCGACACTGTGTCGAGCTTGGCTCCCAGAAACAGTGCGTTTTGCGCAGGCACCAGGTGGGACTTGGCGTAGTTTATGGAGAATCCCAGGTCCGTGAGTAGTTGGACGGTCCTTGCCGTGTGCTCCACGGCAAGCTCCTTCGTCTTTGCTCGGATGAGCCAGTCGTCCAGGTAGGGGTAGACGTGGATCCCCTCTAGGCGCAGCCGCGCCGCCACCGTTGCGAGGCACTTGGTGAACACCCTGGGTGCTGACCTCAATCCGAAGGGAAGGGCTCTGAACTGGTCGTGACGCCCTTGGACCACGAATCTGAGAAACGTTCGGTGTCCCTTTAGGATGGGGATATGGAAGTAGGCATCCTCCAAATCCAACGACGACAGGAAATCGCCCTCCTCCAGTTAACCCAGGACGTGTTGGAGAGTGACCATCCGGAACTTCTGTGCCTTGATGAATTTGTTCAGTCGTCGTAGATCCAGGATGGGACGCCATCCTCCCGTCTTCTTCACGAGGAAGTATCTTGAGTAAACTCCGGAGCCCCAAAGCCTCTTTGGGATGAGCTCGATGGCGCCCTTCCTGAGCATCGCCCTTACCTCCAATAGAAGTTGAGGGACGTGATGTTCCTTCCTGGCCACAGGGGGGACGCGCGGGCACCTCTTTAGAAACTCGAGCGCGTGACCCTGAGCCAGGGCGTCCAGCACCCAACGGTCGGTGGAGATGGACTCCCACACACTGACGAAGCTCGCCAGCCGGCCTCCCACCGGGGTGCTTCGGTGGGGGCCCGACCCCACGGACGGTTCAGTCCTGCTTCGATGAGGCTTTGCCGCCTTATCCTCCTTGGCGACGACGGCGGGGTCCGCCCGACTTGCCTCGTCCCCTGTAGGCTTCCTGTGACGACAAATGAGCCGCTTGACGATAGGTGGAAAATCCGCCGCTGGAACCTTTGGAGGCACCCCGTTTGCCTCCGCCGCTCCGAAAGTGCGGCCGTCGTTGCTGGAGAACACCAAGAGCCCGGGCCGTCTCCGTGTCCGCCTTGATGGCTTGTAGGGAATCGTCCACAGTTTTCCCAAACAGGTTGCTCCCGTCGAACGGCATGTCCAAGACTCGGGTCTGCACGTCCTGACGGAAGTCAGTAGCCTTGAGCCATCCACGCCGCCTAAGGCACACGCCGTTGCCCAACTGGCAAAATCCAGTGTCAGCGATGTCTGTCGCTATAGTAATGGCGTGGTCCGACGCCACTTCTCCTTCCTGCAAGATCTCTAGGGCCTCCGCCCTCTTGTCGTCTGGTAGGAAGTCCAGCAGGGGAGCGAGTTTGTACCACAACTCCCTGTCGTAGCGGGCTACGATAGCCAAGGCGTTGGCAGCCTTAATCGTCGTCGCTGCCGATGAGATGACTCTGCGTCCCATCGTGTCCAATTTCTTTCCCTCGCCGTCCGGCGGGGAGGTTGACGTAGAGGCCGCGCCCCCCCCGCTTTCTTCCTGGCCGCCGTGGAGACGACTGAGTCTGGGGTCGGCTGTGCCCGAAGGCACAAGGGGGCTGCGTCCGGGACCCGGTACTTCTTCTCGTACCGATCCCTTCTAGCCGGCGTTGTGGATGGGTTCTTGAGGAGGGAGAGACCCTCATCCCAGATATCGTCCAGTAGAGGTACAGCGAGGACCATCTTCCTCTTGGTCTCGCGCCGTTGATAAAGGAAACCTTCCTTCTCTTCCGGGCAGAGCTGGAAAATCTCAGATGCCCTGGCGATCATGGCGTGAAACGATCCAATCTCGTCGGGCGGGGAAGCCCAGGTGGGAGGTGATGACGGGAGATCCTCGTCGTAAACCTCGTCGTCTGTACCCGTCGCAGCCGTGTCAGTCCCCGTATCATCCCCACGTGTCGTGGACGGGGAGGAGGGCTGAGCAGGGCACGATGGTTGAAAAGGAGGTGGAGGATGAATCCTTCTCTTAAGAGGAGGGCTCCCAGAAGGGCCTGGCTCCGGGTCCCCCATCAGGAGCGGTTCCTCCGTTGGTGGCAACGGCAGTTTCGTCCTTATCTCCGAGCATAAGGACTGTATAGCCAACAAAATGGCCGCCGAGTTGTCTTGCGGCACTGGTTGAAGGGGTTTCCGACGGGCGATCAGGAGCCCCGTCGGCACCCTCGACGTTCTCGTCGTCTCCCACGTCGGGGTCCCTCCCGACAGGATGGTCTTCCTCCACGCCAACGCCGTGGCCTAAGACTTCGATCAGCTCCTCCTCAGAGGTTGAGGCCGAATCCACGACGACCTCCTGCCACCCCTTTTTCTTCTCCGTTGGAGGTTTCACGGGGGTCCTGTCGATGGGCATGAAAGAGGACTCCCTCCGCGGTGGCAGGGAGATTCTGGGCCCCGAGGTCGCCACCACTGGTGTAGCCTCCACAGGCTGAGCCAGGGCCGCCGCAACTGTCTCGATAGAGGCCTTGGCCGGATGGATCAAGGCTTTCACCACCTTAGGTGCGCTCACCGCCTTCTCCTTGGGGGGAGGGTCACCACCTCGCTCCCCCTCCGATGGGGCCTTCGAGCATGACCGGGGTCTCTCCAGGAGCTTTGCCGGGTGCTCGGCCTTCCTCTTACCCGAGCCAGAGCGTTGGCTCGTGGTTGATGGCGCCGGGGAGGATGCGCCCTGCCTGGCGCCCGTAGAGCCCGACCGTTCGGCGCTCCCGGTGCCAGCGGACTCGCGGTGCTTGGCCTTCTGTTGGACCCCCGTCGCCGGGGTGCCCTCAAAGGTCTTAGAAGACCGCTCGGGCTTCTTCTTCTTCTTTTCGCCTGACGGGCTCTTTCCTTCCAGCCAGTTGGCGAGACGCTAATGGCGGTCCTTCATGGTTCGCTCCGACATATTGCTGCAAAACGCACAGTCCTTCTCCACGTGCGTCTTGTCTTCATGCAGGCAGTAAAGGCAAAGGGAGTGTTCATCCTCCTTAAAGACATTCTGAAGCTGGCATCCAGGGCAGACCCTGAACAGCTTTCCGGGCGTCGAGCTTCCCTTCTCCTGGGCCATGCTCGAGAAGGGCCTGAGAAACTTCTGGAGTCCTCCAGAAGCGTGGCTCGACGAAATCTTCACCCTTGAGGGGCGTAGAAGAATCTGACACGGGTCCCCGTTGATCGGATAAAGAAACGGTGGAGCTTGAGGCTCTTTTGACCGAAAAAGAGAAAATGTTGCTAAGAAAAAGCGCGAAAAAAGCACTAACGCTCGAGAGCAATAGCACGAGGATCCCAACACTTGAACGTGCGGTAAATATCTGAAGATGCCTGCCAGAGGCGGGGCTTAGGGAGATGGCAGTCATTGGCTGTGGTCAGTATGACGCAGAGATCAGTGATTGGTTACTACTACGAAAGACAGATCAGAAACGAAACTGATGCTGATTTTTCTTTACCGAGGATTCCCAGCCTGACGACGGGGAACATTCATGAGCATGTGAATCCATGCCAGACCCCATGCTGGAGAAATGTACTCATACTCTGTTGCTCATATCTAGTACTAAGGATATGCTGCCGGTGAACAAATATTCCACCACCCGCTAGGGTGGCAGACTATTTCACAATTTATGTCGCCTGTGGAAAACACTCCCAATTTCAGAAACAGTACTACGTTGCAGGTGTTTCAGTTTTGTCTTAAAGAGTAATATTCGTCTTTTCATGTGCCTTAATTCTTGTCAACGAGAATGTCATTATGATGAATCTGCTTGGGGTCATGCGCCATTTTTAAAAATATAGGTTTTAGTATTTTGTCTTGTTTTATTCTTTTGACTGATTAGAAATGCTATGTATGTTTATTACCTTGAAACTGGTTTGTGTGGTGATCAGCTGCTCTTACATATTTGCACTACTACTACTAGTTTCTCAACTTTTTTTTTCTAACCTCCATCATGCACCTGGATTTCAATCCCTTCCTGCTCATCACTCTTTGCCTTCTCTTCTCCCAAAGCCATAAGCTTAACGGGGTCCAATGTCTGCCTCATTCCCGACCCTCCAACCCGCGAGACCTGCATCTCCCAAACACAACTCTCCCATTTTACCAGGATCTCCAACATCTTATCATCCCCACCTACCAGACACCACCTGCTCTTCTCCTTCACCTCATAGCACTCTTACTTGGCCATTGGAATGCACAGTATGTCTGCAACACATCTTCCTACATCACTGACCACTCAGTCACTCATCTTCAAATTTAACTTCTTGCATTTACAGAAACCTGGATCTCCCTTCATGAACCTGCTACACTAGTGACTACACAATGACACTGCTACCTTCTTCCACTCACCCTGACCTACTGGGAAGGCTGGCAGTGATTATCTCCTTATTAATAAGGGCATTAACACTGCCCCATACCCTTCTGACATCACCACTTCCTCTTTTGAATATGCAAATATTCAACTCCTCGCCCCTACCGCTCACTGTTCTATGGACCCCCCTGTCCTCTTAACTCTCCCTTCCCTGATCCGAAACTTCTCATAGTCACTTCCTACTGATGTCCCCAATTGTCAGTCTGAGGGATCTTTTCTTTTCCCAGCCCTTCGCAGCTACGGGCCTTGAACGTAACTCCCTATCCGACCACTTCCTACGACCAGCCTACCCACTCTGCTGGGAATTTTCTTGATCTGGTCTTTCTCGCTACTTCACGCTCCTCGTTTGACCTCTCCATTGACCTCTCCCTCTGATCACACCAGTGTTCAACATCTCTGTCCCTTCACCCTCTAACTCCTCCTCTTCAAAGGCCAAGAGGAAATTTAGGCAGAACTTTTTTTATCCTTACCTTGATGATTTGAGGACCCCTCTCGCGCGTCTCTCCTATTCATGCCTCTCCCATTGACCCATGCTTTTTCTGACTTCTACTATGCACGCATGACTCCCTTTGATCAGCAGTATCCTGCTCGTCCATTCACGCCTTCCCATCCTAGCCCTCCGCCCCTGAAAATCTTAGTTTCAGAACCTCAAAACAAACATGCGCCATGACCTATGATGCTAGCGCAAACCATGGACCCCCACCTTCCTCTAGCCAACAAAATATCCCTTGCCTACGCACTGGGCTCTGCCAAATATTCTTACTTGACAAACCTAATCTTCTCCCTTTGCAATCACCCATGCAAACATTCAGCTACACCCTTAAGCTTTGCTGAGACCTCCCAAGCCAATATCCATAATCTCCTCCCTTTCTGCTAATGATTTTCCTCATTACTTTTCCTCTAAAATTCCAGACACTCACACACCCCCTCTCTCCCACCCTCATCTGTCCACTACCTATTCTACTATTGACTATCACCCCTACCTTTCCTACAGTATTTGCACCAACCCTTCCAATCCCAAACCCATCTTGCACTGCTAGCGACCCATTTTCTTCCCAAATAATTAGTCTCAATCCCCTGCTCCTTAAGCTCTCCTTCCGCTTGACTCTTTCCTTCCTAGTTCGAATCTGCGACTGCTCTACCCCTACTGAAATACCTCTCTGATTACCTAAACGTCATGGCCCAGTTTGCCGCCTCCCCATTAGTCAAAAGGTCCTTGAGTGGGTGGTCTTCAATTGGATCAACAAATACCTTGAGGGAAATGGTCTTGGAGATCCACTTCAATCCGGCTTCAATAGTTAAAAACTCCACCGAGACTGCACTCATGCATGTCTCCACATTTCTCTTGGATGCTCATCCCCCCTCTCCCTGTCAGAGTCAAACAAGGATCTGTGTTGGAGCCCTGCTCTTCACCCTCTATATCTCTGTCCTATGAAGACTTATCTAGTCCATTTGCTTTTATTATCACCCCCTTTACTAATAGCAATCAAATCCGTTTCTCCTTTTCCTCCTTCACCTCAGCCATCTCAGATTAGAACATGTCTCACTACAATTGTTCACTATATGGCTCTCCACTGCCTCATGCTGAACTCTTCTCTCTCCTTCCGCCTAATATTCTGGCTCCCTCCTCCCCCCCGCCACCCCCAAGGCTTGCAACCTTGGGGTCCTCTTATTGCAGCTGCTGAGAGCTACAATTCCTGCTGCTTGTATTAAGCTTCCCACCATTCAGAATTGTGTACATTTCTTACTAACCATCCTGAGAACAATCTAATCTCCGCCCTTGTATTCAGCAAAGTTGACTGCTGCTCGAGCTTACTTTTTGGCCTTCCCTCTCTACTACTTCCAACCCCAACTTTGATTCCCGCACACTCTACAATCTATCCAGTTCCTTCCCCACTTTTACCTACTGACAATATGTTGTTGGCTCGCCATGCAGAACCACTACCATTGCAAGTCCATCACCTAGTCTACAAAGCTATCAATGGTCTTACTACTCAGTACGTGTCTGATTGTATCAGTCTACTTACCATCTTATTCCCTCTGCTCTTCCTCTGCATGTACCCTCACTGTCCCATGCAACCACTGTGCCTCCTCTCACTAGCGCTATTTCTCCCTACTTAACCCAGCCGACTGGTATCAGCTGTCCATCACAATCGAGGCCAGCTCGACTGTGGATCTCTTCAAAGCCCAGCTTAAACTTAACTTACTTGCTAAAGAGGGAGCTAAAATGCCCTTTCCCACATCCTCCCTACCTCATCACTACCTCCAGTAATGCTTAATAATGTGATTTTGTATATTTATGCAGTACTCCTCTTTAGTTGAATCACTCCCCTCCCCCCTCTGGTTAATGTTATCTTAGTAAGTCATCTGCGGAGCGGGCCAGGAGGGGGCTGTTCCTGCTATTTTCGACAAAGAGCTGCAGGAGAGGTGTAGTCAGGCTTGCTGAGGGGAGGATCTCTATATTTATTGGCCCACATGGCCAGTGTAGCAGGGCCATTTGTGGGCTGTACACGCGGTTCAATGAGGTTCACTGCAGTCTGCATAGTACACCCAAATAGTTGGAATATTGAAGGACCAGTGGACTGGAGGATTACTGGAATTATTTTACCTCCAGTCTCCTGTGGCCCCGGTGCCCCACGGGATTTTATAGGGTATTACGGGCACTACGTTACCGTAGAGCACACTGAATACCGTTTCACCTAATGAGATTTCACTGAATATATTTCACCGGAAATGGTATATATGTAATGCACAATAGGTGGGGTGTGGGGTAAGGGTAGAAGTTAGGGTAGGGAGGGGCAAGAGGTGGCTGCAAGGGGTCTCCCCCCACATTAATAAAAGAAAAAGTAGAAAGGTAGATTTTATTTATAGGTTAAATGGATTTGGTGAAATCTCCATTAGGTGAAATATTTTCAAAGAAATTACATACATCCCCGGCACTACACTTCCTTTGGCCACCGCTAAGCCCTGCTTCTACAGCTTCGGATAGACGAGTCCTGCCTGGTTCCAGATTTCGGCTGTACTGAACCGCTGAATTTTCTAATTCTGTAATAAGTAGAAAACATTTGGTCCCAAGGAAAATGGTACACATGTATTAATCGCATGTTGAACTGTGTGGAGCCAAACTGAATGAATTGTAATTATGTTAGCTATAAACACACCTGTGCCCGACAATATTTGATTGCTAATTTCTATAGCAAGGGTAACTGAGTCACAAAGCCCCCACCAAATTAGGAAGTCCTTCCTGTTCCTGCCTCCAAGAGAGCAGCCATCTCAGAAGTTAATAACTTAATTACTTAAACTAGTGGACGTCCACCCCCTTGACTGTAATCAGTATATCACTGGCCAAGATATTGCTTACAAAACCCATGAATTGTAAGTCTCAAATCGGAGTTACTGCAAATAAATGAAGAACACCAGGCACAAAAACAAATATATTACAAGAGTTTATTATCGCTTCAGAGCAGTCTCAAGTCCAGCTATGTCCGTGCACAGTCATAGAAGTTGAGCAATGTACATGGGGGCAGGCAGCCTTGAATACACTTCAAATCGGCCTCGGCTGCTCAAATAATACATACGTTATGACACACGTAACGTGGGCATTTGCCATGGCAACACATGGTACCTCTCTATGCGTCGTCTCTGTATAATTTACTGTGTGCAGAGCAAGGAAGTTCACTAAGTTCCCATCACAAGGCGGCAAGGAGACATTCCTTCCCTATCCTTATCTGTTTGTTTTCCTTGTACCAAAAGGGCACCTCACCTTTGGCCTTGGTAGTCTAATTAGGTTTCTTTTCATAGAATGTGCATGGTACATCAGGTTTCCTAAACATTTGATCACATAATTAGATGCAGAAAGCAGGAGATGGGAAGACTCAAACAACCCTTTATTTTCGTACATGTCTCCCCAGTCAAGGCTTGAGGCTGGTAAGTAAATTCCATTAGCTAAGCATTCCTTTACAGAGATGCATTCACCAGCCTTTTGGGCGTTGTTCATTTTCTGCATACAACATGAAAACCCAATTTGTGAGCAAAGAAACCAAAATGGAGTCTGGATGGCGCACTTCAATGTGTGCGTCTAGGCCAACATAAAATAACACAGAATGCATGCATTTTCACAAACCCTACTTTTAGCCTAAGCTAACACATTGAAGTCATACATTCATCATAATCACATATCGATAGCCATAAATTGTACATCTCTACATCCTGCATGTTCAAGGCATTTGTTATATCAACAGAGGAATAAGGTACAGGTTTCAATTTACCCAGGGCTCTAGAGCAGCAGTTACCTAGTAAAGAACCTAGAACCGGTAGGCACTGCATGCAACAGAACAAGATTATTCCAACAAAAATGGCAAGTGCAGAGAATATCTTACAACCCCATGTTCTAAACAGATTCCAAGCCCATGTCGCAATGTTCCAATCTCCTTCATTGACATGATTTTCAGAACTTGGGGTATGTAATCTTTTGATAGCCTGGAACACAGTAGGGTAGGAGTCTGGATGTTAACGCAACATGCTGACCCGACCATTTTGCAAACGCCTCCAGGCTCAGCTAACATAACATCTAAAACCATTCTATTTTGAAGAGCTACTAACCCAATGGCTCTTTGTTCCAATGTCATATTAAGCATTATATCAGTGATTTCATTAATGGTTTTCTCTAATACTCTGGCCAATTTTCTAATGTCTCAGGAGTTTATTATTTGTCCCCAGAATGGAATCATGGATTTTGCTATATCCCCCAATATCTGGAGAGCTGTGTCATCATCGATCCCTCTCCTGGGGCGATGTTTCAGTATTTCTGCTGTTGACGTTATGTATACTCCTGACAGCAGTATCCCCAAGTACCATGTCCGCTGCCAATCCTTGGGTAACCTTGGATACGCGTGTTTCCCACAAAGTAAATGGGTCCCCCGATGTATAAGGGCCTGGTCTTGTTTATCAAAGTTGCAGTGTGCATACATTTGTCAAATGTACCCATGTACCAGGCACCTTCTTTCTTTAAACAAAATGGTACTGTATCAGGATCATGGTTGATGGTGTAGGATGGCGAAGTTGCCTCCCTATTTGCTATGGGAGACATTCTAAATGAAATCATTGATTGGTAGGGTCAAGATCTCTTATCTGTATATTTGCTAGAGGCAACATTGGTTGTGCTTTTATTCGCAAAGACAGATCATCCTAGAGGCAGTAATACTTGTCGGTCAAATTCATTGATGTTTGTCCCATCAAAGTTACCAGTGGCACTATCATTCCATTTACCAAAGAACAGATCTCTAAAAGAAGCATAACAAGCAGTTGACAATGGGAGTGGATATATGTACCAACCTAAACCTTCCTCACCATGCTGTGGGAGGTGAGAACATACCCAGCAATTTGTTCTGTTTAGGATAGTGTGTGTATCGTTAATTATTCATATAAGGGTGTTGTTGAGATACCCTTCCCTGTGTTCGAGATCAAGGGGATGAAGAGTATGAGAGTGCTCAGAGTGGAGACAAGGTAGTGGAACTGACCGTAGGTAACAGTATGCTGAGAGGCAGTGAGCTTTCCAAAAACCATAATACCGGTATCAGTGTGAGCATAATAGATGCTACAATAATTATGATTATGCATTTGTCCCTCGTGGACCATAGTCCCTTAGACGTGTATTTTAATATTTTTCATGCCCTTGTTTATACGTGCCCCAAAGAGAGGCATAGTACGTTAAGAAGCCTCACTGAAACAGGCTCTCTCAAGTTCATCCGTGGGTGGCACATGACCATGTGGCCAATCTTGCTTGCACTCTTCTTGTAGCTGAATCAATGTCAAATCCAAGCCCCCACCCCCCTTGCTCCAAAACAAACGTTTCTGCATGTATGGGGTGGGGGGAGGGAAAATCCTTGGTTTCTTGTGGGTGCAGTATTCTTACCACACTTTCCCCAACTACAAAATGTCATCCTCTAGCTAATTCCGTGGTCATAGGTTGTACCAGGTCACTCCAGGCACAGAATGATCCATGAACAAAGGATCAGTATCCGAAGAAAGTAATGAAAGTGTAGGACGATCAGGTTGCTTGTTCTCAGGACCAGAACAGGTGCCATCACTGAAAGGCACACACTTGGTTTCAAGATCTCAGCTCTCCTCCTTCACCCATTTGCCATAGGGTAAAGGCAAAGGCACTTGCTTCAGGTGTGCTGCATGAATCCAGTGCTTATTCCCTTCAACTCGAACAGCCGTCTGAGTAGCCAGTAGCCCAAGATAGGAACCTTTCCAGCGAGCGGCAAGACTTGACTTCCGCCCAAAGTCTTTGATGAGGACGTAGTAACCAGGTCGAATGCAGTGACCAGGCCCCACGTATTTATCAGGCAATGCTGTACGAACCTGTTGGTAAATCAAACACAGATTTTGAGTTAACTGGTCACAGTAATCAGACAATAGTGGATACTCGATATCTGACAGTTTCTTAGGTCTGGGTGCGGTCCATACATTAGCAGATCTCCCCATCATTATTTCATAGGGAGAAAGTCCTGGTTTTGCCTGGGCAGTGGTTCTCATAGATAACAGTGCTAGTGGTAGGGCATCAGGACATTTCAGTTTGCTGTGTGCACACACCTTCGCTAGCTTGTTCTTAAGTGTGCAGTTATGGCGTTCAATTAAACCGGCACTCTGTGGGTGCCTAGCGGAATGGAAACCCTTCTTAATCTGTAGCACCTCACATACCTGTAGTGTGACAGAGGCAATGAAATGAGGCCCTATTGTCGGACCATATTACTCTAGGTAACCCAAATCTTAGAAAGTATTCTTTTAGCATGACCTTTCTGGTGGACATGGCAGTGTTATCTTTCAGAGGGGTAGCCTCAATCCATTTGCTAAATGCACACATGACTACTAACACATACTTGTAATTTTGGCATCGCTCCATCTCAATGAAGTCAAAATGAATCATTTCAAATGGCATGGAAGGACCAACACTACCCTTAGGTGCTGGTGTTCCCTTTCCAATCCTAGACAGATCATACAGTTCTAAACTAGTCGTTCTGTAATCTTGGGAATGTTGTCATTATTCCATACTGGGTCCAAATGCTTACAAATACCTTTGGCACGAATGTGAGCTGGCCCATGTGCCATGGTAACTACAGCTGTTACATAAGCATTGAGCCGCATCCATCTTAGTTTCTCATGATCAACCCAACAACCCTCACTAGCCAACCCTGCTGGGCCAGAACCCCATAGTTCAATTTCCTCGGCTGTGGCTTCGGCCGAATTTCTTTCATGCTACTAATGCCCTCTTCCATCATCCCAGTCTCAGCAACCTACCTAGCAGTGTCCAACACATACATTATTTATTGCATGTCTGTGGCAGTTTGTTTGGCTATTCTGTCTGCGAATGCATTCCCCCTCCCAATATCGTCAGTCTCCCTCTGGTGTGCTGCGCTTTTCATTATAGCAAATTGTTTCGGCAGAGCCAATGCTGATAACTGCACTATCAAAGGACCATGTTGAATCTTACTACCAGGCGATGTTAAAAATCCCCTTCAGCCCATAATAGCCCTAGGTTGTGAGCTATTCCAAAGGCGTACTGTCTGTCAATATAAATATTCACTCCAACTCACTGTGATATCGCACACACTCTAGTCAAAGCAATTATTTCTGCAGCCTGGGCAGAGTTGTGAGGAATTCTCTTGCTTTCAATAATTGTGTCTAAGGTGGTAATTGTATAAGCAGCGGTAGAAGTGTCATCTGGGAGTTTGAAACATGAACCATCACAAAATATTTTCCCTGTCCGGCGATGGCAAGAGTGTGTCACTCAAGTCAATTCTTCCTTTGGTGTCTTGTTCAGTGACAAAGGCAAATCGTGGGTCGCGTCATTAGTATGGCCCTTGTTTAGAGGAGGTACAAGTTCGGCCGGATTCAAAGAACACCATCTGTTAATTTTGATGTGGGTGCAAATAATATTAGCTTGTATCTCGTGAGCCAGGCAGAAGTGAGATGCTGAGTCTGCGTTCTATTAAGTAGTACATCTACCGAGTGAGGCACCATCACAGTTAAGGAGAGACCAAAAACCATGCCTTTACTCTGTTTAACCGAGGCAGCGGCAGTGGCGGCAGCTTTGAGACATTTCGGCAAAGCGCATGCAACTTGGTCGAACGTGGTGGAAAAATAGTCGCATCGCCTGTTCCTTCCTCCATGTTCCTGTCTCAAAGCAGCCAAAGCACATCCATCTCTCTCATGTACAAACAAAAACTCCTTGCTATAATTTGGTGTGCCCAATACTGGTTCGAAACATAGCGCAGTTTTGAGCAAATTAAAAGCGTTTTGACAAACCGTATCCCAAGGTAGTGGTAAACGTAACGCAACAAAGTGGTAGGGTAAGGCATTGTCACCTTTCTTATAAACAGGGCTATTGCATGTGGTACAAGAGATTTCTTCTATCTCGCTGCAATGTATTAAATCAGAGGCAATACTTTTAAGTGCTTGCTCACCATCAAAAAAACTTTATACTGTGGAATGCGAGGCAATGTAATACCGGTTTTTAAAACTATCCGCACTGGTTCAACATCTAGAATTCCTACATCATTGTCATTTATCGCCCACAAATGTGTAGGTATCTGGTGCAACTTGCTGGGTAAAGGCAAAGCCATAAATTGTGAGGTAGAATTCAGCTCGGGAGAAATGGTTGAGTACAATTCATCTGGAGAGCAGTAAATCACTGTGTGCAATCTTTTCATACATTCAAACCCAGCAGATTTTCACCGCAGTTGATTGTCAACAAAAATGGACATGAGTCAGTGAAAGGCCCTAACGATATCGGCACCAGTTTAGAGACTGGGCTTACTACTGGGGTACCAGAGAACACTATTAATACGTTTTGTTGCCCTGACAGGGGAATATCTGGAACCTTTGTATGGCCAATAGAGCATTTTTGAGCTCCTGTGTCCACCAGAAAAGTGTGCGCCCTATCCCCAACTTTCATTTCTACGTAGGGTCCTTTCTGGTCTACAAGGATAGGAGTAGGTTCCAGACCTTGCTTCGGACTGTCCTAGCGGAAACAAAATGTCATTGGATGTAAAATCTTCCATAAAATATCTGTGTTTAGTGTTGTCAAAAACGTTTGTGCTTGTAGTATTTTGCTGCCCATCTTGGTTCCCCATATTGCTGGTTTTGGGAAAACTGATTTCTAGTCGGTCCTTTCATGCCATTCGCTTTCTGCTGAAGGATTGGACAGTGTGCCCCCCAGTGGCCCTCCTGCTTACAATATGCACATTGGTTTATATTTACAGTCCCCCTTTGCGGGGTAAACTGTCCCCTTTGTTGAGTATTCCCTCCATGTGGTCCTCTTGCAATCTGCTGCAAGAGCACCCTAGATTTGAAGTCAACCTTTTTCTTTTCAATTTTCTCCTTCTGATTGTTCAGCCTATTCTCTTAACATTGGGCCATATGTAATATTTCGGATTGCAACTTATCTGCCATGCACTTTCAGAGGCCGTGATTTGAAACTGAATGTCGGGGAATACGCCACGTACTAATTTATCAACAATCTCTTTCCTGGTTCTGTGCTCAGATCCTGTCGTTAGAAAACGTGTGTTTATATATTGCCATAATATCTGCAGGACAGCATCATTTCTTTTTAAGGCACTTGTCTTGCAAATATTCAACCATAACCTGTAATACTTTCCTTTGCATGGAGGAGGAATATTGACTAAAAGTGCCATGAATGTCAATAGGTGAGATAGAGGCATCTGTAATCCATTTAAGTGAGTCTCTCATGCAGATGTGCATTTCTTCCCTAACAATTTTTGGTGGGGTTAAAAATCTCTTCTGAACATAGGATATATATGGTACATCCCTATCTAATATTAATTGGTGCAGCTGATCTAGTTCCCATTTAAATAATTTTGACATGTGCTCGCGTATTTTAACTGACGTGTCTCTAGTGCAAGACAAGAAATTAAAATCCTGAGCTAAGTATTGTCCCATTTGTTCTAGTAACACCTTTTGTTCCGGAATACCTCTGATCTGTCAAAGAGCTTAAAGCGGCATTTTAATCGCCTTCCTGCATATATAATTACACCAATTGCTGCAAAGCCTTTCTCCGTCCTAGAGGTACCACTCTACGGGTCACAGTTTCCTGGTCGCTAGGCGCTACAAGTAGTGTGTCAGAAGTGGCAGAGGTTACTAATGGCAAAAGTAAATCCCGGGAGGTAGGGGGTGGTGGCCAACTGTCAGAGTGTATGTCAGGTGCTGATAATGGTGGCTGTGCTAGTGTGGCAGGTGGAGGAACATATGGAGGAGGTGCGGTAGGAGGTGGTTCGCCTTTCATTAAATAGTTTATTTATTAATTCATCAGATGCATGCAATTCTTTTGATGGGTATATTTCCTGTACCTTTAATTGGAACCCCCTAGCCATTCCCCTCATAGCCTTCTCTTGTTTCTGTTGATCGTGCACTAATGCCTTTTCAATTTGGGTAATGTGTCTATGTGCAAGCCTTTCTTTCTTCTTTAATAGTACGGACTCTAAATTCTATATTCTAGCAATTTCAAAACTCCCCAATTTAGTTCACTGAAGATCTGCTTCATGCCTGGTCTGGCAATGCCAAATACTGTTAAAGACTATAGCTCCTAATCCAAACTTAGCGTACATCTCGTAGGTAGGTGACCCTTCCGGCGGTGCCGGCTGACTATGTTCCAAGTCATTCTGCTGTCTTCCATTGCAACAAAGTATTGCCCAACAGGTTGACAACTTGCTAAAACCAGGCATCTTCCAAAAATACTGGGTATGACCTGGCAATTATTCTGCACAAAATATTACAACAAAACAAATATTCAAACTGTTTCAGTTTGAAACAAACTCAGCTGATCAAACCAAAATCACTCCCCTATCAATGCAAACAAGACCTTCGTGGCTGGTGATCTCCCAAAAACAAAACGCTGCATGCAGTTCGGGAATCTCGCTGTGACAACCTCTGGGCGAAGCGGCGAACAGAGATCACAAGTAGCAGACTGCGAGAAAAAGCATCTCCTATGTGCAGGGGCGCCTGATACTCACTGGTCTCAGTCTGTCCACTTCACCCTCGCAAAGAGATGAGTCGTCATCAAAAGATAGCCCACGATCCGGGCGCCATTTGTAAGTCTGAAATCTGAGTTACTGCAAATAAATGAAGAACACGAGTCACAAAAACACAAATTACATGAGTTTATTATCGCTTCAGAGCAGTCTTAAATTCAGCTGTTTCCGTGCACAGTCAGAGAAGTTGAGCAATGTACATGGGGGCAGGCAGCCTTAAATACACTTCAAATCGGCCTCGGCTGCTGAAATAATACATACTTTATGACCCATGTAACGTGGGCATATACCATGGCGACACATGGTACCTCGCGCTGCATCATCTCTGCATCATTTACTGTTCGCAGAGCAAGGAAGTTCACTATGTTCCCATCAGAAGGCGGCAAGGAGACATTCCCTCCCAATCCTGATCTGTGTGTTTTCCTTGTACCAAAGGGCACCTCGCCTGTCGACTCGGTAGCCTAATTATCTTTCCTTTCCTAGAATGTGCATGGTACATCAAGTTTCCTAAACATTTCATCACATAATTAGATGCAGAAAGCAGGAGACGGGAAGACTCAAACAACCCTTTATCTCCGTAACAACCCTTTATCTCCGTATGTGTGCCCAGTCCAGGCTTGCGGCTGGTAAGTAAATTCCATCAGCTAAGCATTCCTTTACAGAGATGCATTCACCAGCCTTTCGGGCTTCATTCATTTTCTGCATACGACATGAAAACCCAATTTGTGAGCAAAGAAACCAAAATGGAGTCTGGATGGCGCACTTCAATGTGTGCGCCTAGGTCAACATAAAATAACACAGAATGGATGCATTTTCACACAATAAATTACCATTTGCACTACCGCATAGGCATCCATCGCCAGATGTGTGTGTCAAGGCAATGCCACATAAACGTGGGTTTGTGGACCATTTGCAAGCTTTTAAAATAAGCCGTACTACTCAACAAGAAGGAGGGCATCTATTTTGGCTACTGGTTCAAATCCATTTCACCAAGTACAAATCTCCTATATCCACCCGCTCTCCATTGAAGCATGTGCTTGCAATGGCGATGAAAAAAAGAGGGCACCACATTCTGTGTAGCTGATGGGCATGCACTTTGAACCCACGTGCCTTTGGGAGGATTTTTAAGTTCTTGAGTATGCATGGACAAATTAAGTACCTGCTTCTAGAACTACCGCCAACATTAGCTGCAAGAATGACTACTCTGAGAATCATTGAGGATAATTTTAGTAGCATTTGTGTTATCTTTTAAAAACGAATGTCTTGATCATTTCAGAAAACTCTCAAGGAAAATTGAGTCTGTTACAAATGTGGTTGCCTCCCTTAAATCGAAGGAAGAATACATCAGTCTTGAATATTAGGCTTGGTATAATACAATACGGTACCAAGCAATAGATTGGAGTTTCCAAATGATGCAGATTGCCAGCTTCAGAAACAAAGTCAATAAGGAGAAATTATAACCTTTTTAAAGCTTATCCACCTTCTCTAACCAAACTTATCGATTCACAAAAATTGCCCAATGCTGGTAGACACTCTGTTTCAACGCCTACAAAGAACAGTGAGGTGAGGCAGCAATGCGTTGGGACCCCGATTCCCTACTTGTGTGGGTGGTTACATTGCAGAGCGCTTAAAGGACCAGAGTCTTTGTACCCCATCTGCTGACTTCGCTTTGGGGGAGGGGCGGGGGTAAAAAACTGCTAAATAGCCTGCCCACTCATGGAGCGACACAGAGTGAGGCAGGAGCGTTGAGCTGCGCTGCGCTGGGATCGTGGATCTCCCGCACAATCCCCGTTGTCAGATACCCTCACCTGCTAATCCTATTGCGCAGGACTTCGACTTGTTTGGCGTACAACGACTGCAGAATGTGAGACCTGCCTCCTGGTCAACAGCGACCATTACGTAGTATTTGCATTTGTGGTTTTATACACTGTGGCAAAGCGCACATTCTTTCAACTCGCAACGTTGTGCTTCTGTCTTAAACTAACGTTAGTACTTTTCACCGGTCCCTCTTCCCTCTCTCCTCCTCCTCCTCTCTTATCTCTAGTTCTGCAACTTCGCAAGTGCTTTATTACCTACGCACTTAAAATTCTTTTGACATGCCAGGTAAAGTCCAGCATCGTTCTAAGTCATTGCCAAGCCGCATTAAAAAACCCTATGGATTACGCACTGGAAAGCCAGCTGGAGCAAATGAGTGTGTACCATCACCGGACACTGGTGGAGAGTGTGGTGCAACCACTATAGCCGATAAGGAGGCTCAGCTGGGTCAGAAACGCACTATAGAGGCATACTATCCAGCAAAACTGCCAGTTCCACCAGCTCTACTACCAACAGTTGTGGAAGCAACTCACCTACCCATGGGGGATGCGAGCACCTCCTCCCACGACCTTGACAAGAATTCGCTCATTCAGATGTGCTACACTCTAGAAGCCAGTTTGACTGCTCTGAATGAAGGTGAAATCAGGGCAATGTCTCTACCTGTGGCACCTGCACTAGTTGAACTGGACTAGGGCCTTTGTTTAGGTCCTGCTCTGCCTAACTTGGCAAATAGATTAGGTGTGTAGTCCCCTCCCTCTTCCCATCTCTTCCCTCCCCCAGGTTCCTCTTTTCCACCCCCCTCCCTACCAACACAGTTCCACCCAAGTCAGCCGGTTAATCAGATATCAGCGAGCCCTAACTTGCTTTATGAAACTGGAAACGCCCATGCAGACTCAGTGCTTACCGACACTTACAGCACGCATGAAACCTCTAGCAGCCTACAAAATAAGAGTATTGCACTTCACTGTTAAGATCTTGTTAAGGCTCTGCAGGGCTATGCATGAGGACCTTAAAAAGAAAAGGTCTGCTATTTCACTTATTAATGATTTACTGTCCAATCAAAAAGGTGCTGCCGCCCCCCGCTTCGAGGAACTTGAACCTGGAAATATTCCTACATCTACCATACCTTCTTCTCCACCATTGCCACAACCCACTCAAGAGGCTCAGAACACAGATGCCAAACCACTAAACATAAGCAATGCAGAGGCGAGCTCTTTGACTCCTCACACCTCTAGGAAACAACTGAGATTGGCTAAAAGACTACAAGCCAAAGCTATCAAACAGTCCAGAACTAGACCACTATTTCCTACTCAGATCATTTCTCTGGACTCTCAGCCACTCAATTCAACCCTGCGCCCAGAAAATAATCTGATGTTCAAGAAACAGCAGGCTAGAGTGGTACGACGAAAGAGGAGGTTTGCCCAGACTGTGGGAACCTTAACGAGCTGGCTTGCAGTGGAGGTTCCACCAAAAGACTCTACTCCTACTGATCGGCCTCCTGTGCCCAGCAGTGATAAGTTTGCTAGAGAATAAGATCATTACGAGCGAAGAAACCAGTAATCATATGCTGGTATCACACAAGACTGCCTCACAACAAAGCCTGAGAAAGACCACAGCAGTCACCCTGGACCTGAAAAAACTCACAATTGTCAATATAGATGAAACCAAAGGATCTCGCCAATTCAATCGTTCCACACTAATGGCGTTATTCAACAAGATACCCTCACTAAAGATCTTGAATTCTGGGGACTTCGAATGTATCTAACCCCTTCGACATCAGAAGCAAAAGATGACACAGATCCACTGCTGCCTACCGGGGACAGCTGCACTCATTAGACCGCATCAGTCATTGATTCACCTGGGCTTCCTTTTGTATATACCACCAACTACTGAAGAGAAGACCCCATGCTGTACCGAGTGCAAGCGATCATGGGCTGGTTCCAGATCTCCTACCCCACAAAACCACCTTCCGGTTGGTGCAATGATTAACAACGCCCAGGGGTGGGAATGGCTTCAGCGAATGATCCTCTGCAAGAACATGACTGAGTGAGATAGCACCATATTGTGCTGGAACACCAGGGGTTTCAACCATTGCTTACATCAGTGTGGGTCACGGGACCTCCTCACAGTTTGTGATATTTTCGCTATACATGAGACATCCGTAACCTTTGATATTCAAATTGACAGCTATGTTATTTTTCAACCGCCTGCCCTAAAAAGAACTAGAGGCCGTCCAGCTGGAGGCCTCATTTCAATCCTATATTAATCCACTCGGGCTCCCCGGGTGGTAATGATATGGCAGTAGAAGTATCTGCTCTTAAAGAGGACGGGCCTGCCAGGGTATGTTAATTGCCAACATCTATGACTCCCCTGGTACCTCCATTTCTTATGTTTGACGATCTGGACATTACAGTGTCATCTTGGTCTTGTGCTCTGACTAATAACTTAGTGATCCTCTGTATCGATTGGAATGCCAGGAGTGTAGAAAAGGATGGGAGTGGGGTATAAAAACACAAACGTTTGATCATTGTACAATGTCCTGTCAAACATCTAATGCCAGGGGAATGCAGTGGATGGGATTTTTAAAGGAGTGGAATTTGACCCTGCTAAATGGTTAAACTACGGGTGGGTACAGCCGGATAGCTCAACCTGGTTACTAGGGACATGGCCATTACTGACTGTGTTGGAGCGTGTTGCTTCCTTAAAAGTGGTCTTTAACGTCTACAGTGATCATGCCACTCTTTCTCTGGCTATTAAGACATCTGCTGACATTGTGGAGCCCAGTACGTGTGGGAATTTGATGTCTAATCATGCTGGCAACTGTATTAGGTGGACTCAGAACAAGATCACTAAGCTGTGTGCCTCTGCCTTTCCCTTGGGGTTTGTGGATTGGCGGAGTCTCAGAGGTAAAAACGCAGAGGCCATCGAATTCTGGCTCCATAAGCTTTCCCACTCTATTGGCATTTGCCATAGAAACCCTACAATAGCTGGTAGAACAAAGGCAGATAAACCGCTTGATATAAACATCCGAAACCACAAACGCAGGATGCGCACGTAAATTAGAGCCTTTTTGGTGCATGGTCAGCCGTGATATATGGAAAATCTTGGCATCTTCCAGGGGAGAGAGGCTGACCAAGATTTGAAATCCCATATTGGGTGCCAACTGAGTAAAGCACGTCACTACTAAATTCTTTAAGGCATAGACATCTGTTTGGTCTGTTTGGATGGACTGTGGCCCTTACCATTGAGCCGTAGGATGTTAGATGCTATCCTAAAGCTTAAAGTTTCCAACACGTCAGGCCGAAAAGGTCTGGATAATACAGTCCTAAAGAACAACCCTGACAACTGGTTTCAGGTACTCTTAATTCTCTCCTCACAAGTCTGCAGAGAATGCACGATCCCACTCACATGGCGGCAGGCGGTGCTTATCCCAGTTCATAAAAAAGGTGAACGGACTAAAACCAACAACTACCGTCTGCTGTCCATGTTCGACATGACCAATAAAATCTTTGCATCCTGGTACTGAACGAACTTCAGAAATGGGCGTCCGATAACTACGTACTTAATTTTGCCCAAACCGGCTTTCACGCTGGGTTTGGTACTTCCCATAACATCAGAGCTTTGGATCAGCTTATTCAGTCCACTCAGAGTAATAAGGATACCACATTGTACATAGCTTTGTGGTCTTTAGAAGCAGCTTTCACCAGGTTAATAGGGACACACTATGGTCTAGACTTAAGGACTTAAAATGTCCAGAGTGGATTGTGCACATACTGATCCTTTTACACAACAACAGTACTAGAGTCAGGTTGGATAACAGGGGGTCGGGGGGGGTCTCTGATTCTATTCCCATAAATGTGGAGTTAAACAAGGGTGCATAGCGGCCCCAATGTTGTTTAACGTGTGTATATATAGGCAAGCTCCTCAACTGCTTGCTTGCAAAAGCAAACTGTCCCCCCAAGATTGGAGATCTGCCGATGGTGGGCATGTTGTACGCCAATGACTTAGTCCTGTTCGATCAGACCTATATAGGCATGAAGAACATGCTTAATGAATTTTCGGCTTACGCCCAACTACAAGGCCTGACAATCAACCGAGAGAAGACTAGCATAATGCTAGTCTCTAGGAAAAAGGTCAACAGGGTTAAGATGGACACTCTAATTGGCACCATAGAATATGCCCTGTCCTATCCCTACTTGGGTTTGGAGATAAATGCCCTGGCCGACTATAGCCATATAATAAGAAACAAAATTAGAAGAACTAAACATCTAACTCTCCAGGCGTGTTAGTTTGCCAAAGGTCGAGCCGGATTTTTCATAAAAGGGATCATGATGTTGTACAGACAATGCTTTGTTCCCACTACACTGTACGGCCTTGAGGCTCTTGCTATGCAGGGTTTCACTTAGCTAAGCAAACTGGAGGGTTTCTTCTGGCAAACCACCTTGAGCCCTTCATGTTCTATGGAATATTAGCGCCATTAACTGGGCTTAACCTCATTGTGTGGAATGGCAACTCAGACGAGAGGATGGCTATACAAAGTCTCAATCTGGGGCGGCTTCTAAGCTATTGGCCGTGGATATCAGCTCCAACACACCTTGCCCATGGACCGACCACCATCTCATTCATTTCCACATCCCCACCAAATCCAAGTCCAAGCCAAACAAACCGGTAGCCCCCCCCCCCCCCAACTATGGCCAGATCATCCAGGCTCCTCACCAAGCAGAGGATACTCCCCCCTCCTAGAGGTATCATCAGCCCTGAGGCCCCCCCTTCTCCACTGACCCTGCAGCTCTGGTAGACATATATAACACTACCATCAAATTAGCCATAGACACATAGCAACACTAATGAAGAAAAAAGCCAAAACTAGGAAACACGCAAACTCATGGTTCAAGCAAAAGTTGCTAGACCTAAAATCCCAGAAGCGAATAACGCTCACCACATGGAAAACCTGCTATCACACTCCACTCTAGAGGCCTACAAAACACTTGCCGCGCACTACAAAAAAGGAATCACCTTAGCCAAATCCTCCTCATACAACGACAATCTCCAATGTGGAATCAGAGTCCAAAGAATGGTTTGCAATCTACAAGGAGCTTGCGTCCCCACCAACCATCACCCAGGAAACAGTAAAAGATGATACATGGTGCAATAACATTCAATCAGCGATGCTACATAAAATAAACACCCTCCAGGATAAAATAAAAGCCCAGCTCAACGCCCTGCCCAAAGCCTGCATACCAACCACCTCAACCCCTCACCCAGACAACAAAGACGCTAAATCCTTCTCCTTCAGAGAAGTAACAGAAACAGACATCCTGGCCATCATGAAATGCATCAAACCCTCCTCCTGCAAAAGAGACATATGCCCAGCAGCACTCAGACTGTGCAGAGCCTCTAGCCACGCTTCTCACAGCCTGGATCAATGCCTCGCTCTCCTCGGGCATCGTCCCCTCCACACTCAAAGAATCTTGGGTTTGCCCGCTACTAAAATAAAACTTGATCCTGACCTACCAAATGACTATAGACCCATAACCACCGTCCCTTTTCTTCTAAAAATATTGGACAAGGCTATCTCCAGAACCAGCACCTTTTGGAAGACAACAAAATCCTGGATAAAAGACAATCGGGTTTCCGGCCATGCCACGGAACCGAGACGGCCCTACTCGATTGAAAAATTCAGATCGAGCAAACCATGTACAAAAGGTAAACCTGCGCTGCTCCTGCTCCCAGATTTGTCGGCAGCCTTCGATCTTGTAGATCACAAGATCCTCTGTAGGCACCTCAAGGATGCAGCCCACTTCTCCCAAAAAGCCACATCCTGGATCACCTCCTTCCTTGAAGGAAGACTCATCAGAGTATTTTCTGACCAGGTGAGTGCAATCCACAGCCCCTTCAGCTGCGGAGTCCCTCAGGGATCCTGCACCTCACCCACCCTTTATAACATTTTTACCCTCCCACTGTTCAATGACCTGGAGGACAACGGCATAGCCTATAGGAACTATGCCGATGATACGCAAGTTCTACTCCCACTCACCGGCTCATACGAACAAGATGGAGCCACACTCAACAAGACCGATGCCTGGATGGCGGCCAACGGCCTATGTCTCAAAGGAGACAAGACCGAAATTCTAATTGTAGGTCCCAAACAAGTCCTTAAACTGGATAGTAAATACACATCCAACATTGATAATACGACTATCACTGCCTCAGCGGCAGCCAAAACTCATGAGTTTACATAGATTCCACCCTTTCTATGTCACAGCAAGTTAGCGCCATCGCCTCATCTGACGCGCTAACACCGAAGATCATAAACGCCGTCAAACCCTACCTCTCCCAAATAAACTGCCTTTCCATAGCCAGAGCTACGGTGCTAGCAAGGTTGGATTACTGCAACGTCCTTTTCCTAGGTACATCATCCAAAAACTTGAAGGCACTCCAAAGCACACAAAACAACGCCCCCAGAGCGGCCCTCACCATCCACAAGAGGGAGGACATCTCCCAGGCCAGGCGTGACGCCCACCGGCTCCCAGTTAAGGAGCACATTCTCTTTAAAACCCTTTCTATCACACACTCTTGCTCATCACACACAGCAAGCACCCCATACCTTTCAGAAACCATCCACTGTGCCACCTCTAACAGACCCAAACGGGCCCAACACTGTAACCAGATCGCAATCCCAAACTTCAAAAGATCCAAAGCAGGATGCTCTAGTTTTGCTGTCCTAGCTCCAAAGAACTGGAATTCAGTACCACCTGGAAAGAGACGTCCCTCACAGCATTCTGCAAGGCACTGAAAACTCACTCTTGCGCTAGCCTCGACACCAAACCAATATGTTCCACCTGTAACCACTGTCCATGTTATGCCACACTGCCTAAAACGTACCAGTTACCTGATTTTGTTTATGTACTGTTGCCACTGCAAATGTATACCACCATGGTACGAATGCCATACCACTACGTAAACTGCGCACTTTATAAATTCAAATAAATAAGTGGCACTGGTGTGAGAATTACATCCACCTCTCGAAGTTGAAGGGTTATGAAGCAGTCTCTCATGCACCGCTACATGAGGACTCGGACCTATTTGTTACTGTGCCCTGATTCTGCATTAAGAACTTTCTTGTTGAAGCTTTGTACAAACCAATTACCAGTACTTTCTGTGATAGGATCTCGGTTAGGCTTCGCTGCTGAAATCAGGCACCGTCGCATTTGTGGTCTCAAAGAAAATGTTAAAACTGCCAGGTACATGCTTACACAGTGCACTAAATTGGGGCCACTATATATGTGCAATCTTGGTGGTCTTGTGCACAGTTATTATATCCAACTCCTTCTGGGATTATTGCTTAAATGTAGACAGCATTTCTGCACAGATAGCCTTGTATCGTTTATGGCTGCACATTAAACCCTTGATGACTGACGTGGTATGCTCTTTTTCTAAACTGCCTTTAAGCTGTAGAGGCATGGTATGGTAAGAGGTGTAGAAAGAAAATGGCAGATTTAATTAATGTAATGAATTGATTGAAAGAAAGTTCTTTGGAATTTTCCGAAATACTTTGAAAGAAGGTAGGCAAGGAATGAAATCAGGTTCTACACTATAATAAATCATATATATTTTATAATATTTTAGGAATGGAAAGGTCACGTGTGTTGCATGTTCTTAGAGGTATGGATCTAGAGACTTTGAAGATTTTTGGATCTATGGTTTATATGAAGTTAGCGGCACAGCTTGAAAAACTTGACCATCGTAAAGGCATGTTGATCCAAACTGAAAGACGGAAAGAAACAATTAATTTGATTGATCTACTTGACTCCATTTATGTAATGGTATGTGTATTCTATATGAGGATTTCTGAATTGCATTACTTTTGATTGATTTTTACAGTTTAATGGTTTGGTTTGGTATAATTCAGGTTATTTTGATCTCGTTTTGGATAGCCTGGACTGTATCAATGTGATGGTACGTTTGACTGATTGTTTTGCTATGTTGAATTGTTTTAACTGATTTCTTGACATTTTGTGTAAAATTCAAATTGAAGTAAACCACAATAAAGAATGATTATACCAGTGTTGTAGATAAGGGTGGTGTTTATCACTGGAAGTGGGGTACTAGTGGTCATATGAGTTTATAGCAGGTCATTCCTTATGGACAAGGTCACTAAACTGCCTGATGATACCAAAGAAAGACCAGATTTCCTTACTAATAAATTCATCCATTGGATCAGGTCTGTGAAAGGTTGCTATGGAATCATAAGAGATAATATCAGTCAAGTCATTGGGTACCCAGATCCAGAAAATCGTATGTATGATATCATTATGGTTACTTTGGTAAATCCTAATATGGCAGAAGGATTGCTGGCCGTTGACTTGCACTGTTATCCTTCCATAGGATCATCTATAGTGCTTAAGAAATGGACTCAGGAGATGGCTGCTCCCTGACTGCGTGGGTTTGATACCTATGAGAATAACAAAGTAATTAATACTGGCACCCCAGAATGGGTAAAGGTTTATCTTTAGAAAACCTCAACAAAAGCTAGCCATAAACCTTGTGGAACACATCAGGTCGTTCCACTAAATCTGCGGATCAAGACTGGAAAGAATACATTGAAACTTTTAATATAAACTATTTTCGAGAGACCAGGGGCATTAGAGAGTTTTCCATCCCTGGATATAGATGATCTGCGAGTGTGCAGTCTTTGGCAGTCACTCTTCACTTTCTACTGTTCCTGGGAGGTGCTACCACTGCTGTGGTTCTACAAGACCCACTCCATACCGCGGAGCGGGCCGCGGAGTGTGCAGTCTTTGGCAGTCTGTGCATGGCTGAAATGGCGAAATCGCCGGATATTGGGTTCCCACAGGATTTCAATCAGGACCCGAGGGAAGTAGACGAGGGTCGCTTGCTCAGAAGTGCCTTTGCTCGAAACACCTTAAAAATTCAAAACCGCGGTGTGAAAAGCCAGCTCCCACATGCTTTGACCCCGTCGTACAAAGCAAACAAAGCGGTGGCTTTACAAACAACTCACGCCTGCCCAAGGCACACAGACATACTCCAACACTCTACGGAGGAAAACGCTGCCACGCAAATCAGCCCAAAGCGAATAAGCATGGCAGAAGTGGAGGGAGCTCAGCAGGTCATACCTGATTCCACGCAGCGGATACAAACGCAGGACCTTTCAGCGCACCCGCCTGTGTGCCCGCCCGTGCCCTTGCAACTGCAGGCTCCCCCCCAACAGCTCCAGGCCCCGGTGGCCTCCGGAGGGAGGACCGAGTCCTGTGAGCGGGTGGGGGGGGTGCTTGCCAACGAGCGGCCGGAGATCCAGCAGCGACGGCCCATTCCAGACGGAGAGCACGACTCCAACTACCCGCATTCGGCGGGGACAGCTGGCCAAACGGCGTCGCTCGAGCCGAAACAGCCGCGACACATTCAGGGGGCGGAGCCAGGACCCGCCCATCGGCACTCGGCAGAGGAGGTCATGAGGGAGGAAATCCCAGAAAAAAGGGTGCTCACGCCCCCCAATGAGGAGGCAGGGGGGTCATCAAACCCTCAGGAGTGTCGGGTCCAAGAGCTCTCGAGGCAGGGATCAGAGGCTTGCCCGATGCAACTTAGAAATGAACATACACTGCAAATGAAGGCACAAGTGCACTTTAACTTACTTACATCAGCCCCTCTCAGCCAAGACTGTTCCCCCTCTCGGCCCCGGGCAGACAGTGGGGGCCCAGAGAACGACGTTATTGTCCTCCCCACGAACAGCCCAGAAATTACCAACTCTTCACCAGCATACGAAGGTGGGGCACCGAATGCAAAAAAACGAGGCAGAACCGACGGGGGGTCTCCGGACACGAGAAAATTGAGTTCACGCTTTAGAAAAGAGCCTCCAAAAAGGAAAAACAAAAAAAAAAAAAATCGGCCCTGAATCCTCAGGCCTGAATCCTCAGGCCGTGAAAATCAAGACAGGCTGCCAAGCAGCAAAAAAAACATGGAACCCTGAATCAATAAAACCTTCAATGGCAAGCCTTGTAACAGACTTCCTTCAGGCCTTTGCTCCAGATTCTAAATCCAGGCAAGAGGACCTCACAGATGAAGAAATCTTGGAAGCTATAAAATCTTGCCAACCCCCGGATAAACAAAGGAAAACTGGATGGGGCCAAGTTGTGCGCCCTCCCGCATCAAGTCTGGAAACGGGCGCCCTAGTCCCGAGCCTACCTCCACGGGCCCCACCTCCAGCACCCAATGAGACGGCTCTCCAATCTCGTCTGGTCCCAGTGCCCGCAACTGAACAGGGTCCAGTGCTCTCCAGACCAGCGATTGAGCACTGCGTCCCGGACAAGGCGGCTTCCTTAGGAATTCCGACAGCAGAATTTCCACTAAGCCCGCGGAGCAGCGAGAAAGGACCACTGAACCCAAATTCACCGGAAATTACAGTCATCCCGACACTGCCAGCTACGGGGGGACCACAGCTTACCCAGGAAACGGCGATCCGAGCTCAAGGGTCGGCTGGTGGCCTCATGGGTCAGTCGCCCGACATTCCACTCCAAGAACATCGCCACCAAGTGAAAGCAAACCAGCTGGCCTGCCCAAGGCCAGTAGGGGCGCCATCGGTGCATATCACAAAACCATGACCCCTGAACCGGTCCAGCGGTGGTCTTGCAGAGCCACCATCTACGCCGGTAGTGAGACGCCTCTTAAACGAAAGTTCCGCCTCAACACCAATTCCCAAACAGCGCCCCCTGTCAGTGGGCTCTCCAATCGACTCATCAGGCCAAAATAAAAGGGACCTTCTGTCCATAATGTCAGCAGTTACAATCGCCCTAAACCCCTTCACTAAACTGTATGAAGGCATCAATGAAAACTTAAAGGATCACACCTCGATCCAGGCCTCCATGCTTGCAAAATTGACCTTCTTGGAAGGCTACATCACAGCCCTAGACGGGCAAATAAAAGCCTTGAAGCTAAACGCGGACCGTGGTACCACAACAGTTGCGCCCTGTCTGACATTAGCCCCAACGGTGAACGTAGTTGAGTCATCAAATCCATCTCCACAACAAAGTTTACCATCCTCCAGCATCGCTCATTGTCAGCCGGAGGGACCAGCTCCTCGAAACTTGCTCAATCATGAGGTCATCGTTATAACAGACGAGACTCAAGAAACGGCCCAGCCCCGAAACCCATCGGCGAGGCCAGAGGATGGCTCCTATCCCATCTTCTCAACAGCAAGAGCAGAAAAACAGAACCAAGAAGGGAAACCTGCAACTCAAAAAATTTCACCAGCAAAACAAACAGCTATACGTGTTGACAAAAGCTCTACGAATCCCGGAAATCAAATTCAAATGATGGCTGTGCCAGTAGGAAAGCAAAAAGGAACCGTCTCTTCTCCGCGCTCCACAGAAGACTCCTTAGCAGAGAATGATTTGATGGATCTCTCTCAATATATGGATGACCCCCAACCCGCTCGGCTGATCAAGGGGGGGGTTAGCGACTCTGGAGCCACCCCACCCGATAATCCTGGGCGATCTGGGAAACTTACAGGAGATTTCAGCAACCAAAGACGCAGGCAAAGATGACAAAGGGCACACATCCCTGACACTGGAGGACTGCAGGAACAATCGCCCTAGACGGCGAGCACGCCCCTCCAACAGCCCGCCAGGTCGTAGAGCAGTGTCTTTCGCCTCTCCCCGAGCGAGAGACGCGTCGGGCAGAAACAAAGCGGCCGCCAGTGTATCATCGGTCCAGCACGCGCCAGGGGGGGCGCCAATCAGAACGCCCCTCAAAGAAAGGGGAACACCATGCCTCACCATCTACCTTAAAAGAGCAAAGGGGGGTGCGCCAGTCGATCCACTATTCTTCAAGAACAGAGACTTACCGCAAGGAAACCAAATCTTCGACTGTATCTCCAATAAAGTTGAAACAGCACAGAGACAATAAGGACGACATAATTCTTAACCGAAGAGGGCTACTTGCACTTTTCAGTCTGATCCCAAAACTTCGTGACATAAAGTCGTCCGATCTAAGATAGTGGATCCCTACCACACACATGATAGAGCTAAAGTGAATATCCACATTGTTTCCGAGAGAGTGAAAAGGGAAATAGTGCGAGCAAAAGAGGACTTGGCCGCTCTAGGATACATCATCAATCCCCAAAGTTCAAATTCAAACCAAAGGGTTGCGGAACATCTTGAGAGAAACTCTGTCAGACAGGAAAAAACCAACAGAAAGGAAAAGGGACAAGAACGTAAAAGAAGCGCGGGACAAGTTCAAACTGGGGACACTCCCAATGCAAAGCCTCAAGACACTGCCGCGCAACACCGGCGGGACAAACCAAGGTTGCTCAAACTGATCAAAACCGTTGAGCGCCAGACAGCTAGGTCCCCCAGGACAATCTGTAAACCACCTGAAGGGGTCTTGACACAGTATTCAGTGCAGAGAACCGGGTCAAACACGAGAACAACAACACAAGCGGGACCCTCCAAGGCAAAGCAAAGCGACAAACGACAGGGGTTGTGGGCCTGGATTCCCAAGGTGCTGTCCCAAACGAACAAATAGCAACCCGCAAGTCGGCTGGAAGGGCCTCCAGACCGTCCGACGGTCGACCACCACGTAACACCCCTCCACTTTTGTTCCTGGAACACCCGCCGCCACTTACATCTCACTATGACGGGAGATGCAAATCTAGCATCCTTCGATATCATCTGCTTACAAGAGACTTGGTTGGTCCAAACACCTGCGCTGGATGGATATGACATAATTTTGGCCCCAGCCAGCAAAGGGCTTTTGGGTCGCCCGACGTCGGGCCTATTAACGGCCTACCGGCAGGGAATTGGCCTAAAACACAAGGCCACACTTCTAGCAAACCTTTCGATCTTGGCAGTTCTACTTGATTGGATTGAAAACTCTCATTCCAGACCTTCGCAAATTGCGATTGTGAACACGTACTGGAATCCGGCTGCTATAAACCCATAATCCTACCTAACGATGATGGAGAACCTGGTGGAAGAGATTCAAGCAACGCACCAGGTCCTAGCCATCATAATCTGTGGGGATCTAAACATCAAATGTAGTGAGGAAATCATAAAACCGGGCAAAGACTCAAATCGGACGCCAGCAGCAAAAAGAGGGCACCTTTGGGCGTCCCTAATGTCCTCAAGAAACCTGGTAAACTGAACTCGGTCTTCCCAAATGTACATCGTCTGCCAACTTGGGAGCAGGGTTTCCTTAACGCTACTATCGACTACATTTATACATCAAGACAACTTTTGGGGAAGGTCAAAGCATATGAAGTACGCAAAACAACAGCCAGCGACCACAATCAGCTCACGATGTCACTGGCTTCCCGCTTTTCACAGCCCGCGCCGTATGTTCTGGAAGTGGAAACAAACCAGCGCGGAAATGGACTGAACTTGACAGCACGTGCAGTTGCAGCCCTGCAGGCCAAATATGTCCGGAAGGATAACACCGAGAGTATCGAAAATCTGGATTACGTTCCTCTACTGGTACAATACAGGTCGAAAACAACCCAGCAGTCTTCCTCGAGCATTCAACCTAAACACTCTTACGATGCTGCTCTTGTGGCCAAAAGGTGTGACTTTCGCAGGTTGAAGAGACAGCTGGGAAACCAGCCCCAAAACAAAGACCAACTAAGGGTGGCAACAGTATCCTACAAAAACTGGGTAAAAAATCACCGCCACCGGCTCTATCAGCAGGATGCGGAATGCATGTTAAAAGCCATCTGCGGAAACAAGGCAAAGGGGTTCTGGTCATTGTTAAAATCTCCGGCCCCTTCATTCAACAATTCAACAATCAACGCCATAGCCGAGCAAAAATGGATCTCTCACTTCGCCACAGTTTTCCAAGCACCGGCAACAACTTCCCCAGAGGCCGCAATGGGGGACAATCAGGCGGCCACGGACTGGCTAAAACTGGACGATCAAGCTGAAATCGGAGACCAAATCAAAAAATTAAAGACCTCGAGAGCTGCGGGCCCTGATGGCATCTCTAACATAGACTTGAAAGCAAACCCAATTGAATGGGCTTCGATGATCGCGTCGATCTTTACAAAATGTGCGGCGCAGAAAGCCCTGCCGCAGTCATGGACCAAATCCATCATTGTCCCGATCTATAAGAAAGGCGACATCACAGATCCGCTAAACTATCGTCCCATCGCATTGCTAGATTGTATTGGCAAAGTCTATGGGAGCCTGCTCCTGAAACGATTTCAAGCTTGGGCAGAGTTGGCACCGTGCAACGACAAGTTCCAAACTGGATTCAAAAAGAAGATGGGTACGGCGGTGAACATTCTAACCATCAGTACCCTAAAAAGTAAGGTCTGGGAAGGGAAACCTCGAATTTTCGTTGCTTTCATCGACCTCTCCCAGGCCTTTGACTTAGTGGACCGGAACCGACTATGGCAAAAACTAGAAGGGTGGAGTTGCCCCCAGGAGCTTTTACAGCCAATTAGAGCCCTACACTCGGACACCACCTTAAGGGTCCGACTGTCACAAAGGGGGAACTTATCAGGAGAAATTTCGACTGAACGGGGAGTAAAACAAGGCTGCCCCATGGCTCCAGCACTGTTTCTGGCCTATATCGGTGACCTTGGGTCATCAGAAGATCTGACACGCACTTTTCCTCCACAGGTTGCAGAGGTGAAAATAAGCCATCTACTGTACGCCGATGATCTCATCTTACTGGACCAGACACAGATCGGCCTCCAGAGGCAGCTTTCTAACCTTCTCGTTTACATGCAGGAAAAAAACTTAAGAATAAATAAAGAAAAAACAAAAATTCTGATAATGGCAGCTGGGCACAAAAAAAACATCGACAAATTCACATGGCGCTTGGAGGAGCACGAGATCGAAAGGGTTACCGAATATAAATACTTGGGTGTACCAATTGACAGCTCGAGACTCGAGACCTCTATGCAGGCATCTCTTCTCAACAAAACCAAGAAGCTGGCTTCTCAAGGAAAGGCAATCGACATCAAATTTGGAAAATTTTCCTGTATCCCAGTACTAGAATTTTACAGGAAAAAAGTTGTGCCGTCTATCACCTATGGGGCTGAAGCCATGCCATTGATTCCAGCAAAAACTTGGCAATATTTAGAAGGCCTGTTTTGGAAGTCGGTGTTGGGCCTGCCAAAATCTACATCCATCGCCGCAATTCGCCGCGAGTTGAGCCTCCTGTCTCTAAAGACAACGATAAATATCAACACACTCAGGCTATACAGGAAATGTATAACGGACGACAGTGATCACATCTATGGTCTCCTCAACAAAGAAATCCACTCTGGGAAGGTGAAGATGCTGACAGACTGGAAAGATTTCAACAAGGCCCAACTGGAGTCGGTGGAGTGTTCGGATTTCGATCTCAGCACCAATCCCACGAGAGTCTACCAGAAACTAAAAGACCTAGACTGGATTCAAACTCAAGACACAGCATTTAAGAACAAACTTCTTCTTCACCTTCCCCCATGTGTCAACAAACTTAACGAGCCGATGAAATACCTGCAAAAATTCCCCAGCAGGGGGGCTCGAAACGCGCTCTTGAGAATAAGACCAACGAAATCAGGCACATCAGAGGACTAGTGGACTCAAGCAAATGCCGCCTGTGCGGAGCGGAGACTGAATCAATCAGACACCTGCTGCTGGTCTGTCCAAAAACTGTAACTCTGAGAGCATCCTACTTCAAACATCTAACCGGGAACGACAGAGGGTGGGACGAAGACACCTGGTGGCCAAGACTGATGGGAGGAGACCGCACATCGTGGCTCCTAGCAACCACAAAAATCTTGGAACACACCATGAAATTGCTAACAGCCGGAGGGGCCCACCCTGAGTAGTAGCAGTGACCTTGATTCTTTCTTTGTTTTTTGCAGCAACTTGTCTTTGTAAAGTTCGCTTATGGAACATATACAAATAGAAAAAAGAAAAAAAAAAAAATATATAGATGATCTTACATTCCGGCACAAAAAAGTATACATGGTCTACCAAGTGGGGGTCTTACTATTTGGTGTCCGACCAATCTTAAGATTGATTGCGTTGAATGTGCTAATTCAGATGTTCTTTGTGTTTTCATTTAGATGGAAATTTGCAATTTATTTTGTGCAACAGAAATTTAAAACCATGAGTGGATGCTGATATGTTTGTCCTTTAGATGTTTTTAAATCTCTGTGATTCAGTGTGAAGATTTTGGGAATTTGGAAAACAAATAATTATGGTTGTTGATTTTAATTCTCAATTTGATCATATACCACCAAGTCAAAATCTTGGAAGAGGTGGTTATGATTTGGTGGATCTCAGATTTAGCATCCTTGTCAATTTAATGTTATTATAGAGATGCTGCTAAATTAGCCAGTGTAATTATGCAATTGGGCAGGATAGCTGGTAATGGTAGACTACCAGGAGGTTCTTCTGTTTTGCTAACTTTCAGAAAGGGCCCCTCTAGTTCTCATATTGACTACAAACTAGTTGGTTTAGAATGTTGGCATCTATGTTCTGAGTTGGTTGCTGAAGCCTGGTTAAGAAAGTGACTACGATTCTCCTAATAATTACCCCACTACTGCTGATTTTATGGAAAAGCCATCCTATTCGCACCTGGGGAAGGGCACTCAGCCAATCAGTTGGCTGGAACAGTGGTCGAGAATGCACATTCTCTGCCCACTGTTTCCAGCCACCAGAGACCCATCCCTGCATGGCACCATCTTTTTTATTTTTGAATGTAGGGAGGCAACAAGGGAGCCTCTCTCGACGTTTGCCACCCCAGCCCTCAAAAACAATCCATATACTTTCCCAACCTTCTCCCTCTCTCTAAACATACCTGCTCGACTGGAGCTTTGTGCTCCAGTCCCGGCGCTCCTCCAGTCTCCCGGCCGTCGCTATAGACATGGTAAAGGGACTTAGTCCCTTTTCTCTATGGCAGCGGCCATCATTTTTTTCACCTCAGGAGATTGGCATTGCTTGCATAGCCAATCTCGTGAGGAAACAAACCATTTGCACCCTGGAGTGCAAATTATTTCACCGCCGCTGTGGGGGTGGACAGCTGGTAATGGCCCCCACCCCTCATAGGCTACATAGGCTCGGGCTGGCATGTCGTTACCGGCCAAGTCCACTCCCCCACAGTGGTGCTGAAAGCCATAATAATACGGATAACAGAGGTCTCGGCTGTTGGCATTAGACAAAGAATTAAAAGAGCCAATTTGGACTTTGATCATATTTTACCTTATATTTATTCTGAACTGGTACAGATTATGGAAGATTTTACCATGCAATTGCAACAAAATAATGTTGATGTAAATAGGGAACATGAAGATATCTCAAGGGCTGTTGCCCCCACAGAGGTTATTCCTGGTTTGACGGCAGGCTAAACTAAATCTAAAAGACACACTGATGGCCAAAATGATAAAAGGTCCTAATGAGAAATCAAGGAGGTTAAGGAAGGATTATAAAAATGTGATAGAGAAAAAGAAGAAAAGTGGTTAATAACTTTTGGAGTGCCCTAAAGGGATCAGCCAGTGTCAAAAATCAACAAGCTTTCTGGGGCATCATTGCTAATAGCAATATGAATGGTCATTGTGTCCCATCTAATAACATTCAAGCACTAGCCTGGAATAATCATTTTCAGGGCCTATATAGCAATTTTAGTTTTGGTTATACAGGTTTCAAGGCTGATGAGTTGGGAAAGGAATTTTACAGTGGATAAAGGGTGGCACTGTTCTCATTAAAGCGAGATAAAACGCCTGGTATTGACAATTCCCGTGGATTCTGTTGATGAACCACTAATTTGGATCACCATTTTGGCACAATTTGTTAATGCTATAAAAGGTAGACGGTTTACTCCTTAATAATTGGCTTAAAGCTCAAATGGTACCAGTTTTCAACTAAGGTGAAAAAAATCTTTCCAAAAACTACTTCTTGTTATAGATAACACAGCGAGTAGAGCGCTCGCTTTGATGTCCGTTGCAGAGCCTGTTTACGCAGGTTTGAATCCCGGCAGGGCCAAACTCAGCCTTTCATCCTTCTGAGGTCGATAAATGAGCACCACACACCGTGGGTAATAATAAGCAGTGCTCAGATACCGGAGGGTCCGTAGCGCTATATAAATGCAAATTATTATTATTATAGCTGATAGATAGTATAACCAAGATTTATTGCAATACCCTGCTAACTAGATAAGGTAGCATGTGTTTCTGAAACTAACCGTTTATCAGAATTGCAAGGAGGTTTTACACAATGTAAAGACATGACGGAGCAACGTTTCCTAATTTTTGCTCAGATGGAAAAATATTGTGTACAGAAAAATATGTTTTTATAGCTTCTTTTTAAAACTGCCTTCGACAGAGTAAACAGGAACACGTTGTTGGTATTGGAATTGCTGGGTAAATCTGCCCCCTTTCTTTCAGCCATTAAAGATTTGCATCAAAGTAAGTATGCTCAGGTTAGATATGGACAGAGGAGAAAGTGTATGGATGAGTTTGAGGTCAATGTGGGAGTAAGACAAGGCTGTGCACTGTTGCCAATACTATTTTCTTTGTATCTTAATTCCCTAGCTGAAATGGTACAGCTGTTCGATTGTGATGAACCTAAACTGGAGAATCAAAAGATTGACGTTGTGTTGATCTCTCAAGTATCAGTAAGCAACTGGAATATCTTGAAGGATTCTGCAATGACAAATTAATAGAAGTGAATTTGCAAAGACAGTGACATTTGTATGTTACAAGAAATGTATAAAGAACGTTGCCTTTTAATTCAATGGGGAGCCAATTCAACAAAGGGGACCAGTTTGAATATGGGTGTTTAATTGTTGGCTAATGGCTTCTGGAGCAGCCAAAATGCTCATAACAGCTGTGTACTTAAACAACACGCAGGTTCTACTTTGAACCGCTCAAGAACATTTGGATGTCGGGCAATATTAGAAACATTAGAAGTTTAGAAGTTACATCCATGCCCAGCTGCCATTTATGGGGCTGAATTATGGGGATTTGACCCACTCCAGGCAATTGAGATGAGAGAGAAGTGCTTTTAAAAAAAGTCTATTTTCCTTACCAAAGTGTGTCCCATACTGTTTCCCTTTATTGTGAAGTTGGGCGATTACCAATACAGTACGAAGTGTGATACAAGAATTTAGTTTTTGGGTAGCACATTAATTCTGGGCCTGAGTTGACAGTACACAGGAAAGCTATATGGGAATCATCTAAACAAAATGAAGGTCGCTTATGTAAAATGGCCAATGTTAATTAGGTCACTTCTAATTGGTTCAGGACAAATTCATCTGAGGCAAGAGGACAGTTTGCCTTCAAGTTCTATGTATAGCAGTGCTTGAAGCTGTATGAGGAATGTAATATGTGCCATTTTATGTCTGGACCAGGGCTAGGACCTATGACTATTGAATATGAATGTTTGAAAGCTACCTGGGGCTGTGAACAATATTTGGGTTGGATCCCTTTCCCCAGGAAACGTGCCCTGTTTATCAAAAGTAGGTTCACACTTGTACCTTCAGATACGCCCCATTATGTAAATCTGTGCCTGAAACAATACATCACTTCTTGTTTTTCTGCTCTATTTACAATAAGTTTAGGATGCAAGTTTTGTTACCATATTTTCTCTCAAATGGCCCTGTGAATTCTTAAGTTGCAATGTTTTTTTTAAGTGCCAAATGTACAGGACGTAGTTATAACTTTGTTGGCTTAGCACAGAAGATAGACTTAATTGAATTTATTTTTTCGACTTATCCCTTTGAATATCCGTTATATTTTATGAGGTATATGTTGTTCAATTCATATTGTGTTGCTTTTATGGAGATATGAATTTGTCTATATGAATAAAGATATGTATGAATTAATTCAAGTCACCTGTTTCGGATATATATTTTTGTTCTGTTTTGTACCCGATGTATGTCCCACTTCTTTTCTTTTTGTTTACAGTCTCAAACTTTCTCACCACTTGTTCTAATCTTTGTGCTATTGTACAGTCAACATTCCTAGTGCGGAATGCCTCGGATATCTGTAAGTGTGTTATTGCGAGTTACTTCTCATCGAATTTGTAATGCTCGTTCCTCAAATAAAAATTACTCACAGGGGACACTTTACTGTGAACGGACCCAGTAGAGTGAAAAATGTCCCTCATACTTACGTTCATTTTGTTAACGCTTTAACGGGTACAGCGAGGAAGCCAGGGCAGCACATTTTAATGGCTAGGAGAACAAGACGGAGACGTCATTGTTTGAAGTTTCGTGAGGGTGACTGCGTGGCTATCACTTGTAGATCTCCTTTAATAGTTGAGCACATCTGAAGGTCCATAAATAACTTCAAGATGCAGAAAAGAAAAACAGAAGCAGTCTCCCCTTTGACCTTCTTTATAGACCAGTAAGTCAGGCTGAAAAATGAAAAAGGGCACCAGTTCTAGACTATCATATTAGGTCTGGGAAATGCATGGTACCCACTGAAAGTAAAATATTAACACAGACAAAAAGAGTAACGGTACCGAATACATATGCACCATATTTTACATTGTCGAATCACCATGGCAAAGGGCTCGACAAAGCGAGAGCTTGGAAAACAAGCATTGACAAAGCCAATAGTTTTGGCATTTGTGGTTTACTGCATGTAGCATGGAGGGAAGGAATGACAACAGAGAGGTGGAAATGACAGCATGGGAGGAAATGAAGGGCAGCATTGGGTGTGAGGGATGCACTGCGCTGCGAGGAATACAAAATAAATACCAACACGAGGAGGAATACAAACATTCAAAGAGATGAAAGGTAGGCCAGGAACAGTACACAGGAGCATTGTACAAAATTTGAAAGAAGGCGTGACAGACCAAACGGAGGGGAATATTTTAAAAATGGATACTCTCAAGTGTGTGCCCGTCTATTCAGATGTTAGGTTTGAAGAAACTGCATGGACACCAAAGCATTTATTTCAAAATGGCACGCAAAGGAAAATCTGTGCTAACAATGCAGGAAAAAGTCATGCCCCAATTCATGGTGCGTACACAAGCGAGTCGTCATGCAACTTTTATTCACCTATGTAATATAGTATTAGATTTCACTAGTTTAAATTACACCATTTAAATTTGAATTCATAATTTTGTCGCATGAATGCCAAAAACATGCATTTCAAAATGGCAGCCAAAATAAATGTGCATACTTTACTCATATAGGCAAGATGGCAAGACAAATAATTACATTTTTTCATACAAGTTTTGCAAAATTCTTTTTATAGCACCTTTCAAAATGTGCAAATAAACTCTTTAGCATATATGGTATAAACAAGAAGGCATCAAGCCTGCATGCCCACCATTTTTGTTGAATGCGTGCATTATAAAGATGTCTTACGGGTAATCGCATACTCCAATAAAACACTTTGGATCTTGACACTAACAAATTAGGGTCCATTCTCCAACAGCAGGCTGCCCAATCACACTATTCGATGCTACCTCAGAGTACTTCGAGTAACGGTCGACCAGACATTGCAAAACGCCCCCCACTAAAGCGCTACCCGAACAGACCCAGGAGTACCTGTAGATTAATTCTCCCATTCGCTGGAAATGGCAGGTGCGTTATAGGCAATGGTTGTAATTGGAATGTTGTGTCAGGCTACCGGCACACCAGCGACTCCTTAAACTGCTGTACCAAATGCCAATTGAAGCATGGTCACCAATAGTCACTTTGCATGAGCTGCTACGCTTGTGATTTCTCTCTGTGGCCCTTGTGCACCAGATGAAACAAACCTTTTCTTACTCCCAGCGGCCACAACCAAAGAATAGGAATCCGCCCTCTACACTTCACTGGTGCTTCACTTGCCAATACTCCCACCATCTCTCACTGAGGTTCGACTTATTAGGCCACCCGTGCTAACAAACCAGAGGCCCATGACAGCATATTGCCTGCAAAGGCCACACTCCAGTCCTCGATCACAATTCCTTCACCTGTTCATACTGCATTACAGTCCCTTCACTTTCCTCCATCAGTAACTATGCAACCAAACAATCTGCAACTATGTTAGAGCTCCCTGGCATGTTTTCCACAACACAATCATGATCCTGCCCCCTTTAAGACCCAACTGGCGTGGCGCCTCGACACTCCAAACCTCTTGGGCTCAAATATACTCTTTACGGGGTTTCTGGTCTCCACACAGAAAGGACTTGAATTTCTCAATTCGCCAATAAGAGGTCAGAGTCTCGCAATCAATAATGGAATACCAGTGCTCAGGTCATTTAGCAAATGCAGGGATTGTGCCATTACAGCCTTTTCAACAACATGCACCTGGGTCAGTACAGCCCCCAAACCTACACCACTAGCATCGGTCAGCAGAACATATAGTTTCCTAGTAACAAATTGTCCCAAGGGCTCAACCAAACTTACCTTCTTTACCATTCTTTCACATTTCCTGTTGCATGGTGCCTCCAAAGCATACTCCACTCCTTTTCGAAGAAGTCTTCTCATCCCAGCCACATGGCTTGCAAAGTGCGTTATAAACATTTGATAAAATTCCATCTCGAGGAAGGATGCCAATTCCTACTTATTATGGGAAGCTTTAAGGGCTTCTACAATCTCCCTCTTTGCTTGCATCCCTCCTCCTGATATGTGGTGACCCAGACACGCTTTCACATGAGCTGAAGAGAGACTACTTTCTGAATGGACAAACCGTACTTTGGGAGAATACCCAGTACCTGTCCCAAGTTCTCCTCTTGGCTCCATCTCACTGACCCCACCAATCAGAGTATCATCCTGCAAGCAATGCACATTAATTACTTTTTGAAAGGCGCTAAAGGCAGACACTGGGTCAAACAGGATACACCTCAACTGAACACTCCATGAGTTATGAAGTCAGTCAATGTTTTGAGCAGTTGCTGATATGTAGAAGGCAAATCTAGTTTTGTGAAATACTGGCACTTTCTTGTGGTAAAAACCAATTTGTTTATCTTGGTTAAAGTATGCCGTTGCACCACAACATTGTTGTTCAGCTACTGCAAATCTATGCAGCCTCACATCCCTGTTCGCTTTACTTGCCCATTTGGCTTCACAAGTTGCGATCATCACTCAACTGCATTTTTCCTTTCTAGTATGCCTTCCTGACAAAACTTAAGTTCCTCACACACTGCGTCTCTTAAAATTAGGGGAATGTGTACTTTGGCGACAATTGGTTTAGGCCGTTCCTTGAGCTCAATCTTGTTGATCATTCCTTTGAGACACCCACTGTGTGATTGAAAGACTTCTGGGAAACTATACTCCTCAGGCACTTACCACTTGCTATTACTATCATAACTTGTTCTCACACATTGGCGGTCCAACTTAATTGCTAATCTTTGTTCTCTCCATCGCAACAATGAAGCCCTTTTAACAGACACATACACCTCGCATCAAGCTTTCCTGTTCTCAAATGCCAGGGTTGTTAGAGCATGTCCCACTAGTTAAATCTTCCCCATGTTGTAACATCCAAGCATGCTGTCTCGCTTAGCCAACTCCTCTACACGTCTGTACAACATGTGCACCCACACATCTTGTGATATGAAGTTTTACGCCTGAATCTACCACCATTTCAATTTCGATTCCATTCACACACATTCCTGCTCAGGGACACTCCCATTCCCCATGCTACCTTTCACTTACTCAGAAATTGGGGACATCAATTGCATACATGGAGTGCCTTTCAGCAATATGTAATCCTGCAGATCATAGTCCTTTTCTTTGTTGTACCCTTGCGAGAATGAGCCATCCCTCAATTGCACATGACTCACACAGCCCCTCTTGTTAATGTTTGCCTGTGCTGCTCCCTCAGATAGACCTGCAACACCCAGAGCAATCCTCTACCCTAGACACAAATTACGTTCTTTGCAGGGCAACTATTGGCATTGACAATGTGATTGTTACCATATGTATAGCAAACACTCCCACCATTGCTTGAGGTTTCCTTACCTTTTTCCCCCTTTTCTGTAAAAATTTCAATTTGGCCTTGGCCTAGCAGCTATTCAAAAGACACCCTCTGGAGACGGCCACCAGGGGGCGCACGGATGAGTCGCCTCTCCGTGTGAGCGCTCTACACAGGGTCCGGAAAGTGGCAGTGAGCCCCCACTTCGAGACCCCCCCCAGAGTTGGTTCTTGAGCGAGAGACGTGGGACGGTGTCCCCCCCACATCAGAGAAAACCCGGAGAAAATCGGAGGCGGTATCGTGGTGAAATCAACATCGGCGCTCTGAGGCCTTCGGCGCGGCGTGCGTCCTGCAGAACTTCCAGTCCAGGCCTGCGTATACGCGGGAAGAGCCGCCTTCTGTGACTGACCCGGCGCACTTCTTGGAGCTCCGCGAGGAACCTGCTGTGCACTACTGCTCAGTGCGGCTGGGAGCCCCCTCTTGGGGCTCGCTGACACCCCCGCCGTGGCACGGTAAGCGGATCCTTCGTCCCCCCCTGCATCGCGGGGCAGCTGTCCCCTCCACTGCTGGTCTTTGCCGGCCTGTCCTCGGCCTGACGGCACGGTGGGGCCTCATCCTCCCCCCTACCTACCCTTCAGGGGGGCCCTCTCTGGTGTTGCGGGAACGGCACTCGCTGCCTGAGAGGTGATACGCTTTGGCTGCGCAGCCGGTGAGGATGGTGAAAGAGGACTCTACGAGTACATATTGGAACAAAACTCGAGAGGCCCTGGTGGCTTGTGTCCGTATCAAGAGCTGGTCCTTCGCGCGGGTGCTAACGTTACATCAATAGGAGGCCGCTAGGACGTTTTTCACCCCGCCAAGTGCTTTGGGGTGCCGCCCTTCATGGACCCTAAGACCAAGTTGGCGAAATACACGTTTTCACCAATTGCCAGATCCCCAGGGCCCTCCTCGATTTCTACAATGTCGACAGCAGGATCCGAGGCTGCCGCGACCAAGGCGGATGTAGCTGATTTGCTTGCCGAACTGAGGGGCATGCGAGCAGATATTGGTAACAGGATAGATAAGATCACGCAGAGGATGGACAAAATGGACGACAGGCTCGAGCAGGTTGAGCACAACCAAACATCTCTGAACGTACTGGAAGCACAGATGGATCACCGCATTGCAGACATATCGAACAGAGAAGACGAATTGCGCCTTAAGGTCGATGACCTCGAAAATAGGGAGCGTCGTAACAATATTCGAGTCTTTGGTCTTCCTGAGAAAGAGGGTGAAACCGAACTAGACCTGAAGCAATCGTTACACACTATCCTGAAGCTCCTCTACAACGATGACTCAATTGAAGCACCTAAAATTGACCGAATCCATAGGGCTGGAGGTAGATCGGGGGCCCCCGAGATCAGTCCTGGCTCGATTTCATAACTATGCGGACAGAGCACGAATCTTGGACAAGGCCAGAAACGCCCCACAATTGTCCTTGGAGAACTCCGCCATTTCTCTCTACCAGGACTTGTCATCCCTCACACTAGCAATGAGGAAAAAGTGCTCTCCGATCACGAAAATGTTGAAAGATAAGGGTGTCAGGTACCGATGGGGGTACCCATTCTCCCTCACCTTCGAATGGGAAGGCTCGACATTGAGACTTGTCACGGAGAAGGACATTGCTGACTGTACGTCAGATCTGATAGGTTCGCCGGAAGGTGCCCCCTCTCATGAGGATCAAGGAACATCTGGTGGTGAGTGGAAAATCAAGGCTTCACGGCGGAGGAAGATCCCAGGTTCTAGGAAATTCAGAAAGATGAACACCTCCCAGGACATGGAACACTGACAAGGTGCCTGAAGTGCTTTGGCATACCCTTGGGTAAAAGGTAAACTGGACAAATTACTCCGCCGAGGGGGTTACGAACTCATGCATAAGAGTCAACCTCCTGCTAAGAGACTTCCATAGATGGCCTCCAGGTCACTTTCTCCAAGTGTGAGGTATCTTTAGCTCTGTGTGTCTCAGACGCTCGGAATGTGATATGGCGTAATACTCACATTGCGCTAGCTCCTGGGGGAGGGTTGATGACTCTGTTATTGAACTATTGTTAGGTGCACACAAAAGTTGGGGGCTCACTGATATAAGTGACTTTATTATGGTAGGACCGCCTGTTTTGCGGTCTCCACTGGTGGTCCGAGTTCGGCTCGGTGATGTCAACCTGGGCGAATCGGGCGCCGAATGTGTTGGGGATGGGGTGGGGGAGGGGGAGGTTGAGGAACACACACTTTGCATCAATCTTGATCCAACAGATACGCAGACGCACCTTGGCCACACTGAGGTCTATGGTATGCATCAGACGATTTGGTCGTCGGCCTCCGTGGGATTTTCTGGGATCCACTCTTATAATGACGACCCATGCATAACGATGGCCGGCAGGATATGTGCCGTGGCACAGATGGAATGGCCGCCCACGATCACTAACTACATCTACGATGGCACTCGCACCCCGTAGGGACACATTACGCATTTGCACACTCAACGTCAAAGGCTTGAACTCTCCCACAAAACGATCAATGGTGGCCAGGGAATTCAGAAGATCGAATGTAGACATCTTATTCCTTCAAGAAACGAGATACCGGAGGGGTGAGGAGAGAGCCATCCCGTCACGGGAGATTGGGCTCGCCTACTGGAGCTCGGGTATATTGAAAAAGGCAGGGGTGGGAATTCTGGTTCGCAAATGCATCCGAATGACAATTCTTGACATATGGACGGACACTGAGGGTAGGGCGATCACGGTTGTGGGTAATATAGGGGGCATAACAATCACTCTGGCCACGCTCTACGCACCCAATCAAGGGCAGAATCGTTTTCTTCACAAAATATCTGAAAAGGTCTTTAACATGGCTAAGGGGCACACGGTCCTGGGCGGGGACTTTAACACATGGATGGACAGCTCTATTGACAGGCAGACCAGGGCCGACGCATTAGACCCGCCCAACACTCGAACTGAGGCTGAAATTAAGTCTACCCTTGATCTTTATGGCCTTGTAGATAGCTGGCGACATCTACACCCGTTGGACAGAGGTTTTACCTTTCACTCCCTCCCCCACGACACACTCACACGCATCGACTATATATTTCTCTCCAACGATCTTCTACCTGTGCTGCAAGCTGCCACTATATATCCCTCCGCATGGTCAGACCATGACATGGTTGCAATTGATATATCTTGGGATGAGCTGTCACCCCGCAATACCAAATGGAGGTGTAACGAATCCCTTTGGACTGACCCGGTCTTTAAGGAGACCTTTGAAAAAGAGATCGAGCAATTCTTTCCCACTAATGATACAGGGGAAGTAGGGAAGGTAGCTGTGTGGGAAGCAGCCAAGGCTACTTGGAGGGGAATCCTTATAAGCGAAGGGGCCCGAAGGAAAAGGGAACGTGCCCTGATAGAAAGGGGCATTAGGGAGAAGCTTGCCGTGGCTCAGAACTTGGCGCAGACCACCCCGTCTGACAGACCTAGGTATTTAACTGAGGCTAAACAACTCAGAGAAGAATTGAGGATTCTTATTGCTAGCAAAACAGCCCAGACCTTACAGTGCCTTAAGCAAAAATATTACGAGAAGGGGGACAAAGCAGATGCTCTGTTAGCAGCTCGCCTCCGTGCGCAGAGAGCGGAGAGATGGGTCGATCGAATTGAGAGGACTGATGGCACTCTGATAGATACGACGGTCACGTCCCCGAAGGACATACAGGAGGCATTTGCCTACTTCTATGAAGATCTATATATGTGTGACCCCCCTCCCCCTGTAGGAAGCGTAGACGCATATCTTGAGGGAGCGCGTCTTCCCACCCTCACAGGTGCGGAGGCCGAATCCCTAGATACTCCGGTCACTGAGGAAGAAGTGGAGAGTGCCATTAAGAGGCTGAAAATAGGGAAAGCCCCAGGGGATGATGGATTTACACCGGGTTTCTATAAAGCATTTTCCACCCTCCTTGCCCCCTTCCTAGCATCCCCGTTTAACCATATTTTCAATACAGGTCAGGCCCCCCCGTCCTTCTCTCAGGCCCTCCTGGCTGTAATTCCTAAGGAAGGTCGAGACCCCAAATACTGTAGTTCTTATCGACCCATCTCGCTTCTTAACATCGACGCTAAGGTGTATGCTAGAGTCATTGCGGCTCGGCTCGAAACATATCTTCCTAGATTGGTACACTCTGACCAAGTTGGCTTTGTTCTTGGCAGGCAGGGCGCAGATACCATGCGGAAAACACTCCACTTACTACACGAGGCACAGGGAATGAGGGGGGACCCATCTCTTTTGTCGTTGGATGCTGAGAAGGCTTTTGATAGTGTCTTGGGACTTTTTAGAAAGAGTCTTGGTGTCATATGGGTTGGGACCGAAACTCTGCCGCGCCATTAAAGCATTGTACACCTCCCCCACGACATCGGTGGCAGTGAATGGAGGATATTCACGCTGGTTTCCCCTTGAAAGAGGTACGAGACAGGGTTGCCCACTGTCAGCAATATTGTTTGTGATGTCCCTTGAACCATTGGCGCAGAAACTAAGAAGTGACGGTAGAGTTAAGGGCATCACGGTGGGAGACAGGGAGTACAAACTGGGGCTATACGCGGATGATATCTTGCTTCACTTGACCGACCCCTTAGACTCGATCCCAGCTGCGCTTGATATAATTGAGGAATACGGTGCATTGGCCGGCCTAAAAATCAACACAGGGAAGTCAGTCCTCCTCCCGATTGATAAGAGTAGGGATTCCGAAATCGTACGCTTTGCCCCGCTAGGAGTCCAAGTCAGCCTTACTACCCTCCGTTACTTGGGCATTAATGTCACCCGTGACCTTGACTCCTTATATGGAGCTAACTTCCCACCACTGTCACATGCTCTACAGAAAGATAGCCAACGGTGGTCCAAGCTCACAATCTCCTGGATGGGCCGTTTAAATGCCATAAAGATGGTCTTTCTCCCTAAGATATTATATTTGTTCCACATGCTCCAGGATGCCCCCGGAATACTTCATGGATGTGCGAAAAATGTTTTTGTCCTTCCTGTGGCAGGGCCAGAGACCTAGAATTCCAAGACCCTTACTCCAGCTCCGCAAAGACAACGCGGGAGTAGGCCTCCCGGACATGGAAACATATTACAGGGCGGCGCAACTTAGAGTTCTTGTCCCACACTTTAGGCAACGTTCGGAACCCCAGTGGATAGCGCTGGATAATTATCACCTTCGTCCCTTTATTGTGCCCGAATGGTTATGGGTCCCCAGATCCCAGTTGCGTGAAAGAGTCAGATCCCACCCTATCTTAGGTACGTTATGGGCAATTTGGAAACCAGGCAGGAAAATGATGGGAGTCACGACGTGGCCATCTCCCTTGGGTCACCTTTGGTCACCAGGGATCCGAGACGCAATCCCAGAACCGGGAAGCTATGAAACGTGGTACCAAGGGGGGCTGGAAAGAGCGGGCCAATTATGGCGTGACGGAACCTTTATAACCATACAAGAGCTCCAGGAGGCGCTTGGCATAGGCACGCTTTCAGTTTTCCTGTATTTGAGACTCAAAGGGGTAATGACAAGGTCAATCTGGAAGGACCAGCTGCAGAGGGATCTTACCCCATTTGAAATGATCCTTGATCGATGTACGGGCTCCAGTGGTCTGATAAGCGCTATGTATTCGGCCCTGATCGAGACTGATATCTCCCCCTCATTGGTGCTTAAGGGCAGATGGGAAGCAGATATGGGCAGACAAATCTCCGAAAAGCTGTGGCTAAACATCTGCAGACGCACTGCGAAATCCTCAATATCCTGCCAGTACAAACTGCATGCCATAAAACCTTTGTATAGATGGCAGTACGACCCGACCAGGCTTGCCAAAATGTATCAGGGGGTTAGCCCATATTGTTGGAGGGGCTGTGGGAAGCGGGCTGGTTACTGGCATATGTGGTGGGGGTGTGCCATGGTCCAGACCTACTGGTCAGAGGTTCTTAGCTGGATCAGGGATCTGGACGATGAAGAAAGGGTGAAGCAGCCAATGTTCATCTTGTTTGGTCTGATCGAAACAGGGGACGAAGTTGTAAAAGCACCTAGGATGGTACAGGGTCTGCTGATGGCTGCACGAGCCTGCCTCACTATGGTGTGGAAGAGGCCCAAGCTCCCTAGTAAAACTGAATGGCTTGGGGTTGCCCAGACTCTCTATAGAATGGACTACCTGACCGCCGCTTTACACGGAGATCTTACTGATGTCGAAAGTGCCTGGTCTGAGTTCAGAGCCAAGCATGCCTTGTAAAGACAATGTGTGCAGTATATTGTTGCGATTTGTGCCAATAATGATAACAAACGAAGATTTTTGTTGTGGCGGCTCCTTGGGTCATGTTATGTGTCCTGGTCGGATATCATATTTATACTCGAAGCTTTCTGGTGTTGTCTCATTGTTTAATGGAGTTTCTCAATCACGTATTTGGAGATATTAGAGAGGGGGGGAAGGGGGGGGCGAGACTGGGTTTTGTTGATCTTATTCACTATACTGTTTAATTTTCAGGAACTACTGCACATGATATATGAAGATGGTACTTGCCTTACATGCTCCCTCTACTTATTTACTGAAGAATTTTGGATGTAAGTGACTGTTGAACTTGTACAAAATCAATAAATCTTGAATTTTAATAAAAAAAAAGACACCCTCTGCTTGAGCATTACAATCCCTTTTCTCTAGTTCTGCAACACATAAAACTCTGTGCTACATCTTCGTGATGGCTACCACTCCGAGGAATGAGTGGTCCTTGACTTTCAGCTCAGGCCTGATTTTTCCTGTGGCATAGCTACCATACAGTTGTCCCCAAAGGGTTACTCATCATTTTCTCCAAAATTACAAGCGAGGGATAGATGTCTAAGTGTACCAATGTAGTCCTCCACTTTCTCATGTTCAGCTTCATCCTGGTGATGAAGTAATAGCGTACCAGGATGGTGCTAGTTTCCTTCGCAAAATGAATATCCAACCTTTTAATCCTGTTCTCTAAAATGTGAAAGCTTCCTCTTTAACTCTGCAGTTAAAGGGGTTTTCCTTCGTATATGCGCTCCCCCTCCCAACCCAAACAATGGCGAAGAAAGGTGGACTTGCACTCCTGGCTGTAATTGGGGGCGTATACCACAAGCAGGTAATTGAGGAACCCTTCTTTTCCATCTCATCCACTGAATTTTTGGCTTCCGATGAGTAGGGAAGAATATGGTGGGTGCAGGGATGTTCAGCATTGTGATTGGTGACATTTCTCGCCCGAGATGTGGCACAGTGCATTCTTGGGAAAGCTATTTGATGATAAAACTAACTACTACAAGCAACTAACAACAAACCATAAATCAATCATCTTACCAGCACCTTCTGGCATCAGGCATGCCACATGTTGTAGCCCCCCTTTGGGCCCAAAGAACAAGTTACTTTCTTACCTGGTAACGTTCTTTCGATGGGATGGTCTGGCGACGTATTCCATATCTATGACAGTAATCACCACAGCTGTGCTGCTTCAGAAAATCTTTCGGCGTCTGCGTCGATGTCGATACGCCGCCCTCGAGGACCTCCTCAAACGGCTGACGTCACTGGATGTTATAAGTAGGACGCACGACGCCCGTAGCCTCAGTTGTAGTTTTTTCCCAGAACGTGTGGCACCAGTCTTCTGCCAGTCTGACCACACAAAGCCTTGCAGAAACGTAAGCTGCAATTGCATAAGAAATTCTGTAGCGGGGAAGGCAGGGAGGGAGTGATATGTAATACGTTGTCGGACCATCCCATCGAAAGAACGTTACTAGGTAAGAGAGTAACTTGTTCTTCGAGGGGATTGGGTCCTCCGACGTATTCCATATCTATGACAGACTCCCAAAGCAGTACCAATGCAAGGAGGTGGGAAAAGAATTTAGAATACAGTAATTTAGAATGCCAATCAAATTGCGGAGCAAAGGACGGCCTTTCCAAAGGCCAGATCCTGCCCAGGGAAGGAATCGAGGGAGTATTGACGTACAAAAGTATGGACAGAAGCCCAGGTGTTACGCGAATAGGAACACCCCTCTTTATCTGTAGGGCAGTAGAGGCAGCCATACCCCTGGTAGAATGGGCCCGCAAGCCGACCGGTGGGTCCTTACCCGCCAAGCGGTAACATTCAGAAATTGCCAGAATAATCCAGCGAGACAAAGTCTGCTTAGTCACAGCTTGTCTCAAACGCTTTCCAGCGTAACCAATGAAGAGTTGATCATCCACTCTGACCCGGGACATGCATGAAATATAAAATCCCAACCAGGCACCTGGAAAGGTGATGGAGGGAACACATTAGTGAGCCCTTTTAGAAACTGAGAAATTAAAGGGATTTTAAAATAAGAACACTCTTCAGACGAGCGCTTAAATATGGACAGCGCCGCCAGGTAACCTTTAACGGTACCCACTTGCAAGCCCCTGTGGGCTAAAGAAAGGAAAAAAGACAGAACCACAGGAATGTCACATGAAAACGGATCCACATTCTTAGCCCTGCACCAGTCGCAGAACTTTCTCCAACAGCAACGGTACAGGGACTTTGTTGCGGGCCTTCTGGCCGAAAGCAACACCTTCATCATGTCTTCAGGCAGGTCCCAATCCTTATACCTCAACCTTTCAGAAACCAAGCGTGAAGGTTGAGGGATCTGACCTCTGGATGGAGAACCTGACCCCCCTTCCGTGAGAGCAGATCGTCTCGGTAGGGAAGACGATGTGGAGGGCAGATGGACAAGTCGAGAAGGTCCGGGTACCACGCCCTACGGGCCCAGGCCGGAGCAATGAGGATCATCCGGGAACCGAACCTCCGTAACCTCCCAGTACTTGCGGAATGACGGGGACTGGAGGAAACGCGTACAAGGACCACTCCACCATGAACGCGTCTCCTAAGGCTCCTCTTGGAGGAAATTCCCGCAAGCAGAACCTTTCGCACTTCCGGTTGACACTGGAGGCGAAGAGATCCAATAGACGTGAATCCCCCCTTTCCTGAGATGCGCTGCCACCACTACCATGAGCTTGGTGAAGACCCTCGGGGCGAAGGTCAATCCGAACGGCAGGACCCGAAACTGAAAGTGCGAGTCGCCAACCGCGAACCTCAGGTACTTCTTCTGCTTTGGATGGATCGGCACATGAAAATAAGTGTCCTTGAGGTCGAGAGACACCAATCAGTCCTGAAGCTGAAGGGCCTGGAGGACTTGAGAAAGAGTAACCATCTTGAACTTGTCCTTCCTGAGGAGTTTGTTCAAACCGTGCAAGTCCATGATGGGTCTCAATCCCTCGTCTTTCTTGGAAATCAAAAAATCAGGGGAATACCATCCCTTGTTCCTCTCCGCTACAGGCACCAGTTCTATGGCGCCTTTCTCCAGCAGGGCTTGAACCTCCTGCACAAGGAGCGGATCTGGACTCTGCAACAAGAGATTCCCTGGTGGATTGTCTTGAGGCCTCTGCCGAAAGGGAAGACATTAGCCGTGGGCTATGATCTCCAGAACCCACACATCTGAAGTAATGGCATGCCATTCGACAAGATGCAGCGCCAGCCTTGACCCAACCAGCGAACCATGGGACATGGCCTCATGACTGAGCTGAAGAGACTGCGGTGTTGCCTGAGGGCAAAGAGGAAACTGCCCGAGCGGCCTTGGCACCTCGAGTACCCTGCTTTCCACCTCTGGCACTCCTCGGTAGCCCCTTTGACTAGCAGCTCCTCTCGCTTTACCAATGGATGAGTAATAACGAAAGGAACCTCCCCTCCATTGCTGTCCCCTAGGACGAAAAGGCGGAGGTTGGCGAACTGCAGCGCCCAACGACTTTGCTGCAGCTTTGGAGGTCTGCAACCTCTCAAAGCTCTCGTCAGCCTTGCTGCCAAAAAGATATTCACTGTCAAAGGGCATGTTGAGGAGCCGGGCCTGCACATCAGGAGCAAACCCCGACTTCTGCAACCACGCAAACCTGCAAATTACGGTGCTCGCCGCCATGGACCGGCTGACGCAATCTGCCATGTCTAAACCCGACTGAACGGCCTCACACATGGCGTCCTTGCCATCCTGGACTATAGCAAGAAAACCATCCCGTTCATCCCCTTCGGTAATATGTTTAGCCGCTAAGGAAACAGTTCCACAGAGTGTGCGTGAAACGTGACAAGGCACATACGGAGTTGGCCGCCTGAAGAGCCATACCCCCTGAAGAAAACACTTTCTTCGCCCAACCATCAAAACGCTTGTCGTCCCTATCAGGAGGGATGGTAGGATACGAAGCCTGCTTTGCTGGGGCTGTAGCCGCCTACACCACCAAAATCGCTGGAGTGGGGTGCTTGGTCAAGTAGCAGGGGTCGCTACTGGCTGGGCGGTATTTTCGCGGTATAGACTTGCCCATTGCCGGGAGACTCTCCGGAGCAGTCCAAGCCGCCGCCACCCTCCTCTGTAGAGCCATATGGAACGGCAATACCGGGTCAGTTGGTGGACCTTGGACGAGGATATCCGTGAGGTCATCCTGAAGAAAATCCCCTGGCGTCGACACAGGCCTCGAGGGCAGAGCCCCAAGCGTGTCCCTCGACATCCTGGGTGCCGACGACTTCCTAGGAGGCGGAGCCTCGAGAGAGTCCGTCGCTGACCTCGGCACCACAGGCGTCGACGTCTTCCTCGAAGACGTCACAGGCTCACATGGTCTCGAGGACCGGAACCTGGAACGGGCATGACTAGAACGATTCCCCTTGTCCGAGCGGGACCGCTCCCGTGAGTCCGTCACCGACATCTTGGACCTGCAGTCCCCGCACTTCTTGAAGCCCGGACGCGGGGTGGAAGAAGAGGCAGACATCTCGAAGGACTTTTACTACACAAACGAACAGGTTTGAAGAACCAACAGGAACTCCAAAGAGTCGAGGCGCACCGAGATCTCCAAAGCGAACACATTTGCGGAAAAAACGGAACTGAGGCTATGGGCGTCGTGCGTCCTACTTATAACATCCAGTGACGTCGGCCGTCGGAGGAGGTCCTCGAGGGCGGTGTATCGACGTCATCGACGCAGATTTTCCGAAGCAGCACAACTGTGGTGATTATTGTATAGATATGGAATATGTCAAGGGACTCAATCCACTCAAAACATCCTTATGTGTGCTGCACTTTTCCTCTGCTTTATCCAGTAGGCACACAACTTCTCATGGCCAGGGCACCAGCAGGAGCCTTTTTTCAGTCACAGCAGTCTCTGATGCTACACCTAGATACATGCTGCAAGGTCCTTTACTCATTGCTCCTCACAAACTATCCCACCTCCATATGCGACCTTGCACAGTCTGCCTGCCCCTTTTGGCTGTGCATCAGGGTCCACTGCACACTGTCTCAACGATCACAAGGGTTCTTTTACTGATTTTATTGATCTTCGTATGGCCTTCGATACAGTGCCAGTGCCTAGGCTTTGGGATGCCCTTATTAGGCTTAACATTATGATGCCCCTGTTAAGAACCATCCAAAGCCTTTGCACCAGTAAAGAAGCGGTCATAAGGTGGGGAGTGGATGGAAACGCCTCCTCAGCAGTGCTTTCTGGTCCTAAAGTTGTTTATAAATGGAGCATTGAAAAGTTAGGGACCCGACAGATGCCCCACACCAATTCTGACTATGGATAGGGTGCCAGTACTCATGTTTGCAGATGATGCAGTGTTCCTCTCCTTAATGCCTGCATGTCTCAAAGCACAACTAAACACGTTTGTCGAATGTCGTGGATCAAATGGGCTATCAATTTTTCAAAAAGGAAATCTCTGGTTTTTACTAGCAACAGATGAAAGGGCAAAAGGCCTCCAAGGCTCGAGACAAGTGAGGGGCCCATTGAGCAGGCTGAGCTGCAGGATTATTTGGGCCCGTGGGTTAAAGAAGACTCCAGGTGGGATGGACAAATAGGGTGGGAATTAATTACGCTGGTGAGTTATAGCGGACCCTGGCTAGGTTCAAAGGGGAGCACAAGCATGGGGCGGTTAGGGTTTCCCTGGCAGCATACAAGATCCAGGCTAGGCAGGCGGCCCTGTATGGTGCATACATAGATGCTCGAAGCTCTCTGTAATGGAAAGTAAGTTCTTGAAGAACATCTTGGGTCTGCATTCTAGTGCACCTAATCTTCCGGTGTATCTGGAAACGAACAAGCTGCGTATTGATTCCATTTGTAAGGCTAGGCCAGTTTACTACTGGGCCACTACAGTTGAGTAAACATAGGGAGGCCCTCGTTGATATGTCGCAGGACTCTGGAAGGTCACTGCCCTGGCGTGCAAATATGAAGAAGGGGCTTTCAGGGGTTAAGTGAATTTTGGCCTAGGCCTGAGAGTATGGATGGAAGCAGTGAACAGGCCATTAGGCAGGTTTATAGCACCAAGACGGAAGCCGATGCCCTAAATAAATTGGCTCAATCCTCCCAGCTAACTAGATATTGGGCTTGAAGCGCATGTTCAGCTATGAAGCCTATTTGGACAGTGTCGGCCCCAAGCAAAGGCGAACACTGTACATTAAGCTGCGTCTTGGTCTCTTGCAAGTTGCAGGCCTCTGTAACAAATGGAACAGCGAGGTTACCGCAATGCGCCCATTTTGCTTGCACCAATCCGAAAGCTTCTTTCATTTTGTAAGAACTCGTCAGCAGTACTTAGACCTGAGAAGGAAATATCTAAGGCCGCTCTTCAGAGCTAGCCATGTCAGGAACACGACAGACGCCATAACATTATGTAGCCTCTCTACAGACAGCTTGGCAGTTCACTCGTCAACTCATTATTTGGCACGAGCCTGGAAGGGAAGGCCGTTCAGGATACCAAACTCGAATTCTTAAGTGGGCTGTTAGCCCCGAGGGAATTATCAGAAGTGGAATTCTATTAATCCTGCTAAGGCAGTGTGCATCACATTGGGAACGATTATATCAATAGGGGAGAGCTGACACAGCGTCGTATGCGTTTCAACTACTTTTGACATTTTAGTAAATTGAGATGGCCAGAATGACTTAATATCTTAATTATGTTTTATTGTGACGGTTTTAAACGGATGATGCGCTATTGTATTATTGGTTTATACTGGAATTATGTATCATTTGTCGTGGAATATGTATTGTGCTATAACTGTGATAAGTAAACATGTGATTTGCACTGATTTGCTTTTTATGTATTGCTACCGAAATTAAGCTGAACCTAACTGATGGGTTCTTGTGCAGCTTCAGACAACACGTAGGAAAAATGAAATATATGCGGATGGTTGCCGAAGGCAGGTGGTGGCTTCAAATCAACCTCATTAGACCTCCCAGGGACCACGTTTCCTAGAGCAGGACATGCAGATCACATTTGGGGCTTGAAGCGCCAGCGTGCTCATACCTCAAAAGCCTCTTTCTTCAATACTATTGATGTTAAGCAAGTGAGGCACTAATGCTGGAGAATGAAGTCTATTTCTTGCACTACCAAATTCTCTCATGATGGAGCCCCCTGCACCAGCAAGGCATGGCTGACTGCACAACCTCCAATCAGCAGAATGCCATAGCCCTCATTCTAGGACAAACCATTTAATTAAACTTGATCTCACGGCACTAGCTGCATATACCGTTATCTGTCATCCATCCGCATGCTACCATTGTAATGACATCTAAGGGACAGAGGCACAATGGCAGCATTGAAGGCACAAGGCCTCACCACGCGGGGATTGCCCAAACACGAGATGCAGGGTCTGTGTCAGAAATATGCACTGAAGGAAGTAACATTTGGCATTCAACTTTAAAGGAATGTAAATAACTTTAAGAAAGTCAGAAACGAAACTGCAGCTTCACTTGTAAAATAAAAAGCCACTCTGATAAAGATTCTATTGCAAAGGATACCAAAAAAGAAGACAGGCACACTAAAAAAACACAGAAGGTAAAGAACAACAAAAAAGGCGTTTCCCAGTTTCTTAAACTGGAACTAGCAGATGGGCTGCATACATTAAACTGAGGCGGCGACAGGATCAGCACACTGGGCAGCCATAAAGGCACCCACTCTAGATCTGATCTGGGCATGAAACAATCTACTAACCTTTCAATCTATTGAACCTGTCCTATGGACAGATCACTGTCTGGTATCCTGTACACTTGATATAGCCGCTCCACGGGTTAAGATCCCTACGGATAGAATCTGGCAATGCTCGCTCATGGCACACTGCTGACACTTCGGCTATGATTACCTCGGTCATTGCTACTTGCAGGATATTACGCTCTCCCTGCTTTCCCAGACACTGCATGAGGCCGCCGATGTGGTGGCTCCACTGCACCTTATCTAACCTCGTAGATTACCTTCTGAGCCCTGGTTTTCTGACACAGTGAATGCAGCACGGATCAAGTTAAGACAAGCCGAGCGCAAATGGCGCAAAGCCCATGATCCCATATTTAAAGGACAGTACAAAGCCTGCTTTACAGCATATATGCTGGCTATTAAATCCGCCAAAACGATATATCCAACTAAGAAGATTGAATCGTCTTTATGCCAATCCAAAGCCCTCTTTTCTGTGGTTAATGTCCTCTCTTCCTCTGTCAAAGTGACGCCTAGCATTATTCCCACTCAGGATTTATGTAATGCTCGCTCTCATTGCTTACTGGATAATCTTGAGACAATTCGCAATAATGTATCTTTATTATTGAGCACTCCCTCAATTACTGGGAACAACATTCCACAGATGACAGATTCTGCCGACTTGATGAGATGGTCGTCTTTCCCGATTTTCTCAGAAGAGACAGTTTTGGCAGCTATTCATAAGCTTGAGTCTTGCTCACCGTCAGATGCTGTTCGTCTTACTATTATGAAAAAGATCTCCCCCGACATCCTTATGGAGATTACAGCGGCTATTAATGACTCCCGTCAGTCTGGACTGGTGTCGCCGGAGCTCAAATCTGCAAGGGTTATTCCCCTCTTGAAAAGGTCTATTCTGGATCCCTCTGTTCTATCTAATTTCCACCCCATTTTTCTTCTCCCTTTTCTCACTAAGCTCCTCGAGTCCCTAGTGTCACCTTTACTCTCCACTTTTCTGGAATCCTCTCATCTTCTTGACTCTGCTCAGTCTGGTTTCAGGCCTGGCAGGGGTACAGAGTGTGTTTTGGTGTCTCGCCTTGCCCAGATGGGTATATCTGGTCCAGTGCTGGCCTGGTTCACTTCGTTCCTGGCGGACCGCACCCAGACCCTTGCCATGCCCCCTCTTCTTTCTGCTCCTTGCCACCTCAGCTCCGGGGGTCCTTCAAGGCTCCTCCTGGTCTCCGATTCTCTAACATCTATATTTGTCTCATCCGCTCCTTTGGCATCAGGTGTTACTCCTATGCAGACGACACGCAGATCCTGATCCGTCTAGATCTTGATTAGGCTGAGGTGTCATTGTGCCTGTGGAGATGCCCATCTGCCGTAGGGGAGTGGATGAGCCACGATTGGCTGAAATTGAACAGAGACAAGAGGTTCTGGTGGTGGGTTGTCGCCCTAATCCTTCACTTTGTGGGTCTTCTTTCTGGCCCTCCTCTCTTGGTTCTCTCCTGGTTCCAGTGGCGAAAGTAAATAAATCTGGGTGTAGTTATATCTGCATCCTTATCTATGAACAACCAAGTTGCTGCTGTTTGTCGGATGGGCCATTTTAATCTGAAAGTGTTATAAAAAAGTGCTCCCTATGATGCCTGCCCCTCTCCGTATGCCGGTGGTAGCAGCCATGGTGCTGTCCAGGTTGTTGAATTACTGCAACTCCCTGTATCTGGCTGATCCGGCGGTTGCAGCTCCTACAAAATCTGGCGGCCCGTGTTGCTACTAATACGCCCTACAGGGCTCATATCTCACCGGTTCTCCGCTCTTTTCAATGGCTCCCGGTCGCCCAACGCATCGACTTCAAGGCATTGTGTATTGTGCACCAGACACTACATGATCAGGGCGCAGAATTTCTCAGTGCCAAGTTTACACGCTACTGCCCTGGGCGCTGTCTGTGTTCTACCTCATCCGGGCAACTCTGTGTACCATCTTTTAATCGTGTGCGGATTGGCAGCCGTGCTCCCTCCATAGCAGCTGCTCAGCTCTGGAATGAGCTCCCGCTAGGTATAAGGAAAATGTCTAATCATCTTGCCTTCAGAAAGGCCATCAAGACTTACCTGTTTTAACAGGTCTTATTCGGGTGTGCGCTTTGCCCTCTAGGGCCAAGATACCTTTGAGGGAGCGTGCGCTTAAAACATAACGTAGCCCACACACTAAGTGTGGCTATAAATTCATAGGTATGGCTTTTTTATTGTAAAGAGTAGTTTCCCACCTGGCCACTGTAGCAGCAAGGTTCCCAATAAGTTGGGAAGGGGCTAAGTGAAACTGAATAGTAACAAGAAGTACAAGTAAAGAACCACACTGATCGTGTTGTGATTTAACACTGACCCGTATTTATGTGCTTTTAAATAACCGATTTCTAGGGGTAAAATTTGGTTTTAAAATAATATCAAGCAAAAACAACCAGAGCCTCACAATACAAGAAAAGCATCAAGAGCAGTAAAACGCAGTGGTGAGATTGACATTGGTTTGTCCGTTTTTTAGCAATAGTGTGTGGGTCTTTTTTGATGCCTTATAGACTTGCTTTCTTATACCTACATCTCAACGCTACTCTAATAACCAGAAAAATAATCTGCCTGCAATTTGAACTTGCAGCATTTTTTGTATCACATTTGAAACCGGAGGTCAAGCTGTGTGGTACTCTTGGTTACCATTGGATGAAAAGTATGTTAAATTGAAATAGTATCACAAACATTGCTTTGAACAGCGAGAGTTAGGCGTGGAGTTACTGGGAGTGTTGGAGGTGAATCTCTGCTGCTTTCCCGACTGCTGCTATCGTTTGACGCTGCTCCTTTTAACCTAAACTCTGCCTTTCTTATCTACAAAAACGGCGCCGGGCGCGAGAGTTAGGCCTGGAGTTAGTAGGCGCTGGAAGGAGTTACGAAGGAGGCAGCAGACTTATGTCTAACTCTGGCCCCAGGCGCACAATCAACGGCGGAAGCAACTTCTTCCAGAAGAAGCTATTGCGGACCCATCACCGCCAGATAGTACAACATACACAGATACTACAGAAGATCCTTCTGATGGTGTCCGCAAAGGCTTAGCGACTTGCAACCACCAGGCAAGCCTCTACTTGCCCCCACTGACACCATCCATACTGTCAGGTTCACCTCCCCATTCTCAAATGCTCAACAATAATGTGAATGATGGGCCATGGGGTCCAGTCTTAATTCCATACAAGACCATGAATCACCCACCAGTCTGTGTTGTTCACACAGTTTTGGGATAAAAAACTAGTCTTAACCCCACTATGCAGAAACTGAGCTAGAATAAGTCACCAACGATGTTAAAGGGCGAGAAATTAAATTTGACACTTCATCGATTCATAATGACAATCATTACACAGCCCTAGAGACCCCTAGGAACTCAACAGCAAGTATGCATAACCCCAAACTGGCTGTATCAAAGATTTCGAACAATCCTGGGCTAGAACCGCAGATTTTAATTATTCCGACCCCCAAACTCCGTACAACCTCACTGACAGAGAATAAAACATCAGTAATCCAACATTCTCTGGGAGAGCTGAATAAATCGAGATTGAAGGTAGAACGACTTTCACCCCCCCAATGCACCGTTTGTCAGCAGAGTCGACCAGGCGGGCATCTACTAGGAATCTTTCCAACCTCCTAGTAACCCATGAAGGGGCTTCTCGACAGACCCCCTTTGGCCCAAATTTGAATAGTGTACCACCGCTAATACCGCCATCGGCGAATGCCGAAGAACCAAGTTGGGATTTGTGCAACATGATCGTGGACAGTGATCACACTAATGCGACCCCCCCCCACGCTTACTGATCACAATGTTGGAACTGAAAAACATCCTCATGGCTACGTTGCCTATTTCTTTAACGCCGTTCCTCAAACTGTATGAGACATACAGTGATGCTATGAGAGACCAAGCTACTAGTTTAGCACTAATTCATACCAAACAATTACTATTGGAAGCATTCACAGTCAAAGTGCAATCACAATTAAACTTGGAGGCGGAGCAATCACCTCTCTGGCATGCTAGGCTCTTTGACCTAGCTAGAGGTGACCATATGGACAGATCCACCTTGATGATAGCTCTCCATGAAACATGAGGCCCTGCGCCTAGATCACTCTTGTTCAAGGCGGCTAGGCAGAATTATATGCAGTACCCTTTGGGAACACCACACACAATTAAGACTACAACTGACAGTACAAATTCACCTTTGGTACTACACAGTAAAAGTGGTAGCGATGGCTGATTAGCCAGACATATCTCAAGAGCAAGTGAGCAGTATCAATAGTTACAAAAAGGACAGCAATTACTATGATTCAAACAAACACTGACAAGGTTTCTGAGTAAAAGAATATACATTTATTTACACATCAGTTGTATAACATTTCACTAAAGTAAAGCAGTTTAAAAAATCACACTCTTAATACACCAAACCACTCCCAATATATTCAAGACAAGTTAAGCTCACAAATGAAGTGGGAGCAAAATGGCACTCCAGTAATTTAAAAGGGAGGGAAAGACAAAGTTAGGCAGAAATTGAGCAGTACCAACAGGTAAGTAAGCAGGGCAATCTAGAATGAGGAACTACAGTGATGGAATCAAATCAAAAAGGCTTAGGGCCAAAGTCAACAGGACAAAAGTATTTTGCTCAAGATCACACAGTTCAGGGTAGTTCGCGGTTAAGTCTTTGCCAAGAATTCCGGACGAAGTTGGTCGGCAGAAAAGTTAGTTTAAAGAGTAGAGAAGGACAAGCCCTCGGATTGGAGAAAGATTTCACACACTTTCATCGCAGCTGGATGAAACGAACAACCAGATTTGCACAGTACCTTTAAATGGAGATGCTGTAGCTGAGGCGGATGTTCCTGGCAGTTCCTGCAGGCTCACAGTTCCTGAAGCGACTGTCAGACTGACATGAATTAGGAAGACTGGAGGGTCCTGCAGTGCCCAGGGAAGAAACTACCAGCAGAGCAAAGCAACGAATAAAAGGTGCCCTCCTTAAAACCAAAGCAGGGTCTGACATTCCTGGCTATCCGGCCATCTGTAGCTCAGTACAGCGAATTCGACCAGAGCGAGTCCTGGCTTGTAGTTTGGGCGAACTGGTTGGTCCCACCAGCTCAGGGGAAGAAGATTCCTGGAGGATCTACTATGTCTTTGGAGTTTGAAGATTCTGACCTTCAGCCGGGCTTCACCGGGCGGTTCAGTCGTGGTAGGGGTCCTCTTCCGTCAGCTCCTTGTTGGTTTTTTCGTTCCAGTAGCGACTCTGCCTTTCCACACCCAGAGACCTGCTTTTTATGCAGTTTTCCCCCATTAACACAGCCTGGTTTTCAATCACACAGCAGGGTGGCTGTCCCGCCGGGACAGTCACCACAGCCAATAATTTCAGAGTGCAATATGGGTCTCCAAGGAGACCCTGTGCAGGGAGTCCTAAACCCCTCCCTCACATCCTGTCCCCCCCAGACATACAGGCGCCTAAGGAGGGCTTCTGCGTAGAAGCCCGTAAAAAGACGGTGAACAAAGGAATCAACCCAGGTTTGGCGCACAGAGTAAAACACAAGAAAGACTTTTATAAAAAGAAATGGCGAATAAACCCAGCCGGAACCGAAATAAAACATATACGGTCTAGCGGGTTTAAGTTCGAGGCTGCCTAGATAGCCTAAAACAATACCAAGGTTATTTAAGATAACCACGGTAGGAAAAATAGGGTAGTTACCACTGCCACCAGCCAAGTCTTGATGAAAAGGGAGCGAAACAATGCTCCAATAGAAACAGACAAAAAGGCATAAGTATTAACCCTTTCCAGTACTCTATGTGAGATAGGGTGTACTGGTTTTACAGAGGCTACTGGTTTTACAGAGGCTAATAAAGTTAATGGCAACTTTATATGTTCTGGGAGACCATAGTCAGTCCCGGAAAATGGAGTCTGAGTTGGGAAGTCTAAAAGACAACCCTGTGTCACTGCACTGAATTTGCTGTGTAACACACAGTAAAAGGATGATGCCTGTGGAGTAGGTGATGCTCGACAGTCTATGAACACAAAAATGTTAAACACACAGCAAAACACATGTAAGAGTGGGGAAAAAGGCTCACACTCTTACCAGGTGGAAAAATAAAATCCTAGAAATCAAGCAAAGCTGCTGAGGGACTCAGTAGGTAAGGGAAATTAGCCATTCTGGAGAATTCTCCCTAACAAAGGCGCAACTCGAAACCTACTATGGATACCCGTGAGTTGATACCATCAAAATGCGAGCAACACTGTCAAGGCCAGACAAAGGCAGACTTTTCCTCCCCCATTCAGTTGCCATACAAGTAAAAGACGGACCAAAGGTGTCATTTACTACTCATCCGATGGTCTCTGGCTCTAACAACTGTAAAACCATTAGACAAGTTCTGCAGACAGAGGAGATGTTGACTGATCAGGTGATGGGAACTCTAACCCAATCAACAGTAACACTCACAAAGAAGATTGGAAAAATACCAATCCCGCCAGCCATTATTGGATGGAATGGTCTCGCTCTTCAACAGTCGAAAGAGACTCGGCCGGTAGTCGCTAATGAAGATATTAAAACAGCAGATGCCAATGCTTACCTATGAGACACAAGCCAAACAACTGACAATAGAGTGAAAGAGCTGTTCGTGATATTCCAAAATCCTCAGGCGACATACTCCACCGCGGGCACCGCCCCAAAGAATCAAACTAATAAGAAAACGAAAATTCTAACAACCAAGACCAAATTTAGATCCAATGGTTCAAGATCTTTTCTTAGAAACCTTAAATTACCAACACCTTAAATAGCTCCACTGCCACGCGGCTCCAGAGTATCCGCGAAGCGTCAAATGGTGCTCAGGCAGAACTAAATTACACCATCATGGAACCCCCATTGGAAGATGAGGGTGACACTATGGAGGCCTTCATGGAACTATCTATTAACACAATTGATGAGGCATCGATAGACTCCACGGAATCATACCACCGGGATGAACTGTCCTGTGAGGATATCTCGGACACAGATCTCCTCAGATCACCAATTGAGAAGTTTATTTTAGAAACAACACCTGCACAGGACATTCTAGCGGCATCGCGAGGTGACCAATTTCTGACCGTGGATCAGAAACGAGGCTGCACATTAATCTCTAAGGCCAGGAAAGTGAAGGCCATCGATAACCATATCTTACCCTTTGGATTCGATGGAACTATATCCTCGTTATCTAAGAACAGAATAGAGGCAACTTATGGAAACTACACAAACGTGACTATCAACCTCGATACTAGAGATGGAGCGTGTAATAGAAAAGTACTGAAGCAACGTAGCGTGCACCGACCCAACCAGCAAACCATAATCAATCCCCATGCACAGCAACATGAATAGCAGGTCCGCGTATTTCTTCTGGGGAACTTTGGCTTGGCGCAAATGTTCAATGGCTTTTGTGAAAGCCTGCGAAATGGTAGCGTGTAGGGTCTTGATGGCTGGCATTTCCAGAGTCGTAGGAAGGTCCAGTTCTGACGTGCGTGGGTGTCTGCCATACACAGTAAAAAATGGAGTCTGCCCGGTACTGCTGTGTAGTGAATTGTTATAGGCATACTCTGCGATCCACAATAAGTCTTTCCAATCCGCTTCCACTTGGTGAAGCATGCAGCGCAAGTATTGTTCGAGCGTCTGGTTCGTCCTCTCAGTTTGACCATCCGTTTGGGGGTGATGGCTAGTGGACAGTCGAATGTCTATTTGGGATTTGGGCCATCAAACAACATTTCCTCCAGAAGTTGGATACAAATTGGGTACCCCGACCCGAGATCAAGACTGACGGGAACCCATGTAGCCATACCACATGTTCAAGGAAGGTTTTAGCCAGACTGGATGCATTTGGTAGTCCTTTAAATGGTAAGAAATGGGCCATCTTGGAGAACATGTCTACAACCACTAGGATGGTGTTATAACCTTGAAAAGAGGGTAGGTCGGTGATGAAGTCGAGAGACAACGTGTGCCACGGAGCCGGTGGGATGTCCAGTGGTTGCAGGAGCCCAGCTGGTCTTTGTTTTGATGATTTATTTTGAGCACAAATACCACAGAAGGTGATGAACTGAATAACGTCTCTGCGCCATGTTGGCCACCAGTAACTTCGTTTCACCTTGGCCAGGGTTTCAGAAATTCCCGGGTGGCCTTCCATGAGTGAGTCATGATACTCCGAGATAACCTGTTCTTGAAGCTCTTTTTCAGGCACGAATAGCCGATCCCTGTAGTAAGGTAATTTGTCCTTAACCCTATAGTGTTCTCCCCTCGAATTCCATTCATGTATTTGTTCCCGAGTCATTAGTTGTCGGAATTCTTGCAGCAACTCGTCTTGAGTCATGGTGGTTGTAATGCCTAAGAGCCTGTCACCCGGATGTCCAGTGGTTGCAGGAGCCCAGCTGGTCTTTGTTTTGATGATTTATTTTGAGCACAAATACCACAGAAGGTGATGAACTGAATAACGTCTCTGCGCCATGTTGGCCACCAGTAACTTCGTTTCACCTTGGCCAGGGTTTCAGAAATTCCCGGGTGGCCTTCCATGAGTGAGTCATGATACTCCGAGATAACCTGTTCTTGAAGCTCTTTTTCAGGCACGAATAGCCGATCCCTGTAGTAAGGTAATTTGTCCTTAACCCTATAGTGTTCTCCCCTCGAATTCCATTCATGTATTTGTTCCCGAGTCATTAGTTGTCGGAATTCTTGCAGCAACTCGTCTTGAGTCATGGTGGTTGTAATGCCTAAGAGCCTGTCACCCGGAATGATGGCCACGGGATCAGGTGTATACACCAGCTCGTCGGTGCCCATGCGTGAAAGGGCATCAGCTCTGCCATTTCTGACTCCAGGCCGGAACGTGATCACATAGTCATACTCCGCGAAGAAAAGGGCCCAGCGTAGTGGTCGAGAGGCTTGAGCCTTCACACTCTTCAGGTACTGTAGATTTCGGTGGTCGGTTATCACAGTCATAGTGTGTTTGGCTCCCAACAGATAATGTTGTCAGGCCTTGAAGGCCACTTTTATGGCCAAGAGCTCTTTATCAGTGATGGCATAATTGAGCTCAGGTGGTGAGAATTTACGTGACCAGAAGGCCACAGGATGTAGTTGGCTGGTGTGTGGGTCCCTTTGCGATAGCACGGCACCCATAGCCATGCTGGAAGCGTCTGTCTCCACCATATACGGAAGGTCTGGCCGAGGATGACGCAAAATTGGAGCAGTAGTGAATTTCGCCCTGAGTAACTGAAAGGCCTCTTCAGTCCATTGGAATGTCTTGTTGCACTTCCTTAACAACGAGGTGATCGGGTGTACTATTTGCGAGAATCCTGGGATGAATCGGCGGTAAAAGTTTGCAAAACCTAGCATGCTCTGAACTCCTTTGAATGAACTTGGGGCTGGCCAATTGAGGACGGCATCGACCTTGTGCATATCCATTCGTATTCCTTTTGGAGTGAGGATAAACCCCAGGAACTCTACTTCTGTAACGTGGAATGAACATTTCTCAAGTTTGGCATAGAGATGTTGACAGAGCTTGGTAAGCACGGACCATACATGCTTAACATGATCTTGCTCTGAGGCCGAATATACTAGGATGTCGTCTATATAGACTAAGGCACAGACGTCAATCGGCGCTCTCAGAAAATCGTTCATGAAATATTGGAATGCGGCAGGGGCATTGCACAGGCCAAATGGCAATACTTGATATTCATATAAGCCGTATTTGGTACGGAACGCCGTTTTCCATTCGTCCCCTTTTTTAATGCGCACAAGATGGTAGGCCCCTCTAAGGTCCAATTTCGTGTAGATGTGGGCATCTTTGACTTGGTCTTACAATTCCGGGATCAGGGGTAGGGGGTAGCAATTCCTGACTGTGACTTGGTTCAATGCACGGTAGTCGATGCAGGTCCTCAATTCTCCTTCCTTCTTCGGCACGAAGAATAAGGGAGACCCTGCTGGTGACTGAGGGGCGGATGAAACCGTTGGCCAGATATTGTTTCAGATAGGACTCCAAATGTTGGTTCTCGGGTTCAGTGAGTGCGTAGATACGGCCACAAGGAATTTGGGCACCAGGTATCAGATCAATCTGGCAATCATAAGGTCTGTGGGGTGGCAAAGTATTAGCTTGTTCTTTTTGAAACACGTCTTGAAAGTCCTGATATTGGATTGGTAGGGTAGCAAGACACTTGTCGCCCCTTCCTGAACGGATGAGCCGGTATTCTTACTCTTCCTTCCTTTGGGATAGCAGGTGTGTGTGCATTCCTGGGAAATAACCAACTCTCGGGCACGCCAGTTGGTCCGTGGATTATGTGCGACCAGCCACGGCATCCCTAGGACTAATCAGAACTGCAGTGCTTTGAGGAGGTTAAAAGTGATTGATTCTCGATGACCATCCTGACATAAGAGGGTGAGATCGGTGGTACATTCGGACACGGGACCGGAGGCGATTTCAGTGCCATCTACAGTGGTTAGTCTCTGTGGTGGGCTTAGAGCAGTGTGGGAGCCCCATCTTTGCTGCAAGATCCTGGTCCATGTAATTCCCCCACAGCTCTGCTATCAATGTAAGCGTCTAACGAATGCATCTTTGATGGTTGTTGATGGGTGATCAGGATCACAGGTAAAGCAAAATGGAAGTTCTGTAATTGGATTTCTTCACTCGACGATTGCACCCCTACAATTGCCGGGCTTGGTAGTTTTCCGACTCCTCACTTAGTTTCTTCTTGTCTGTGGCTACTACGGTTCTTCTTGGTGGTTTTACCGGGCACTCCTTGAGGAAATGGCGTGCCTTTCCGCAGTACAGGCATAACTGCTGTTCCCTCCTCTTGTCCCTTTCTGCTTTGGTTAGAGAGGGTCTACCCCTCCTAGTTGCATTGGTTCTACGGAACTTTCTGTTCCCCGCTGGGCATGATCTTTGGGGCGCACGAACATGGGGCATGCATCCGGTTTACTTCGATCCGTTCTCCGATCTTGCAACCTATGGTCAAGTTGAACTACCAGATTAATGAACTCGGCACAGTCCTTGGGTGGATCCACTACGTCCTTTAAATCCCCTCAAAAGCCCCGGTGGAAAAAGGTGGTTCTTTTGTCCTCTGGCCATTCTGCTTCGACCACGAGCCTATTAAAAATAGCTATGTATGTCAACAGATCTTCCTTTCCTTGACGGAGGGACAAGAGTTCATTGTCTAGGGCCTGTCCATGAGAACGACGGGCAAAGAGCTTTTCCAAATCCTGTTGAAAGCCCCCAAAATGTTTAAAAGCGGATCATGCCGGCTAATGAATGGTACCGACCAGTCTGCTGCACTGCCATTCAAGTAGGACAACACAAAGACCACTCGCGACTGGTCATTGGGAAACGCCCCAGGTGTGCACAAAAAGTGGTGGCGACACGGATTCATAAAGGTCGCGCATCTTCGAGGATACCGCGAGAAACGCTCCGGTGGAGCTAGTGGAACTGCCCCAGGAAGGGTAATCTGGACCGGATTGCTCGTGGGAGTTGGCATTGATGGGCTAATTCCAGGCAAAGGGGCTTGTCCGGTCTGTGATTGAAGGAGTTGTCGGCTGAGATCATCAGTTCATTCTTTGGACACAATTAGTTCTCTCCGCAAGGCATTGGTTTCTTGTCGGGCTGAATGTACCTCTGCGCGTAACTGCCCCAACAACTGACCCAACTGGTCGGTTTCCGAGAATTCCATGCCGGGCGCCCGGGTGTATTATAATGTTTGGGCTTCGCATTCTGTAACGCTCATCTTGTATCCACAGGGACACCACCTGATTTAGCTGGATTGCTTCTGACTTGGGTTCACCTCCCCCGGGTACTTGTTCTGCCGTGGATCTATTCTGGAAGACAGGAGTTCTGTTTTAGCCACAATCTCCTTCTCTCCAAGCCCACCTCCCAAGTGCCCCCCAGCAATACCCTTAGAGTCTTCCTCACCTTGTATGTTGATAAGGTGCGCTCTCCGTCCTGCTGTTCTGTGCAGGGGCGCGTCGTGGCTGGGCACCTTACTGCCAAGTTACTTCATTGGCGTGGGCCCTGGAGTCCAGTCCTGCTGCGACTCCACTCTTGAGGTAAGTCTATAGTTCTTAAAGAGTGTGTGTCCGTAATAGTAGTTGCCCTGTTAATCTCCTTCTCTCGTAGGTGCAGAAGGGATGATGAAGACGTCAAGCTGATGGAGAGGGCGGTGCTCGAGATGGTAAGTGAATGTGCGGAGCGCGGCGCTATAAGCGTCTTTGTAATTGGTGCGGAGCGCGGCGCTATAAGCGTCTTTGTAATTGGGCTAACCTGTGTTATTCTTCCCTTGCAAGTCGCCGAGAAGTTCCTGGAAGAAGTGCGATCAGATGGAAGTGGGACGTAGAGTGGAAGAGGTCCGGATCGCCGTCAAATACCAGGAGAGCTTTGCTAGGTAAGCGCAAGTCTGAAAGGCGTTGGAAATGGAAGACGAAGGCTTACTAAAATTGTCCTCTTCTTTCTTCTCCTAGGATGTGGCTTGCAGGTGAGGACGGGCTCCAGAGAAGACACCGGAGCGATCGAGCAGCTGGATTGCTGAACAGGTAAGGAGGACTAATGATGGTGTTCTTCTCTCCATATAGATGCAGGCCTGGAATGCTGCGAACAGGTCATGGTGAACGTCACGCTGTGAGTGCAGAGCAACGCGAAGCTCGTGCTTCAGCTCGGGCGTGGCTTAAATAGCCTACAGGTATCCCAGGTGCCTCCAGGGCGGACCACGCCCTAGATACTAGACTGCATGGTTCAGTTCCGAACTGAACCTTGTGGGGGCAGCCATGTTGGTCCATTCCCCAATGGGAACTCCATCTGCAATATGAGTCTGGTGCCAAAGGCGCCAGGACTGGCTCCAGGACAGCCGAGAGGGGCATGATTGGGCCCTTGCAGGAACACTGTGGCGAGGCCCACAGACCCTGAGTACCAAGGTCAGGGGCTATGGCCGTGACAAAAATAGAGGGGGCAAATGAAAAGGCAAAGACCACCAGCGCTTGCACAGATGCAATGTAGGTTAGTTGCAGGCCGTGGGTGATTGTATAGTGTGGGTGTATTGCCCTACACTCCACAGTATAAGAGAAATATTAGATGAGATTATACAATCACATTGCGCCAAACATGATCAATTTAATGCACAATTGTGCATCTTAATTGTTTGCAAGATCAGCCCGACACGTGTTTCGAGACTTGGCTCGTCTTCTGAGGCTGAGATAAATGAAATTACAAAGTTTTGAACATATATTAATAAAAATCAGACAGTTAATAACAATCTGATGAACACCAGAGACAACAAACCCAATGTTCATCAAGGGGTGTCATAAGCAAGAGATACTCATATGTGCATAACCATTTAAAACATAAATGCCATCTGCAGGACAATCCCATTGCTTTAATTCCTCCCATAGCATGTCTCGGTCTACCGAGACAAAGGCCTGTTTTAGATCTATATTAGATGAGATTATACAATCACACTGCGCCAAACATGATAATTTTAATGCACAATTGGCAGCGATTAGAGCTCTCGACTCCAATATACGTTAGTGAAAGTGCGTCTATCGGCTAAGGGCATGGTAACGAGGAGGATCGAAACATCAAGGGGATTGAAACAGGGCTGCCCCCACGCTGCAACATTATTTACCTTATACATATTGGACATCGCAGCCTCACAAAAAGACATGCGTGCCTTTCTGCCCTTGTTGAATGGTACCCCAGTACCATGGCTGATCTATGCAGACGATCTTGTCCCATTGGACAAAACTCAGATAGGGCTGCAGAGATGGCTAGTTAGATTTACTGCATATGTCGAAACCAACAACTTGACGATTAACACAGAAAATCTCAGGTCATGATGTTTTCAGCAATTCAGGGACACAAACGGAAACAGTTTGTAGTGTTTCTGCATGCGAGCCAACTTAAACAGGTAAAATCCTACAAATACGTCTGAATTCCAGCATCTGCAAGCAAGACTGCGAGGATATTCAGCAAGCGAAAACCCCATTGCTAGCCCGACAGGGATTGATACTACACAAAAAGTTGGCAAATTTTCCATGTGTCTGCTACAAACTTTTTATCGCCAGAAAGGGATCCCCATTATTGGCTACGAAGCCCAGACCTTTCTAAATCTTCCCTACCACATCTGGGATAAATTAGAAGGCTCTATTGCCGAAAAGTGCTCCATCTACCCAAGTCATTCCTGATACACAGAATAGGTCTACAATAAATACAGTCTTTAATTTTATGGAAATCATTAGACCTCTATCGAAAAACTATAGCTGAGGATATCACTGCCATCCAAATATTGAGAACAAAATCATCCATCTCAAACAACTCCATGTCAAATAAATGGAAGACCAGATGTGTAGAATGGATTAAGGCATTGGAGACTTCAGTGGATACACTTCAACAAAACCCCTTGGCAATAAAAAGGAAAATCCAAAATGAAGATTGGATACAGAATTTGAAAGCCTCTAATCGGTTGTCTAACAGTTGTCCAGTTGAAGCCCGAAAACAATCAACTGCAGGCATATCTTCAACGTTTTCCTTCCCCAAAGCTTTGCAAACTTTTTTTTACAATTCAGGCTCAACGTACTCCCTACACGTGAACTCCTCGGCCATAAGAAACAATTGGGACATTTACATTTCTGCAGGACATCCAAATGGGAAAAACACTACAATGCGAAGCCTTGGCCCAATTAAGATACAAATACACCATCTGCCTTTCTCGAGCTACTATTCTGCTCACCCCAGAAGAAAGTTGGAACTCTATATTGTTAGGTGAAGAAAAGACAGTGATTTTTACAGTCCTTCAATTCTGGCTTGAACTTTAGAATTCTATGACCCATTAGTGCTCAATGAGAAAAGATAGTCTAACTTTTTTCTTCTTCTTCTTTTCTCTCTACTACTCATCCTCTGACAATCCACATCTAACTTTCTTTATTTTGCTTTTCTCCAGTTTTTTTTTTTTAATGTATTCTACTGCAGATTCTTCGATCCTTGTTTTGACTTATGGTGCTTCTTTCTCGGATGTATTTTTGATGACATTTTCACCAATAAAAAAAGTTTGTAAACTAAATTCATTAAATAAAAAAATAAAAAATATTGCTTAGAACACGCAATGCATTATGGGCAATCCTTTACATGGACGAAAGGGAAGCTATGCCTGCCTGGACACAATACATAGACCCTCTATTGGAACTCCTCGCTAACACAGACATCAACATACACCAATAAAAAGATGGCACACATCTATAACTAAAGATGTATTTCATTAACAACATTCATTGTCTCAAGCACGGTTTTTCCCCCATAAAGCCAGGATGTCAAGTGCCTAACTAAGCTCAAACCAGCAAAGACTTAATTCTCTGAGGAAACCTCACCGCCTACCTATGCCCATGCACAGAAGTGGCAGACTGACAGGAAGCTTAACCGATTCACACCAACTCTGTTCCAATGCAAAATCCGTTGGCTCTACCATCGACTCCCCTCATATTCAAACAAACATTGGCAATGCCAACAGTTTGGGCTTTTGTGTAGGCATGGAAAAGGCACTGGCATAGTTGTATTAACTGGACATTGATGGTGAAAAATGGGGCAAGTACCTGGACATCTAATAGCAGTGCCTGGCCAATGCCTAATACTTATACACAAGCCAAAACGGCTAGCTTTGCCAATGCTTGTTTTTAACAGGACTTCAGGGAAGGATACACAGTGCTTATAAATCGAGTGGCTGAAGGCAGACATGGCAAGACATTTTTATTTCACCAGTAGTAGGTTTACAACTCCAATTAAGTTCTTAACTCTCAGAAGACTGCTTTGAAAATACACTTGCAGGCACTTTGAGTGCAACATTTGATGGTAAAACATGATAAAGCTAGCTCAAAGAGATCCCAGAAGGATGTGTTTTGCACAGGGAAGGGCAGGCTCTGGGTGGGAATGGCTATAAGGATTAGCATGGCCAGAGGCAGTCAATGGGTGGCCAAACCCCCCCAACCCCCAAAAAAAACAGCCTTTGTGTCCCTCCAGATACGCCATTCCTCCTCATCTCTACTCTAATGCAATAGTGTCGGCTTATAGGGGTTGCAGGTGCCACCCAATAGCCCAAACTAAAAAGTACACAGGAATCAAATTTCTGTGACTGAATGTTTTTCATAGTCAAGAAGTGAGCACGGAGCAATCAGAAATGTGTTTAGCTCATTTGTCAGACAAATGGTGCCAGCTATTAATGACGACACCCTGAGCAGAGCATGAAAGTGAAACTAATTCACGTGGTGAAGTAAGTCATAAGTAGTTCCCATGCATGTTAGAGGTAAGTGGGCATCAAGCATGAGAATCAGGCGAAGGGACCCAGAGGTTAGTTACCATGATGAACAGGTGAAACGGATCACCCAAAACACAGGCATTACCCGACAAGCCACACCTCAGGGGCAGAAAGGCGACCCCTGCATGATAAAGGCATGCAGTCGCCAATCACACAACCAGGAGATCCACTGTCTCCCCAGGACCTCTCCATATGACCAGGCAAGCCACCTCACCCCTCCCTTGCACACGACCGTAGAAGCCGAGTGCACGCACAACTAGTTTTAACATAATCTAAGTGGCCTCCAAGTGGTCCGACTCCAGCCTCATGAGAGCGATGGGCCTTGCGTCCTAAACCCTTATTTGCCTAGTCACTCTTGGGCATACCTGGAGGACCTGAATGGGGCCCAAATCTTCTGAGCATAATGGGCCCGCAAGGAAGTATATATGCACCAGGCTTTTACATGCAAAGACGAGCAAGCACCCCTTACCACTGCAGCCCATGGAATGTTGAGGGATGTCACAAAGCATGTGAGATGAGCGGCACACAAGCAGATGCAACGGTAAGCAGCAACACCATGGCGGGCCTGTTCTTAGTTGAGTATGGACCTAACAAACTGTTTTGTAACATACCAGAACAGCAATGGTAATCCGATCCCATGCGTGATTTAACATGAATGCGACTGGATAGTGGGAACCGTGTAACACGATAGTGCCTTTACTCAGAAATGAGTGCCCATGCCCGGAGCATGACAGTACAGTGATCTGCTAAACCAGCTTTTAGGAAATATTTCCATTAGGTGCAATTTATCCTCCATTTATGGACCCCCTCGCCCCCTACAAACTATTTGCTTTCATTTGGCTTACCTAAACTGACTTTTTCCAGTGCAGAACAGTCTTCAGCTGCACTCCCCTGGGCTTTTGCTCTTCTGTTATGAGGAACTGGGAAGACATGCATTACTTACCGTAAAAGCATTTCTGATGGTTGTATCTGCTTATATTCACATGCTGTGCATAGTCTGAAATCCAGTGGTCATTGCGGAGTATTGCATCTTGTTTTTCGAAAGTCAAAAAGGGGACGTCGACATAGGCGTGTCTGTAACACTATCCCTAAAGTGACGTGTAGTGTACCCAGGATCCCTCACGCGTCGAGGTCCCTCTGTTTGTATTTCTTCTGCCATGAGGGAGCCTTATGACTAACGTGAGTGAGTACAGAAAAGAGAGAAAGTAATAAGACGTCTATGTTCATTCCATCCGAGCGGGGAGGAAGGGTGGGCGCATGTGAATCTAAGCAGATACAACCATCAGAAATGCTTTTACGGTAAGTAATGCATGTCTTCTGATGTTTGTTAATCTGCTTAGAATCACATGCTGTGCATAGACTAGCGAGCAGTACCCGGAGTTGGAAGTGGGTGGTGAGAAGGAACAGTAGAAAAAAGGTGTCTTAGTACTGCTTGTCCCACCTGGGAATCTGATCTAGAGAGAGCATCTAGAAAATAGTGTTTTGTAAAGGTGTGTACAGAACTCCAGGTTGACGCTTTGCAAATGGACTCTAGGGGAACATTTGCAATGAACGCTATGGATGACCCAGTGCCTCGAGTAGAGTGTGCTCTAGGCTTGAAGGGCAGTTCTCTCTTAGCAAGAGTGTATCAGTGTGATGCACTGGACAATCCATCTAGAGATAGTGGATTTGGAGTCTGCATCCCCTTCTCTTCCTGCCGCCACTAAGACAAAGAACTGATTAGTCTTTCTTAGTGGACGAGTTCTATCCATATAAAACCTAACTGCCCTGCGCACATCGAGTGTGTGTAGGCTCTTCTCCCCCAAGTTTAAAGGGTTTTGAAAGAACGTTGGTAGTTCTATGGACTCGTTGACATGAAACTTTGAAATGAATTTCGGTGCAAACCTAGGGTGTGTGCGTAGAACCACCTTATCTTTGTGAACTGTTACAAAGGGATCTAGGATAGAGAGCGCTTGTAGTTCACTGACTCTCCTAATGGAGGTGATTGCTATCAAGAAAGCAGTCTTAAGAGTGAGGTCCTTAAGGCTCGCTTTATGCATGGGCTCGAAGGGGGAGCCCATTAGCCTGGTTAACACGACGTTCAGATCCCATCCGGGAGCTGGGTTAGATATAGGTGGGTGAATTCTTTTCGCTCCCTCCATGAAAGCTTTAATAACTGGAACCTTCCACCACGACACCTTATGTTGTGACGTAGTGTTGGCGGAGAGTGCAGCTAGGTGAACTTTAGAGTTAAAGACTAAACCTGAGTCCAGCAAGTGAGTCAGATATAAAACAATGTGTGGGAGAGCAGTCAACGGGGTTGATGCTCTGAGTTACACCAGATGACAAACCGTTTCCACTCACGAGAGTAGCAGTAACAAGTGTTCGGTTTCCTAGCCTCCTGAGAATGTCCATGCATCTCTGAGGGAGCTGCAAATGTCCAAATTCTATGACCTTAGGAGCCAGGCTGCCAAGTTCAGGGTCTGTGGGCATGGATGCAGCGTTCGGCCCCTGTCCTGTGAAAACATGTTGTACGGGCAGGGTAGTTTCACTGGAGGAGACAGTGACATCTCCATCAGATGAGCGAACCAGGGTTGGCGGGCCCAAAATGGGGGCTACCAGTATCATGGTTCCTGGTGCATCTTGTGCACTATCTTGTTGAGAAGGGGAGTCGGGGGGGGGAGGAGAGGGGGGGGAAGCGTAGACAAATTTCCCTGACCCTGTTATTCAGAGGCTGTTCCCCTTGGAGCAGTTCTGGGGGTACCTCGATGCGTAATCTTGGCATTGGGTGTTCTCCAGAGTTGCGAACAGGTCTATCTCTGGGAAACCCCATTCTGCGAAAACGTTGGAGACGATGTCTTCGTGTAATCACCATTTGTATTCTGCGGGTAGAGGGAAGTCTCTGCTGAGTCCGTCTGCCAGAAGATTGAGTTCCCCTGGTACATGTGATAACAGGCACATGTGTTTGAAAGCCCACTTCCAAATGTTCTGGGATGGCTTGGACAGTCCTGGAGAGTGAGTTCCCCCTTGCTTGTTCAGTGTGACGAGTACCAGGCATAAAGTTGGGGCAAACGGTGAAAGCTTGGCATGCCTGGCATAGACACACAAACACCCACAGTGGGGTAGAATCAGGGTGGGATTGTACACGCACACACCCCCCTAATAGATAACTTCCTTTAGTTAGCTGAGCATAGTTACTTCCTGTTATTTAAGTCACTTCCTGTTCATTGTTACCACTTCCTGTTGCCAAAAAGGAAGTGTATGGGAATTCATGTGCTCTCTAGTGTTTGGGGGGTGGCTGGCTATATATGCTACGCCCCAGATTCTTCCAGTGCTTTGTGTTGCTTTCTGTAAACTGCATCAGCAACACTCTCACCGTGCTCCTGATCCGTCCGCGTGCTTCAGCTACTGCTTACCTGCTCTGGATCTTCCACCGCGCACTCGTCGAGCAGCAATCTTTGTGCGGACACGGGGTTACACATGCATCGGCATCTGCAAAAGAAAGGAAGAAAATTACTCTGAGCACAAATCGGCAACGCCGTACATTCTCACCGGACCATCGAGGTTCTCCCTGCTGCGCTTGCATCCTGGCTCATACCTTGAGCGCCCATCAGTCTACTCCTGCAAAAGAAAGTAATAACATTACTTGGTGCGCATAATCCAGTAACGCCACGCACACTCCCCGGACCTGCAATTCAGCAACGCGGCGCATACTCACCAGGCCTTCAAGGTTCAGTTGCTGCGCATACTTACCCAAGGTACAAGTCTGTTTGGAAACTCCCTGCTAGTGAAGTAATGTGAAGTCAGAACAGCGGGACATCTGAACATTGGCAAAACAGACATTGCCCATCACACCTACGCGAGTAGGACTACGAATTCCTCCCAATAGAACCGCATCCCTGCGGAGAGTAGGGTGGAGTGCACACCTAACTAAGAACCAAGGTGAGCCTTTTGGGGAACATCTCAGCACATTCCTAGGGAGGAGGGAGGGAGCCCCAGGGGTCAAGGTAAGCCAGATCTTAGTGTGTATCTCTTTGTTTGACAGGCACCACCTCCAAGTAGGAATAAGGGAAGTGTGTATTCAGGGTCAAAGGGGTGTTCCATCGCTCCTGTAGAGATACAGGGGAGTGTGACATTCAGGTAGTACATGGCCATGGTGCTGTGTGTGAGGATCAGCACTCTTTCCTTGTAGGTGTCTCTGGAAAGCCTTCAGTGCTTTGAAGACCGCCAACAATTCCAGCAGGTTTGTGTGTTTGGATGCCACACTTGGGGTCCAAACTCCACGTGCAGTCTGATGGGATAGGTGAGCCCCCCCCCATCCTATGCGTGATGCGTCTGTGGTTAGAGTGGCGTCCACTGCGGGGGTGGCAAAGAATTTCCCCGCCATGAGGTTTTCCCTAGACCACCACCGCAGCGAGAGAACCAAGGCTTGCAAGACAACCACTAGATCCTCCCATTGTCCGCTGGCCTGAAAACACTGGCTGTTGAGCCCCTCTTGCATTGGGCGCATGCACAGGTGCGCGTGAGGAACCAAATAAATACATGACGCCATCATTCCTAGCATTTGCATGGCTTTGTGTACCGTCACCTCTCGACCGGCTACATATTGAGGACCTGAAACAGCATGTTTTGGACCTTCTCGTTGGAGGGGAAGACGAGGCCATCCTTTGTTCGAATTAGAGCCCCTAGGAATTGCTTGACTTGGCTGGGGTCTAGACTGGACTTCTCGTTGATGAAGAAGCCCAGGTGGAACAAGAGGTTCCTTTTGGGTATTTGAGAAGCATGTTTCGTAAGAATCCTCTGTTATGAGCCAGTCGTCGAGGTAAGGATAGACCGGAACGGACAACCTGCGCAGCTGTGCCACTGCCAGTACCTTTGTGAATACCCTTGACGCTGAGGCTATGCCGAAGGGTAGCACTTTGAACCGATAGTGTTTGCCTTCTATCATGAACCTGAGGTATTTCCTGTGCGCTGGCAACATTGAAATATGAAAGTATGCATCTTTCATGTCTATTGTTGCCATGTAATCCTCCTGTGTGAGCAGGGGGATTACTTCCTGCAGAGTTACCATCCGAAACTTTTGAGGTTTTACAAATTTGTTCGCTGGGCTCAGATCTAATATATGGCGCATGGTTAGATCCTTTTTGGGTATAAGGAAGTACACTGAATAAATGCCCTACTTTACCTGTGACAGAGGCACAACCTCTATGGCTCCTTTTTTGCAGCAGCGATTCCACTTCCTGAAGAAGGATGAGGTGGTGTTCTGGTGCGAGACGTCTTCCCTTTGGAGGAAGTCTGAATGTCGGGGACCGGCTGAACTCGATACAGTAACCGTGGGCTATTGTTGACAGTACCCAACGGTCTGTGGTAATTCCCTCCCATGCTTGCAGAAAAGATGTTAACCAGCCCCCGACCGGAGATGCATGGGAGGGGACCCGTCACGATGCCTGCCCCCAGACATCAGGAACAGACCAGTCTGCCCAGAGTACTGGCACCCATGGGGACCTGTAAGGCCCCAAAGGATTGCCTAAGGGCTTCGATGGCGCCAGGCTCATATTGCCTTTTCAGTTATCAAGTGGTGAAACCATGTACAGCCCACCGTGAGGCTGTTTGAAGGGATAACTTTATTTAAGGGACTATTTCATTGGGTGTGGTACAGGGACTACTTTACCTGGGAACTACTTCTGGGAGGCTTTTTAAACCACGCCTGGAGAACAGAACACACTTCGCGTTATTCTGCACTCCTGCAGCGTAACGCTCACCGTGCCTGCAGCTCCAGTCCAGCCTTCAGCCACGCCCGTCCTGTTCTTCACGATCAGAACCTGCAAAGGAAGAAAAGTAAACAGATTAGAACAAGAGCCTTACCAGATTTTCCATCGCAATCATCCGGGAGTCTCCGCACCTGCAAGGAAAGGAACACCAGTTACCCGCGCTATACAAGATAGCATAAGCGCCACGTGATACTCACTGATGCTCCGTTCGTCCATGCGATCCAGCGAGGCATGCTAACGTGATCGCTGCCCGGAGCAGCCGCATCTGCAAAAAACAAGAAAAGATAACAGGTGAGCTGCACCTCGCTAAAAGACATTCAACCTCGTGCCGCAAGATACCCACCCGAGGCAGTATTCACTTGCGGTCTCGTGAATCACCATCACACGTACTTCGCTCCGGGGAAGTGCCGCACCTGCAGAATAAAGAGGACAATTGATTAATCACGCAAATGAACAATATCGCATGCTAAGACTTTTTTTTCTTCGCTTCGTGCAAATGCTGAAACTTACCTTGACATTTACTTCATTTCTCTCGAAGAAGAGACACCTGTCTTCAGCAATTTTGCAAGGGAAAAAACTATAAAGAAATGGTACAAGAGTGGACTATAAGACAACCAGAACTCTAAAGCATTGCATGCAATTTAGGATTGGCATAAGATTCAACTCTGAGTCATTGTTGTCTGGAACTCTGCCATAAGATTACGGAATCAGTGAAGTTGACTGGATACCCAAGACTCAACGCACCGCTGCATACAGACGCAGGATGGAGAGCCCATCCTTCTTAACAATAAGGTGAGACACAGTAAAGAGAACACAAGGAGGTTACGGAAGCAGAAGTAAAACCTCCTCCTATCGGTCAGCTAACTTGCCATTTTTACCACTCTAGGAAAATCTTCCTATGTGCCAGACAGAGGAAACTAAGTGGCCAGGTGCAGTCGCTCATCACTTCACTACGAGTCACGCTGGTGGGGACTGTTGCAGTCCAGCTTCGTTTGGTGCCCCTGTGGACTCCAGGTGAGCGCAACAGGACCTAAATCTTTGGGTCATTTGGTGGTGGTGGCTGGGGAGCCTCTAGTAGTAGGGCCCAACCTCTTCCTTTGCCACGACAATGTCCTCTTTGAGCATACTGCGTGTTATAACCACTGGTTCCCTGAGGGGAGGGCCAGTTGCTGGCTGAGGTGTATTGCTGTGGAGTTTGTCATTGGCCACGAAAAAAGCGGCTATTGCCATGTCCGCTCTTATTAGGGAGTCTCGTGATTTGGTCCAGGGTCTTTCGTGCTCCTCCTTAGCTGTTTCCAGTGCGTCATCAACCACCTTACCAAACAAGTTGGAATCCTCAAGGGGTTTGTTGATGAGGGCCGACTGTTTCTGGCTTGAAACCTGAGTTTCTGAGCCATGCATGTCTTAAGGAGTATGCCCTGGACTAAGGAACGGCCAGCCGTTTCCGCAGCATCTAAAGTATTCTTGATGATGCTTTGGTTCACTTGAGTGCCTTCTGTGACGTGGCCAATAAGCCGGTACGAAAGGGTTCAGGGACTTCTTGTAGACCTTCACGCAATAGGCCCCATTGTGCATCAGCGTAACTAGCTAACAGACTAGTATTGTTGGCAATACGCGTGGTGAAAGCTGCAGAGGATGTAATCCTTTTCCCTAGAGCATAGAGCTTTTTCCCCTCTTTATCGGGAGGTGCCTCACTGGTGGACAGCGGAACCCCCGCCCTCTTTCTCGTGGTGGTCACCACCAGAGAATCTGGTATGGAATGACCCCTAATATATAAGGGATCTGAGGGCGAGTGGCTAAAAAGCCTTTTGATCCGTGGGTTCACACCTCTAACTAAGGCAGGTGTAGATAAAGAGGGAACGAGGCATCTCTTGATGGAGGCGAGGAGAGGTATGGCATGGCTAGCAGGTGGCTTTACTTTGATTATTCTTTCAACAAAATCGACTTCTGGGGTAGCCGCCCGTATCGATTTGAAAGTGTGCTGCCGCCTTGCGTAGCATGGCATTAAATGTGGGTTGATCGTCGACAGGTGAAGGGTCTCTGACAGGCGTAGTCTGTGGAGATGCCCGATCCAAAGCATATGGGTCAGTTAACGCCCTTGGGGACTGCCAGGGCTGTGGCTTGCACATGTCGGGGTCTCCTTCAAAGTCCCCTACAGGGTCTTGTATATCCTTAGTATTTATGAATTCATCCTCTTCCTGAAAGTGGGGATCCTCTTCAGTGAGGTCATATGTGTATCTCTTCCTCATGTGGGTCGAAATGTCTTGGGAATTTGGCTCTAGGGTCTTCAGGCAATACCTCCCTTGGCCTTTTAGGTGTAGTGTGTTCAGAAGTGGACACAAACCTATCCAGCCTGTTCATACAGGATTCAAATCTCTCCCTAGTCTGGTGGGATGTCCCAGAACGGTTAAGTGGCGGAAAGGCTCTTTTCTCCGCCTCTAGGCATCGAGATCTGTCCCATAAAGTGGAGGAGATACCCCTGTCGCCCTCTGAGAAACTTTCTCGTGGGCCCGACGGTGAGGAAGTTCTTCTGGGTCTCTCTTTCGACCTAGGGGGAGGTTCCGGCGTACCTTTGCTAAATTTCGGCGTGTCCTTGACCTTTTGAGCGGGCTTCAGTGACTCCTTCACCAGCCGTTTCTGAGAGTCCTGGGAGACTATCCTGGCTAAGCATTCCATGACCATCTTCTACGTCGGGGGCTGGTCGTGAATAGTTTTCGGCGGAGCCAGAACCTTGCCGTCAACGGACGCCTTCTTCCGAGGCGTCTCTACGGAGGCTGTTTTATAGGTAGCGCCCTTAGTACTAGACAGCCCAGTCGATAGGAGCGCATGCGGCTGTAGGGAGGGCTGCCGACCCTTACGGTCGGTGGAGGCAGCCGGCTGTCTCGGTGTCTCTGTTGGCGCTGAGGACTTCTTCGATTTACTCGAAGAATGGCCGTGGGTTGTGTGCTTAGTGACTTGTTTTTGTCCGTCAGCGTCGCCGCTGCCCCACCCCAAAAGCAGGTCCGGAGCCGTGCCCGTCAGGGCTGGGGACAGATGCCACAGAGCGAGAGCGCTCAGCTGGGGGGTAAACAACCTCCGATACGAAGGTGGAGTTATCACTATCTCCCTCGTCACACACGGCGGCAGCGGGCGGGGAATCAGCCTTCGACATCCTGTAGGCTGCCCACCTTTTGACCCTGCGTTCCTTCAGAGTTTTTAGTCGAAGGAGCTTACAGGCCGAGCAACCGGCCTCGTTGCGGTCGAGGGGTAAGCAGCGGTTGCACCGCTTGCACTTGTCCTTCCACAGGAATTTGGCGTTACACTGTGGGCAGAATCTAAAAGGAGTCCTCTCCATAGCTGAGGACGTAATCAGTGATAACGAACCGGAAGGAAAGGGGGGAGAAAAGGAAAGGCATTCTAGAAGAAACAAAAATGCCCATCCCGACCCCCACTCTCCCTACTGTGTAGGCCGGCAAGGCTGGGCCACGTGGTCGGCAGCGCCGATAGGATCACCGCTGAAAACCACTGCCGTCGAAGATCTGGTCTCAGCGGGGAAGTGGAATAGCCGTCGAAAGAGGGCTGGAGATGATATGATGACAATAATTAACAAAATCGACCAAGGGTCAAGTTAATGGCAATGTCTCTTACGAGCTCCGCTTAAGGCGACCAGTATTCTGGGCGGAAAAAAACAATCTGAGGGACCTCGACGCGTGAGGGATCTTGGGTGCACTGCACATCACTATAGGGATAGTGTTACAGACACGCCTATGTCGACGTCCCCTTTTCGACCAAGATGCAATACTCTGCAGTGACCACTGGATGTCGGACTATGCACAGCATGTGATTCTAAGCAGATTAACAAACATCAGAAACTATGCTTCCCTTAGTCTTTGACTATGTTGCCATTTCTTTGGGTACCGCGCATAGGGGTCCTTTTGTTTTATGGCCCTAGCCACCCTCTACAGATTTTTTGGCGATAGTACAAGTGTGCCTAAGATGAAATGGTGGCAGCAGCTACTTTTAAAGTATTTTTACTTCTTTTTAATGAACCAAAACTAGTTTACCATGTTTGGCTCAAGACTGTGGCCAGTGTCAAAAATTACTGTGCCACAAAGTCTTTGTTCTGTCCTTTGGCCATTTTGTCCCTTTGCCTTCCCCCAGGTCGAGTGACACAAGTATATTTTATTTGGGCATGTAGCCTCCCGCGAAAATCACATCTTTCGCAGGCTCCTGCATGCCACGTGGGCTAGTGCTCAGGAAGAGGCTTGGGACTGTCTGGTCCCAATCCACACTACTGGTGCCAGTATTTCTTGTATGCCTGAAACCACAGTGGGCTGTGATTGGCAAGAGAGCAGGTCTTCCATTCGCTATCCCAGATTTGAGCGTGAAACGAATCTTGGATAGGAGAAGGGGCTCTGCATACATTCCAGATCAATGACCTGAAGTGCACACCGATATACAGAAGGAGCCGAGTATCCTGAAATGAAAGAGCAGACCTGTGGAAGCGCCAGACATGCTGGAAGGTTTGGCAACTTGACCCTGCTGTTGTCCCGTCTGACCCCTGCTTTTGTATCGATCACAGAAGGCCTGCAAGGGTGCTTCGACCCTTTGCAGTGGGAGCAACTACTCTGGGCACCTCCAGCTTACCCTCGAAAAGAGCCTTTTCGGAAGTGTTCCTGGGCCATCCAGCGAACTGGCCAGCTCTAACCCGGGGTATCGTATAGGAGTGACACTCGAGGCATTGGGATTCGCTAACTTGTGGTCCTGGGCTCTCTCCTCCCGCCAAAATCCATTGTCCTAGCTCCTCTGCGTCACGATTTATAAGAGTGTGCCATGCCGCGAGCATTTTGATCCCCGTGTCCCCCTTCTGTGGCAACGGTTGTTGCAGGATCCTTGCATACCTGACCCCTGTGCCCCGAGACGTGCTGCACTGGAACTGGCCTCTTTTCTTCACTGAGAAAAGTGTCATGATCCCAGTCACTGAGCATAGTCCTCATTAAGGCTATGCAGGACACACCAATCAGCAGGTCAATTGTGAGTGTTAGCCTGGCACATATGGCATTTACACCATTCACAGCATCTACTTCCATAGACTCCCGTGATGTTCAACAGTAATTTCATACACTTAAAATGGCCGCCGCAAAACCCATTAACAGGTAGCAGCACAGTTCTATTCATATTTGCAGAGGGAGTCACTTAAGCCCTGCCTCCGCTGGAATGCGCGATTTGCGTCTGCTCCGCTGACAGCGGGTAACGCTACCAGCGTTTCTTCTCACAGACCTGAGAAAAAGAAGATGGAGACATTAGTTTTAAGAAAAGCTATAGAGTACCATAGTTCACAGAAGAGACTTACCCAACAGAAGTTCTCTCTGACGCGGTTATATTCAGTTAAGAACATTTATTCGCTCGCAGTCGCAGCATTTTCATTCGGAAGTTTGAGCAGCCACTGCATCTTCCGAAGGTTTTTTCCTCAGCTTTGCGAAAACCTGCAGACAACACAAGAGATATTTATTTAAAAAACAAACTGATGAGTTTAACAGAGAAGACGTTTAATAAACGTTTACGTACCTGAAGGTCCTTCAAGTTTTCATCTCACAGTTGTTACCACGCTCCAACTTGAAGGCTGCAGTTACTCTGTATTGGCGAACTTACGTTAAAACGTTTTCTCATCCTGAGTAACTCCTCAGCCATCCGCAGCCATAATTCTTTTCCCAAATTCCTAGAACCTGCAAAAGAGAAAAAAGACAAAAGTTATTAGAAAGAGAGATCACTCCAACGTAGGAATCAATTCAAGCCCTTAAAGATTACAGTATCTTCATATGTTTACTTACCCAAAGACTCATTCTTAAAAGAAAAGACATTTCAAGACAAGAAGCTATAGAGTTCATCAGCAACCCAAGTTACCATTGTTTCTCAATCTCAATGCGCCCCTGTAGAAAAGCAGGATGGAGAGCTCCACAATAATAAAACACAGGTGAGAAGGGAATTCAGCCCTAAAGTTAGAAGGGAGTTATTTAAGAGAATAAACATCTCCTAGTATTGTCAGTTAATAGATGTTATCGCATTTCTATTGTCACAGAAAAAGAATCCTAAAGGCTCCAAGGTATCAGGTCCACAGGCTGGGAAGGTATTACGCTCCCGAGAGTACAAGTAAGCGTTACAAAAAGGCTGCTGTCCCACTAAGAACGAACGTCCCATCGCGCAGCCGCTGAGAGCTGGAGCGACATGTAACTGCAGGGGTTAAACCTACAAGTAAGCGACAGGGACTAGACTTGCAAAGTTTGGCCCGGACTGTGTCGAGGGTCAGTGAGTACTTGCATCACTTACCGGTGGCCTCCACTAGCACAGCCATGGCTCTTTACGCACGAGAATCCCCGAATAGATACTCACCTTAGCTGGGCTAGCCGGCACTCCGGAGCTATTCTAGGACACTTTACCTCAAGTCCCTTCTTGAACTGCTACTGCTCCCTGAAGAGGACCCGCTTTTGCTTTTACGTACTGCTGTAATTTTGAGCACAAGGCTCCCCACTTCGTAGGGCTGGAATGCATAAGTTAGGGATCAACTGAATAACTGCCTAATGCGATATTTGTGTTAACTTATCTCTTCTGTTGAATGTTGTGTTCTCCGCCTTATCCGCATTAGGTGAAACGGTATGTATATATGGTAAATAGTGTAAGGCGTATGTGGTAACTTAATTATTACTGTGGTTTATTCATGTTTCGTTACAAGGCTTATAACACATTTATTGTTGATATACACTTGTCTAAGAGTATTCTGTGGAGTTTTACTGTGTGCTCATTGTGAGCTTCCGATCACTCTCAACCTGTCCGAGACTTAGTCTTGACCGCCTGCCAAACTACCGTAGATGGGTCTGGTTTGTCTAGAAGGTTCCCCTGTACCACTAAACCAGAGTGGCCTTCTAAACTTCTGCCCACCAGGTCAGAGTTTAGAAATCCATCTGAAGACCAGCCACAGTGTGTGACGTAAGGCACAGATGCTGCCAGGCGCACAGACGTTTAAATAACATTGCTCTTGACTCAGGTGCCAGTAATTCAGCCCGCAATATGAGGACCAAATGCAGCAACCCCGGAACAGTTCATTTAACAGTCGCCGCAGCACCAACAGGCAATCAATTTTGCGACAAGCACAATACAAATGATTTTCAAACACTGCCTCAGTTGAACAGAGGGGTAAGCAGCACCCACCTTCTGACATATGTCAATCAGTCACGAGTATCTGCAACCGACAAGCTCTGCGGCTCACGAGCTCAGCAGCTTGATCTCGGGAGAGGCACACCTCGACGTCACTTCTGCCCAAACATGAAAATAGCCCAAGCTGTACTTACAAAAACAGGCACAGAAGAAAAATATATAATTTCAATTAAAATACACTTTTTATTAAAATGTGTGTAATGGATCCTTTTTTACAACAAAATCAAAAAGATGCAAAAAAAAAATGGCGGAATTTGAGGAGTTACTTTTATCAAAAAGTAACATTTTAAGTTTGGATGTGATATACCAACATAAAACTGTAAACATCTACATTTCAAGATGGCGGCTCTGTAGGAAGAAAAATGGCAAATTCAGCACGGTAAACAGTGCAAAAAGGGGTGTGGTTTGAGGGAAGATGGGTGGGAATGGGAGGAAAATCATATAGATTTTCCTTGGAGATGGAAGTTAAATGAATGGGACACAAATCCATCCTCATATGTCATCTGCACTGAAAAACCATTAGAGACCTTAATTCAAAGACCCTAACGTCAAGCGCTTATGTTAAAGCTCTTATTTTAATGACAATAGTTTCAGCTTAAAGGTAGCGCTTTCAGCGCCAACTATCAACCCAAACTAAACACAGTTTCAAGAAGACCCAAGGAGCAGCATACCAGCTTGCACTCTTCTGCAAAGTCAAGCCTTTCATACCGGCTCCGAATTTCAGAGCAGTTGTCAAAGTCCTCTCTCAAATGGACAGTAGCAATGCCCTACTCACGGGAGTCCCAGAAGCCTCCTTGGACCCTCTGAAAGCAGTCTGGCATGCTGCAGCACGGCTCATCCTAGGACTACGGACATTCCACCACATTATTCCCATTCTTATGGAGATTCAATCACTACCCCTTCAAGCACCCATCATGTTAAAGACAGCCTGCATCACCTACAAAGCAGTGGCAACCAGACACCACTCTACTTTGCCAAGACTCCCCATTTCCAGAGGACAGTGCACCACAAGATGCCACATCAGCAGAATGGAAACAAAACTGCAACAGGACAAAACAAGAAACCACCCTTTTCCTCCTATGCACCCTCTCTTGAAGGTTACCAATGCATATATACACAACAGTTCTCCTCCATTCTACAATTCAGGAAGGACAGCAAGGCCCTACTCTTCAAAGGGCATCTTGCAAGCCCCCCTCCCCTTAGCCATCCTAGCTCCTCCGATACCCCTGGTTCAGACTTGTAACCACCTGGTTGTACTTTCCTCCTTAAATAGACTTTTCCCACTGTCTAGTCACCAGTCTTCCATTTCTTCCTCATCTTGTCTTTCTTTCTTCATTCTTTTGCACTTTGTCTGCCTACTCTATTTCTTTGGTCTCATTTTTACCATTCAATCCGGTCAAAACTTAAAATGCTAACTTCAGCGAATGTTTTTTGAAGAGGTGGTTCGTTGATATAAACAGTGGTGTGTGTCATCATAGGCATTTTCAAAGCAGCAACAGCCTCACAGCTGGAAGTGAGGTCCGTAACAATTAAACAATCATTGCATAATTCAATGTCACTTTATATTTAATTATTGTTGGGGGTGTATTTGATTAATTTCGAACAAAATGTACTAGTGCAATGTTTGCAGAAAAAGAAAGATTGCACCCGTTTATAAGTAATAAAGGTTTTCAACTGGTGATTATTTAAGAACAGCAGGAATCCCAATCTTAAACTCTGTGGATGCTTTTTGTTTTGATGTGCAATATTTCAAAATCAACAACAATATAAAATCCCAATAGTTTATATTATTAGCAGCAATATGTGTTTTCACATAAAATACAAATGATCCTATACAAATATTAAGTTAGTTACACAGAAGCCAAATGATCTTCTTGCGTTACCTTGCAGACTCACAAGAACCAAAAAAACTATGAGAGGACACGGAGGATCTGAAAAGGCAAATAGCTACAAACTATGGACAGTGTGTATGTGTAATTACTAAAGTTGTTCTTTTTTTATGTAGCCACATTTACATTTAGTGTACAATGCACATCACATCTTGATTGAAGAACATTTGTTCAAACTAAAATAAATGGTTTACTTTTTTCATCATGCTACAATTCGTGAATTGGCAATTTTGTTTTGAAAAAACAATTAAAGTAGTGCCCAAAATACAATTAACTGTATATTTCATTTTGATAAGAGTTCTAATGTACTAAAAATGCAGTAGTTTCCCCATGACAAGAACTGACTTGCACTTGCCAAATTAAGAAGATTTATGTCTACAGGACCGTCAAGACAAGATTTGTGGGGCCCTGAACTGAATAAATCGGCATCTCTTAAATGCAAATCGATAAATGACAGTCCAGCACAAAGCATGCAAAATGAATCAGGGTTTTCTAGAGAAATTTAGCCTACAGGTGGAGGCAAAACATATACCTCCTTGAACAGGACATTCTAAGAGAATAGACATGGGTTCTTCTGGTGAAGCACAGTGGGAGGATCCTTTGGAAATCAGAAGGGGAATCTGTGCAGATTTAGAGTTTGCTGGCAAAATCGCTCCAAAGAAAATTATTGTCTGAATAGCCACCATAAAAACGAAACTGTACTGGGGCAGTAAAGCACATGTATATTGCATGTTCTTGAGCTTTAGCATTTCTGCTGCAGAATGAAACCCTTACAAATCAGTTACTGGTGAAAACTCGAAAATAAAATTAAGGATCAGTTTTATCCTTATAAATACTTTACAATAATATAGCATTAATGTCAAGCCAGGGATACGTCTCTTCAGTTATTTCACGGTATTCAAGAAGGCTGTAAAAGGATTAGTCCAGCACCATGGCTGACAGTGCATTGAGGTCCCTCATATACGGGTGTGAAGTCAATATCTGTTCAATTTTTTGTCTTTGCTGGAAATCTGGAAATATTTTCATAAGTTTACTTTTTAAAGATGTAGTTTCTTCAGCAGTTCTTGGTGGAGGAATTGTTACAGTATTCAGCATTTTTTTAACTAGCGGAGTACAGTGATGCAGAGGGTCTGTGTTGTGTTTGTGCTGGGGTGGACAGCCCCCACTGGTAGCAATGGCAATTGGATGGATAAGAGGAGTCCCAGAAATATTCATGTCAGTGTTCATAAGAGGATTGCTGCAGAAAGGGGTAGAAAAACAAACATTTTTATGGTAAACATTTTACATAATGACCACACTTGATATACTACAAAAAGTCTTTGAAGCATTATCACCCCCAGCTCAGGATGTACTATTTTGGAGCTGGCCAGTGTCCACTCGTTGAGAACTTGTCAAGGAAACGGTATCGCTCATCGTGTTGAGGGAGTAACATGCACCTGCTCAATTATGCCGCCACCCAACCAAAGTGTTTACCGGAAGACCAGCGCAGGAACTAAAGGGCACTGCCTGTTCTAGGAAAAGAGTAATGGGTGTCAGGATGGATGAGACTACCATACTGACCACCATACCTCAACAGCTACCTACAACCAAACAGCATGTCTTTGGATGGCAATATTTAAAAGGTTACGTTCCCAGTCTGTCCAATTCCGACTGTGTTCTCCGACAGACTATAATACCTGGAAACCAACACCCCTCTTCCTCAGTCACATTTCTGTCATGCTGCCAGTGACTTGCAAACTATAAGCACCAACTATACGCAGTGTCTCCTAGCTCCCAGATAATACCAAAGAAGCTCCATATTGTATCTGCCTGTATCATTAAATCCCCAATTCTGAATATGCACCCTACACACCAATGCAAGAAGGTTTAAGTGTTACTTACCTGTAACTATTGTTCTCCAGTATGGGTCCGGCATGGACTCACATGTTCATGAATATTCCCCATAGTCCGGCTGGGAATCCTCAGTAAAAGAAAAAACATTTTCACTTTCACTCTAAAACTGCATTTCTCCCCTAAAGCAATCGCCGTCCTCTGGGTCATACTATCCCCATCCAATGATCGTCATCTCCCTAAGCCCAGCCTCTGGCAGCCATCGTCAGATTTGGTAAGCAGGTAAAGTGGCATGACCAAGAAGAGGGGCCAGAGGGAGGGTTCACATGTGAATCCATGCCAGACCCATGCTGGAGAACAATAGTTCCAGGTAAGTAACAAACCTTTTCCAGCATGGAGTCCGACATGGATTCACATGCTCATGAATAACGAATATGCAGCAGTACACATTACACAACCATGGATGGTGACAAGGCTCAACAGAAGCAATCAACACTTGCCCCTGGAACAGACTCACCTCAAGCAAACAGATTGCATAGCACTGCTGGGCCGACTCTGGACTCCTCCCTGGAATCTGTTGACGCAGTAGAAATTTGTGAAGGTATGCATGGACCTCCACGTTGCAGCCCTGCAGAAGTCGAGCAGAAGCACACCAGAAAGGAACGCCGCCATTGCAGCGATCGCTCTGGTGGAGTGAGCTCTCGGACGGCCCGGCAGAGGCTGTTAGTCAGCCGATGACAGTGCATGATGCATTTTGAGATGAAAGCATTGGACAAGTCCTTCCCATTATTCACAGGTCCAAAGTTCATAAACGATTGAGAAGTCTTTTGAATACTCTGTGTGCCACGTAGAACTTCAAGGCACAAGCAGCGAACGCAAGGTCCTCTCTGCTGGTAACGAAGGATTCATAAAAGAATTCAGGCAACACCAAAGGCTTGTTTGAAAGTCAGATACGGCTACTTGCAGGACAGGGTCTGGATCTCACCCACTCGTCTGGCTGAGGTGATGGCCACAAGGAACGCCGTATTCCGTGAGAGAAACTTGAGTGGGGCCTGATGCATACGCTCAAAAGGTGCCTTCAAAGGCGGGAAAGATCGAAAAATCCCCTTGAGAAAATCCTTGATGCGTCTGTGGGACCACAATGAGGATCTTCCCGGGGATCTGGTGTAGCGGGAGATGGCCGTCAGGTGTACCTTGATGGATGCACGAGTCAGACCAGCTTTTGCCAACGAAAGCAAGTAAGGAAGAATCTGTACTGCCGTAACCTTCAGATGGGTAAACTTCTGGGACCAGCCCCATGTAGAAAAACGCTTCCACTTATGGCTGTAGCATTTTAGTGCCAATGATGCCCTGGCATTGGTGAGGACCACCCTGCAGTGCCCTGGGCAGCTCATAACCTCCAAACTCGAAGGCTGCAGGAGCCATGCCTTCAGGTTCAGAGAACCTGGGTTGTGATGAAGGATTGCGCCTCTCTAGTACCGGCAACTTGACTGGAGGCGACACTGTCAGGCTGAGTAGGTCTGGATACCAAATCTGCCTTGGCCATGCCAGGGCGATGAGTTTCATCTTGCACCAACACTGTCGGAATGTGTGTTGAACACAAGTAGCAGGAGAGGAAACTGAGGAAAAGCATACAGAAACAGACCTTCCCACAGGGAGGAGAATGTGTCCCCCAAGCTACTTGGTTGGTGGAATCTGCTGGCAAACGTCTGGCATTTTGAGTTCTCCGCCGTGGCAAAAAGATTGGCTGTCTGCCCCATTTGACAAAAAGATGGTCCAGCTGATTCTGAAGAAGTTCCCACTCGTGGCATGAGCGCATCTCCCTTCTGAGGGAGTCAGCGATGGTGTTCTTGACACCTGCCAGGTGGAACGGGACGAGGAACATCCCCCGTCAAATGGCGCAATGCCACAAGCCCTGAGCTTCCTTGGAGAGCGCTGAGGATTGAGTGTCCCCTTGTTTCACAATGTAAAACATGGTGGTGGTGTTGTCAGTGAAGATCCTCACCACCTTGCCTTTCAGAGAAAGTAGGAAAGACTTGAGAGCACAGAACACTGCCCGTAACTCCAGGATGTTGATCTGCAGGTCCTTATCCTCCGGAAGCCACAACCCTGTGGCATGCAGAAATCCAGTGTGCGCTTGCCAACCTTCCAGGTAAGCGTCCGTGGCGACCGTCTCCTGGTATGGCAGGGTTTGAAATCCCATCCCCTGGGCAATGCAGGAGCGTACAACTCACCACTCCCTCACCTGCCGGAACTCCTCGTTTGGGGGGTCGGGGAATCTTGTCCACAAAACTCTCGGACACTTGTATCCAACGGGCATCCAAGAAATTCCTGTAGGGGTCGCATTTGCAACCTGCACAGACCGACGAAGTAGATGCAGGACGACATCATGCCCAGCAATGACTGGATGGCCCGAACCGTGGCCGTCTTCGCAGAGGACAGTCACTGCACCTTCCCTTGAATGGCTGCTAGCCTTTCCACTGAGGGGGAAGCCAGGCAAGCCACTGAGTCTGGCGCCGTGGAACAGCGTGTTCTGCAATGGCGTTAGGCAGGACTTCGGATAGTTTACAGGGAACCCCAGCTCCATCAGCAGCCTGACTGTCTCCTTCGTGTGCTCTTTGGTCAGCTTCTGGGAGCAGGCGTGTATCAGCCAATTGTCCAGGTATACATTTATGCCCTGCAGACACAGGTGGGCTGCCACTGGGGCCAGGCATTTTGTGAGCACCCTTGGGGCCGACTTTAAGTCGGACGGTAGGGCCTTGAACTACTAGTGTTGGCCTTGTACCACAAATCCTGGGAACTTCCGATGCTTCCTGTCGATGGGGACATGGAAGTACGCATCCTCAAGGTCCAAGGACATACCCTTCCTCAAGTTGGCCGAGTACGTGTTGCAACATGACCATCCTGAATTTTTGTGACTTCAGGCACTTGTTCAGACAGCGTAGGTCTAGGATAGGACACCAACTGCCCCTCCACCCCCACCCACCCCCCTCAGCTCCCATCTTCTTTCTGACCAGATAGTATCTGTAATAGACTCGGGAGTCCCTGAGGCCTTGGGAACATGCTCTATCGCCCCTTTTGGTAACATGGCTTGCCACACTTCTTCTAGGAGCTGAGGGATGTGCTGCTACTGACGGAGAACCAGTGGAATGAGAGGACACCTGCTTTGGAACACCAATGTGTGGCCCTGGGCAAGAGCGTCCACCACCCAAAGATGGGTGCTGATGATCTTCCACTCGTTGACAATCCTAGTCAGTCAGCCTGTCACCAGGGTGCACGAGTGTAGGCCCGACATCTTAGCCGGTTCAGGCTTGCTTGGGCGTCCTGCCCTGTGGGTGACTGCGATGCTTACCTCCACTCCCGTAGGCCTGGGAGCGCCCCCATGTAGGCTTCCGGCATGGAGAATCGGGGGTGGTTGCCTAGACAATAGGGAGTTTCCCCTGGATGATCTGCTCGATTTTCCCCTGGTGGAGTGAAAAGATGACGAGCGATGTTTCTGCAGTGTGCCAAGGGAACGTGCCGTCTCCGGGTCCGTCTTTATGACTTGAAGGGATTCGTCGACTGCCTTCCCGAACAGATTTTCCCAGACGAAAGGCATGTGCAGCACCTTTGCATGGACGTCTTGGTGAAAGTTAGTGGCCTTCAACCATCCCTGCCGACGAAGGCAAACACTGTTCCCCATCTGTCGGAAGCCCGGGTCTGCGATGTCCACTGCCGCCGTAATGGCACGGTCCGACGCTACCCCCCCTTCCTGGAAGAGGGAGAGGGAGAGGGAGAGAACCTCTGTTTTCTTGTCAGGAAGGAATTCCAGGATAGGGCGCAGCTTGCACCGAAGCTCCCGGTCATATCGTGACAAGATAGCCAGCGCATTAGCCGCTTTGATGGTGGATGGCGCTGAATAGGTGACTCTTCCCCATGGCGTCTATCCTCTTCCAGTTGTCTTGAGGGACAGATGATGCAGTTGGCTGAATGTGTTCTTGCGGCGGCCGACACTACAGAGTCAGGCAACGGTTGTGACCTCAAGCACCTTGGGTGCAGAATCCGGCACCCTGCACTTCTTCTCAAACATGTCCTGTTTGGGTGGAACAGAGCATGGGTTTTTCATGAAAGCCAGGTCTTCCTCCCAAAGGTCGTCCAAAAAGGGTACAGACATGATAGTCTTCCTCTTGGACTCCCATCGCTGGTATAGGAAACCCTCCTTTATGGTTTGCTCGGGCACCAACTGGAATAGTTCGGAGACCCTGGAGGATCAAGTGGAATGATTGCACCTGGAGAGCCTCTATAAGTAGCATCCAGGTGTGGAGATTCGCCCCCATCTTTGTCGGTCCCCGTGGTCGTGGCCATACCAGTGTCCGTGAGAGGGTCCGCTGGTGGAGTTGTGTCCCGACGTCATGGAGCAAGCTGATGCAGCTACGCTTCCTCATTTTACACGGGGGCTCGTCAGGGGCCTATAACGGGTGCCGGTGTTGGAGGCAACCTTTGCTGGATCTCCGTCACTAAGATGTAGAGAGTTGACAGGATGTCCATTGATAGGTCCCTCGGGTGTGGAGGCAATGATGAGCGCTAGGCCTTGCGTTGCCCTCCTCGTGGACTATATGGGCCGACGCTTGGTTGTCGTCCGTTGAAGAGTTGGCCATTGGCTGATCGTAAACCTTGAGCCCCCTCACCCCTTTCTGGGCACCCTGTACTGGGATGTGAACGAGTGCCTTGTCCTCTCCAGGGGTACCTGCAGCCTTCGCTGCTGCCTTCGGCGGCCATGTCACGCCTAGGAGGCAGGGATACTCTCTGTGCTGTAGGGACCACCATGGCAGGGTCAGAGCCACCCAATGTAGCAGTCACCCCCAGAGGATGTCGACAAAGCCGTCGACAGCATCTTTGGCTGCACCTGGTGAGCCTGCTGTGTAGTCTTTTCATCCTCCGGCTTTTGCTTCTCTACTTTGTCATGCAAATTGGCCGTGGTGGAGGACTTCCTCTTTGAGGAGGATCCCGATGGCAGGCTGGCTGAGGCAGCGATAGGGATCGTGGTCTATGCGACCTGGGACCCGCATCGGCACTGAACCCAGCAGAATCGGCCGTGCAGTGTTTGGCCTTATCTTGGACCCCCACGGATGGGGTTGTCCTCAAAGGACCTGGACCCTCTCCCAGAGGGAGACCGCTCTTCAGACCAGTCGGTGCAGTGTGAGGCATGAACCTGCTCGGATGAAGGATCAGTGGCCTTGCTAGACTTGAGCCATGCTGCCAGCCATATATACTGGTCTCTGTTTTCTTCGAGAAGCCCAGGCATATGTTGCACCCATCCTTGTTGTAGTCCGGAGGCAGGCAGTACAGACACTGGTTTGTCCTCCACAAAGACGTTCCTTAGCCCGCATTGGGTGCAGGGCCTCAGAAGGGTCCTTCCGTCCTTTTCCTCCTCAGTCATGGTCAGAAAGTGCAAAGTAGGCCCAAGATGGCCTTCCAGAAACTTCAACAACAGGCGCACAACTTCACAGACAACAGATCCCTGTTGCCGGCCGATGAAGATAGGAGCACAAACGCTTTGATGGAACAAAAATAGCTCAAAGAGCAACTCGAGGACCCCCAACACTGAAGCGTGCAGTAAAAAGCTGAAGATGGCTGCCAGAGGCAGGGCTTAGGGAGAGGGCTGTCATTGGATGAGGGAAGTATGAATCAGAGGGCAGTGATTGGTTTAGAGAAGAAATACAGTTTGAAAGTTACAGTTTTTTCTTTTACCAATGATTCCCAGCCTGACAACAGGGAATTTTCATGAGCATGTCAATCCATGCCAGACTCCATGCTGGAGAATTTAAATGCCCTCATGTGCAAGATTACGGAATGCCAGAACAGCAGTAAAACACACACTATTTCTGTCTTAATACAATAAAACACCCCTGTGTAAACATGCATTTCTGAAACCTGTGCCACACAATATTGTTCCCAAAGGCACAGCATTTGTCTATGGAAAGGTGGTATGGCTATCATGCATCACAGCTTCCTCATCTGTAAATATACACTACGACAGTCCCCGTTCCCCCTCAATGAAACAATATTGAGCAAAACTGCTGTAAACTGCAGCTTTGACAGACAGCCTCTGTTAGCCAACACCGGAAGCCAGCCCAATCACCCAATCCAGTTAGGTTTTTTAGATGCTGTTCTTTCATGCTACTCCTCTCAAGAAGTTGTCAATCTTAAGGATGTTAGCCAAACAGCTGTAGCGAATGAGATATTGGGCACATCCATATGGATAACAGGACCTGTGTGAATTGACCGTGGCATAATTGTTTGTGGCGGAATTGACCCTAGTCAATTTCGCTGCGAAACCAATTTTGCCACGGACAATATCAATAAATTCATGCCCTCCCACACTTACCTTTTTCTACACGTCTGCTTCCTTCTGACCCTGGAGCCATCAGTGCTGTCCCTCCTACGCGGTCATATCAGACGCCGCAGGTTCCACTTCCCATGTTCGGTAGTGATTGACCAATTTGATAAGATTTTAATTTATCGAATGGCACTGGCCAAATTCAGCCAGATGTACCATTTGATCAATCAAATTAGGTAATACCGGATAACATACTGCCAAAGTTTCTCGCGCTAAACTCATAGAAAGCAGATTGGCACTCAGGAAATGGGTACTTCCGACCTGCACCCATCGACACCACAGGTTTTGCATCTGCCTTTCCCACCGCTAATGAATCCTAACCCACTTCTTTCTTACAGAGCCAAGTGCAGAAAGGTCATCAATAGTGGCAGACGGGCCGCTATACAAGGCCAAAACCTTTGTCTTTGTTAATACTTTAGTAAGACGCAAGAGAACATATCTACCTTATTTTAATTACAATTGCTTTACATGCACAAATAAGGCCTTAAATCTCTGAAGTCTGCTTGAGAAGAACTCTGGCAGGTCCAATACAACACAAACTTTTATGTTACTATATGATAGAAGTAGCTACAAATCAAGGAATCTACGTTTCCCATGCACAGCCATAATGGACCTAGCAAGAACATGGCAATTGCTGAAAAATGGTGCAAGTAACTAATCCTATGTCAGTGCCTTATGAATGCCAAATTATAACCCATACAAAAGCCTAAATTATAGCATTCGGTAGTACATGTTTTTAACAGGACCTGGGTGCAAGAGCACATAGCAATAGCACTAATTTGTATTACAACAGTTGAACTGTGGGGGGACCTGGGGGGTCCCGAAAATGACAACCCAGAGCCTGGTGAGAGCCACTAGACTCAAGAGGACCTGTATTTTGAGTCATTGCAGCATGTCGTGCTGCAACACTGGGATCTCAAGCCATCGTGCAGTGCAGGGTCTCCCGAATCGATCTGAAACCGCGGCCTCCTCCTGGCTCTTCAGAGACACGATCTAAGCCCTTGAAGTCCCCTCACCAGAGTGCTGGACCAGATTAGCGACGAGAATCTGGCCAGCGATGTTCAGTCTTCTCCTGAAAAGGGCACCAAAACCACAGAGCTGCATCGAGCCGCAAAGAAACTCTTGCCTGGAACCTTCCCCATTGATGCCTGCTGCAAAATCCCTTTCAGTGCCCTATCTTCAGTCTTTATGAGAAGAAATTCATTGACCAGGTTTTTGGCTGCAGATCCTGAAACCTCCTCTGCTGCAAACTCTTCTTCTGTGCTGAGGTACTGTGTTGGCTGGGGTATTTACTTACCTTAAGCCTGTGTGAGCTCTGTATAGGTGCCATTACATTTGACTGTGTACTGCTATATCCCCATTTAGGAGTCGCTCCAGGTGTCCCAAATCTAGGTGCCATTACATTTTACTGTGTACTGTTGTATCCCCATTTAGGTGTCTCTCCCTCTATCCCAGTGTCCCAGATCTAGGTGCTACTGCATTATACGTTCTACTGAACGGCCTTCAGTCCCCCCCCCACTCTATCCAGGTGTCCCGAAACCCGCTCAGACATCTACTGTTGTACCTAGTTGGACGTGCCGCCCCCCTCCCCCACTCAGTCACATAATCTGAGGTTTGCAGCAGCACACTGTGACATACCATCAACGCTCACCTTCTGCCCCCACCCAGCCCCCTCCGGGCCCCTCTCCCACTGCTCAGACATTTGTTACAGGGAGGCCACGAATAGCGAAACCAAACAATTGCATTGGACCAAGAAAAATAATTTTGCAGTCAAACTCAATCCAATCACAGAGTATGTATATTTAACACCACGTCTGTGGACACAGGCACGGTCACCCATCCATGCACCCTAGAATGCACTTATGGCTATGCTATTCCGGTCTAGCAGCTCACATAGCCGTCCACACTGAAACCCCCAACTTACCTCAAAACCGCTGCCATTAGTATACAGCGATAACCTAGGAAAAGAAATTCGGTCTAGCTGGGCACACATCGAATCTACAGTACTAGTTCTCTAGCCTAAGCCACCAACAGCACCCTCCCACACGCCTGACCTCCGGGTTGCTTACTGGAGCCTAGTTAGCCCACCTACGTCCTAACAATGGCAAAATGCACACCTGCATTTTTAATTTAAACTCTTGGAACATCCTACACACGGACTGCGGTCACGAAGTACCTTCCAACCACAAATTGCATTGAGGCCATACACATGGGGAAAAGGCGCTACATAAATGACAAATACAATACACTTAGTTTTAGAACTCATTTGCACACAAAATCAAGGCATGAACGCTCAGAGGTCTACCAAAAAGAACACCGAGAGGCTGTATCCAAGACAAACTTTGATGCTACACAATAGAATTCTCTAAAAATCAAGCAATAGATGCCCCCAATTAGCCCTCCACATTACTGCAATAATGGGTATAGTAACACCTGGAAAAAAGTGCCAGGCCCCAGGCAAATGAGGTCAGTGCCAAACATATCTGTGTGCATGTGTGTGTCTATGCACAGGTCAGGGTACACTTCTAGAGCTTTTACAGCAGCATTCTATAAACCTAGCTCCAGCTTGCACTGCTGCCCTAGCCATTTACAAAATGGCTGTCCCTGCCTGCAAGCTATATATATATATATATATATATATATATATATATATATAGCGACTGATGTGAGTGCAACTTATTACGTTTGTGGTCACTGTGGGCTTTTTGCTGCATTCTGACATTTTCTTCAGATATCTTACCAACTTGTGTAAAAGTTGTAAATGTAAGAGCACAAATCAGTCAACACCCCATGTTCTTCTGAGACACAGCCCAACAGCGCCTCCCCTCCTTCCTCTCTTTTGTAGTCTAAATAGCTGTTGATGGTTGCAGTGGCGCCTTCCCTGGTTCCAGGAGATCCCTCCTGTTCAGCTGACACCTTGTGCATATGCTTATCCCCGACACCCCCACACAACCGTTGGCAAGGCAGCATTTAAAATACAAATGAATAAAGCAAGGTTTTTTGCTCTGGTTGCATCATTTGGCTGTGGCACAAGTAGGGAAATTCCCTCAACACTATTAACTGGCAAAGGGCCAGAGTACAAAATCGAGATTGCAGTCTTCTTGGAAAATACATCATAGCACCCCCAGCCCCAAAACCCCTGTCACTGCCAACACAATGCTCTTCACCATTCTGCAGCCGTCAGACCTCCCCAACCCCCTTTTTAGGCCACAGTGTTGCACATGACATGCATTACTTACTGTAATAGCGTTTCTGATGATTGTATCTGCTTAGATTCACATGCGGTGCATATAGTCCGACATCTAGTGGTAACCGCAGAGTATTGCATCTTGTCTTTCGAGGATCGAAAGGGGACGTCGACATGGGCGTGCCTGTAACACTATAGTGTACCCAAAATCCACCACACGTCGAGGTCCCTCCGATTGTATTTTTTCTGCTGTGAGGTAGCCTTGTGACTGAGTGAGTACAGAAAAGAGCATAGTAAGATAATAGGATGTCTATGGTCCTTCCATCAGAGCGGGGAGGAAAGGTGGGCGCATGTGAATCTAAGCAGATACAATCATCAGAAATGCAATTACGGTAGGTAATGCATGCCTTTGATTGCTTGTTAATCTGCTCAGAATCAAATGCTGGAAGTCCCAGTGCCTCGAGTAGAGTGCTCTAGGCTTGAAGGACAGTTCTCTTTTAGCAAGAGTATATCGGAGTGTGATGCAATTGATAATCCACCTTGAGATGGCTGATTTAGAGACAAGATCCCCTTCTCTACCAGCTGCCACAGAAATGAAAAACTGATTTGTCTTTCTTAGTGGTTTAGTTCTTTCCAGGTAATACATGCCTGCCCTGCGCACATCTAGCGTGTGAAGGCTTCTTTCCACCACGTTAGTGGGATTGTGGAAGAAAGTCAACAGTTCCATAGACTGCAGAAATGGAGGATGAGTGCGCAGAACCACCTTCTCTCTGTGAACTCTAACAAAGGGTTCTAGAACCGAAAGGGCCTGTAGTTCACTGACTCTCCTTATTGAAGTGACTGCCACTAGGAAGGCTATTATGTATGCAAGAGCTTTGAGGCTCGCTTTATGCATAGGTTCAAAAGGATACCCCATAAGTCTAGTTAATACCACATTTAGGTCCCATCCAAGAGCCTGGTTAGAAATGGGGGATTAATCCTTTTAACCCCTTCCATGAAAGCCTTAATAACTGGTATCATCCACCACAACACCTTCTGTTGGGACGTAGTGTAGGCTGAGAGTGCAGCTAAGTGAAATTTCAGGGAATAAAAAACCAGGCCCGAGTCCATTAAGTGAGTCAGGTAAAACACAATATGGGTAGGTGAGCATTCAATGGGATCGATGCTCTTGGAATTGCACCAGATGATATATGGCATTTATAATGCGCCTATACACAGATGTTTCAAGGCGCGACGAGGCAACGGAGGGGGAACAGAGGGAAGACAGACAACGATCCTACTAGACCAGGTAACATTCAGATCGTGCAAGTGCATAGGAAAGGGGACGGGGAGAGTGCGGGGGAAGGGTGAGGGGCAGTGCAGTACATGGGATAATAAATAACAATAAGTAAAAGTATGGCCAGCAGGTGGCAAGTGCAAGTGCAGACAGCAGGTGTCAAGTGCAGGTAGTGGGACTATAGGCATACAGAAACAGTGCCCAAGTGTGGGGGTTGCCAGGAGGGTGGTGCAGGGGCATGACTGGTGCGGGAGGGGACCTGGGCCCGAGATCAGAGGGCGGTCAGTTAACCAGTGCAGTTTCGGTTTCAGCCAGGAAGTCAGCAGGGGAGAGGAGGAGAAAAAGCAGAAGCAAAGAGGATGGTTTTCAGGTGCTTCCGGAACCAGAGATGATTCTCCTCAAGTTTCAGGGAGGCAGGGAGGTTGTTCCAGAGGGAGGCCCCAGCCGAAGGAAGAGATCTACCACCAACTTGTTGCTTGGAGAAGCGACTGACGCTGAGGGAGTTGGAGGCGGATGAGCGAAGAGCTCGAGATGGAAGAGTGTTTTGAAGGTATTGAGGCCCCAAGCCCCAGAAGGCCTTGTGACAATACAGAGGGTTTTGAACTTTATCCTTGCTGACACTGGGATTCAGTGCAGAGATTTCAGGCCCAGGGAGAAACGATCCCAGGGCTTGAGGCCAAGGACAAGTCTTGCAGTTCTGTTCTGGATGAGTTGCAGAGGGCAGAGAGATAAAGCAGGCAGATTCAGAAAGAGGCTGTTTCAGTAGTCCAGCCTAGAGAGAACCAGAGCTCCGGAGACAGTAAGCTTCTGGGGGAAGGAGAGGAAAGGAAAGGAAGAATACCTCTGAGGCGGTGCAGCTGGTAGTGTGACTTCTTAGAGACGTCAGAGATGTGAGGAGAGAAGGAGAGTGTGGAGTCGAAGATGACCCCTAGGTTTTTAGACTCACCGGTGGGAGCAGGAAGAGGACCAAGAGAGGCCGGCCAGAGTGACAGGAAAGGAGGGTGCCGATGAGGAGTCTTACTGGCATTAAGGCAGAGATCATTGGCGGCACACCACTCCTGGATGGCGGACAGTCAAGAGAGGAGAGAGGGAGAAGAGGTGGCTGAGGGTAGCCTGAAAATGAGCCGAGTGTCATCTGCATAGCACTGCAAGTTGGGGCACAGCGCAGCAATGCAGTGGGCAAGAAATGCCAGGTGTTGGTTGAACAGCCATGGAGAGAGGTTACACACCTGAGGAACGCCACAGGTAGAGATAGAGGAGAAGAAGGACCCTAGTTGAACCTGGGAGGGTCAATCAGAGAGGAAAGTCGTCAGCCACGCCATGGCCTGACGGGTAATCCCTGGTTATCACGCAGGCGGTTGAGCAGGATGGCATGGTTGACCGTGTCAAAGGCAGAAGAGAGATCAACTAAGATGAGGACACAGGGGTTGTTGGAATCAAGGTTGGAGAGTAGGTCTTCACAGATGTTCAAGATAGCAGTTTCCGTGCTTCTGGCAGTTCTGAAGCCAGACTGATTATCATGGAGACAGCCAACAGAATCAGTTTGGAGATTGAGCTGGGAGATGGTCAGCTTTTCCAAGAGTTTGCCCAGGAAAGGAGTGATGGAGATTGGGCGATAGTTAGCCGGGGAGGATGGGTTGGCAAAGGGTTTCTAAAGAAGAGGGGGCACAAGGAAGTGCTTTAGGCGGGAAGGGAAGACTCCAGTGGCGAAGGAGTGGTTGCATGGTTGCAGAAGTCGACAAGGGCAGGTGCCACAGAGTCAATGTGGTCCTTGATGGTTTTGGAGGAACAGGGATGAACCTGTTTTGACGAGACATTCATAGATCGTGCTGGTCTAGAAAACTCATCAGGGAGAACAGGGGAAATGCATAGAAGGAGGGAGGAGAGGTGGCTGAAGACCACGGCAGAGAGAGAACGAGGGCTGCCGAAACAACCACTAGATCGTCCCAATATCCGCTGGCTGTTGAGCCATTCTTGCATGAGACACATGCGCAACCGTGCGTGAAGAACCAAGTAAATGCAGGACGCCATTAGCCCTAACAGTCGCGTGGCCTTGCGTACCGTCACCTCTCAACCGGCTACATATTATCAAAGTTACTCACCGTAGTGAGTACCTTACTCCTAGTCCATAGTCCACTTTCCTCCATACTTGTGGAACCTTCCGTCCTTTGGGACGGGACCGGAGCACTTTTGTTAAAAAGTATAAAAAATTAAAATGTTTGTCCTTGTCTTTTTACGCGGGGTACCGCACACGGCCGTAACTCCGCCCTCCTGAGCTCCGCCCACGCATCGCCCTTCAGTCCTTTTCTATCGCCAGGTCTGCGACCATTTAAGCAATAATAGAGGATACTTATTAGAGTGGACAGAGAGCGGGCTTATGAAGGAAAGGGGACTATGAGTAAGGTAGTCACAACGGTGAGTAACTTTGATATACTCCTACGTCCCGTCCCCTTTCCTCCATACATGGCTGAAGGGCCAGAGGAAGAGAAGGGAGTAGAGGGAGGAAGGGGAGTGGAGGAGAGAGGACAGGATGTTCTGAATTTTTTAGATGAAATGAGAAGCCAGTGCCGTGCACAGGGCCTGGGAAGGGACCGGAGAGGTAGAGACTGCGGCACGATTGGCCAGTTCCTTACAGATTTTAAAAGAGTTCAGCCGAGTTGTTAGATGCCACAGAGACGCGGGATTGGATGTGAGCTCTCATTTTGGCGAGGACAGAGAGCCAGTATTGCCCTTGAAGCAGGTGGCAGGCCAGTTTGTCATAGGATGCACATGAAGCAAGCCATTTCCTCTTAGCCACCCTGCACTTGCGTTTAAGGGTGACGAGCTCCGTGTCGTACCTGGAGTTGCACTTGGATTTTGGCTTCAGGCGTATCCTCATAACAGGAGCAAAAACATTGAGAGTATCAGATATAGCAGAATGGAGCCTGGAAAGAGCTGTGTCAGGGTGTGAGTCAGCGCAAAGGGAAGGGGGGTGGGGGGGTGAGAAAGTGGCGGTGAAAGCCTCAAATGACACGCGCTTCATGGGTCGGATGACGGAGAAGGTGGGTGGCAGTGATGGAGTTGGCTTGGCCTGAGTGTTAGAGAGGGTGAGCTGGGAGGAAAGGAGAAAGTGATCACTCCAGGAGTGAGGAGTGGTGAGAGGGATAGAAATGGGAAGGTCTGAGGAGATCAGAACATCCAGAGTGTGCCCTGAAGAGTGAGTTGGGCCAGAGGGGAGAATAGTGAGACAGAGTTGCAAAGGTCACGAAAGAGTACAGAGGAAGGACAGGAAACATCCAGGTGGATGTCGAGTCTCCAAGAAGGAGGAGTTGAGTGGTCGAGACCAAGAGGGAAGGAGAGGTCAGCCCACTTAGAGAGGAAGGAGGATATCTGACCAGGTGAGCGATAGATAATTACCACAGTAAGGGAATAGCTTGCAGAGAGAGTCTGCAGACGAGGCATTCGAAAGAGGAGTAGGCCTGCGTGTGAATGACAGAGGCAGGAATCCACTTGGGGAAGATTAGGGCTACACCCCCTCTGGAGCGGTTGAGCCTGGGCGCGGAGAGGCTCTTGTAGCCGTCAGGGAGGAGAGTGTCAAAGCTCGTGACAGAGCTGGCTGTGAACCATATCTCGGTGAGACAGAGGACTTTGAGGTCAAGTTCCTCCAGAAGGCGGCAGATGTCGGAGGAGTGTTTGACAGCAGAGCGAGAGTTTAGAGAGGCAATATGGAGAAGGTTGCTGTCCTTGAAAGACTTCCGGGAAGGGGTACAAATCAAAGGTACGCCCTGCGGAGGTGTAGAAGGAGTCAGGGTGGGGTGGGGGGCAGAAAGAGAAGGAGGAGAGGGCAAGGTAGCCAAGGAGGATGCAGCAGGGGGAGGCAAGGAAGCCGTGGAGGGGGGATAGGGGACAGCAGGAGAAGAAACAAAATTGATGAGGAAGCCTTTATCGAAGAGGAGGTGGTTGGCCTGAGGGCCTTGGACAAGACAGTACCATTCACATAAACTAATGATTATCTTAGAGGAGTGGAAGGAGGCTAGGAGGGCTTCCCACCGTGTGCCACCATTAATGGGAGAGGAAGAGAAGGGAGCGAGCAGAGACCATATGTAGAGTCCATAGGTCTGGCGAGGGAACAACAAAGAGGATGTCGGTGAAAGTTTGTCTGGAGGAGGCGCTGGTATAGGAGTCAGCGATAGGGAGGCCTGGGTTGGAGACCAGGATGTCCTTTTTTAAACGTCTTCCTACAAGATTTAGTGAGGAGAGCAGGATAGTCAATAGAGAAGCAGTTAGAGAAGATCGGAGAGACAGAGCACCATAGAGTAGGTAGGAGAGAAGAGGAAGGGAGAGGGAAGGGGGGAACACTAGGGAAGCACACAGGGCAGGGTGCAAGTAGGCGAGAGAAGTTGAACAATACGACAGACGCTCCGATTTAAAATACTATCACGATACAATTTTTAAAACCGGATAAAAGCACACCTAAGTTTGAGATTTTGCTAAATCAGGTCAGGTTTGCAGGGTGGAGTGAGGTTCAGAACCAACCCCGGCTGCACTTACCTGCCATAGTCACAGATGATTGATGGCTGGCATCTGGCTTCCACTGCGGACACCTGCAGACACTGGCAGGAGCAGCCAAGTGGGAGCCACCCTTTACCTAGGCGCAGGGGCTGCCGGGTAGAGGGCTGCCCAGGGATGGTCAGCTATGACCAGGAGGACAACCAATCAGGACGGTGGGTGGGCTGGCTGGGAGACAGGAGGGAGAGAGAAGGAGGAAGAGGCTGCATGGGGTTGGGGAAGGGAGCACAAGCGCTTGAAGCGCAACAATCATCAAAAAACAAAGTTAGTTATGGGGGCACCGGGCCCAAGGTGCTCCAAACCTGCAGGATCACAACACAGGCCACGGTCAGCTGCTCTCTCCTGCAACACCGACAAAGAAGCAAGCGGGGAGAGCAGGGGCCGTGTAGTCCAGAGGACTAACGACCAGCAGCTTCCATTTGCTGGAGTGGCAATGTCAGGTGTTAGGTTTTCTTGCTTCCCTAAGTATGTCCATGCATCTCTGAGGAAGTTGGAGGTGCCCGAACTCTATGACTTCAGGAGCCAGGCCGCTAAGTTCAGAGTTTGCGGGCATGGATGAAGTGTTTCCCCCTTGCCCTGAGATAGCATGTTGTATGGGCAAGGTAGTTTCATCGTAGGAGAAAGATATCTCCATCAGATGGGAGGACCAGGGTTGCCGGGCCCACATCAGGGCCACCAATATCATAGTGACTGGTTCCTGGTGCATCTTGTGCACAATCTTGTTGAGTAGAGGAGTCGGGGGAGTGTGGGGGGAGGAAGCGTAAACAAATTTCCCTGACCATGTTATCCAGAGACCGCTTCCCTTGGACTGGTACTGAGGGTACCTGGAGGTGTAATATTAGCATTGTGCGTTCTCCAGAGTTGCGAACAAGTCGTTCTCTGGGAAGCACCATTCTACGAAAACAGAGACTATGTCTTTGTGTAGTGGCCATTGGTATTCTAAGGGCAGTGGCGTGTCTCTGCTGAGCACGTCCACCAGAAGATTGAGTTCCCCTGGAACGTGTAGAGACAACAGGAACATCTTGTGTTTGAGTGCCCACTTCCAAATGTTTTGGGACAGTTTGGATAGCCCTGGAGAGTGCACCCCCTTGCTTGTTCAGGAAGTACATGACTGTAGTGCTGTCTGTGAGGATCAGGACCGTTTTACCCTGCAAATGTGTCTGAAAGGTCTTCAGTGCTTTGAATACTGCTAACAGCTCAAACAGGTTTATGTGGTTGGACGCTACCGTTGGGGACCAAATGCTGTGTGCTGTCTGCGGAATCAGGTGTGTCCCCCACCCCATGAGAGATGCGTCCGTCGTGAGAGTGGCTTCTACTGCGGCAGTGGTGAAGCCCTACCCACCACGGCAGAGAGAGAACAAGGGCTGCCGAAACAACCACTAGATCGTCCCAATATCCGCTGGCTGTTGAGCCATTCTTGCATGAGACACATGCGCTACCGTGCGTGAAGAACCAATTAAATGCAGGACGCCATTATCCCTAACAGTCGCGTGGCCTTGCGTACCGTCACCTCTCAACCGGCTACACATTATCAAAGTTACTCACCGTAGTGACTACCTTACTCCTAGTCCATAGTCCCCTTTCCTCCATACTTGTGGAACATTCCGTCCTTCGGGACGGGACCGGAGCACTTTTGTTAAAAAGCATAAAAAATGAAAATGTTTGTCCTTTTTATGCAGGGTACTGCACACGGGCGTAACTCCGCCCTCCTGAGCTCCGCCCACGAATCGCCCTTCAGTCCTTTTCTATCGCCAGGTCTACGACCATTTAAGCAATAATAGAGGATACTTATTAGAGTGGACGGCGAGCGGGTGTATGAAGGAAAGGGGACTATGAGTAAGGTAGTCACTACGGTGAGTAACTTTGATATACTCCTACGTCCCGTCCCCTTTTCTCCATACTTGTGGGAGATTCCCAAGCACACCTCACAGGTAATACGGGTGGATGGAAAACCCCTTTACTGGAACAAGTTCTGAAGAAATATCCTGGCCAAAAAAGGGCATCAGCCCTGGAGCTCAGGTAAAGCAGATTTGGCAATGGACTCCCAAGGGAAATACTTTGGAAGGCAACAGCAGTCGCTTTGCTCCAGACTAGATGTGCATGGATGCTCTTCGGTAGTCAAATACTTGAATGCTATAGGCCTCTGAAAAACCATGGAGCAAACCAGCAGGGATAGTTGATTTGGAAGCTGGATTCCCCTTCAGGTCTCTGAATGTGAGAGAGTTGTTAGGAGCTTGAGTTCATTCATTCTATCATGGTAAACTTTAGGGCTCGCCTGACGTTCAAGTTGTGTAAAAACTCTCAGCATGAGATGCCGGGTTAGGAAAGCAGACAGGTAAAGAGACAGAGTGGTTCAAATGAAAATCGGTAATCACGTTAAACAGGAAGGAAGGAAAGGGGACTATGAGTAAGGTAGTCACTACGGTGAGTAACTTTGATATACTCCTACGTCTCGTCCCCCTTTCTCCATACTTGTGGGAGATTCCCAAGCACACCTCACAGGTAATACGGGTGGATGGAAAACCCCTTTACTGGAACAAGTTCTGAAGGAATATCCTGGCCAAAAAAGGGCATCAGCCCTGGAGCTCAGGTAAAGCAGATTTGGCAATGGACTCCCAAGGGACATACTTTGGAAGGCAACAGCAGTCGCTTTGCTCCAGACTAGATGTGCATGGATGCTCTTCGGTAGTCAAATACTTGAATGCTATAGGCCTCTGAAAAACCATGGAGCAAACCAGCAGGGATAGTTGCTTTGGAAGCTGGATTCCCCTTCAGGTTTCTGAATGTGAGAGAGTTGTTAGGAGCTTGAGTTCATTCATTCTATCATGGTAAACTTTAGGGCTCGCCTGACGTTCAAGTTGTGTAAAAACTCTCAGCATGAGATGCCGGGTTAGGAAAGCAGACAGGTAAAGAGACAGAGTGGTTCAAATGAAAATCGGTAATCACGTTAAACAGGAAGGAAGGAGCAGTGCAAAACACAACCTTATCCCTGTGGAAAGTTACAGAACGGATGTTTCACGGAAAGAGCTTGGAGCTCACTTACTTGCCTCGCCGATGTCATTGCGATCAGAAAAGCAACCTTCCAAGAAGGGTACTTAAGATCGGCAGTGGCCATGCGTTGAAACGGCTTAGGGCATAACGCCCGGCGGAAGAGACCCGCAAAATGCCTTTTGATGACTGGATTAGTCAATGAAAACGAACAGCTGTCAGTGGACAGGAAGGCCGCAATAGCGGATAAGTAAGTTCTGCCTAACAGAACATGGATGCCAGAAACGGCCAGATGAGAGACACAAGATAAAATAGTGTCGACCGAAGGTTGTCTGGGATTTAGCCGTTTAGCTAAACACCAATGGCAAAACCAGAGCCATTTGCCCCTGTACTGAGCCCTTGTAAAAGGCTTCCTGGCCGCTTGGATAATGCACACATTGTCGTCGGACAGATCGAACCGTATTAGCGATCTGAACTCAGGCCGCCAATCTGAACGATTGTGCGGGGGGGTGCCACATCCGGTGAATGCTCTGGAGAAGCAGGTCGTGATTATCTGACCAGGGGAGTTCCGACAGATGCTGTAGTTCCAAAAACCAGAATCTGACTGGCCACCAAGGAGCCTGAACAGGAGAATGCAGTTTGATGTGCTCCTGAGCTTGCAGAGCGACCGATGGATCAGAAGGAATGAAGGAAAAGCATAAGCTTTCATGCTATCCCACGAGATCTCGATGGTGTCACCCAAGGAGGACACCCTGAGCCCATCCCTGGACGCATAATGAGGCAGTTTCTTGTTTGAAGAAGTTGCAAAGAAGTCCACCTCTGGAGTGCCCCATTGATGAAAAATGTTGGAGAGGACATTGCTGTTCATCTCCCACTCATAACTGTTGCAGACTGGGGACTGAGTGAATCTGCGGCCACATTGATGTGACCCGGTATGTGTACAGCCTGGAGCCAAACATTGCGCTGGATAGCCCAGTCCTGACTTTGTATGGCAAGATCCACAAGGAGAGAGGACTTGGTGCTGCTCTGTTTGTTGATGTAGAACATCGCCACTGAATTATCCGTGCAAACATGAACTACACTTTTGCTGTAAGGGAGGTATTCAAAATGGCCAGCATGGTCTGCAGAGGTTGGCCGTCATTTTGTCAACACCCGGTGCGAACTGCGTCACAGGAGCAAGTGAGGCAATAATCTCAGGGGTGTCAGTGGTATTGTTTGCCATCTTAGCCTTGAAACAAGGAACCTCGGCAGAGCCAGTACTGGCAGACCTATGGTGTTTACTCAACATGTTAGGGACTGCCCCAGAATTAGCTTCTAGTGGAGGATCCTCGGCAGAGCCGGTACTGGAAGGCCTGTGGTGCGTGACCGCCTACTTTTGCCCCCTTAACAGAACTGGTATCACCACAGCCGTGCGCGTGGGTAGGCTGAGGGATATACCTTACAACCAAGACACTCGATGAGGGGCCCTCAATTCTGTTGGTTTCCGATTTAGCCCCAAGGGAACCCTCAGGTTTAACCCTGGTACATAAAGGGGCCTCGAGCCGAGACTCTGTACAGTTAGCTCCAGATGCGGAAGCCTCAGGGCGAACCCTGGTATCCAGAGCCACAGAAGAACTGTGGGTCATATTCGACTCCACACTCTACTCTCCTCACATCTCTGACGTCTCTAAGAAGTCACACTACCAGCTGCACCTCCTCCGATGGATTCTTCCTTTCTTCTCCTTCCCCCGAAGCTCACTGTCTCCAGAGCTCTGGTTCTCTCTAGGCTGGACTATTGCAACAGCCTCCTTCTAAACCTACCTGCTTCTACTCTTCGCTCTTTGCAACTTATCCAAAACAGGACTGCAAGACTTGTCCTTGGCCTCAAGCCCAAGGATCGTATCTCTCCAGGATTGAAATCTCTGCACTGGCTCACAGTGGCTGCGAGGATACAGTTCAAAACCCTCTGCATCGTCCACAAGGCCTTATGGGACCTGGGTCCTCAATATCTTCAACTTTCCCTTCCTAAATACCTTCCTTCGCAAGCTCTCTGCTCATCCGCCTCCAACTCCCTCAGGGTCAGTCGCTTCGCCAAGCAACGTGTTGGTGGTAGATCTCTCTTCGGCTGGGGCCTCCCTGCCTCCCTTAAACTTGAGGAGAACCATCTCTGGTTCTGGAAGCACCTCAAAACCTCTTTGCTTCTGCATTCACTCCTCCTCACCTCTGCTGACCTCCTAGCTGAATCCTGAACCACACTGGCTACCTGGACACCCTCTGATCTCGGGCCGAGGTCCCTCCCCCGTCAGTGTCTCACACCTGCACTGCCCACTTGGCAAACTCTGCACTCGGGGACTGTTTCTATATCCCTACAGTCCCCCTACCAGCCCCTGACACTTGTGCCCGCACTTCCCATGCACTTGCCACGTGCAGGCCGCTACTCACATATTGTTATATTGTACTGCACTTGCCACATGCTGGCTGTTACTTATTGTTATCTTGTACTGCACTGTCCCTGCCCCCTTCACACACACTTGTGCGATCTGAAGACACCTGGCCTAGCAGGATAGTTGTCTGTCCTCCCTCTGTTCCCCTCCATTGCCTCATCATGCCTTGAAGCACTTGTGCATAGGCGCGTTATAAATGCCATATCATATCCTAACTGGGCTCAACCTTGGCCCCTAAAGGGGGAACCTTGGAAGATCCGGTTTTGGCAGGCCCGCTGTGGGGGCACTCGGAGTCGTCCCCGTTGCGCCTCGCCGAGCTGAGACCAAACAGGAGCACACGGAACTGGAACTTTTCCCCTCCCAGGGAGAACCACAGATATTTTCGATGCAGCCTCCATATCAGGAGGTGCATATACGCGTCCTGAAGGTCCACTACACTGAGCCCTTCCGAAGAGAGGACTTTATTTGGCAGGGTGTGATCATCTTGAATTCCTCTTGGGGAAGAGACAGGTTGAAATGGGAAAGGTCGAGGATGGTGCGCAGGCCAGCCTTGTTGGGATTGGGGACCGTGAACAGTCGAGAGTAGAAGCCCCCTCTTGTTCCCTGAGGGGAACAGGTTCCACCGCCCTGAGGTCTAGAAGCTTCTGAACCTCGGCTCTGGGGGAGGGTGTCCCGATCTGTTGGAAGGGGGGTTTGAAGGGTGGGGTAGGGGCAAGCGATAGCCTGCCCGAGCGATGGACAAAACCCACCGATCTTCGGTGATGGCCTGCCACGCCTCCAGATGAGACGAGATTCGTCCTCCAACCGGAGTCTCGTGCAACCGACAAAAAATATAATTTTGCAGACTTGTCGGCAGGGAGACTACCTGCTCCTGGAGAGGAGGCCGATGGCCGAGAGAAAAACCGACCACGCTGCTGTTGGACGGGTGCCACCCAACAGGTTCAGTCCTGTGCGCCCAGCTGTCCCGAAATCCCCTCAGAGAAGGATCGAAACAGACCCTGACCTCTGTGTATAAGGGGCCTTAGCTGGGACCTGTGCCAGGACCGACAAAGATTTGGAGGTTTGGGTGCTCGCCTTGGTCTTTGTAAACTCGTCATCCGTAGAGGAATGAAACAATTCCTTGCCAGCGAAGGGAAGGTCCAGAACTTTATCTTGCACCTTTTCGAAAACTTTGTCGCATGGAGCCACGCTTGGCGGGAGGTGTCAATTCCCACCAACAGGCCTCACGCTGAGGTATCCACATGGTGTGCCGCAGCTTCCAGGAGATCTTGTGCAAACACCCTGGTGTCCGACAAACCGGCCTTGAAGTCGTCTAGCCTATCCACAGGAATGCACTCCTGGAAATCAGCCAACTCATTCCCCAGCTTCACATTGGATGCCGCCAGGATCAGCTTGGTATTTGCTTGGCGAAGTTACAGTGCTGAGTTGACAAAGATTTTCTTGCATAAGGAGTCCAAAATCTTGTCTTACCTGGAGAGAATCTGAGCTGCAGCTGTAGAGGTCGCAGAGGCCGGCTTGGATTGATGCGCGGCCGCAGCTACCACCGTCGAGGAAGGGAGCAGACAAGACACCAAGGCCATCTCAGAGGTGTGAAGCCTGTAACAAGCGTGGATTCGCTAATTGATATGCAGCCCTGTGTGGGGCTTATCCCAGACCTTACGGGCCTCAGCCAAAACGTCCTTCTGGAGTAACAGGCTGGTACGCTCTTGTGGTGATAAGGTGAATGCTCCCGAAAGCACCCCTTCCTGCAGAGCGGGGTCCTCAGGTACTGGAATGTCGAGGAGGACCATCATATCTAGAACCCGGTCATGGAATGCTCTGACAGAGGTGGTACCACCACAGGAGCCGCTGGAGCCACTGGGGTGGAAGGTGGCACCGTAGGTTCAGGGTAGATTTCCTTGAAAAGACCCTTAAAGTACGCTTTCATAGGGTCAGAAAGCATGAGCCTCTGAAATGTCCCAAAAAAATCAAAAAATAAATAAATAAAGCTTCCTCCAATTAGGGTTTAGGCGCTGCGGTAGACAGAGGCCTCTCATATGGGGCATACCCCCACGAACGCAATGAGGATGGTTGCCAGGAAGGCCAACCACCAAATCAGGTGCACATAGACCAGCTGAGCAGAAGTAGGCGGAAGTGAGACAGTATGTGGCAGCGGCATCCGAGCACGCCAGTTACAAGAAGGGCGGAACAGATTTTTACATTCCACCTGAGGTGAAAAAGCCTGCTCAGCCCCAAAATTAAGATTCCCAGCACCCGCCGTCGAGAACGTAGGTGTAAGGGAAGAATGCAAAATGGCCACCGTGGACCATGAGGGGTGGCCCGCCATTTTGTCGATGCCTGAAGAGAACTGCGTCACATGAGTAGATGAGGCAATCGTCTCCTCAGGCTGGTCAGGGGACTTAAGTAACACCTTAGCCTTGACATAAGGATCCTCGGCAGGGAGGTCTCAGATGTTTGCTTGACATCTTAGAGGTGGTCCCAAAATTAGCCTCCAGAGGAGGAACCTCGGCCGAGCCGAGTTATGGTGCATGACCGCCCTCTTTGCCGCCTCGACAGAATCGGTATCTTCGCGACTGAGCATGTGAACGCTGAGGAATCACCTTTGCAGACAAGGTCTGTCAGTTTTGTCGGTACAGACCTTAGCCTCACTAAGAGGAACCTCAGGTTTCGTCCAGGTATGTGTAGCTCCCTAGTGAGGGGCCTCAAGCCATGGCTTGGTATAGAAAGCTCCAGAAAGGGAGGCCTCAAGGTGTGCCCCAGTGTCTGAATGGAAAGCTCCAGAAACTGAGACCTTGGAGCGAACTCCAGTGTCCAAAGCCACCGATGAACTGGGCTGCCGTTTAGCACCCAACAGGTGAACCTCAGAAAGTGATACGGTTTTGGCAGGTCCGTCGTGGGAACACTCGGAGAAAACTCTGGTACGCCTATTAGGCCTGCGAGGCACCTCAGGAGAAACCCTGGTGGTAGAGCTGCTCGAGCCCCTCCAGGACCGAGAAGACCCCGGAAAGGAGTCCCCCGGCTGGGGCGCCCTAAAAAGTAAGGAACTTACCGGGCGTCTCTTCTTTTCGTCGATGAAAAGCTGAAGATGTGGTGGAGGAACACGCTGAAAGACGTCTTCCCACCGAACAAGACAGCGTTGAAGTGCCCGGACGGAAAGGGAATCGCAGTAGAAGCACTAATCCCAGTGGTGTTCTGGCCCGAGACACTCCAAGCAGAGAGAATGGGGGATCTGCCAAAGGGAAGCGACATCCGCATGAAGAACAGGACACAAATCCCAGACGCTACGGCATAGACTGAGGAATAAGCAACCACAGAACCGGAGCAGGAGAGAAGGACAATGGGAACAAGAAACATTTTTCCCGGTGATGCAAGTGCGTCCAGCCGGACCGCACAGAGAATAGGACTTGTAAGTGGTTTCAACCCAGCACTCCACCTAAGTCAATGCCTAGCGTGAGATGCCCAGCTGGAACCCTCATTTATTTATTTTTATGTCAAAAGTTCTTTTATTTCTGGATGATGTACCCTTATATAAACGCCCCTCTCTTTGAATCCCCCCCGGTCTCACTAAACCAAGAAGTAGGTTTGTTTTGCAAAGTTAAAAGATTTATTTGAAGAATTGCACAATAAATATATCACACTTATGAATATGAACAATATCTAAATATCACACTATTATGAATATGAACAATGATCAGCAATGGGTGATATCACAATAATCAACAATCTCTGTAATCAATTAGGAATAGGAAGAATAATGTAGCAGAGAATAACTTTGTGAGGGTTCAATGAATGCAATGAGATGAAATGAATGCAGCACAGAATAAACTTGATATGAATTCAATCAAATACAATGTAAGCACTCTTTCCCCCTGTTGCTACTCAATCCCCCCCTTATATGCAGTATGAAGAGATGAAATGAGGTAACACAGGTTTCAGGAATAACAATCAACAATTGCATATTCAATCCCAATTCCCCCAGTAAGCTTAGCGAACAGGAATGATTTCAAAACAGCTCAAATGCTTTTGAATGTGATTTTGTAATGAATGGGAAAATGCTAAAATGACTTTAATTCGCTAAATTGATTCAGAACTAGTGAGAGTTGCTTTGGATGGGTTCAGGAAACACTAGCAATGTTGTTTGAATGATTGGCAGATGGAAAACAAAATTCAGAAGTTGAAAGCAAGAAATAGCTATTTTTATATGGAGTGAAATTGAGCCAAATGCAAATCGCGCCAAAATTTACAGCGCGCGAGAAATGCGATTACGGATAAACTATAAGTGCGGTTCTTAGTTTGTTTGAAAGCTAAGGGTGTTAGCTTCAAAATTACAGTAAAATGTTGTTACTAGCATGTACGGTTCAAAAGTTAGAGGTTTTAGTAAAGGTCGATATTTCTCAAAAGAGTCAAGATTTTACAAATGAGAGATACGCTGTTGAAGATTCGGAAGAAAGGTTTCTTAACACTAGGGAGTCTATGAAGATGCAAGATACCCAAACGGTCAGCCACCAGAAACAGGGCGCCTCCCCTCTGACTTTTGCCCGCCAAGACACTTGTCTTTCTTCAAAAATATATCAGCGCAAAGATGATTTATCACTACAATTATCACAGAAGTATATGGATGAGAGAAGGATTCAGGATGGACACAAGAGAGATTCTACAATGCAGTTCTGGTTATGTTGGAATGGGTTGGATAGGATTACTTAAAACTAAGAGATGACTATGGACAGTTCTATGCTAAATACTCACTACTATGGCTTTGGAATGGAATAGGCCCGTCAAGGATCTGGTCAAAGGTTTGGCTGGAATTCACTCACCACCGGACAGGTCTCTGTTGCTTGGTTCTGCTCTGAGCAAGGCACTCTGGTCTGCACAGCCACTTGGACTGGATCTGACGGGTTGGTTCTGGATACAGCTCTGCTCTACTGATCTGGATCCCGGGGTTCTAGCAAGGGTTCTTAGCCAGAAGCAGCCAAAACAGCACAGCCAGGCTGTTGAATTGGTTAGGCCCTGTGGAAGTTTGGGGTTAAACCAAGTTGCAAGATTTCAACGGCCAGCTGAAAAGGGTTCAGCTTTTTGGATTGGGCCTTTGCTTCAGGGTTCTGGAGTCTGGATAGTTCTGGAGTCTGGATAGTTCTGGATCCTGCAGAGCGCTTCGCCAGTCGATCAGTTGATGGGTGAATGTGTGCGTGTCTGTCCTCAGGAGTCCCTATTTATGTATTTTCCAAGGGGGTGGGTAGGCTGATTATACTATGCCCAACCCTCTAAGAATCTGATGGGTCAGAGAATTCCCTCTCCCCTGATTTGAGAAGGAAACAGTGTGTCAGAGTGACACTGTGGTCCAGAGAAAAACCCTCTCCTTTGTTTCTACCCAGAAAATCTATTTTTCATATTCATAAAAACATATTTCTAATATCAAACTTGTTAATATTACATATTTACATTACAGATTACTTAAGGTACGTTTCTGTCAAAGTCTCATCTTCCTACGAGTTTTGGTTCACAAATGACAGTTTTTCACGCTTTTGTTTGGTTACCCATTGTCGGATTTGTCAATTTTTTTTACATATATGCACATAACATCTGGGCACACTCCTATAAATTTTTGTATTCCTAACATAATCAAAATTGCTGCAATCTTAACATTTTCATGGTTCAGTCTCTGAACATCGCACAGATTCCAGATTAGTTTTAAACTGTGGGCGACCTTTTAATTTTAATAACCTCTAAATTCCGTATTTTTACGAGTTCAGCACAATTTGCTACAAGTCTTTTTCTCAAACATACAGTTACTTCAGTTTCAAATCCACGTTTTCAGTCTGGCCCGCATCCAAGGCTTGGCTGAGCCAGAGAGTAACATGCGCTTGTTCCTGCCTGGGCTGGTTTCTGCTGACGCCCCAAATTAGCATTTCCTTTCAGTTCAAGAAACCCATTGTCTCTTTACCAGAGCAGCAGAGTAAGTCTCCTCCTCTTCTCATTAGCATCCAAATGAGAGATCCTCTCCTTTTGGTGGGAAGGAAAAGGGTGGTAGGTTCTCAGTGGGGGAAAACCTCTGAAGTTTAGCTGAATCAGGGTACCTTACAGTAAATTGTGACATTGTTCTTTGTGAAATGTAAAGTTACAAATTTAAAAATAAGCAAACATATCTTCAATTCCAGTCTTTTTCAATATGAAAATTAAGTAGTGGCAACCTATATTGCCTTTGATATGAAGTCTATTCTTTCCCCACACTTAGATTTTGAGACACAAGTTTAACATGACAGGTTTAGAGATCGCCAGCTTCCGACACAGACGAGTAGCGATACTGCACCCATTTTCAACATATTTTCCAAGCAAGCATCTTTAAATGTGGATTTTCTTCTGATAAATGTACTTCTGCTGACATTGTATTTATGTGGATTCTTGAAGTAGAATGATGTTTAAGACCCAAAAAGGAGGTTGGATCTTGTGTGGTTTGTGAACCATGATTTTTGCAAATTTGACAACCAAGCAAAACAGATTTCCAAACAGCTCTGTGTTTCTCTTTGCAATGCACCATTACTTTCTCAAGCAGTTTCAATATCCTCTGTGGGTAGCCAAATGGTAGGTTTTGGCAGCGGTCTCCTGTGTTACCACTGAAATAGGCAAAGAGTGGATTGGCGGCCTATTCAGGTTTTCCTGCACACTTCTGGGTGATTGTTAGCACGCATAATGCTTTCCGGCAGCCATTCTGATGTTCCTGATGCAAGCAGTGCACAGGAATGTTGCAGGACATGGACTAGTGGGTTAAAACATCCCACAAGCCCCCCTCTTGCGATTTGGCGTTGATCGTCCATCAATGGGAATTCGCAAGATCGGGATGTCAGTCTCATCTCTTCTGATTCCACCAATGGCAAAGTTCATCATCTTTTCCTCCATCAGGGGTGGATCGATCGGTTCTCCTCGCCAAGTCCTGATGTGAGTAAGGAGCGATACTCTGGGCCCCTATGATCTTTCCTCCTGGTCCCCGGATAGTCCTACTTGGTTAGTCTCTGTGGTTTCCAATAACTATGGTTGACAAAGCGAAACCATATTTGTAGATATTTTCCCACCACTATTAATGCAGTGGGGCGGAAACATACATTTTGATAAATCAGGAGACATTTTTATATTGTAAATCATGGACTATATATGGAGTATTTTATAATGGAGCTGGAGTGACCCCCTCTGGGGTTCCTGAAGACTCCTCCAGTTGCTGCAGTGTATGCCTAGGATGGCAACACTTTAGTTGGTTAATATGGACCCACTTATCTTCCCCCTCTGCCAAACTGCCTTTAGGGATGCTGTTTTTGTAGGCGACTGGTGAGATTTTGTCTACAATTTCAAAAAGGACCCCTCCAGGTAGGCAAACGTTTGTGCTGTTTGGCCTGGTTCCTTTGGAAATTGTATAAGTAGACCCGGTCTCCTACATTGTATTCTTTTCTGATAGTCTTTAAGTCATAGTGGGTCTTCATGCTATCTGCAGATTTTTCTAGATTTCGCTGAGCATAGGCAAAAGCAAGTTGAAGGGGTTTTCTTAGATTTTCAACATACTCATGATTTGCGGAGGCATTGATCAATGTCTGCTCTTGGGTTCTGTAGTGCAGATTCTGGGGAAGCACCGTCCTGCGTCCAGTCATCAGCTCAAACAGTGACATTTTAGTTGCAGACGAAGGGGTAGATCTGATGGCCATTAGGACAAGAGGTAATCGAATATCCCAACTTGGCCCAGAATCTGCCACAAACTTTTTTAATATGCTCACAATTGTTTTATTATATCTCTCTACTGCACCACTAGAGGCTAGCCGGTAAGCAATGTGTAGCTTCCTTTTGACCCCAAGTATCTCCCACATCTTTGTCATTACTTTGCTGGTGAAATGGCTCTCTCTGTCTGACTCGATCCTTTGGGGTAGTCCAAAACGCGTAAAGATGTGGTTGATCATCAGGGCAGCTGCTGTTTCTGCCTTGCAGTTTGGGCCCGGGAGACATTCCACCCATTTAGTAAACGAGCATGTCACGGTCAATATGTACTTGTTCCCCCCAGAGGAGCGAATCACGGGCCCGATAAAATCGACTTGTAAATCTGACCATGGCAGTGTCATCCCCCTCTTTTGGAGAGGCGCACGATGTGTGAGGGATGTTGGCTGAAATTGTGCACACACAAGACACCCTTTTCAAGTATAGGTCGAGGTCCTGCCCCATGTGTGGCCAGTATGCAACCTCTCTTAAGATTTCAAGTGTTGTATGAAACCCCCTATGGCCGGCTGTGGCCGCATCATGGGCGTGACTTAACATCAGGCTTCGGAATGAGGTAGGGACCACCCACTGATCATGGTCAGCTAGGGATCTCCTGATCAACAAACCGTCTTGGATTCGGAATATTTTTTGGACATTTCATCAACACTCTGAGGTCTTCTTTCCCAATGTAATCGGTATCAGTCAGGGGAAAGTTCTTAGGGTCCTCAATGTGTTGATAAAACTTACCAATTATTGAATCCCCTTTTTGAGCCGTAATCAAATCAGCATCTGGGGTCTCCTTACTCCATTGTGCAGTTGAGAGTTCATTATGAGCATTTGTCTGGGACCTAGTGATAGCAGTGACCTGGATTTCCCCCAACAGGGACTCGATCTCTAGTAGATCCCCTTGGATGGCTCCGGTTTTGGCCAGCTGATCAGCTAAGTCATTTCCAGTTTTGTCTGGTCCCTCTACTTTAGAATGACCCTCAATCTTTTTCCAGAAGATGGTCATCCCATTCGAGGTGACCAGATCATCAATATTTTGAATTAACTTCCCATGTTTCAAGGGTTTGTTATTAGCACATAACATGCCTCTGGTTTTCCAGTTAACCAGGTGCTCCACGAACCCGTTCCGTGCATAATTCGAATCAGTGATTATGACCAGTTTGTGGATTTGATGTTGGACAGCAGTGAGGATGGCTTGATGCACAGCCATCAACTCTGCCACCTGACTACTTCGGGGACCAATTTTGTATCCAGCGGAGGGTTCTGGGGTCTCATTCACCCATGCATTCCCTACGCCGGCCACAAGTTCTTTTTTCCCAGTTGTCAACATGGTAGGAGCATCCATCCACAGACAGTGGGCATTCCCTCACACTTTTCTTCAAAGACTTTGGGCCTCATTACACGGTAGGCGGTAAGGGTTTACCGGTACCGGTAAATCCTTACCGCCTTACTACGAGGTCCCTTTGCGGGTTGGGGAATTTAACGCCTGCTTTTTGGGGCAAAAATGGGAATGGGGAAGGACAATGGTGGAAGGGGGAATTACCGCCCCGCCAACCTTGGAATGGGGTGGTAATTCCCCTTTCCCCCAAGGCGGTGCCGGTATTTTACCGGCATGAACCATGGCGCTAATAGCGCCATGGTTCTCCGCCTACCGTGTAATGAGGCCCTTTGTGTGGGGAATTGAGATATGCCTCCATGTTGTCCTTGATTTTTAGACTTTCGTCCTCGAGACAGTTTTCTCTGGCACAATCATGCAAGTCAGCCAGACCTTGCGTGAGGGGACTCTTCTTGTTTTGGCCATATCTGACCTCCACAGGAAAGCCTTGCATTGACAGAATCCAGGAAGTAATTTGGGAATTACTCACATTTTCTGGCCCAGATTCTGTCACTTTGGAGATATTGCAGAGGCTGGTGTGGAGTCTCCACTATGATGTGTTCCCCCTGGATAAACGGGCAGTAATTCTTCAATGCCCACACCGTTGCCAGGAGTGCCTTCTCACAGTTGTTGAATTTTTCCGCCACAGAGGATAAAGTTTTACTTGCATAGGAGATTACTTTATTGACCTTGTCATGCTTTTGGTATAATACTGCAGCCAAGCATGTATAAGAGAACCCTGTCTCCAAGAACAACTCCTTGTTTTTGACAGGGTAAGCTAGGCAAGGCGCTTGTGAGAGGCTTCTTTTGAGTGGTCTTACTGCCTTGGCTGGTTCTGGACCCCACTCCCACTTGACCCCCCTTCAAAAGATGAATCAGGGGTCTTGTGATCTCTGCGTAGTCCTCAATGAACTTTCTACTATAATTAGTCAGTCCAAGGAGGCTCCTCAGTTCCCGCAGAGTTGTGGGGTCTTTCAGTTTCTGGAGGGCTTCCACTTTCTTTTCCTGGGGACAGAGACCCCGGGGAGTAATCTCATGCCCCAAGAAATTGACACGGGTTCTACACCACTGTGCCTTTTGAAAGGAAAGTTTTGCTGTGGCAGCCCTCAACTGTGTCAGAACATAACGGATCTCCGCTATGTGCTCCTCCACAGTTGAGTTTTTGATGAGAACATCATTTACATAGGCCAGGTTACCCCCGTCACCCAGGTCGGACATGGCCTTATGTAGAAAAATGTTGAACTCATTGCCGGAGTTGAGGTATCCGAATGGAGTCCGGGTCCATGTGTACTGCTGCCCCCCAAAGGTCCTCCCTACTGACAGGTACAGTCCAGTATCCATTGGTCAGGTCTATTGCAGTGAATGCCTGTGACCCCTGGATCTGGACCAGTCCTTGGTCAATGTAGGGAAGAGGCCATCGGGAAGTATGGACCCATTTGTTGAGCTCCCTAAGGTCGGCGCAGTCTCCACTGGCCGTTTGGCTTCAATATCCCCAGCACCAGATTATTAAAGGTGCTGTGGACTGGACGGATTATCCCACCACGGGACTCAAGGTTCTTAATTATTTCAGTAAGGGACTTCATTGATGCGAGAGGCAAGCAATATTCCTTCACAAACACTGGAGTCATGCTAGGGTCCGTGGGAATTGTTGTCGTGTGGATGTCGGTGCGACCACAGTCATATGAGTCCACTGCAAAGAGATCTTGAAAATCCCAGAAAACTTGTTTCAACTTTTGCTTCTGCTCCAGAGTCTCACAGGCATCAGCTAGGTTGACTCTCTCTTCAACCATTCGCCTGAAGCCTGGAAAGACTTCTGGTTTTGCTATCTCAGCGGCCTCCTCCAGCTGGGTGGAGAAGTCCCTGGTCAGAGTGCTGATTTGGACTGGTGGCTTCAGGTGGGGAAGGAAGTCCTCACAGACCTGGAAAATCACCTCATCCCTCCGGAAGTCACAGGTCACATCTTCCTTACCATAAGGGCAGGAAGTGTACACCAGGAAGTTCCCCCCCATGCCAGGTAAAGATCCTGTCTGGTGTTGTGTTGTCATCACTATCACTGTCAAAACAGTCCTTGGGGATTGGTCCTAACAGTTAATTTCCTAAATTTATGGAAAAATGTCGGTCATCAACCGCCATTCCAATAATGGTGCCTGCGGCTAGAGGGATACTCTTAAGTCACTGTTATCCACCTCTATTGGAATGGTGTCATGTTCTATGTTGACTAATGGTGTTGGGTTTCCTCCCAACCCTTGCTGTTGGAGTGAAGCATTTAGATGAATATAGGCATCAGGGATTTTCAATTTGTCCTCTTAACTTTCACTTCCAGGGAGAATTGTCGGGTCCTTTCTGGGATGGTGACTTCCTCTCCAATCTGAATTTCAACTGCATAAGGCAGCAATTGAGCTGACCTAAATGCTTTCTCTGGATCATCAAAGCCCATGAGATTATCTGCTAATCGGGACCAAGCTTTGAAGTTTATTAGGTCCAAACTAATGGCAAAGCGATTGAGAATGTCACTGCCTAAGTAAAAGGCGGCAGTGACGTCTCGCACGATCCAACAATTATGGACTATGCTCTTATTGCCTATAGAGATTTTGAGCATACACCTGCTTGGCAGGGGAGGTTTGGAATTGCGTGTTTCCAGATCCATTTCCCATTTGTCTATCAGTCTAAATGTGGGAATGGCTGGATCATTTGGGAGTTGGCGGAACATGGCTTCGCTGATGAAGCTCTTACCGTTGTTCACACACACTCGGGCGAGAACAGAGTCCTTCCCTTCATTTAACTGAACAGGGATGAACAACTGTTCTCCAATTTGCTGAATATCAGCCAGGGTCTGAGCTGATTTCTCATCTTTCTGGACTATAGGAGTGGAAATGTCTGATTGTGGATTGGTAAAGAATTTCAGAGTGTTTCCTTCCAGTGTGGAATGCCACCTTAAACTGGAAGGAAGGTTGATTTTCAGAAATAGAGAGGACCCACCATCACCAGTTTGTTGTCCTACAGCTGATACTTTCACATCTGGTATTTGGTTGTTCTGGAAGGGAAATTCTACTTGGCCAGATTTTTGTTCAACCATGTGGCAGGTGCCGTTCAAACTAACATGGTTGACACTCTTATAATTTTATTGGTCGGCTAGTCTGGGTCCAGAGGACCTTGTTTACGCAATCTATTAGGGGTGACAACCTTCGCAGGAGGTCATTCCATAGTAAAAAAGGGGTGCCCTCTGGAGTTACAACTATGACCAGGTGCTTTACCTTGTGTCGTCCAATTTTAATGTCCAAATCTGCAGTCCCCTCGACGGGAATTTCCTTCCCGTCAAAGTTCTGAAGTTGTCCAGGAAGAAGGGTGAGGAATTTGGTAATTCTACTCCCTTCCTGAATTCAGTTCATCAAAGGCCTTTTTCGACAGAAGGGTAGCTTGGGATCCAGTGTCCACCAGTGCCAAACTTGTACCCTGTCCCTGTATTTCTACCGGGGCATAGAATCTTCCCTCTTTCTCCGCAAGGGGGAACAGATAATGTACATTTTTGGACAACTGGAGGGTTACTTTTCTAGTTTTGGACATTGAGAGAGAAGAGATTTGGGCAGAATTCTGTGGGGAGTCTAAGGAATCTGCAAAGAAAAGGTGGCAACTAGAGATGGGAGAAGTTCCGAGTTCCCCTGGTTCTGGGCCGCCCCCCCCCCCTTTTTGGAGACAGTCACCAGGATGGGTTTGAACCAGGGGATTTTCATGTTGTTGGTTCTGGGGTTGGATGATGGGCGGCGCTAGCGCAGTCCCCACATCTACCCAGTCTGGATTTGAATCCTTTGGGACCCATTTCTCTTTGGGAGGAGTTCCCCCATCTCTGAAGGAGAAGATCCTTTCCCCAGGATCCTCCGAGGATCCCTCTCCTTCAAATCGGAAGACTCGTACCTCCTCCACAAAATTGGTCTGTTTGAGTTCTTTGTTTCTCCTGCCCCCCCACCCCCCCCTCTGCTCCTTGGGTGGCAGACTTTCAGGGGCAGGAGATTTTGGTTCCGGTTCCTGGGTTTCCAGGGGCTTTTTACAAGTGGGGAAGGAAGCTTCCTCCAAGGCTTTACACCCCCCTTTCTCTTGTGCCTCCTCCCTGGGAACCGGAGGGTTGTTGGGGTGCTGCCCCCTTCATTGTTCTGGAGCACCAGGTCCGGAGTTTGAGGCATTCTGTGCCGGCATGCTCATCTGAGGGTTATGCCGAGCCCTCAGCATGCGACCCAGATCTTGTGCCATATTTTGGACCTGCCGCTCTAGCTGCGATACCCGCTCAGGCTGATACAGGGTTCTCATTTCTCCCCTGGGCTGATCCCGGAAAGGGTAGCTATCCCTTCTCTGATAATACCCTGGGTTTGGAAGATTTGGGTACCCCTCCACCCTTGGCCTCCCCTTTCCCGGATTAGGTTGTCTGAGCTCAGGAAATTGGGGAAAGAAGGATGGATTGTTCTGGGGTTGAACATTTTGTGGATACCTGGGGAAAAAGTTCTGCCCAGGATTTGGGGAATTTCTGCCCTCCTGTGGGAAGTGAGGAGGGAAGTTCCCTGGGTTAGGTGCTTGGTTGGACCCCTCCCTCCCCCCTGGGCAGGAGTCCACACATAACCCCGGATGGGTCTGTTCCCCTTGTAGCGGGGACTTATTTAATCAGGGGAGTGAGGGATCCCATTTGTGGGACTACCTCCTTGGCTCCCTGTCTGTGACTGGCCCGAGGGCCTTCTGGGCTTGGGATTATTCTGCTGTGCAGGCGGGTTTTTAGGCCCCCACCCCATCTCCAAATCCAAAATGGGGGCAACCTTCACCTCTGCCACCTTAGTAGCAGCAGGGGTGTTCGTTGTTTTGGGGCTTTTAGCATTATTTATGTTTTCTAGGGGCTTTTGTACCTTATAGATTCAGGTGGCCTGTTCAATGACCCAGTCTAGTGATCTTTTCTCATGAAAATCGCTCACTAGCTGGGTCATGATGTACTTTGGTAGAGCGTGGAAAAAAGTATTGACAAATTCTTTGCTGTCCGTGCGCACCCTTCTGGTAGTCTGCGCAAAGGCACACTTTAATTCCTGCACAAATTCTTGTGGGGCCTGATGCTCCCCACATTTTAAGTTGTAGGCTGCCTAGCGCGCCTCTTGGGGATTTCTGTGTACAGAAAAATGCTTCAAGATGTGGACCATCTTGAATGATTTTGGTCTTCCAGCCCTGCAAAGAAGTTGGAGTATTCTGGCGAGAAGGCTCATTTCACATACTGAATGCAGCTACTACTGTCTTTCAAATGGAAAGTTTCCATCATCTGCTCAAAGAGCTCCAAGTGCTCCCAAACAGAATACTTGGCGTTCTTATGATGACGCTCCTTATCGCATTGATTTGTTTTAAGGGGTCCTTAAGCAAGGCCCTTTTTGCCTTATTGGCCTTCTTGGTTCGGGTAACCCTGGTCCAATCTTCCTCTGACTCAGAGGCACTGCTCCCAGAGGTGCCCGTCTGGTCTTCTAGGTTCTCCCGGATTCTGCAAGCCTGGGAATGGCTGGCAGAATGTGGGGACCTAGTCTCCTGTGTCGCTCAGAGGAGTCTTCTGATTCCTCCTTGCTCTCAGGATTTTATGGGTACCCCCCCAACCCCCCCCACTGTCCTAACTGGGAAGAGGTTTTCAAGATGCCCTTAGTGGGCCTACTCTCATGGGGTTCCCCACTAAATCTTACAGTACTTGGGAACCCATACCCAGATGCCCGCCCATCCATTCCTGGGAGGTGCTGGTCTATGAGCCCCATACTTCTGATTGGATTGAAATCTGCCGTGCCCGCAGCCCTGGGCTCATGTGTGCCAGTGGACATGCGGGTGGCAGAGTCCAGGGACTGGGAGAGATGAAGGCCTCTGGTACTAGGGTTCCTGAGGTTATTTTCAGGTGTTTCCCTTTCCCAGCGAACCTCATCTCTATCAGCCCCTGCTCCCTGTTGCCATGCAAGAACCTGAGCTTTCTGTTCCTCAATTAAAGCCTTACTAGTCTCCATCAGTCTCTATTGCATGGCTACCTGCCTGTGGAGGCTGTCATTGTTCTCACATAGAGCCTCATTTTCTCTCTGTGCTTCCTGGGTTGTCTTGGAGTACTGGGCCAGTCTTTGCTGCAGGAGGGTTACCTCCTGAGTCCTGTCCAGACTGGCGTGTTCCTTCCTTGCCAGAGCATCTTCCACCCTCCTGGTATGCTCTAACAATCTTTCATGCTCTTTGTGGAGGTCACCCAGTCCCTGAAGGTGATTTTCTTCTACTTTCTCTTTTAAGTGACAGACTTCTTGGCCTAAGGTGTCCCTTTCCTGAGCAGGAGCCTGCCTCTGTGCCACCAGGTCGTCCCTGTGTCTTTGAAGCACACCAGCTTTCTGGCGCTCTTCATCAAATTCTGACTGGGTGTCCAGGTCTTGCAAGGTGACTACCTGCTCTGCGCATACCCTGTTGAAATTTAACTGTTGCTCCAGCTTTTTCTGGCTCTGCAGTAGGGAGTCCAAACTGTCTTGGTACTCCTTCTGCAAGGCCAGAATTCTGATATCCTGTTCTGCCTTTTCCTGTTGCAGGATAACCATGTCCTCTTATTTTAACTATATACTGCCTGCTTTCATTTTCTGACTTCTGGCTCCTCTGCATCCTCTGCTCAGAAGACTCCAGATCGGTTTGGGCCTTTTCTAATGCCATCAGTTGCCTACTTGCCAGATCTCGGCCTTCAGCATATTTATCCTGTATGGCTCCAGTAGATAAATAGAGATATGCCGCTATCTTGCCAATCTTATTTTGCAACCCTGTTGCAGTGATCTGTTGTGTGATTGCCTGCAACCACACATTCTGCTCCTGCTCCGTCGATTCACCTCTCACAAATAACTTATGCAAAAGGTGTTCTCTAGCCATCTTGATGTCTACCAATGTCGCCATTCTGGAAATATTAATTTCCTTCCTTCCTGACTTACAGAAGTTTTATTTTATTTTTGCAAAACAAACCATTTTCTTAGAGCATTCCCTTTTGAGAGGTGTTTTTCACAGTGTAACACATCGTGGTAGCCCAACAGGATTTATGTATCCTATTAGTTAGCACACTCTGTTAAGCTGCCACAAGTGGTATGTCTAATCCAGAAATCCTGCTACGAGCCCCCAATCTGTAAGTGGTTTCAACCCAGCACTCCATCTAAGTCAATGCCTAGCGTGAGATGCCCAGCTGGAACCCTTATTTATTTATTTGTATGTCAAAAATTCTTTTATTTCTGGATGATGTACCCTTATATAACACCCCTCTCTTTGAACCCCCCCTACTCCCCCCCCCCCCGGTCTCACTGAACCAAGAGGTAGGTTTGTTTTGCAAAGTTATAAGATTTATTTGAAGAATTGCACAATATATATATCACACTTTTATGAATATGAACAATATCTAAATATCACACTATTATGAATATGAACAATGATCAGCAATGGGTGATATCACAATAATCAATCTCTAATCAATTAGGAGTAGGAATAGGAAGAATAATGTAGCAGAGAATAACTATGTGGGTTCAATGAATGCAATGAGATGAAATTAATGCAGTACAGAATACACTTGATATGAATTCATGAGGGAACACAGGTTTCGGGAATAACAATCAACAATTGCAAGTTCAATCCCAATTTCCCCAGCAAGCTTAGCAAACAGGAATGATTTTAAAACAGTTCAAATGTTTTTGAATGTGATTTTGTAATGAATGGGAAAATGCTAAAATGACTTTAATTCGCTAAATTGATTCAGAACTAGTGAGAGTTGCTTTGGATGGGTTCAGGTAACACTAGCAATGATGTTTGAATGATTGGCAGATGGAAAATGAAATTCAGAAGTTGAAAGCAAGAAAGTTATTTTTATATGGAGTGAAATTGAGCCAAATGCAAATCGCGGCAAACATTTCACGCGTGAGAAATGCGATTACGGAAAAACTATAGGGAGTGCGGTTCTTTGTTCGTTTGAAAGCTAAGGATGTTAGCTTCAAAATGACAGTTAGATTTCGTTCCTAGCATGTACGGTTAGTAAAGGTCGATTTTTCTCAAAAGTCAAGATTTTACAAATGGGAGATAGGCTGTTGAGGATTCGGAACAAAGGTTTCTTAGCACTAGGGAGTCTATGAAGATGCAAGATACCTGAACGGTCAGCCACCAGAAACAGGTCGCCACCACTCTGACTTTTGCCCGCCGAGACACTCGTCTTTCTTCAAAAATATATCAGCGCAAAGATGATTTATCACTACAATTATCACAGAAGTATATGGATGAGAGAAGGATTCAGGATGAACACAAGAGATATTCTAAAATGCAGTTCTGGTTATGTTGGAATGGGTTGGATATGATTACTTAAAACTAAGATGACTATGGACAGTTCTATGGTAAATACTCACTACTATGGCTTTTGGATGGAATAGGCCCGTCAAAGATCTGGTCAAAGGTTTGGCTGGAATTCGCTCGCCACCGGACAGGTCTCAGGTGCTTGGTTCTGCTCTCAGCAAGGCACTCTGGTCTGCACAGCCTCTTGGACTGGATCTGACGGGTTGGTTCTGGATACAGCTCTGCTCTACTGATCTGGATCTCGGGGTTCTAGCAAGGGTTCTTAGCCAGAAGCAGCCAAAACAGCACAGCCAGGCTGTTGAATTGGTTAGGCCCCGTGGAAGTTTGGGGTTAAATCAAGTTGCACGATTTCAAAGGCCAGCTGAAAAGGGTTCCGCTTTTTGGATTGGGCCTTTGCTTCAGGGTACTGGAGTCTGGATAGTTCTGGAGTCTGGATAGTTATGGATCTGGATTTGGGTTCTTCCTGCAGAGCGCTTCGCCAGTCGATCAGTTGATGGGTGAATGTGTGCGTGTCTGTCCTCAGCAGTCCCTATATATGTATTTTCCAAGGGGGTGGGTAGGCTGATTATACTATGCCCAACCCTCTAAGAATCTGATAGGTCAGAAAATTCCCCTCCCCTGATTTGAGAAGGGAACAGTGTGTCATGATTTGTCAGAGTGACACTGTGTTTATGGTCCAGAGAAACACCCTCCCCTTTGTTTCTACCCAGAAAATCAAATCCATTTTTCATAAAAAACATATTTCCAATATCACAAACTTGTTAATATTACATATTTACATTACAGATTACTTAAGGTATGTTTCTGTCAAAGTCTCCTCTTCCTACGAGTTTTGGTTCACAAATGACCGTTTTTCGCGCTTTTGGTTGGTTACCCATTGTCGGATTTGTCCATTTTTTTTTTACATATATGTACATAACATCTGGGCACACTTCTATAAATTTTCGTATTCCTAACATTATCACAATTGCTACAATCTTAACATTTTTGTGGTTCAGTCTCTGAAAATCGCACAGATTCCAGATTAGTTTTAAAATGTGGGCAACCTTTTCATTTTAATAACCTCTAAATTCCATATTTTTACCAGCTCAGCACAATTTGCTACAAGTCTTTTTCTCAAACATACATATACTTCAGTTTCAAATCCACATTTTCAGTCTGGCCCACCTCCAAGGCTTGGTTGAGCCAGAGAGTAACATGAGCTTGTTCCTGCTGACGCCCAAAATTAGCATTTCCTTTCAGTTCAAGAAACCCATTGTCTCTTTACCAGAGCAGCAGAGCAAGTCTCCTCCTCTTCTCATTAGCATCCAAATGAGAGATCCTCTCCTTTTGGTGGGAAGGAAAAGGGTGGCGTGTTCTCAGTGGGGGAAAACCTCTTTGAAGTTTAGCTGAATCAGGGTACCTTACAGTAAATTGTGACATTGTTCTTTGTGAAATTTAAAGTTACAAATTTAAAAAATAAGCAGACATATCTTCAATTCCAGTCTTTTTCAATATGAAAATTAAGTAGTGGCAACCTATATTGCCTTTGATAGTAAGTCTCTTCTTTCCCCACACTTAGATTTAGAGACACAAGTTTAACATGACAGGTTTAGAGATCGCCAGCTTCTGACACAGGCGAGTAGCGGTATTGCGTCCATTTTCAACATATTTTCCAAGCAAGCATCTTTAAATGTGGATTTTCTTCTGATAAATGTACTTCTGCTGACATTGTCTTTATGTGGATTCTTGAAGTAGAATGATGTTTAAGACCCAACAAGGAGGTTGGATCTTTTGTGTGGTTTGTGAACCATGATTTTTGCAAATTTGACAACCAAGAAAAACGGATTTCCAAACAGCTTTTGTGTTTCCCTTTTCAATGCACCATTACTTTCTCAAGTAGTTTCAATTTCCTCTGTGGGTAGCCAAATGGTAGGTATTGGCAGCGATCTCCTGTGTTACCACTGACATAGGCAAACAGTGGATTGGCAGCCTATTCTTCAGGTTTTCCTGCGCACTTCTGGGTGATTTGTAGCGCGCATAACGCTTTCCGGCGGCCATTCTGATGTTCCTGATGCAAGCAGCGCACAGGAATGTTGCAAGGCATGGACTAGGGGGTTACAACATCCCACAGACTGAAGGGCGATGTGCGGGGCGCAGTTCAGGAGGGCAGGGTTACGGCCGCGTGCGGTACCCCGTGTAAAAAGAGCAGGACAACAATTTTCATTTTTGATGCTTTTTTAAAATTGTTTACGGTTTGACAAAACCTTTACAAAAATTGTTCTTTACATAAAGCAAAATAAAAACACATTTCTTATTTCAATCTATTTAAATTCATATTGTTCTAAAATCATATTAAACATTTAAACAATTTAAAAATGAGAGAAAAGGACATTAGTATTCTTTTCCAATGTCATCTCAGCTTTGTCTCAGACCGAAGCTAATATTCTTACACTAGACGCAAGAAATTACCACTACATATAACACAACCATGTTCTAGTCTTCAATACTAAGACTTCAGTATTCTAATCACATTACACCTTAGCCATGGCTTTAGGATTCAAATTCATTAAACAGTGTTAGATTATAAGTATTATATAATAACATTTTAAAAAAAAAAAATAGTTCATCCAATTTCACTCTTGAATTATAGAAACCATAATTCCTGAAATTCAGGCCCCGAGGTAGCAGTTCTCCTCCCCAATAGTATGGTTATTAAATCTCATCCATGTCCCCTTTTGTTTTACTGATCAAAGCTTCATCAATGATGACCAAGAGTTGAATCAACCTTAGCAGAAGCCGTTGGCTAGTCCCACACATACATCGCTCCCACAAGGACTGTTTCCAAGTGGTGGAATCGGTATACAAAAATGAGCCAAATATCACCCGCTGTGATGTAAAGAAAGGGCAGGTCATTATCAGAGGTTTCTAGCTCACTAGATTGTGTACAGCAACGACATCTGCCAGTTACGATATCGGCCGCATTGTCACCCTAATATTGGAGTCTTTCATTGGTCATCAGTTGGTTCAGTTTGAAACGTAGGTAGACCTTTCTGGCTACACTGCACGAAAAAATCTATGTAACGTGCACGTTCACCCAGTTTCCTGGTAAACTTTGCATACTCGTAAAAGACCTTGCTCTTACCTATTTTATCCAGCATGAGACACCAAAGGGAGGTTTGGAATGTCTTTTTACAAGCTGGTATACCAAGCACTAGTTCGTCTTTTGCAATCATGGTATCATCCAAAATTTTTTCCATTTTGGCTTTAAATCTCACGAGGGAGGGAAAACGCCCCGCTTTTAGCAGCTCAGCCAAATCTACATATAGGGACTGTTTGGGTGGCATCAACATTTTAATATAGCCATTGATCAATCGCCAATGGCATTTAACCGACAACAGCAGGATACCTAATTCGTGACAGATCACAATATTAGGGATAGACATCGCACCCCAAGGACCTTTTTCCACAATATGCCCTGTACACAATCAGAAACTCCTCCATATCAAATGTGCAGATGTCTAGAGCTTACAAGATGATGGGTTCTACCTTTAATAGGTAGAACTGTATGCAAGGCAGCAGAGAATTGACTATAACGATGATAAATGATCTTCATTTGGGATGTCAGTTGTTTCACTTTTGTGTTAATAACCTCTTTCCACAAGGCCGCAGAGTAATTGGATGCAAGCTGGTATCCCAAGTATCTTACTGATTGAACCTTAGGTATAACAACCTCATTAAGTGACCATGTGAATTAAGCTGTTGATCTCTTACCATCTGCAAATACAATAATGAAGGACTTCACTGGATTGACCTGAAGATTGTTCTTAAGGGCATAGTGCTGGAATGATAAAAGTTTTGCCTGCAGACCAAAGGGTGTGCGATCCATGAACAGTAAATCATCTGCAAAACCCAACCAATTTATTGCCAACCGGCCCATCTTAACCGGAAATATGACTGCATTGCACCAGGCTGACTCCAGATTGAAAAGAATAGCAGCCAGGTTACATCCCTTCTTAAGGCCTATTTCAGTTGGTATTGAGTCGGTCATGGCCCCCTCCTTTGTCAACCTAATCCTATTTGTATTTTCATGGAGAAGGGCAATCATGGCCACTAAATAACTCGGAATGCCCAAAGCTATCATCTTCTCCCATAGGACTGAACGTATGACCGTATCAAATGCGGATGTAAGATCCAATGCAGCCATATAGGGTGGACCGGTGCGAAAGGTTTTGGTTTGTGCATACACACGTGCCACAATGGTTGCATTTAACGGACATCCTATATATTTGCGAAAGCCTATTTGGGATCGTGGTAACATATCAAGTAAAACAATATAATGCTGAAGTGTCTCAAGTAGCAGATAGGTAAAGATTTTAGCAGATGCATCCATCAGGGCGATGGGCCTGAAATTGTTAGGGTCATCCCAACTCCCTTTTTATAAATAGGGAGGATAATGGCAGCACACCAAGACAGGGGGATAACTCCTGTTTGATAAATACTGTCATACTTAGTTTGTAATATCTTGCCCCACAGGACCGGGTCAGATTTGATCAAACATGGTGGAATCTCATCCGGCCCAGGCGCTCAGGAGCTCTTAATGATCCGTATAGCCCTGACGATGTCATCTACCGACCACAGAGAATTTCTCAGCATCAGATTTTTGAAGTCACGAACAAGGGTGCTAGCAAATCTAATTGGAAGTGTGTATTTATTCTGTATAAATGTGACCCAGGTAGCTGCCGCAACTGCAGCTTCCTTTATGGGTTCACCTGGTTCAGCCATGGCTCTCAACATAGACCACACCTGTCTAGTATCGTTATTGAATAGACGTTGGGCAACAGATGTTCCACCATCAGTTCGTGTTTCAATATCTTAGTCCTATTGCGATACCGTTGGTGAATTCTTTGTTTCAGTTGTTTATAGATATCCCAATCATGTTTCTCTGAACGCAAAGCTCGTAAATCTTTCCTTTTTGCTTTGCGTAGATTCACCACTGAAATGTTATGGCAGTGGCGATGACTATGCACTACCTTTCTCTCTTTCTGTAATAGTACCAACTGCTTTGTGTGTCCCCGGATCCTCATGTTGTTTTGGCGTTCATCCTTTAAACAACCTACTCGATCATCGGGGAAAATGATTAGAGGGTCATCCCTTAAACGGGATACCAACCTGTGGCATAATTTGAAGTCCCACCTCACTGAAATTGAGGGGCGATCAGGTACAACTAAACTTAGCACAGGGTTACAGGTAAAGCACCTTGTACACTCATTCAGGGTTAGGTTCAAAGCTAGATGGTCACTCCAGAGCAAGATCACAAGTAAGCATCCTGTCGATGTTACACAGGAGTGCGGTAGAGACAAAAAAGTAACCATCTGTGAGCGATAAGGCCCACGTGACCAAGTATGAGCAAACAACCCTGTGTTCGAAGGAACTAATTGGATGTCCCATGTAAGGAAGTAGTCTACCCATCTCTTCCCATTAAATCTTGAGGTCGCACCTACGTGGTAATACGGGAGACTGAGTACATCAACCACCTCCGTACAGGTAGCATTAAAATCTCCCCCCACAATGACCTTGATGCCAGGATCATGGGAAAAGACATCCTCAAGGATTTGATCTAGTTGGTTGGATACTTCAAGATATGATGTAACCGCTTTATTCCAGTAAAGACATATCACCAGGATTTCCCTCCTGGAGTTGCCAAGGAAACTTATACGAACTGTTAAAATGGAATACTCCGCTCTAATACTGAGGAGATTCTTCTGGCTTTGTCTATCAATACGGCTAGACCACCCGATGGGCACCCCAGTTCTCCCTTGATTGCAGGCTGAACATGTGTGATAACCATCAACCTCGAATTGCCCCAGATGCATAGTTACTTGGATTACAATAATCTCCGGGCGAGACTCATCGTCGAGGTGTGTGGTCCATAATGTAAAATTATTGAGACCACATACGTTCCACAACATAAGTGTCACCCCCGATCCCTTACTCCAATATTCTTCAGCTGGATTAGGTACCCGAGTCTGGGAGCCCCTTGAACCAGCAAAGGCTGCGGCAAAGATCAAAAATTGCCTGAAAAGCTCCTCGCTGAGTGGAGCAGAATCATTACCCAGCGCTCGCCCTGTGGGTAACACAGGCCTAGGTGGAGGTTGCTCCAAAAAGGTGTTGGCTTGTGCCTCTGTACAAAATATGAATGGGATCAATCCAAGCAATTCAAAATCCCATCTTTGGGACCAAATCAGTTTCATAATGATATGTGAGTGATACCCACATATCATCCTAGTATGGTTATTGGGGGATAGGCGGACCCAATCGATGTAATCGGATAGTTCTCAGGGATGCTATGACCCGATTTCCCATTAAAAGGTGCCTTACATTCCTAGCCCATGATCGATGGCATCTCCAAGGTCAAGATTGGACCTTCCTCGGTGGTACCAATCGTGCTATGAACCTCCGGCCCAACAGTACGGCCAGCAACACTCGGCTCATTCGCCAGAACCTTTTGGGGGAGCGTTGGTGGAACATCTGCACTCTCTCCACCCAGAGTTCCTGTAGGAATAGTGCAGGATTCTGCATACACTGCAACCTGGGATGGTACTAGATGCACTTTACCCCTCGTCAACGGATTAGCAGAGTTCGCACCACCCCCTCCTTTGATTGTGTTAGAGGCTTTTTTTATATACAAGGCGGGATAAAAGTTCAAAAGATACGATTGTTTGTGTTTGCCTAAACCTGGAGACACAATCTTTACTGGCCCCCCCCAGAAGCAGTGTCACAGATCCCTGAAAGTTGTCGACCATTCCTAAGATTTTTCTTTTTGCCATTCCCCTTGGCATCTGTCGTGGAAGCCTTGTGCAGTTCATCTAGGTTCAATAGCACCTTGGATTCTGGGTCTAGTTGTAGGTCAATTGCCTCTTCCTCAATTGGTGAATACGCAGGGGTTTTGATAGGAGGGGTGGGTTTGTCATTGTGTTTTAAAACATCATTCCCACCCTTTTTCACAGCCGCACTAAGATTCTTCGCTTGATGGTACTTTCTTTTTTGGGCCCTTGCAGCCAATTTTCTTTGTTTTCTACTGAGGACAACATTGGGGTATAACTCAGTTTCAAAGATGGGCATCTCCGCAACAGGGTGCCCATTGTGGACCAGTAGATCGACATCCAGGTCTATTAGGTTTGTGAGGTCGGATGGACTATCAGTGGGATCATTACATGGCTGTAAGCCCTCCTGACCCAAGTGACAGCTAGTGCCCAGTGCTACATACACTTCATTGTCATCAACAGGAACAGGTCTAAGTTCTTTTATTAACTGCTGTATGGCCGCTGCATTGGCTTTCACCACCTGCATGACTTCTGAGGGAGCACAGTCGCACTTACTCTCCCCCTTCGAATGAGTCACTGCAGCCAGAGCAGCAAAATACCTAATTTCCTCAGCTACCATCCTTGGATCAGCTAAGGTTTGCATTGCCAAGTCCGCTTTGTCTACGGTTTGTTTCTTTTTATCCACCGTCAAAGTAGCCACGGCATCGCATGCAAACAGAAAACCTTCAATCTTACTTATTTTGGATAACACCTCAACAAGTGCACCCTTCAAGACGGCAAGTTCACAATGGGTCTACTCATGGCCCCTGCCCAGCAGATTCAGGAGTCTAGTCATCACCGGGAACTCTTTGTCCAGGGATTCTAGGTACGAAATCTGGTGTTCAATTGGCTTGTCCAGTTCGAATGGCCATACCTCAGGGTTTTGGGAGGATACAAACATCGCTAATTCATGATCAGACAAAGATAGTGCTCCCATCTGAACCGGATTGGATATCAGATCAGATGGAGAGCTAGATTTTATATTGCCAAAATCATTACTAGAATAGTCGACCTTGTAAGTTCCCATTATACCACACCTCTCATCTTTTGAATTTTTGTGCTCCATTTTACTACACATGTGGACATTCTCCATTCCAGATCTGCTTTGTGTCACCGGGGTAGAGGGACCCAGAGAAAACCTCATACGTCTCTGCAACTCTGCCTCTATGACCGGAGCAATCATGGATACATCAGTAAACTTAAGTCTCATTGGCTCAATTCACACACGACTTAATAGTCTCCCTGAGTCGACTAGTACTTCAATTACAATCGGGAGACAGATTCCTGTCATATTATCACTCTTATTCATTTCAGTAAGCTTGTAGGTTTTAATTGGTGCAGGAACTTCAATCGACCCCTCCATGACTTGATCTTTCAGTGAACTAGCCATTGTCACACTTTCAGGGGCCTCAAACAGGCGTGACTTCCGCACACATCAAATGGGGCCCATCCTCACACATAGGAGACCCTGCTCTGAGGAGTGCCACATGCGAGCGAGAGCATAATGATACACAACCCGAGGCAGCAGAATGAAGCGATGCTAGTTCTCCATGGCACTCCATCGGTGACTCAGATTTTCCGGCCACTACGAAGGCCGTTCACCATTGTACGGTTAATCTCTCAGGGTCAGAACCTGAACCAGTAAAATTCAAACTTACCGACTGACGGCAAGAACTCTTTTATGCCTCTCTACAGTATTTGAGCAGTTAGATTAGTATCTCAAAGAGAGGCTTTACTGTGGGCATGTTAGTTGGGTCGTTCAATCACAGAACCTTATAGAAAGAAAAGAACGCCCCGTTCAAATGGACATCTTGGCTCGGTAACAGCCACAGCCCACCCAGCCCCTGATAACAAATACAGCTCAACAAAAGCAAGGCACAAACCCCCGTATTTACTTTAACTAGAGTCCATGCAATGTGTTGGTTTCAAGAGAAGGGATTTCGCCAACCTAGTGCTTCCTCTTGCCAACGAGCTTGCAAGGTACGAACAGGGTCCAACAAGGTCTCTCAGATTTGGAAACAGTACAACTTTAAACTGTTTTTTTCAGATTACTTGCTTCAATCAACAGCCCCTAGACTCTAATAATCAAGGAGCCACCTACGATAAACAAAGACTAACAGTTTAGCCCCATCCCCCACCCTCCATTCTCCCAGCCTAACAGCACAACAGTACTTTCGGAGTACTTCCAGGGTGCGCAGGGGCGGAGTCCTAGGTCCGCACACGGATCGAACTGAAAAAGAAGAAGATGGAAATAATACGCGAGTGTAACGTCAACGTATTAACAACTCCCTCCCACACACAAGCACAAGTCCAAAGTCCAGTCCAAAGGACCCAGTTCACGAGAAACAAGACTTTGAAGAACTAAATAGAAACAAATTGGGATTAGGTCTGTCTCTGATATTTACGCTGTGTTTCGTGGTCCAGTGTTTCGCAACAGGTTGACTTCCTCTTGCGCATAGGACATACTCTGTTCAAAAGCTATCTAGTCCCTGCTTCTGGAGAGCCAGTAAGGTCTCTTGGATCCTCCTTGTTCTGGAGGCCTCTCTGTAAATTGATTCCGCTGGTTATTAGCTCCATTGACAACTTCCCCATCAGGCAACAGATGAAGTGGCTGCACTGAATTAACCAGTGTGAATAATACACAATCTAGAAAAGCTGCAGAAGATTCTTGGGCTGCCTTGACGTATTGTGAAAGATATCTGGCATGTTATTTAAGTTTATCAAGTTAAAGAGGTTCTTTGTTATGGGTAATCTTTATGTAGTGAATCTGTCTGCTAGTCTTAGGTGTAGGAGTGCAGCTTGTCATGATGATGGACCAGAAGATTGTGAAATACATGGTCTAGTGCAGTGAGAGATGCTGACATTGTTTAGAATGTAAAGTAAGTGGTCTTGTATAGCACCCGTCTGCCACTATTTGTGGCCTTGCTGCACGTGGCTCTAAGAAAAGAGGGTTTGGGTTCAATAGTGGGACAGGGGAAAAGGCAGATGCGAAACCTCTGGTGTTTATGGGTACAGGTAAGAAGTACCCGGTTCCCGAGTTCCAATCTGTTTACTATGGGTTTGGCGGAGAAACTTGGGAGTACGTTATCCTTAGGGAAGAGCTCAAGATATGACAAACTACATAGCTTTAGGTCTGGTTAGCCACTGAAATTGGAGAGCGCAACAAGGCTAAAGAGGAGCTCTTAGTCATGGCTCAGTTCGAGTTTGTGCTAATGGCTAGGCATGTGGTCGCTTTGTGGGAGGGGGGCTTGTGTATATAGTGTAAGGTAGTAAGAGATCCTAGAAGAGAGTCGGTTAGTTGGAAGGAAGGCAGGACTAAGCCTTACAAGAAAACAACCTGCAACCCTACATTCCTACCACTGGCCATTTACAGACCGGCCGCATTTCTCTAGATCCCAATACCACACTGCTTCTCTCAAATAGATGTATTGTACCACTTGTGGAACAAAAACAAGCATCTACTAGATGGCTGATGAAGAAAATGGGTGGTGGGGAAACACATTGCCATAATCTGCTCAGATTTATGGGAGTCAAGAAAGTAAGGTTCAGTGGAAGAGCAGCTTGAAATTTGAGGACTACAGTCACCCATTTCACTTTCTTTAGTATGTTGGTTAGCAGGATGAGGGATGCCTCAAACTTCACTCTAGCATGCTAAGGTGCTATGCTCGGTGGCCTGCTGGGACCTTTGCCCATCGAGGGCCAGGTGTTCGTCAGGCATTGGTCGGGACAGAGGCCAAAATCTCTGCTCATTTGCTAAGTGGTCTATCCTGCAGTTTCCACAAGCCGCAAGCTTTATTTCACACAGTCCAAAATGACCCTCCGCCACCCCTCCTCCACCGCCAGCAACAGTCGCAACTTACCAGGCTTTAACGCAGCCCTAGACCTTTGATATTAGAGTGATGCTGCGACCCTGCATGGAACTTTTCATGACACAAGGAGCAGAACAGTTTAAAAGATGGAAACTGGAGTGTGGATTCCTCAAAAAATTCAATTCTGATGCTTGTTCATCTGCTTAGAATCACATGCTGTGCGTACAGTCTGACATCTAGTGGTAACCGTGGAGTATTGCATCTTGGCTTTCGAGGATCGAAAGGGGACGTCGACATGGGCGTGCCTGTAACACTATCCCCAACGTGATGTGTACCCAAAATCCCTCACACGCTGAGGTCCTTCAGATTGTTTTTTTTTCCCGCCCAGCTAGCTGGCCTCCTTGTGCGGAGCTCTTACCAAATTGCAATATTGTTTTATTTCCCGACCTCCGGTCGCATTTATATTATCGTCCCCTTGTCGACGATTGATTCCTGAACCACCGCCGAATACAGCTAAGAACAGAACTAGGATTGCTAGTGCTCCGGTTGGCGCTGCCGACCGCGTGGCTGGGCCTTCTGGCCGGCCTATACAGTAGGGAGAGTGGGGTCTCGGGGTTTCTAATCTTTTCAAGATTGTATTTCCTTCTGCCCTCTCTTTGCCCCTTTTGGTTCTGCCTTTGCTTTTAAATTCCTGAGCTTTAGACAGGACACATTTATATTTTGCCCTTCCTGTAAGGGAAAATTCCCATGGAAAGACCAGCACCGTCGGTGCAATAAGTGTCTTCCCCTCAATCACGACGAGGCGTCCTGTAAGGCCTGGAAGCTCCTATGTCCTAAGACTATTAAGGAGCTTCGAGTAAAGCAGTGGGCAGCCTACGCTATGTCGCAGGCCGAGGGTAGCTCCCTCGCCACCAAGTGTGATGAGATAAACGATGACCAAGGCTCCACTTCAGACGCCATTGACCTCACATCGGAGCGCTCTCGCTCCACGACGTCCGTCCCCAGCCCTGCTAGGCACAACGAAAGTCCAGCTATGGGCAATGTAAATCCCGGCGACAGGGAAGCACACGAAACTCACACAAAGTACACAACCCCCGGTTCTGCCTCGATGGGTCAGTCGAAGGTGCCAACGGGAACGTCAGATATTTTCATGGCACCCGCCAAATAGCGTGATCGGGAGCCCTCCCTGCATCCGCGACAGCAGCATATGTCCGGGCAGTCTAAGAGTAAGGGCACCAGCACCAAATGCCACGCCGGCGTTGAGACGCCTCAGAAGAGCGCGCTGATGCCGCTCAAGGCCCCGGTTGCGCCCAAATCTACGCCGCAACCGTCTACAGAGCCCAAACACCTCCCTGTAATGCCGAACATCAGCAAGTATGCTAAGATCATTTTGAGGCTGAAACAGAAAGACCGGGCTAGGGACGCGTCGAAAGACACGTCAAAACACCAGGAAGAGCGGAAAGATTACTCAGTGTCCTCTATCCTTATCCAAGTCTCTGGGTGAGACCACTAGAGAGGAAGATCATCAGAAAGAGCCCTTTCCTCCTCTAGACTCCTCTGGCTCCTCATCGTGGACCAGAGAGAAGTTTGAGAGTTGCATGAACAGGCTGGAAAAGTTTGTAGAATTGTCAAAAAGGTTTGCTCCTAAAAGGCCTTGTAAAGAGAGCCCTAATACCCCTATGGCTAAGTTTTTTTGACCTTACTAGTGACGGAGTTCCTATCGACCCATATCTACAGGATGACGATCCCTTTGATGGTCAGGTTGATCCTACTGATCACACACAGGGCTAGGGAGGGGGACCTATGGTATGCATATGAAAACAATACATGCAGCCCTCCAGATAAGGAGCGTATTTGGGCTTTTTACGCAGTAAAATAATGTAAAAACGCCACATTTTATTTTTATTTTCGTACCATTTACGCAGGCTGGCCACAGTACTTTTTTGAGAATTCCCCTATTTCTTTCCAGTAGATGGCGCTGCAACACATTTTGCAAATGCTAGCTGTGTGTGAACGGTACACCCCTTTTTGGCATAAGTCTTTTTAAATGCAGCACGTTGACAGGTACTGTGCCCGTTAACGTGTTGCATTTGAATAGAATTGTGCGTGTGGATTTGGTTTAAACTTTGTTCTTCCTCTTTCTCTTTTTCCCGTTGTCACCCTCTGCTTTTCCCTTCTATATTTCCCCCCACCCCATTTTCTTGCATTATTTGCAATATTTTCAATGGCAGTTCCAGCCCTGTTGGATTTGGCAAGGGTGGGATTGCACCGGTCCCAAAGTTTTAACAGGTAGGGCTGGATGTGTCATGGACGAGGGACATCAGTGGAGCCATGTGCGGGTCCCATTGTTGGAATAGAGAAGGCTGGGGTATGTCATGGATGATGTAGACTGATGCAATCCCTGTGTGGGTCACAGGTTTTTAATGGACATGGGTGGAGATAGTCCTGGGTAAGGAACATAGATAGATCCCTGTGCATAGGGGCGGCACCATGCCTCTGGTGCTTTGAGTAGGTTGCAGACGGAATGCAGCGCTCGCCGCAATGCTTCTGACTGGTAAGGGGTGTCGAGAGATACGGCTGGACCGGGGTGCATCAAGTGAGCTCCGTGCAGGTCCCAGTGTTGGAATAGCCAGGTGTGGAGCGTCTTAGGATCGAGGTGCTTTGAATAAATGTGGGTACCGCTAGTGGAATAGCCTAGACAGCGTCAGCAGGTCAGGATTAAGATGCATCCTTGGACCCCAATGTTAGCCAATCGCAATAGGTGCCTCATCCAGCATGGGAACCACAGGCAGATGCGGTTACTGGGCTAGAGTAAACTGCAGACAGTGCACGGCACCCACTGCACTGTCTCTTGGCGCTTTAGATAATAGGTGTTATTACCCAACTCAATGTGCTTTGCAACTTTGTAAAATGATGTAAAAGCTGCAGTGGAATAGTCTCTTACAATGAGTAATGCAGTTAGATGCCCCTACACAAGTAAGTTTGCCACTCCTCCACCGTCTCTGAAGTTGGTGCCCCTCCCAACATTTGAAGGGTTAGCCCCCGCCTAAATTTTAACCTAGGTGCACCCCTGGATGTGCGCACTTGAATTTTGTTAGGCAGAGAGGCGAGGGAAGCCTTTCCCCGAAACTGGCAGTGTTAAAGTTTTACTGTATTTGTGCAGAAAAATGTACTTGGAACAAAACGCAGTAAAGCTTTGAAGCTGTTACTTTCAAGAAAGACTTCCATCACCTCTCTGCATATTGCGCTTTAAAATATACTATTCGATAGTATATGTTGGATACGTTTTACTTGGAACAAACGCAGTAAAGCTTTGAAGCTGTTACTTTCAAGAAAGACTTCCATAACCTCTCTGCATATTGCGCTTTAAAATATACTATTCGATAGTATGTGTTGGATACGTTTTACTCTCTTGCAGAGGAGAAAACTAATTTTTACTCTCTTGATATTGCATTTACTCTCCAATTTGAAAAAGCAAGCGTAAAATACTCCCACCTCAAAATCTTATCTGGAGCACTGAATACAGCACTGAATACATGCCAGGAAAATGTGATCAAAGTGTTTTGTCAGCAATTCATACGCAATGGCTTTCCTAACAAGAGCTAAGAAGTAGACTTAAAAACCAGGGAAACATGGATCCTGGAATACAATGCCTAACAGGAGCCTGTGGACCAAGTCAGTACACCTCCACTTATTAAGCATTACACATTTCAGAAAACTTTAAGGTGTTGGTTCAGAAGAACAAGTTACTTACCAACTGGTAACGTTCTTTCGACTGGATGTTCCTCCAACGTATTCCTCTTCTATGACATGGAATGTCCACAGCTGTGCTGGTGCAGATGTTTTTTTGGCCGAGGGCGCCCTGCGTCAATGTTGTCGGGTCGATGTCCCTTGAAGGCCTGTGTCGAGGGCGACGTCATCGGATGTTATAAGTAGCACGCACGGCACCCGTAGCCTCAGTTCATGTTTTTTCCCTCATCACAACAGGTGGCACACGTGCCCATAATATGGCATCGACTGCACTTAGCCTTGTTGGAACGAAAGCTGTAATGGCATGGGAAATTCTTGAGTGGGGTAGGCTGGCAGGGCGACGAGGAATACGTTGGATGAACAGCGAGTCGAAATAACGCTACCAGTTGGTAAGTAACTTGTTCTTCGAGTGGATTGTGTCCTCCAACATATTCCTCATCTATGACAGACTCCCAAAGCAGTATCCATGCGTGGAGGAGGAAGAAGATTTGAGACATACCTAATTAAATGGCAAAGTAAAGCACGGCCTTACCAAAGGCAACATCCTGAGCATGGGCAGTATCCAGGGAATAATGCTGAACAAACCTGTGTATGGAAGACCACGTTGCAGCATCACATATGTTCTTTACCAATACACCCCTCTGCAGGACTGTCAATGTAGCCATGCCCTTGGTGGAATGAGCCCGCAAGCCCTCAGGTGCGGGTCCTTGCCAGCCATCCTGTGGCATTCTGAGATAGTGAGTATGATCCACCTATACAAGGTCTGTTTAGAAACAGCCTGGCCCACATACCCCACAAACAGCTGGCCGCCCACTCGGAAGAAAGTAAAGGGTGCCTTAGAAGAAAGTGCCTGCAACTTGCTCACTCTTCGAGCAGACGTAACTGCAACCAAGAAAACAGTCTTAAATGTCGCCAAGAGTGCAAAGGTTCAAACGGAGCACCAATCAAACTTTTAGACCAAATTAAGGACCCAGACCGGCACCAGAAAAGGCGATGGCGGGAACACATTTGTGAGCCGTTTCAGAAACTGAGTGAACAGTGGAATCTTAAAATAGAATCATTGCTCGGACGAGCGCTTAAAGATAGAAAGCGCTGCTAGGTAACCTTTAATGGTTCCCACCTGAAGAGCCCTGTGGACCAAAGAAAGTAAGGAGAGAACATTCGGAATTGAGCACTGAAAAGGATCAACATTCCTTCCTCTGCACCAGTGTCATGCCTGCCAGACCTGGCCTCTCCCCCTCGCTTACTCACACAGCTCAGAGGACAGCCCAGCCATTTTTCACACGCGGGCGCCTATTAGGCAAAAGATTCCATTAACGCTGACAGGCGCTTTAGGACCTTGCATTCCTTCCCGTCTGGCATACGATGTCATATGCATAATATCTATTGTGTTAATCTGAGGCGTTTGCGATTGTCAGCTGATGTAACGTCATCACGTTCTACGCTTACATCAGCTGACAGGTATTTAAATCTGGCGCTTCCAGGGTTCGGCGCTTCTGATCGTCGTTTATCCTTCACTTCGTTCCGGTGCTGCTGTTTGAAAACCCTTTCTGCAATTCCAAGCAGAGCCTTTAGTCAGCTGATTGTTCTCCGAGCGGCTGCTTCCTGACCGCGTTACCTCGCGGCATCTATTCTCCAGCGTTAAAGCCACTCTACTGGATTTCCGGAGCTGCCGCCCACGTCGCTTATTTACTGAGCTACCCGGCGGCATCTTATCTAAGAAACATCCACTTTCGTTCCGCCACCTACAGTGGGGGTGCTGAAGTTTTCTTACCGCATCATATTGCGGCCTCCATCGGAATGCCGTTTTTACTGACTTTCAAAACTGCATTCCACGGCTGTGTGATTTATTGGCGTCTTATCCTGATTTTCAGACGCTCATGTTCCGCCTGCTTCACGCGGAAAGATTTACGCCACAACATAAACTTCGGGTACCTGCTACTGACTATCTGGATGCAAAGGGGCATCTTACATAACATGATTAAGGTGAGAGCAGGGACCCTCAGCATATTTGTTACTCTTGGTCTATTACCAACTCTGTTCCCATTCCATCTAAAGAACTAAACCAGTCAGTGCTTATTTTGACTTTTGAGCTACATACTTATCCAGGATATTTTCTGCTCTGCACTTCCATCCTTTCAATCAAACAATTCAGTGCACTGGACTTTGTGGACGCTACCCTGTGTGCGCCATCCCGGACCTAGTGTGTCCCTCGTTCCATTCGTGTTAGCTTCCCTACTAACTTTCCTTTCCTTGTCGTTGGTTTGTTATTTTGTGTGGAGTTTCCGGCGTGACTTTCTATTCCACAGGTTAGTTAAATTAATTTAGCCTAATATTGACCCCCAATTTCTAAAACTCCTTTTTGTGTTTCAGTCAGCAGGCTGGTGGTTCCTTACATTAACACGCCCTTTCCACCGATTCCTCTCTTTCGACTGTCGAAGAGTGACATCAGTTGGAAGGTCTGAATTCAACGGACTACGCTGTACTCCGAGTCATCTTATGCAGACTCTGCGTGTATCCTTTGAATAGACTTCGTGTGTCCTTTAAATACTCTGGTATCCTTTATTGGTGTTAGTATTCCTGAAAGCTCAACAACCAGTCGCAAAACTTGCGCCAACGGCAACGGTACAGGGCGAAAGCAACACCTCCATCACGACATCTGGGAGGTCCAAATCCTCATATCTCAACCGTTCAGAAACCATGCATGAAGGTTGAGAGTCTTGACCTCCAAATGGAGAACCTGACCTTCCTCTTGCGAGAGAAGATCCTCTCTTTGGCGAAGACGAATTGGAGGACAGATGGACATGTCTAGAAGGTCCGGGTAGTACGCTTTTCTGGCCCAATCTGGAGCAATGAGGATAAACCGGATCCCAAACCGTTGTAACCTCCTGAGAACTTTAGGAATGACAGTGATCAGAGGAAACACGTACAGTAGTGGGAATAATCAGTCCGAACGCGTCTCCTAGAGCTCCTCTCTGAGGAAATTCACTCGAGCAGTAACTTACGCAGTTCCGGTTGGCACAGGTTGCAAACAGGTCCATCTGCGGGGTTCCCCAAAGGGGGAAAATCTCCTGAAGGACTTCCTGAGCAAGTTCCCACTCATGGGAGACTGCAACCTACCTGCTCAGAGCTTCCGCCACCATGTTCTCCTCTCCAGACAGAAGAACAGTCAAGGAGATTCCTTCTTGAATGGCCCAGAACCAGAGCTGCATTGCCTCCCTGCAGAGGGAGTGACACTATACCTCTCTTGTTGAGGTAATGCATGGCCATCGTGTTGTCCGTCATCATCCGGACTTTCTTTCCCCATACAGACGGAAGGAAAGCCTTCAGTGCTAGCCTGATTGCTCTCAGCTCCAAAAGATTGATGTGTAGTTTGGACTCCGATGGAGACCAACGACCGCTGATGGTCAGACCATTGGCATGAGCCCCCCCCACCCCGTGAGGGAAGCGTCCATCACTACTGTTACCTCCTGCCACGGTTGTCAAAAAGGCTCCCGCTTCATGAGATCCTGGGAGACCTTGACCAGAACATGAAGGAGATCCGACATCTTGCCTGAGAACTGGGACCATTGAGTCCGGAGAGCCCACTGAAGGGATTGAATTTTCAGCCGGGCATCTGGCACCAGAAAAATGCAGGATGCCATGAGGCCGAGCAACCTTAAGAATTTGAAAAAGATGAAAAACTCTGGGCTTGTTGAAATTTGGTGACCATCTGGAGAAAGTGTTGAGCCCTCAACTTGGGTGGCAAGCACATCCCCAAGGACGCGTCCAACACAAGGTGTCATATGCAACTTCTTGAAATTGAGGGAGAAGCCCAGTTTGTGAAGAGAGTGGCAGGTGACGCTGAGATGATCCAAGGCGTGTTCAGGAGAACACTCCCTGATCAGCCAATCGCCCAGGAAGGGGTAGACGTGAATCCCCCCTCTCCTGAGATGCGCTGCCACCACCACCATGAGCTTGGTGAAGACCCTCGGGTCAGAGGACAACCCGAATGGCAGGACCCGAAACTGTTAGTACGAGCTGCCAATTGCAAACCTCGGGTATCTCCTTTGCTTGTGTTACACTCACCTGGTATCCACAGGGACACCACCCGGCTGGGTTACTCGCTGCTATGCTTCTCAGCTTTGCCCTGATGTGGTCTGTGGGGAAGGTTCTGCCTGAAAATACAGGAGGACTGTGTTCAAGACTGACCAACTGGGGTAAGTATCCTCCCTCCACCCCCGTATGCTTTCAGTCCCTCTGGCGCCCTCTCCTCACCTTGTGGTAGAATTAGGCCTGCTCTCCGTCCTGCCTTCTTTGCAGGGGCGCGTTGTCTTTCATGGGCGAGTACGGTCCAGTTACTTCACTGACGCCGGCCCGTTTGATATTGTTCAGGTAGGTCTTATTGCTGTTCTTTAGTTTTGTTGCTATCCTGCATGCCTTTCTTTCATTAAAATGTCTCTTCTTTCTCCCTTAGGTATGCAGAGCTTCCGTGCAGCGAACTGGCTTGGTTGAGCCCCGCTGGTAAATGATGGCGCATTAAGAGCGCTATGATGCGGTAAGTAAGCGCTAAGCGCAGCGCTGCAAAGTCTTGCCTTTGCTAACCTGTGTTTTCCTTCCTTGTAGGTCGTGGTGTTCTTCAGCGAGAGTGGAATGTCCGGAGTGGTGCCAGCCGAGAGGCGACCAGCCAGGTAAGGCCTTTGAGCAGTTTGTAATTTGTAAATGTTTCTACAGCTCTCTTTAATGTTGCCTCTATCTTCCTCTTTCAGGTCGTTCTGTCCGGGAGGCGTGCAGATTCGAGGAAGGTGTTCAGTAGCTGCGAGTGTTTAAAGATGAAGACTGCAGGTAAGATGCTGCTGCTAATGATGTTCCTTTTGTCTCCTTGCAGGTTCTGCTTCTCCGAGGTTCGAGGGAATAGCTGGTGAGCATCACGTTGCAAGCTGCAAAGTAACACAAAGAATGTTCTGCAGTCAGGGTGTGGTTTATATAGCCCAGGTAAAGTAGTACCAGGGAAAGTAGTTCCAGACCTGCCACACCCAAAACACTAGACCGCATAGCTTGGTTCTTAGGAACAAAGCTATGTGGATGCCTCCATGTTGGCTGACAATACAATAAAGTAGTTCCCAAGCACATTGTTGTTCATGGTGTATGAGCGTGGCGCCATAGGCGCCAGGACTGGCCCCATGAGGGCTTTTGAAGAGGATGCCAGGCTCTAGAGGCCCGAGTCCTGACTCCACCTGGCCAATGGGTTTGCCAGAGGGTGTTTTGGGCAAGGGTCATGACAGCTTGAGATGGATCGTTGTAAAGACTGGAGGGGGGTATCTCAACTCCTGCTCTTTATATGGCAGAGGAGAGGCACAGAGGACCCCAGCCAAGTTTCTCCATTTGGTAAAACGTGGGCGAGCAATCAAGGCCTAGCTCTCAGGAGGTGATACAGGCTGGTTCTTAAGTACAGTGTAGTCCCCAAGCACCCACAAAGGAACATCCACACACTGTATTAGAGAAAAAACAGTTCTTTATATGAATAATGTTAAAGGTTATATACACAATCACAATAACACACTTTGTGCTCAGTTAATCTAAAATGGCAAATATATACACAGTTCTACGTGGTACCAAAGTTACTATGAGATTTCATTAAAGTGCATCAACTGTACTTAGGTTAAATGTCACACAAATCAAGTAATAAAGTGAACCAAGAATAGACGTAGGAGGAATTCAGTTGGTTAGAACAATTGGCAGAATACTGAGCCCCTACCACCAGGCACAGTTCTGTATGAGGATCTCCCCACATGGGCAACCTGTAAATAAAGCGTTATCGTACAAGCCCAGTCCATATATTGTTCACAAGAGTCCTACTTCCTTCTAAATAGTTCTACAACCACAATGTACTTGAAATAGCAGAGTTTGACGTTGGGTCGTTGACGGATACTTCTTGAGCAGCTCCCTTTAAGGCAGGAGTCACGGATCGTCGATATCCCACGAGGAAAAAGGGTGAACACTGTCGTTGCAGCAGTAGCTTTGGTTCTTGTGGTGCTCATTGCCGATCGGTCAAAAACGTCCTGCAAGCTGAGGCACGCGGTGCACCTCAACGAGTGTTCGTTGTCGCAAAGAGTTACTGAAGAACTTTGGCCCAGCAAGGGTGTCGAGTCGTCCGGCGTCTCAGCAGTCTTTGGGTGGTGGGAAACCACTTGCGGATTCTCCTCAGCGGCCTTGGCTTTCTGCGGCAGGACAAAAGCAGTTGTCGACGATGAGCAAGGGAGTCCTTGTTTCAATGTTCTTAGGAAAAGGAGCACTGCGGCTGCGGTCGGCAACAGTAGTGTTTTCTGCGGCGGTCCCAGTCTCCGGTCGGCAGCATTTCGAGGGTCTGATGTCCAGGGAGCTTTGGCAAAGATCACCTGGTGCACGATGGTCCCTTGTAGCTCGGGAAGAGGTCTCCTAAGCAGGTCCTCTCTTGGATCAGTTCCTTGAAGGCACAGCAGCTTTCAGATTAGCGAAGGACAGCAGCAGCGGTTCTTCTTCCAGTGGGCTTCAAAGTTAAGCATTAGTTTCAACTTCAGCTGCTGAACGATTTCTAGCAGTGAGAGGCCCCCAGATATACTGTTGATCTATCATTCACTCTGCTGGGTCACACTCGAGCAATCAATCATTCAGACGGGCTTATAGGCAGCCAATCAGACTAACAGTGCATTCAGGTCATTCTTCTCCATCCAGACACTCACAACACGGGATGTGGATTCGGACAAGTATTGCGCCATTCAACACTTCACACTGCACTCATACCAGTTTCAGGCAGGGCTGTCTCAGTCATTGTGTCAACCACCAGATACTAGACACCCACAACATGAAATGCGTATTCGTCACATACTGTCACACCGCCGAGCTCATGGCGTTTGTGGAGCCGCTGGCGACGCGGACTCTAATTCCCGTCTCGCCCGGCTGCATTCCTAGCCACGCCCCTTTTCTTCTGATCCGTCCTATTGGTTGTGCGTTCCGCGACCCAGAGTTTTAACCTGCTTCTTCCGGGTCGCGGACGCGTCGCAACGCTTCCGGTTTTCTTTCCGCAAGCTCTGCATTGCTGTGTTACCTTCTTGCTTCCTCTTCGTTGCTCGTTCCTTCCTTCGTTCGGGGTCCTTGTGCCCAGTTCGGAATCTCCTATTTTCCCCCCCTCTTCGCCGCTGCTTCTTTCTTGCTCTTTCCTTGCATCCTGCGTTTTCAGCCCTGTTCCCCGCCACCTTCGTCCTCCTTCCAGTCTGTGCTTACCCTCCCTCTGTCCCATCTTCCTTGAGTCCGGTTTTCTCTTCCTCTCTGTTATTTTCTACTCCCTTCTTCCTGTTTTCCTTCTTTACCCTTCACCCCTCCTTACCTGCCTTCCCGTGTGCCAGATCCCGGCTTGTTCTGGATTGCCTGTTGCTTACCGCTTGGATACTTCTGCTGTATTAGACTCCCGTGCACCTACCTCAGCCGGCTTCCGGACTGTCTTCGCCTCTGCTGTTCTACGCTCCAGCCTGGTGTTGTGCCACCTTCTGTCTGGACAGCTTCCCCCTTCAGGGGATTCCACCGCATTCTCCTTTGGATCCTCACGTCCAGCCTACTACTCCCAAAGTGTAACCTGGGATTCCCTTCTCCCGAGGAGCTCTGTGATTGCTCAGGGTTTTTTTGTGCCTAAGGGCTTTTTCCCCTCCTTGACGGTCCCGGTGGGGGGCCCTTGGTCACCCTTTTGGGTGGCACGGTGGCTTCCTTCCGTGGTCGTCCTTATCTCCATAAAAAAAAAGGAGCGATCAAGAAGAAAAGAAGGGTTCTTGGAAAGAAGACGAAGGTGAGGAGCCAGGGGAGGGTGGAAATTCGGAGTCAACGTTTTCTGACGAAGACATCACAGGTCCTGGTGACACATACGCCATTCACCCAGGTCCCACCCCACCGGCGTACCCACAACATACAGTCATTGGGAAGGCTCCAGCCAGTCTGGCCTGGACCTCCCCCACAACACCATATATGGAACTTCCACCCAACAGCCAGTTAGGGGGAAGGGACAGAGTCAGGGCTTCCCAGGACTTCGGGAAAAGTAAGGTAACAGGCGATAGAAGGCAAGAGGCCACAGGGGGCATCTTATTTCCTAACAGGAATTAACCGATTCCAATGGCAGGGCCTGGGTATCCCAAAATGGAGGACACTCAGAACACCTGTCAAATACAGCATGGAGTTGCCGCCAGCCCATACCTTGCTCTGTGGGCCACATACCGGTGCCCAAAAACATACACTAGGAGTACAGGGTTGTACTCCCACCCATGGGTGCCATAAGGGTATCCCACGGGTCCGTTCGCCACAACCAAAAAGAGGAAGAGCCGCACCGCCAGGAGTCCCCACATGCGGAAAACAAGACAGAACATACACAATAAAGCAATAAAGACAAGGATATAGAGGCCCTTTCCCTCCAATGCATTTCCAGCATCACAATCGGCACAGGAAAGTAAGCATCCTGCAGGTCCAATGACACCAACCAATCCTGAAGTTGGAGGACCTGAAGGATCTGAGAGAGTGACCATCTTGAACTTGTCCTTCCTGAGGAACTTGTTTAAGTATCTTCAGTGCAAGATGGGTCTCAGTACTCCGTCCTTCTTGGGAATCAAAAAATTTGGGGAATACCAACCCTTGTTCCTCTCCGCCACAGGCACTGGTTCTATTGCGCCTTTCTCGAGTAGGGTTAAAATCCCTTGCACAAGGAGTGGATCCGGAACCCTCAAAGAGTGCTTCCCCGGTGGATTGTCGTGAGTTTGTCGTAGAAAAGGAAGGCAAGAGCCATGGGCTATTGTTTCCAGAGCCACTCTTCTAGATGTTGAGACAGCCTGCCCCCTACCGGTAAACAATGAGAGAAGACATCACAGCGGTTTTGAAGCGGCTGCGGCAGCGCCTGATGGCAAAGAGGCTGCTGCTTGAGCATCTTTGGCACCTCTACCTCGTCCACCACGAGGAAACGTACGTTGGCCCATCTGATAGTCCATCCCACACACCCTTACAAATGAGGAAGAGTAGCGAAAGGCATCCCCCCTCCATTGCTGTCCCCTAGGACGAAAAGGCTGAGGTTGTCGAACAGCTGCGCCCAAAGATTTGGCAGCTGCTTAGGAGGTCTGCAATTTCACACGGCTCTTGTCAGCCTTGCTGCCGAACAGATGAGACCTGTCAAAGGGCATGTTGAGAAGACGAGCCTGCACATCTGGTGCAAACCCGGACTTCCGCAATCACGCAAACCTGCGCATCAAGGTGCTCGTAGCCATGGATCTGCTGACACTATCCGTAGTGTCCAACCCAGACTGAAGGGATTCACACATGGCATCCTTGCCATTCTTCCCAATAGCCAGAAAACCATCCCTTTCGGGAATATGTTCAGCCGCTAAAGAGATGCAATTCCACAGAGTGTGCGAAAACTTTGCTAAGGCACTGGTGGAGTTGGCCAATTTCAACGCCATACTCCCAGCAGAAAAACCTTGCGTGCCCATCCATCCACGGGCTTATCATCCCTATCAGGAGGGATGGTAGGGTACGCTGCCTGCTTCGAAGTGGCCGTAGCCGCTTGAACCACCAAACTCTCTGGAAAGGGGTGTGTGGACAGGTAGCTGGGTTCGCTACAGGATGGGTGGTAATTCTTTGTTAACTTGTTCACCGCCTGAATACTCTCCTGGGTGTTCCAAGTAGCAGCCAACCTCTTTTGCAACACCACATGAAATGGCAACACCGGGTCAGTGGACGGACCTTGATCCAAAATGTCAGTAAGATCATCTTGATCAAATTGCACCGGAGGCCTGGCCCAGCCCAGGTATTCCACAACTCTCAACATTAATCTCCGATAAGGAGTCGGCATGATCCCCCAGATTCGGCTTACCAAACTCCATCTCAGGGGAAGTGTCAAGGCCACTGGCATCAATCAAGGACTGACACAGATCCATTATCTGACTCTTCAGAAATGGGACACTCCGGAACACAAGGAGTACCACACGGAAGACTAATAGGACAAACATCCACCTGGGACCTTTCTTCGTCGTCATAAATGTCTTGGAGAGACTTGAAGTCCTTCCTGGGGAGAGGAGTACACCTCTTCTCAGCTACAGTCTTCACAGACTTAAACATAGCCTTTCTCGGAGGGTCCACAGTCACAGGGACCTTCAATGGTAAATTCGGGCCAGATGGCCTTGAGGGAGTCAACGTCACCAATGGCGGAGACGGCTTCGAGGGCCTGACCGGTGGCAAAGACCCGAGAGGCGCACCCGACTGGCATGGTGCCGATGGCGTCGACACCTTCAAGCGCGTTGAAGATTTTGCAGGTTTCGCTGGAGACGAAGACCGCAACCTGGACCTGGCACGTCTCTGGTGATCACCTGATGCCTTGTCCGAACGGGCCTCGAAGGCTCCCGATGTTTATCACACCGTCCAACCGGGGCCGAAGGCACGCTTGTATCCAGCCGAGACCGTTTCCTGCTGGCTTCGTCAGGAGGCGTGGACGGAACTGTGCCCTGGGACTGAAATAACTTCAACATCTGCACCCGGAAAGCATCCAACTCCTCCAGGGTCGAGGATTTGGTGGGGCAGATCACCTTTTTCAGTGAGGCGTCGTCCGAAGAGGACGAGTAAGGCGAACAGTGACGTCGCTTCCTGGACTGCCTCGACAAAGAGGGCGAGTGGCACTTAACACTGCAGGACAAGGAGCGCTTGGACTTCTTGCGACGAATAGAGTCCCTTCTTGACTAGTCGGTCGAAAGACCAGCCTACCTTCAATTTCCCATTACGTTCTCGCAAGGCTTTGCCAGTCAACGACTGGCACTTCAAACAGTCATCCGTAGCTTGGCCCTCGCCCAGGCACCACAAATTCGATGCAGATCCGTGATCAACATCTAGGAGCCACATTCCCGACATTTCTGGAAGGCAGACTGCGGGGTCGTCAGGGTAGAAGAAGAAAACATAACACGGTAACAACAGTAACCACGAAGCACGTAGAGTTTTACGAAGCAAACGCGTTTGTGGAAAAAACGGAACTGAGGCTCTGGGTGCCGTGTGTGTTACTTATAACATCCAATGACGTCACCCTCGATGGAGGCCTTAGAGGGACATCGACCCGACGCCATCGACGCAGGGCGCCCTCGGCTGAAAAAAGTTCCAAAGCAGTACAGCTGTGAACATTACCTGTCATAGATGAGGAATACGTTGAAGGACACAATCCATTTAAAGTATGGCGATGAGCAGCCACAATGTTCGAGAGAGACGTGTCCAAGGCAGGTTTCTTTGATAACCAAGATGTGAGCATGACACCTATGATTCAGAGAGCACTGATCAACATATTCTAGACTTAGTCAGACGAATGATGCAGAAAGAGTAGGAGGCGCGTGCTTTCAGTACGCCAGATGTTGAGTGCTAGCTGGAGATTCGTTTTGAGAAATAATAGTGTTTTAAGAGTTCAAGTAGGTATTTTCTAGTATAAAGTTAAAAAATAAAGTTTTTTTGCTGTGGAAAGTTTGGGCAGGTTGGCTAGACGGTACATCTTGGATATGGCATGGTACAAATATGTATGATGTGTCACTAGTCTGAGAAATGAGGAAGAGAATGACCACCAGATCAGGAACTGGTGAGTCATTAGACAGATACTAAAAAAAATAAAAACAAGCATTGGCAAAGCGTGCAGTAATGAGAGCACACAAAAAAAATAAATGGTAACAAGAAGGAGAATAAAAAATAAAAATATCTTGAAAGATAGAAAGCTAGGTCAGTACACAGGAGAATTGGACAGCGCACAACGGGTGCTGGGGGGACAGGGGGGGGTGTGGGGGGAGAAGGAGCAACCACGCAAGGAGGGGGGGGGGGGGAGAAGGAGCAACCACGCAAGGAGGGGGGGGGAGAAGGAGCGACCGCGCAAGGAGGGGGGGGAGAAGGAGCGACCGCGCAAGGAGGGGGGGGAGAAGGAGCGACCGCGCAAGGAGGGGGAGAAGGAGCGACCGCGCAAGGAGGGGGGGGAGAAGGAGCAATCATGCAAGGAGGGGGGGGGGAGAGAAGGAGCGACCGCGCAAGGGGGGGGGGGAGAAGGAACGACCGCGCAAGGAGGGGGGGGGGGAGGAACGACCGCGCAAGGAGGGGGGGAGGAACGACCGCGCAAGGAGGGGGGGGGAGGAACGACCGCGCAAGGAGGGGGGGGGAGGAACGACCGCGCAAGGAGGGGGGGGGAGAAGGAGCGACCGCGCAAGGAGGGGGGGGAGAAGGAACGACCGCGCAAGGAGGGGGGGGAGAAGGAACGACCGCGCAAGGAGGGGGGGGGAGGAACGACCGCGCAAGGAGGGGGGGGGGAGGAACGACCGTGCAAGGAGGGGGGGGGGAGAAGGAGCGACCGCGCAAGGAGGGGGGGAGAAGGAGCGACCGCGCCGGGGGGGGAGAAGGAGCGACCGCGCGGGGGGGGGAGAAGGAGCGACCGCGCAAGGGGGGGGGAAGGAGCGACCGCGCAAGGGGGGGAAGGAGCGACCGCGCAAGGGGGGGGGAAGGAGCGACCGCGCAAGGGGGGGGGAAGGAGCGACCGCGCAAGGGGGGGGGAAGGAGCGACCGCGCAAGGGGGGGGGAAGGAGCGACCGCGCAAGGGGGGGGAGAAGGAGCGACCGCGCGGGGGGGAGAAGGAGCGACCGCGCGGGGGGGAGAAGGAGCGACCGCGCGGGGGGGGAGAAGGAGCGACCGCGCAAGGGGGGGGAAGGAGCGACCGCGCAAGGGGGGGGAAGGAGCGACCGCACAAGGGGGGGGGGGGGAGGAGCGACCGCGCAAGGGGGGGGGGAAGGAGCGACCGCGCAAGGGGGGGGAAGGAGCGACCGCGCAAGGGGGGGGGAAGGAGCGACCGCGCAAGGGGGGGGAAGGAGCGACCGCGCAAGGGGGGGGAAGGAGCGACCGCGCAAGGGGGGGGAAGGAGCGCCCGCGCAAGGGGGGGGGGAGGAGCGCCCGCGCAAGGGGGGGGGAGGAGCCACCGCGCAAGGGGCGGGGGAAGGAGCCACCGCGCAAGGGGGG